>NC_135037.1:11280000-11920000 GCF_051020975.1 Osmia lignaria lignaria | reverse complement strand
GAACAATTAGCCCGTTGATTTGTATCCTCGAACACTCCGTGGGCCGTATACGAGCCTCGAATCTCGACTCGAATATGATTTTTCTTTATACACAGAACGCGTTTTGGTGAAGAATTAGATGGGTCTCGAAGAACGCCCTCTCTCGCGTGTATGCGCGTGTTTCTGTTCCCATTCTCGCATCTTTCGCTCTCCCATTCAAAATATCTCTCTTCCTCACACACACACACACACAAATCTTTCAAATTTACACGTGTATCGGGTCGATGTGACTTGTTTTTTGGTTTTGTTTTCTTTTTTTTTGTTTTTTTTTTTTGGTTTTTTTTTTTTTTTTTTTTTTTTTTTGTTTTGTTTTGTTTTATGTGTATAACTTGTGTACGCGTGCGTAACATTTTTCGTTACTAATGCACGGATCACGGTTGATCACGAGCGATGCTTGCATACGCGTGTACGCTTCGCGACTTCATATCCCTGGGGCTTCAGGGCTCTGGTCTATCGTGTTGGCAGTTCGCAAAAATGGCGAAGTTTCATGCCAATCGGTGTAAAAAGGGAAAACCTTACGAGCGCGGGGGGGTTGCTTACGAATCTCGCGAAGAAGAGGGTCGTACACACGTGTACACGCAACGCCTAGCATTGGCCGTGCGTGTCGTTTCAAAGAACCTTACTTAATCTCGTTTACGTTGCTTAAGAAAAATTATTGTGCCGATAATATGTTGGGTCGCTAGCGAAACCCTAAACAGGCAGTGCAGTACGAGTGAGTCCTTAAGCAATCTCCAGGCAAGCTTCGGCCTAATATCACGTTTCGAGTCCATTGCTCGTCAATAATAATTAATTCTTTTTTGCCTTTTTTTTTTTCTTTTTGTTTCTTTTTAAGTTTCTCGCGCGTGTGTGTGTGTGTGTTTGTGTGTGTGTGTAATATATATATATATATATATATATAGTATGGTGATTCCATCATCTTGACCTCTTCTTGTTGCTTGCTTCGTTTTCGATTTCGTTTCAATGTGTGTTTATGTGTGTACGAACGTTTATGTGTTTCTTGCTGTTCTTCTTATCGAGTGTTTGCATTATTACTTACAATGTACGGTTAAGATTAATCTTACGTGTCGTTTAAAAGGTATACGAAGCACGGTTACACAGTTTCTTTGGAATATCATACCGTCGTGTCTTGACATTCTTTTCTGAATTTCATCTTTGTTTCTCGGTTAATCTCAATTTCATCTTTCTCTACCGTGTAGGTGAAAATCATCAGAACCGTCTGTCGATGGTATTCGCTGGATTCACTGAATTCTTTGGAACAACGATCGTGAAAGACGTTCTTCCTTGGAATTTGGCAACAATCAGACTCCGACGATCTGTCTTCTTAACGTAGAAGATATTTAACCACGTTAACGTAGTCGCGTTGGCGAAAATTTATGTATCCTGAGCTGACGCGACGATTGTAACAGCCTTCTTTGTTTGTATAATAGTTGCCCAGCAGATATAGAATTGACTTGAAGTTGCCTACACTGGATTCTCGTACGATGATCCTCGTTGTGCTTGAACAGTTGGTCTATAAATCACAGCGTCGACGCGACTACGTGCATATGCAGTTCGCGTTTGCATTAGCTTTCGTCACAGCCGGCTGTTTACTCGACGTATCTATCCGCTGATCGGAACTATAATAGGTATTTGAAACTGAACGACGCAGGCTAAAAAGTAGTCTAATCGTAAATGTGAAGAGTGCCGTCAACAGGCGCTCTCCAGGTGCGCGCTTTGTCTTCTCCTCGCTTGCCGTTGCCGAAACTGATGAAACTCGGCCTTCATAGCTTGCACCCTTGCCTCGATGTTGTCCCTGCTGTACCTCGGCGGCTGGTGATGAACCGTGTGCACCTGGTGAATGTGCGGCACGTGGATGGTGTGTATCTGATGCACCACCGGTGGTCTCTCCTCCCTGGTCGGCGTCGAGGCGGACGTCGGGGTAGGTGTACAGGAAACAGGGTCGAACTCGTAGTGGCCGTCCACGCTGCCCGCGTCCACTGCGTTCTGTATGTGCGTGTGCCCGACTTTAGCCTGATCCTGAAGCTCGAGCCAACGACCGACCAAAGGAGGCGGTGGAGGTCTGTAAGGTGGTGGTCTCCACTCGGCTACCGTGCTACCACTCCTCGAGCTCTGGTTCTGTTGCGACGTGTTTTTACTCCCGAAACCCGAACTGCTGGACCTGCTTTCCGGCGATGTTTCCAGATCCGGAGACGCAGCCAGCTCTGGTGCAGATCTCGCGTGCCTGGCGTGCCTAGGAGGTAGCCTGGCCCTTGGCCTGCCGGCCGGCTGAGGGGGCGACGAGGTAGCCAACGGCTGAACCGGCACGAATCTTCTCGATTCGGCATGAATCGCCTTCAAGGAGGGCAGTTCTTGGCTGTATCGCTGGTGCACGGTTCGCAGCTGCAGGTAATCCGGCGGGGTCGGGAAGGAACGTTCACCGGAGGATGGCTGCCTGACGGAGCTGAGATCGCTAAAGTACAACGGCGTCCAGGGTACCTGCTGACCGCTCGGTGAACTAGCCAGAAACCTGGGCGACGAGATCGTGCAGATCGCTGGCGCTATTCTGGCCAACGAGTTCACTGTCCCGTGATGATGATGATGATGATGATGGATGGAAGGTAGCCCTCCGATAGACACACCGCTACCCTCGGATCTAAGACTGAGCTGGCTGGTGCCGACCAACGGCCTTCGCCAGGACGACTTGAGCCGCTGCTTCGGAAGGAATCCACCGTCGTCGCTGCTCGACGCATCCAGGATGCTGTTGTTCGCCGAGCTGAGCACCGAGTCCGCTACCACGAAACGACCGTCAGCCGCGCGTGAGATCTTACCCAGCGGTCGGCCGCGGCACGAGTCCGGGGTATCCGGACTCAGGATCTCCCGCAGGAGATTCAGACCTGGTACTCGGCTTTTTCTAGGTCTGTGAGCAGGACAAAAAACGCGTTACAAACATCGCAGTGGTGAATGGCGACACCGACAACCCGGTCAACACGGTCGGAGCGAAATCTTTGTGAAAAATTTTAAATTTTAAATTTTAAATTTTAAATTTTAAATTAAAAAGCCACCGTACTTTGATTTATTTGCAAATAAATCTTCTTCCTTTCTTCTCACAATTTTCATATATTAGCTATATAAGATTATCATATAGATGGAATTCAAAAAATACCGTTTCAGGCAATAGCTTCTTTACGTTTTTTACGTTTTATTGTTAGATAGTTTGTTAAGTAAATTGTATAAGTTGATTATTTTCCTCCAACGATGTTGAACGCTTGTCGTGTATAGTAAGAACGTGCAACAACCACGTAAAGGAAAAAAAAAACAACACGCAACGTTAACACGAACAGAAAGGAAAACGAGGGGCTAGGAGAACAAAATAACGAAAAGGCAGACGTACAAAGTTAAACGTACATGATAATTATTAAGAATTAATTACGTGTACGTATAATAACGAATAATGGATGCAGGCGAGGGAGGCATGCTCATGCGCATTCCGGTGCACGAGTGGTCGGGCGTGAGGTGGATCGTGGGTGGGGTGGGTGTGTTGCCAGTGAGTGGATCTTTCTCTTTTTTTCTTTTCAAATTTTTTCCTTTTTTTGTGTGTGTATATATGTAATTTTTTTTCCTTTTTTTTTTCTTTTTTTCTTTTTTCTTTTTTTAAGATCTCTTTATCCAATATGTTGCATTTTTTTTTTTTCTTTTCTTTGTTTTTCTTTTTTTCTTTTGAGTGATAGCAATCGTGGATTTAGGTGCTCCGAAACTCGTCACCTTTTCTCCTCCTTCGGGTCCGGCAGCAGGGAAAGATGAGGGAGAGAGAATGTTGTAACACAACGATTACATTCACAAAAAACAATATCGTGGCGATAATAATAATAAGAAATATAATGCTAAATAACCGAACGTTACTTTCTAGGCGGTGGTGTTTAGGGAGCAAATAGATAACGCACGGGTTCCCATGGCTCACGCGCTTTTCCCGGCAGGCATCGCGAAGCGGAAACTTTTGGTCCCTTCCGTCGAGCGTTCTCAACGCGATATACTTCAAAGAAAGGAAAAAGAAAATCGTAAATCACGATCGATAATCGACTGACGTGACTGCACGTTATACGAAAACGAACGAAAACGAACGAAAACGAACGAAAACGAACGAAAACGAAAAAAGAAAAAAAAAACCAATAAAAGTAAGTACGGGTTAGTGGATCGAAAGGGGGTCTTTGTTCGACGATGCAAATACAGGCTGAGTCATACGATTCGCACAGCTTTTAATTGTCCTTAATCGAAGATTGAAAATAATGGTGAAGGAAAATGCTGGCTGATATAACAAGCTTTTGTACCATTTTATTTGTTATCCTCAATCGATAAAGCAATTGTAATCCATACAAATGACATGACACAACCTGTACAGAAAATTGAAACGATCGGAAAGAAGGGTGGTGAAGCATAATTAAAACGAGAACGTTCATCGATTATAAAGGAGACTGAGCAAATCGTACATCGAGGATTGTCCTGTAAACGATCAAAACACGGGCACAACAATGAGAAAATCGTGTACGGATGCAGTTATTTTGAAGGGATGAAAAAGGGGAAGGGGTAGAGCCGCAGCGAGAGCGGCTTACCTCTAATAGTTTACTTTTGCTTTAGGTCCGAGTGTTCGAGTGTGAACGCGTCTTTTTACGGCTCGTCTAAAATCGATAGACTGTAAAACAGTAAAAGAACACACATGAAAATTACTGTCAATAATTTTGATCGTTGGAAAGTACCCTGGTTGTGATGACTATCGTAATTTCGTTGGTCATGCTCGGTGAAGCGTGACATGCTACGTGAGAAAGAAAGATAGACAGAGGAAAAAGTCGAAAAAAGCGAATGAATTTTACGCATAGTAACCGTTTTTCTCGAACAGTTTCGTGAACGATACCGTGACGGTGAAGAAAGAAAGGTCTAAAGGCGACAAATATACAGCAAGGATCGATACTGGCAAATTTTAGAGGCATTTTATATATTGTATTATAATAAATACTTGCTTGCCCGTTTATCAGTCATTTAAATTTCTATTAAATTACCACCAGTCTGCCAGGATCGGCTCCAGATACTTTCAAAGAATGAAGCAAACTACCGATTGAGTTTTCAAGAAGAGTTATATCAGAGTTCGGTGCATCTACTGATACATAAAAAAAAAGAAAAAAAAGGAAAGAAAAAGTATCTTGCGCGAAATCCATGAAATCTGAATATACACGAGCAATAGAGACCAAAACGAAGTCGATGGTTTCAGTGTTCGTTTAGTTGATTAACGGTAACGAACCATCGATTTTATTTAGATCTTTAATTAATTATCGTCTATCGACTGAGCGAGTGGCACAACGAGAGACGACAAGATTGCAATAGTGAATTAGTTTTGTGGATTGACGAATAGGAGCGAGTGAAAGAATGAATAAAAAGGATAAGAAAGATGAAAACGTCATAAGATTGGCAAATACCAAACAAAATGAAACGTGAAGAAATACAAAGTTGAACTATGGCATACGATATGATTGCGATCGAGGCGAGATTAAGAATGTGAATCAATGATTTTGTTTCAACGAAATGATTCTTGTAGACAATAAAAATTTTGATAAACGATCGATGCGATATACAGGATGTTCCAAAAATGTGAGCTCAGGATTTACAAAATATTTCGGGAACATGTATCTTCTTTCGATTTCTATAGAATTTTTACCATGATAAATCTATCATATCACTCGATAATATCTATCAGCTTACTATTCTAATAAGAACGTAACAAACACGTAAAGCTTATGGTTCTATATTATAAAGTGTGTAGAAACAAAAGAACACACGTACAAGTTTAAAAATCCTGAATCTTCCTTTGTGTTTCGACACCATGTATAAACGCGCATGTTGAAAATTAAGGAAATCTACCATCTTGCCTCGTCTCTTATCTATGTACTCCCTAAATCCGCCGAACGAAGGTATTTTAGGGTACTGACTGGATGTTACTAGTGTGACTCCTAGCTGTATTGCCTGTATTTGATGATCTCATCTATTGTCATGACAATCATCCTAAGTAGTAGATAGTAGATGGTAGTGGTAGATTAGTAGGTCCTAGTAGGTAACATTGCAGAGCTGTAGGCCTCGCATAGTAAGTAGTAGCGGTAGTAGCAGTGGTTAACGGTGGATCGTACAGTAGGTAGGTAAGTAGTAGTAACAGTAGTAGTAGTAGTAGTGGTAACGGATCAAGTCCCAGCAAGTAGACGATATCTCGCTCGATCGATCAACGACGACCGATCGATTGATCGTTGATATTGATTGAGTGTTGTCAGACGCACACACAAACACATACATGTATATTGATTCGTCGACGAGTTCTTATTCTCATGATCTTGGGAGCAACCGTTGTTGGTCTCGGGTAACGTAGTAACGATGGTAGTAGCAGTAAAATGGTGGTGGTGGTGGTAGTAGTAGTAGTAGTAGTAGTAGTAGTAGTGGTAGTGGTAGTAGTAGTAGTAGTAGTAGTAGTAGTAGTAGTAGTAGTAGTAGTAGTAGTAGTAGTAGTAGTAGTAATAGTAGCAGTATTAGTAGTAGCAGTGATAGTACTTGGTTTTATCTTTCAATGTGGCTAGCGGAGGTTAGGCTTACTGTTCCGCCTCTCTATGATAAACACGCTCTCATAATCTCGATTATCGAGGTGGAGCGCGTGATGGTCACGATCACGGTTCGGGGGGGCCTGCTCGTGGACCGGCTCCGAGGTGGCAGTGGCGGGGGTGGTTACTTGCGTAGGAAGTGGTGGTTGATGAAGAGGTTGTGGTGGTGGTGGTGGTAGTTGCGGATTCAACGGGCTGCAACGGGTCAGCGTCGAGACTGACTCGCCGCACGCGTTTAGATTTGTCGACCTACAGAAAACACAGAGAGAGAGGAGGACAAGAGACGCCCACGTTTTGATTTTCTTTCAATTATCTAGTTCTTCTTATATTCTTCACCTTTCTTACACGCGTTCTCTCGCGATAAACTATTCGCGTATATAGAGTATTTGCCGTTCGTACGAGAAACACTGATTGTGAGAGAAAGAGCTGTTGAACAATATGTCTTACAGTTAAATCTTCTTTTCTAATATATAATATCATCTTCTCGATAAAAATTGTGTTACGAGCTCTTTCTCTCTGAAGTCTCTCGATCCCCGGCAGAATTCTTTAACCCCTTGCCCTATAATATCAAATCAAACTCGGGATGCAATTTGTAAGAAATATGTGTTGTAATACAATTGAATTGTAAGTTTAGTTCGGTAAAACGAGTAGTACCTATTAAATTAGTTCTGACAGATGTAATTGTTTAGAAAATCATAAGGCAAGGAGTTAACTCGCGTTGGCTCTCTTCTGATCCTTGCTCTGACCGCGATCCTCGAACGTCGATCATCGATGTTCGATCAGGACCGTGTTCGTAGTCTGCTCGTTTTCTTCTCGTTTTGCTGTTTACGCAAAAATTAGGGGATAATCGAAAGCACACGTGACTACGAATCCGGGCCTGCGAGCGATAATCTTGGCAGTGGCTGAACCGTCCAGCCCGTTCTGGATATACGTGTAGGTAAAAACGTGCATTGTCGATTCGTTTCGTGACAAACCCTGAAATGATTCACCGATAAGGGGACTTATCACGAGGGTGACAGAAATCAATCAAGTTTTTTTTTTTTTTCTTCTATACTTACATTTGATCAGATTGCAAATTCAGTTCCACGGTTAGAAGAGCAATCCCGAGTACTTTCGCGATACTTTATCGCGTCGAATCACGTAGAACGTTCGAATTAATTTTAATCCCGGGAAAGATTTATTTGAATAGCGGACGGCGTTCGAGTCACGCGCGTATCAAGCCAGCATTAATTACATTAATGCGAACGTTGGTATTTATATCACGCCGGATATACATCAGGGAATTTATAGTTTCGAAACCGATCAATCGTCGAATTTGTTTCGAATTTGATCCAGAGCCAGATTCAACGATGGAAAGACACCCTCGCGAGAAAATCCAAGAGGAACGGAAAGAAAAGAATATGGGATGATTCGATGTGTTGGCGACTCGAGAGCAAAAAGTTGATAAAAAAAATAAAAGGACGTCGATGAAAATGGCAAGAGGACAATGAATGAATTATCCGCAATACCTTCGATAGAAGTAGCGGTAAGGGTGAACGAACGGGAAGAAGAACTGAAAGAGGGTGGAAAAAGGTAAAAAAGAAAAAGAAAAAAAAATATATGGGTGAGAGGAGAAGAAACGGGGGTGGAAAAAGAAACGAAATGGCTCGTCGCGGGGAAACAAAAGGCGACATACGATCCAGAATAGGCATCACTGCAGTCGTATTGTGGACTTTTGGATGCCACGATGGAAATCATAACAGTTGGCCGAGTACCCGCTCTGCTGCACGCGCAGAGTCCGCTTGGCGTGATTTCAAAGCTGTACACCTCGGTTATCGAGGCCGATTTTCAAATACGTACGGTTCTGCGGGAAATGCGATGATGTCGGCGAGCGTGCGTTTCCGCGCGATCGTTTTCTCGTTCACGAATGTATCGATTCTCGTTCTATCGTTCATGTACAAACTCTCTGTTCTTCGTTTCCGCTCGTTTGCGGCAACGGAAGCTGCACGCTAACGCGACGGAACACGAGCAATGGGCTCGAGCGAACCGTCTTCGATCTGACCCGACTTTTCTTCTCAGGCTCGATTAAGTATTCTTCCTACTATATTGTATATCGAATATCGAAACAAATAATAATAACAATAATAATAATAATAATAATAATAATAGTAATAATAATAATAATAATAATAATAATAATAATAATAATAATAATAGAATAATAACTGAAATTGCAGCCACGTTTCCAAAAATGTCCTTTGGATCCACAAATAGATAAGTTTTTTAAAAGAATATCTCGATCGGAGCCCCGCGTTGCATTCCACTAATGTTCTACGAATTATACCTTCTCTCTCGAAAATTAAATTATTCCAAAACAAGAGAGAAAATTCCGACAGTGGTGAGCTCGAACTATTCGACGCGAATCGGATAACTCGGTGAACCTCTAGTTATTTGGTACGAAAACCGCGATGCAGGAACTATTCGGACCAGCTCGAACGCAAAAGTATCGCTCGACTGTTCGCTTTAGCCCCAACCTGGCCAACTCGATGTCCCCTACGAGTTGCCCAAGCTCTGCTCTAGCTCAAAAAGAACGTACTTGTGCACGCTCAAAGACAGACACACCCTCGATTTGGATGCGTGGATAAACAGAAACGAATCGTTCTCCAACCTCGTCCAAAATACCTCTGCTGCTGCGGTTTAGTCTGCCGGTTTTTCATCGCATCTACGCGGCTCGCGTTCTCTCGTTTACGGCGCAAGATCAAAAGAGGGTTCCTCCTTCTATTTGGTACTTGTTTTTATTTTTGGTTTTTTTTTTTGCTTCGTTTATCCTATATTGGTTTCCCTTTCTAGATACAGGGGGAAATGACCGCTGTTTTTGTTAAAGTGGATCGAGACGACGGGAGGAGAGAATAAATTGATTCTCTCCTACGTCTCTCTCTCTCTCTTGGTTACTCAAAGATATATTATATTAGGGCATCATTCGTTCGATAAGTGATAGATATTCTTAGAGTAGTTTTAGGGTCGATTCAGATAATTGAATTTCTAATTTGAAAATGTTACCGAACGAACGATGCCCTTGTCATGTACATATATATATATATATATACATCCTATATGCGTAATCTGGTACATAATTTGAATAATTTTGTTCGCTATCGATTACTCGTGAGAGGTTTCGTAAATGCTTGCGGTGCTTCGGTCGCCTAATGCTCGTAAACAGGGGGTGGAGTGGACTTAATTGCTAGCTCTGGCTAAACCTAAGTGATTGATATATTATCTCTTCGAGGTCGCATCTGCATCGGTAAACTTTTTCATTAGAAAAGAATTTCCAAAGTTTAATTTTTTATGTAAATCTTTGATGTATCTTCGAAGAACGAAGGAAAATTAGGCAGAAGCAGGTGCGACCCCTTTGATCTACTTCCTCGAATCGATATTAATCTCTGAATAATTCCCATAAAGGGAATCGTTAAATTAGATAAATCTGAACCTGTGTGTAGAGTAAGATAAAAGTTCCAGTGATGGACACTCACTTTTTCAAAGGCACTGTTCCCTGGGGCCCCTGCCCTGCGCCGTTCCTGGCGTCGGTGACCCGGCAGGCCACCATACTATACGCTGAAAGCAGTTCTACAATGTTACAAGATTATGTTAAATGGGTAAGCATTCAGGTTGACAGGTGCTCGCCCAGCTCCTGCGTTACCGGGTCATTGTCCTCTTCTTTTCGTAATACCTTCTTTAACCAGAGCTCCCTATACGTAACTCTCCATTCAGGCAGATATAATTTCAATAAAGAAATTTAAAGAAGAAGTAGTAGAAGAAGAAGAAGAAGAAGAAGAAGAAGAAGAAGATGATGATGATGAAGAAGAAGAAAAAGAAATAAAAGAAGAAGAAGAAGAAGAAGAAGAAGAAGAAGAGAACATGACCAAGAGCCCAGGTGCAGGCCAGACTAGAAGAAACAACGAAGAATCGAGGCGTCTCGGTGTCCCATCAGCGGCACGATCCTACCTTTCTCCTGTTTTCGTCTTTTCCTCTTATTGCAAATCTTCACCGCGCATATGCTCAAGATGATCGCGACGATGAAGAAGAGTATACCACCGACGACACCAGCGGTGATCGCCTTGTGCTTCACTCGAGCAGGCACCGGAAATTTCACCTGCTCGCTGACCCCGTAATTCGTCGCCGAGTTGGCGAACACTTGGAAATAGTAGGTCCTACCACCGACCAGATTCTTCACTGTACTCCCCAGCCCACCGCGAAATAGAAAACAGTGAAATATTTTCGTTTAAGGAAATAATTTTTAAGATCCAACCTATCACTAATATAATAATATCAAGAAAATAATATCGTACCCAAATAGCTGGTTTCCTCGGGTCGGATTTGTCCCTTGTTGAGCATTTTCCACGGTCCGTCCGTCTTGTATTTGATGGTGTAATATTGAATAAGGTGACTACGTTCCAGAGGGGGTTGCCAGGTTATCAGGAAACCATTGCTGATTTCTGTCACCGTGAGATTCCTGGGAGGACCTGGCTTTGGTCCTGACCATTTAAATCACGCATTAATATATTGTAGTAACATAACAAAGAGAATATGTAGATATACAACGGTATTTGCAACTCGCTCAAGAGGAGATTCACAATTTGTTTCTAGAGCAGTATCTCTTTGTTCGCGTGGCGCATTCCAGCGGCATTCTGTAATTCTACGATTATTACAGGAGAAACAACGACGCTGGTAATTGGAAATACGGCCGCTAATAAGGCTGGCAAACGAGGTCCGGAAGTAATTAGGTTCGTAACATTATGCACACAAGCAGTGACGAAAGAAGATGAGCTCACGCGAGAAGACTCGCGTCAATTTCGTCGGTCTACGACCGTGTGTCGGCTCGCTACAGTTCGTCAAGATTTATTTGCCGTCGTCGTTTCGTTTCGTTTCGTTTCGTTTCGTTTCGTTTCGTTTCGTTTCGTTTCGTTAATTGCAAAAACTGTCAGATACCGGGAAAGCAAAAAACAAACGACAAAAAATAACGCAACAATCAGGAAAAAAAAAAGAGAGAGAGAAAAGCCTGCCTCGTGCCGCGTTGAAATGCACCTGACAATATTCGCGATTATTTGCGTACGTTAAACAGCCGGCCGTATGTACACAATGCGAATAAATGGTATTCACGTTGGAAAAGTGTAGCTGGTTACTATGTAGGTAGCCGATATTTCTGCGATTGTTTCTGTGGTATTTACAATGTCCGTATTTGTTAACTTCATTTCCGTTGCGACGAATAAATTGCTGACCACACGAACAGCTACCGTGTGTGCGTTAGGAAAATACACATACGCTTTCTCTCTTAAACGTTTAAGAGAAAAAAAGCTCGTAAGTGATAACGGAAAAATATTAGATAAAGAAAACTAAAAAAGAAATGAATACCTTTAGGTCGCATGATTGGCGGAAACGCTGGGTTGCCGGTGGAATCAGTTGGTAATATGAGAGTATTATAATCTAAGATGTCTGAAACGAAAGAAAAGAAACAAAAAAAAAAAAATGGCAAAGGTGAAAAATCAGAAAAGAATGGATACAGGTGGAAAGGTTGATTATTATCGGAGGATCGTGCCGTAATAATGGGTCGCAGAAAGAGTGCAGAAGAACCAAAGAGGATCCTCGCGAATCCGATCCACCGGAATTCTCGTTAAGCTGACTGTAATCGCGTTACTCGAGACGGGTTAACGAGTTTCGAGACCGCCGATGCGTAGACAGCGACGAACGAACGTGAATGAGAAATAAAAAGAAAGATGGAGATTGAAGGAAGCTCGACAGAGATGGACGTTTTTAAACGAAACAGATGGATAGGTAAAAGTTCAGTCGCGATATCACATTCGTCCGTGGATTATTAGCGACGGCAACTCCTGATCCTGACAACTCCTGATCCTGTCGTTATTAGGTAATATGGAAATGGTGGTGGTGGAAAACTGACCGGGTCGGGACACGTTTCACGATCCCACGGGATTATGAACCGAGTACAGATGTATGAAATAAAGATTTACGAAGGAAAGAAATAATGATACGCTGAATAATCTAATCGGTTCGAGTCACTTGAAATGTTTTTTTTTTGTTTTCAAGAGAAAGTTTGAAGAATTTCAGAAAGTCCAACAAGTCTCGAGGTGATTCGAAATTCTAAAGAATCGTGTGGACGTGTATGTAGATGGAATGAAAAAGGATCGTTCTCTTCTCTTATTTGAAACGGGTAACGGTAAAAATCTGTACAAGCTCGGTGAGGAAAAATCACGGCACCGTGTGTACAAATGGAAGGCAATGAACCGGTGGATTCGAGGGAAGGAAATAAAAGCGGAAACAGAATGAACGGCTCGATGGGTTTTCCGATACGATAAGTCGCGACGGAAGTCTTCGTTCTCCTTTCTCTTTCACCCTGTCTCTCCCTTTTTCGTACATAGTTTCAACGTAACTTTGAAATTGTAGCGCAGAAACGGTGTTTCCGGGGCAAAGCTCTTCGTGCAAATCGGTCGTAAGGAGGAGAAGGAGATGGAGAAGGAGAAGGAGAAGGAGAAGGAGAAGGAGAAGGAGAAGAAGAGCCTTACCGAGGCATCTTTACGAAATCGTTCAACCAAGATTCTTTGTTAGCAAATGGAAGCGAGCCCGTTTTTAGGGTGAGCCTCCAGTCGAACGAACGGTTTCATACTCGATCGCGTTCGAATACAAAATCTCGTCCCTTTGATTTCAGTTGCCGCTTTTATTCCACGTGTTGAATTATTTTGATACCGCTTTACCTTGCCCTCCCTTTGAAGGAGCAAGCTACGTATAGTTTCGTCCTCTATAATTACAAGTATTAGAAGCCACCATTAGTTCCCCATCAGTTTCCAATTAGTTTGTTAAGATATTAATATGAAATAACTCCTCTCTACGTGTCGTGCTGTTTAGAGAAATAATAGAGAGGTAAATACCATCTTACCGCTTTGATCCGTGGCTGCAGCTTGACCGGCGCTCGAGGATGGAGTCGCTGAGTGCGTCAGTGCCACGTCTTCAAGGGTGAAGCGTTAGAAAAAAGAAGGAAAGAGATTGCATAGAAAAAGTATTGAATTTGTTAGACAGTTAATACGAGGTACATGTAATAGAAGCATTAGTATTATAGTATTATAGCAAATGCGAACCGAGAATTCCGGAACTTTTACGGCACATTATATTTGCTATTTGTAGAAAAGGAAAGAAAGAAAGAAAGAAAGAAAGAAAGAAAGAAAGAAAGAAAGAGAAAAAAGGATAGATAGTGGTGGTTACCAAGCGTCCTGACGGTAATGACTTTGCTCAGCATCCCATCGCCCAAAGCGTTCTTCCCGATCACTTGGAACTCGTACAGCGTACCTGGCGTCAGTCTGTTGATCGTCACCGTTGTGCTACCAGACGGAGTCACTGGTATCGTTTCCCATTCCGACGTGCCCGACTCTCTGTACCTGTATTAAACTTTCCACCGTGATGAAAATTGAAAACCTTCGACTTGCGATGATTACACCACCGCTTACCAAATAGTGTAATCTTGCTTATAATCAGGTCCGCCAGAATAACCTGGCAGCCAAGTCAACGTGACCGAGAATTCAGTCGCTGTTCCGGACACGTTGTAAGGCGCATGGGGTTGCGTGCCTTCGACGATTAGTTGCGTCGAAGCGGATATGGTGGCCACCTCGTTCGATGCAACGCACTGATAGAAACCAAAGTCGGAACGTCGAAGGCTCTCGATCGTCAAATTACCGCCGATCATCTTGGCTCGATTACGTTGGATCGACGCGCCGTCCCTCTAACAATAAGCAATTAAATCGCAAACATGAATATCTATCGAACGGCAATGCGGACGCGGCATTGCGTACCCGATGCCACTGTATCGTAGGTTTCTGCGTGCCCTCGGCCTCTTGAGCGTCACAGTGCATCTCCACCGTTTCGCCGACCTTCTTCTGATAAATTGGTTCCGGCTCGAGGGTGAACACGGGCGGATTCCGTACTAATACCTCCATAGGACCGGAACTACCCTGTGTGCCCTGCGCGTTGTAAGGCGTACAGGTATATCGGCCTTGATGATTCTCATTGACCCGTGTAAACAGCAGGGAGCCATTGTTCATCACAACGATGTCCTTTGTCTGATAAGGCTCGAGCAGTCGCTTATCCTTCGTCCAGGTCACGTACTGAAGGGGTGGGTTCGCTTTTATATAACACTGCACCACGCCAGCCAAACGGAACGGCAGGTACTGAACTGTTGGGGTGAACGTCACCTTTGCTGAATCTGAAAATCCGAATATTTTTCGTTATATCTAAGAACAGCTAGAACAGTATAAAATTAGTATAAAAAAAAGAATGCGAAAATTGCTTACATTCCACATTTAGATAAGCACTGGCACTCTGAGGATCACCAATGCCATTCGTCACTTCGCACAGATATTGGCCAGAGTCATCGGCGCTGACGGGATTGATGACGAGACTGCCGTTCGTTTTGATGGACACTCTCGTGTCCAACGCCGAGACTTCCGTGACTGGAGCACCCTCTCGGAACCAACGGACCGTCACGTTACCAGGAAGAGCTTTTGCCTCGCAAGAGAACTGCACCTTCTCACCCTCCAGTTTCGTCTGATTTGTCGGGGGTACCGTGATCACTGCTCCACCTGTAAACGATAGAAACGGTAGGACATGTTAGAATTTTAACAGTCATCAAATTCCACATAAACTTGATACTCTCGAGAAAGATAAGAAAATCCAATCATCGTCGTCAACGCCAACGAAAACGAAAACGAAAACGAAAACGAAAACGAAAACGAAAACGAAAACGATCAGTAAGTATATAGAAAACTCACGAAAACACGTTGAACGATTGTTCATCGTTGTCGGTGGGGATCGCGTGGAAAACCAGGCTGCGAAACGACGTCGATAAATAAAGAAATTGAAAGCGAGATGAATATTCTCCATTTATCGGGAGCCGTTGATAAATGGATCGATGATGGACGCGTTTGTTATTTCAGGAATATAGTTCGCCAGGGAAAACGGCTACGAGGTGCGACCAGACGAAACAGAGTGTTTTTAGTGGCCTTTGTGGAAGTTTGCGTTTCGTTCAATTCTCCACGGCAGAGCTTTAGTTTTAAATCGGCTCGAAAGAGTTCTCTGGAAAAGGAAAGGAAGCAGGGAAGAGAAAAAGACATTCAGATGGCCAACGTTTTACCTAGACGACTAGACTTTTTTGCTCGAACTCTTGGCAAAAAGGATCAACAGGGTGTGCTATATCTCCATTGATATCCGACAGTTCTCCTGCTGCTGGCTCCAGCAGGAAGAATTTTAAAACTTGTGGCTTTTGCGAGGCGTCGACGACAGAAATGGTAAAAGGTGAGTGAGAGCTCCCACGTCTCACTGGCGAATATCTTCGCGTATAATGGGAAGGAATCGATCTCAGCTGACAAAAGAGGAAACTTCTTCACGGTATTCAGTAGTATCTTCTGCAATCCGATCTATCTTTACTCGTCAAGAATTAAGATGGCTTCTGCGCGTCCGTGGGAACAGCCAGATTCTCCAGATTTTTTTTTTTTTCCTATCTCTAAAAACCTTTTAGAGTTAACGCTTTGAAGGGTGATTTCGCTTCGAAACACAAGTTCAGTGAATCAATCGAACTTTCCGGGGCGACAACTTGGATGAAAATTAATCGCGCTTCGATTGCAGTTGCAGGTCCCTTGTCGCGGCAGTTGGTCTCGCGTCTTGCTTCGAAACAAAGCGAATTCGAATGAATCCGCTAGTCAGAAACCGCAACCGCAACCGTAACCGCGAGCATCAAACAGCGGTGAAACTTAACTGAAAGCAAGTATCTTGATAAACGGGCCAATATAACTTGATCCAATCTCACACAGTGAAGCAAAAAGTTTCCGTCTTTCTGTTTTTAACTTATTATTCCCTTCAATTTCTAACACGTGCTCAGCGACGCGACGCAATGAATTCAGAAGCGAGCAGCCTCGCTAAATATTCACTAGGTCGATTTAAAAGTTTTCCTTTCCATATCTCAACTCGAAGCTACTCCGCCGTCCGTCCGTTTCATTCTTGAGAGCAATGAATTCAAGATACGTGGATCGACCATTTTGCCGCTTTACAGTTTTCTAACTTCACAGAATAAAAGAATAATCGACAATGGACATCAATTTAAAGCGAACAAAGAACGAACGGCCTGTTTTCTGATTCTCTTGTTTCTCTTTATCCCCCAACTAGGAGAAGAAGATTTTAAAAACAGCCGGAAAACTGCGAGCTCGTTTAACGATCGTTTCCGGCAATTTCACCAAGAGGCTAAAGAAGAAGAGAAGCGGGCGTGTTGGCGAGAAAAGGGTAAAATGTCGGCGCAACGGGGATGAATTTCAGAGCTAGAGCTCGGTAAATATTCAAAGTGCAGATTGAAAAGTTTCACGCCGAGCTAAAGGAGCAAGTTCGGTCGGAGCTCGCTCGCCAGCTCGACGAGGATCCTCCGCATTAATGGTGCAGTCTGTCGGCGTTGTTTTATACGCGAACAGGACGGAGAGCCGTCTGTATACTTTGCTAGTTCGTCACTGCATGCCGAGACTCGAGCAGAGATGGCACGGTTTATTAGTCCGAAACTTATGAAGCTCGGAGAGTTCGGCGTTATCGGAGTTATCAACGACGAATGAACCTTTCCTCGACTTCAAGTGCGGTTAACAAATTGTCTAAAAGTAATAGGACGCCGCGTTAGCAAGTGTTAGATATTAAATCGACCAACTAACTCGTGATGATGAAGACTGCTAGTGGTAAACAAGTGAAAGGGACAAAAAAGAGCTACCCCCGTCGCTACCCCTGCGTCGCGTCGCGTCCTAGAGAACAAGACAAATCGCCTTTTAACTCGCCAGCTCCGCGAGAAACATCCTCTAATTGGCTAATAGTTACGATCCTCGTTTTAACCGCTTTGCCTAACGCGAGTTTTATTGCCTACCTAGTATGTTTGTAGGTACTAAGGAACGATTTATGGGCTCTATTAAAATGTACACCCTTTAGTTAAGTCTTCTTTTCTTGGTTTGCTTCATTTGCAAACGAGCACAATTCGTTGCAGTTTGTAATAAGCCGAAACAGTTGAGATTTGCTTAAAGATAATCCCTCCTTCGAAATTATACGAAATTCTTGGCTAGCGCCAAGGAAATCCCCGTACGAGTTACGTCGAGGTAATAACTAAGAATTCTCGTTAATTAGAATATGCGGGAGTACGGGGACACGAAAACTCGCGTACAAGTTGAAACGGCTCGACTGGTCAATTTTACGAGCGCTGCTAAGTAAGACGTACGGAGATTAAAAATGGCGTAAAAGTTATACCGTTACCAAGGACGATCTCAACGATTCCATTGGGGACGATTCTGTTAAAACGAGACTTTTAGAAGTTCCATAAAATCGCCGTTGAAAATGTAGCTGTCGTTGACCGGAACTGCAAGGAAGCTCTTATCACGAGTGTGTGTGCCGAATCGATCGGTGATGATAGTGTTGAACGTGTACGTTCTTTTACAACCCTTAGGTATATAGTACATACCAGGTTCGCTCAGACAATGAAAGCAAGTTGAAAAAATTCCAATCGAATTTAAACAAAGCATTTAGGCATTCCTTCATTTCCTTCATTTCTTTCATTTTCAAGATCCTTTGCGGTTTCTTTAATGCAAATTCAGTAAGAAAAACCGTAGCTACCGGTTGTACCGGGAGGAATTTTCTGGCTTCGTGGTTATTGGAATTTCATTATCGGTGCTCGATCGATTACCGACTACCGAAAATACCCCGATAACTTCTAATAACAACCCGCCCGCCGATAATCATCGTACCGATCCGGCGTATATTAATTACCTATTGGCACGCGGAAAATTCTTCTCCAGCCTCGACACCGAACCTATCGAGTTCACTGAATTCCCTCCCTAAAGCTGATAAACCAATCTCTCTATCTATCCACCTACGTACATACAATATATGTAATAAAATATTTCCAACATTTTTCAAAACTCTCTGCTCTTTTGTAAATATCCGCAGTACATGGTCTACTAGATCTGCTTGTTCTCGGGAAATATGTAATTAGAAATTTTCGTTAATTGAGTCACAAGCTCAAATTGGGCCATGCTCAGGATGATTAATCGAAGAAAGCAAAAGTTATTAAACTTGATTACGTTGCCTGCACGATTTGCATATTTCTTTACAGAAAAATCTCTACAAGGAGATTTAACTCACCAGCAATTATAACGCGAGCTGTATGACTGATTTGACCCTCTCCATTCCGCGCGATGCAAGTGTAATCTCCAATGTCTTCGTTCTTGATCGTCGAGATCCTAAGCTCGGTACCATCGTTAAATATTCCGATGGTAGACGACGGTTCGACCGGATTCGCATCTTTGTACCAGAGGATTTCCGGTGTTGGCGTACCCTCCGCCTGGCAGTTCAATATTATCGCGTCGCCCACGTTCACATAGATCATCTCCTCCGGTGTTATGCTGAATTTCGGTGGCGCTATAGAAACAAACGTCACCGTAAATTGGAATTTTTACAAACATCAAACGATTCTCTAGAAGAAAAATCAGTTAAATCAGCGTGAAGAAAAAGAAAAAAGGGAGAAAGAAAAATGGAGGCCGAAGGCGCAAGAACCGAAGAAGGCAGGGGCAACAGTTTAAGAGTGTAACACGAGCAAACGACCTGACAGAGACAACTTGAAAAGTACAAAGAGACTGGAAGCGTTTTCGCTAGCCGAGTGGGTTCTCTCTTTGACGCCACTGGCAAATCTTTAGTCGTCGCAATCGTTGCGTCCACGTTACTGTCATTCTTGTCGTCGACGACGACGACGACGACGACGACGACGACGACGATGACGTGTGGACCCGTGGGCTCAACTCGGACGAGGGAGAATAAAAAATTAAAAAAGAAAAAAAAAAAAAAAAGAGGAAGATACACCCTAAGCCATCTAAATGCTTCTCTCCCCGCGGCTAGGCTGTTCGTCGTCGTTTTATCACCGAACAAAACGCGGCAATAAGTTTTCCCTTTTTTTCCACTGCTTCGTTTCCATCTGTCGCGTTGGCGTCGGTTCAATGACCCGTTCCCGTTGTCGACGTTGACGTAGTTGCGTTCAGATTAGTCGATTTTACCGGACAAAAAGAATTGATTCTTCTTCGTCTGTTTCGCATCACTTTTATATTATATCAGTCACGTTTACAGAATTTTCTCGTTTCGTTCGACGCTATAAAAATTCGCTGAAACCTTTGACGAAAAACGAAAAACTTGTCGTAAAAAGAAGTACATCGCTAGAGGCGTGGTCGTAAAATCTTCTTAAAGCACGAGGTAATATTAATGAGGCTGTTTCGAGATGGAATCGATGTAGCTTTTACGATGAAGCTCAGTCGGATAGAAGAAAGTTTTCAGTTAAATTGCGTTCGCGGAAGAAGCGGACCTCTATTACCCGTAGTTAAGTCTTTTTTAATCGATCTTGCGACGCGCCGCGCCGTGGTAATCGCATTTCTCGACGCTAAAAGTCTTCCACCACAGTGAAATTTTTCAACGTAAATGTAATATAACGTTTCAGGAGGCTAGGATAGTTTGACCGATTAGGTATCACGCGATTAGGTTGATCAATCGTGTAGAAAGAGGGATACCTAGGATAATCGAATTAATAATATGTTGTACGTAGTCTGAAATACTCACCGTGAACATCCAGATGGAACCAGGTACCATTCTTGTTACTGTTTGGCGATCTGTTGAGGAAGACGATCTTGCACTCGTACCATCCTTGATCGCTTTCACGGATGTCGGTCAGGTTCAGACTCGCCACGCCATACGGTGAATTCGGGCTCACCCTCGAGACTCGACCTTCGTAACCCTCGCCACTGTGAGTCGGATACGACTCGTACCATATGTATATCGGTATCTCCTGCCCCTTGCACCAACACCAACACGCAACATAAACGAGGGATCGTTATGAACGCGTACATACTGGTGCGAGACTCTTTTATTTATTCCCCAATGTCAGCTGGCTAACTCGATTCCTCCAAGATGTCTCGGATAGAATAGAAATTCGTGCTCGCACCAGATGACGACTCGTGTGAAATGATAAATGACGAGACAGAGGATGCAGCGTGTGTGTTAAGAGCGGAAACGATCAAGAGCGGAAACGAGTTGGCAAGCTTCTTTTCCGCGTGAACGGCTGAACGTAACGAGGACAAGGTGTCCTTCTTTCTTTTAATTCAACGCGGCGCAAGAAGAATTCTCTGAAATTTTTATGCTCGTTACGTTCGCCCTGCTCGAGGATGTCACGACAACTGTCATTTTCCATGCAACCCTCTATGGGCAAACAAAGGAGCTCGCTTGAGGAGCTCGCTTGTGCACACCGATGAAAAAGTAATCCCTAGACAGAGGCATGCGTGAATAGAGAAAAGGCGATGCTGGAAAACGAGATCGGACTATGCCTCAAAATACGTGCCATGCTAAAACCATCATCGATCTTCGAATACAAAACGAATTTGTGAAATAAATACAGATATAGTATTATCTGTAAAGGTAAAGGGGTGTTAGGGGCATGCAAACAATGGATCGATATTCTGATGATCAGTTTCTCAATTAAATCATTAAAGCGTTTATATTGTAAAATGAATGAATAAATAAAATGTAGTGAGATTAAAAGTGTAAGATGTAATGAAAATAAAAATCACTTTCTTTGCCTCGATTTATTTGCTCAGATACTTGATCCAATTGATCGAGCTAATCGAAATCGAGCAATATCCGTGTCGAGAAGTAAGAAATTGTTCGTAGAGGCGGTAGGCTGGCACGAAACGGAGCTATTCTACTGGCGCGCGTTTCGCACCCATGCCATGTCGCAGTGAAAATAGACGGTGTATCTCTACTTTTTGCGCGTTCGTTGCCAAGCTTGAGCCAATCGTTGACGCGATATCGCGTGCTTCCGAAAACGGAAGGAAGCAGAAGTAAAGAATTCGAGAAGGAGCAAGAAAACTCGGAAACGCGCCACGAGCATCGTACGTTGACCATTGACTGCCCCAGTTGACCCAGGTTTCTATTTCGAGCTGGCCTACTTGCGACGACGAACGTCGTCGTCGTCGTCGTCGTCGTCGTCGTGCTTGCAAACGCAAACCACAGTGATTTCAATATTATTCTCCCTCGAGCGGCACGAGACTCGTTCGATATTGCGATTCCGTGGCAACTTGTCGCCCGCTTGCTCTCCATCCACCCGATGAATGTATACACATCGTATCCCACCAAACAATGGACGAGCACGCGTTCCCGCGTCCCGATGCGTCTCGAACCGTCTCGAACCAGAGAAAACAATTGCTTCTCTTTTTTCCAGTCTAAAAATTCTTTTTCCTACGGCTCGTTCGGTGGCGTCGCCTCGTACTACTATGTACACCACCGTGCGGTGGTAGAAAATAAAGAATTAAATGCCAACGAGTTGGTCGCGCCTCATTTCGAGCAATGCCACCGGTCTCTCTCGCTGCTTCCATGAAACAATGAGAACCAGGCCGAGTACTAACAATAAGACTCGACGCTTAAACGCGTTTCTTCTCGATTATGTGACTACATATATGTATATAAATACAAGTGATACAAGCTTTAAAATATACCGCTCTTTCGACTCGTTCAAATAACACCATGGCACGTGAAAATCATAAAGAAACTATTATTCTCGAGGAAGTGGGAATATTTCTCTTCGCAACGTAAAGAAGAGTCAGATTTAAGATGTCGCGGAATTAATAGATTGAAGAAAATAAGAGGTAGAAAAAATAGGCGGAGCGAAGAGGAACGCACGAAACTGGAATAAATTACGGATCTGAATGGCACTTGGAAATGAGAGCGGGCAGGCTATGCTTATTTTCTCGAGCAGTTTTTCGATCCGCGAAAGCAGACGAAAAAGGGTGGGAAAACGTTGGAACGTTGAAAGGAGAGGGAAAAACACGGTACTCTCAGCTAGGATATATGTATACGGATTCTGTCGGTAGCTAGGAGACTGAGCGGAATAAGTCGGGGCGGTTTCGCGTGAACGCTCCACGCTTACACCTACGCGGCCACCGCTCATCTAGGTCAGGTGTCTTTGCTTTATTTCCCTCGGTCCTTTTGTTTCGCCCCGTACCAAAGCCGATTTAACGATCCCGGATATCTATGTATCTGCAAGATTAATCTCTGTATCCATCGGCGTTCCATTACCCATTACCCATTACCCATTACCCATTACCCATTACCGACTATGTAACACACAAGGCCACTAATTTACTACCTTTCTTCAATGCTAACTGGAATTATTTTCAGTCGACGACGTAAGCGATATTTATCGTTTATTTTCACGCGCTGCGAATACGTATGTGCATAGATGAAGAGGAAAAGCGATACGTGTGAAAAACATGCGCGTTATTCCGCTTCGAAACATTTCTGAAACAACAACGCCCAAACTCCGAGGCAAACTTGTTAGATGAGGATATTCAGATTTTCAGCCGTCGTCATCGTCGAACAATGAAATTGTCGATAATTCATGCGGAATAAAAACGACACTGTCCAAAGAAAATAAAGCACGCTGTCGGATCCTGGCCTGGGGATTCTCCCTAAGGGGACACGCCAGGAAAGCGAGAGAACTTGAGGAAGAATCGAAAGCCGCATGCGGTACGTGTTGCGGAAATTTTCATAATTCATTGCCGGATCGAACAACTCTATCCAATTTTTTTCTCCAACTGCAGGAGGATCGATGTTTAAGATGGATTCTCCTTTCCTCTGGAGATCCAGATGAATTTCATTTTCTTTTTTTTTTTTTTTCTTTTTTTTCCAAAATATATATAATAAGTGATTGCGAATAGTAATCGAGATTTGTAACAAACAATCCGTAGGATGAAAATTCTCTTAATCGTAGCAGATCCAAATTATTTTGATTGAGATACAAACGAATATCATCAATGGACCAAAGCTTAATAATTGTTTTACAGCCGATAATAATGTGATGCGTAGCGTAGTTCTTGTTAGTGGTTTCGAGAAACAGAAATGCTGGAATTTCCGTAAAGTTTGTCGGTTTACACGGCAACTACAACGCGGCAAGTTCCAGGGAAACTTATCGCGAGGATATCGCTTTCACGAAGGACAATTAACTCCAACACCCCGGTAGAACTAAGACGCTCTAAGAGAAATAAATACCTTCGAATGGGTCTGCAATACAAGCCGGATCGGTGTTCGGTGTTATGAAACGACGATAACAACAACTCGACGCTCGAGTTTCTCCTCCAATTTCGTTACACTTCCGAGATATTCGTGTTCAAATTTTTCATAAGAACTATAAAAGAAGGAAAAAACAGAATTTTCTCTGTACACCCTGACACCACGTGTGCCACGAAATTTTTCCAGTTGCAAAAGCGAGCCGAAGAGAGTGTCTCGCGGAGAAAGGATCACGACTCGTTATACATACATATATCCGGGTGGGTACGCGATCTGCGGCATTTCCAGGGTCGCTGACGGAACCGAGAAATATCCTCCTGACAGAGTAAACGTGCCGCGAGTATTTGCGTTCAGCCAGTGAATTCCTTTTTGCCGTTTCAACCGAGAGAGAATAAGGCCGCGAACGCGAGCAACCAGAATATGTACCCGTCAAGGGTTCTCACGCATTCCGACTCTGTATCAAGCTCGATTTTGCGCCACCTTTTAGAAAGGATTCTTTAAATCCGACCTGAAAAGCCGCGAAACGATCTTTCGTTTACGAGCAAGTGCTTCTTTTCCATGAATTCGTGTTTTCAGAAAACGAATTAGATTTCATCTATTTCTTCTTGGTATAACGGTGTAGCTGAAACTAGCGCAAAAATAAAAAGAACACCCTTTGGGTTTATTCCTGCAGTTGACTATATACTCTCTTAACTGTTATTACCTCTACTTTGTACACAAAAGCAGAGGCAAGAGTTATCATTCGAAACAATTCTCCAGAGGTGAATACCGATCTCGAATCAAAGTCGTGGATGGAAAGAGATTCGGGGCTCGAGTTTCGCTAATTATCTCGTTAGGTGGCTCATTCTCGAGGGTGGTATTAATAAGAAGAATGTCAGAAAAAGGAAGACCGAGCTGCCAATTAGCGAATATAACGAGCGGCGTAGCGTGGAATGGCGCGGAATGGCGCGGAATGGCGCGGAATGGCGCGGAATGGCGCGGAATCGCGCGGAATCGCGCGGAATGGCGTGGGTGGTCTCACGGAGGGAGAAGCTCAAGCTTGAAATCTGCAGGTGAAATCGAGACCGTCGACAAGAGGGTGGGAGGTTAACCCTGACACAGTTGAGTAGTTCAGCCTGGTCTTCGTGCCCCTCTGCATTATGCATGTAGACCTCCTAACCTCTTACAGTAACGCACCCCCGCATCATTCTGAACGACTTGGGGTCTCGGCAAATGGACAAGTCTTCCTTTAGTCCTCGTAACGTAAAAGAACAGAGTATTTCAATGGAAATACTAAAAACAACCTGGGATCATTTACGTGATTCAGTCGCGTTTTCTTTTTGCTCTTTGAAAATCTAAATTCTAGAAAGGTACCTTCAAATCCAATAATATTGTAAATGGAATAGGTAGACCAAGTGACTGACTGCCATGTAGATGACAAGGGTTTCTCACCCATTCCCAGCTAGTGACAAATATTAGTACACCCTACTATGACTCTCAATGATAGAAATCAAATGCAAAAAGAAGATCGAGTCAGGTTGACCGGAAACAACAAGTATACCCAAGGTTACGAGCCAACCATTCAACTAACAAGTTTCACGGATATCCGGTGAACACTAGGTGTTTGCGAAAGGGAAGCTCACGACGTCCTGCACGGAAGGAAGGAAGGAAGGAATGGAATCGAGCTACCAATGTCGGACGTCAAACACACAACCCTGTTCGCTGCCGCGCCGGCTGGTGGTTTATGTAATGTAAAACCGACCTGCCACGCGGGGGTGGTTCTCTACGTTGTCCTATTTTTAAGCCAACTACGGGTTAACCGGGTAACACGTTCAATCGATAACGCGAGAGCAGCGTTTCTCAAAGCACCGCATCGACGACCGCAAACTCGGCCCGATCAATTATTCTCAGCGAGAAAGATTGTTTTCTTTCAAATCGACGGAATTGTAAAGGAAACGTAGATGGTAATAAAATGTAGGACCACGAGAAAGAATCGTTTCACCATAAATTCTTGGTTTGAAAATTAATTTCATCCGACGCGACGCGACGCGACGCGACGCGACGCGACGCGACGTTGAATTTACATTCGCGAAGATCGAACCGAAACCGATCTGCATATTAACGAGAACTGGCTTTCTTTTCTGCATCGAGGCTTGCTTTTCCAAGAAACCGTTCTATTAATTGCGAATTATCCGAGACTCTTGGTGTCGTACAAGCTGCGGTACATTTGGAGCGGAAAATTGCTTCTTTACCGTAGAAATTGTAAACGTAACGCGGCAACCGTTTTTCCCCTCTTCTCCGTTTTCTTTTTTTCTTTTTTCTTTTTTCTGACGCTTCACGTCAGAAGCGTAATACGGAGTTTTACAAAACGCGCGAGACCTCATCAAATAAAATTGTCCCATCGTGTCTTTGAGAAAGAGAAAAAACCTAATTACTAACTCGCACTCTAAACAACGTTTCCTTCTTGTTTACGTCGCGTCGCGTCGCGTCGCGCATCGCCAGGGAAAATAATTAACCTCGTGGCGAGACAGCAGGATGGAAAAAGAAAAAGGGACGTCCCAAAGTCCGAGTGATTTTTTTCTTTATACCTAACCGTAAGATGGGAGCGAGCAGCATAGAAAAAGTTGTCGAGCGAGACGAGAAAAATATTCGGATGGGAAACCTGCCAGGTTGCGGCCAACTTTTGCGTACACTTCCAAGAGGGGTGGGTGGTTTCACCCAAGGCTGACCAAGTACATAAGGGTGAGGGAGAAAAGAAGAAAGGGATCAGGAGTCAGGTTTCTCGTGGCGGCGAATGTCTTCCCAAGTGGAAACGCTGTCGCGCCGCGCCGCGCCGACGAAATTGAATTGCAAGAGGACTCTTAACATATCGTAGTCTTAAACATATATTGTCAATTAATTTTTATCGTAGAATCTTGTTGTTGGCAAACAGAGACATTGTTGGAAATTTTGCTTGCCATTATAACGTTCACCCTTACTTCCATGGTCCGTCAAGTGGTCTACCCGTTTCTGTACGAGTCGCAACCCACCCTTTCTTTCTCGACTCGTTTCGAAAATAGAAGAGTATAGAAACAGGAAGAAAAACTCGACTCGTTACCCTCGTTTTACTGCAACCCACCCCCCTTCCCTGGCATTAGCACGTTTCTCCGTGAGCGTTTATTTTTTAGCCTATTGCTAAACCTCTCGCTCCGTGGACAAATGAACGTTCGTTCGCCACGATTCTCTCCTTCTTCCCTTCTTTTTTTTTATTTTTCTTCTCTCGAACAATCGTTTTTTCGTGCTCGCCTTAATTGTTTGCTCGTCGACCGTGAATTTACGAGCGTTACTCTCCGAGTTTTCTCCCCTTTAGCTGGATGGGATTTTCTTCGGTATCATTTAACCCTATTCCTAGCGGAGTCTACGATGTGACCAGGAAAATAATTTTCTTAATTTAAATTCTTCCTACGATAGTCGTTTCACAACTGGTCGAGTCTTAGAATTAATCAAAGAAAAGGAGAATATCTGTTTAAACAGAGTTCACGAATTCGAACACTTGTTTGCAAAAGCCTAATGCAGGCTTGTTTCCTCTTTCATTCATCATGCTCGCGCAGTAACCGGAAAAGCAGCGGAGAGCAAATAAAACGCGCCTCCATGTTTCGTCTCTGCTGGTACTACATGCATGCCCTGTGGTTGTGCAAAGAGAAGACACAAAAAGAAAAAAGAAAAAAGAAAAAAGAAAAGAGGCACGACGGACTACCGAAACGCCGCGCACCGGGCCGCATCGAGACTGTATCCGAGTTCTAAAGCACGAAATTATTCCTCTGTGGCTTTTACACGAGAACGAACCTCTGCTCGGATAACTCGAACTAGAGTTTATGGTAACAGTTAATGGTATTTTCGTTCGATCATTTGCCACGACTCGTCTCGCTGCTTCAACTTTCCGCTATGAGCGTCGATGATAGACATTTTTACGTGTTTCCTCGTTACAGCATCCAACAATTTTTATGTGGAAGCAGCAAAGCACATTTTATTTCAAGTTCGATTCAATTACTTTCTGTACATTCAGGCAGCACCTGAACGAGTTTACAAGCCTTTCACAAGCGTTTATCTTCGATAACGATCGCAAAACTGTAGTGAAACGGTGCATCGACGAGAAGAAACGAGGCACGCGTGTAGCTGGTTGTGAGTGGAACGAAAAACGTTGGAAGAGGCTAGGCGCGTGAAAAGTGATCGCAACGGGCAGCGTAAAAAAGTCGGACGGGAAGAGAAATTAGTTGTCAGCCGCAGTGTGGGACGAGAGGTGAATCCGAGGGGTGAGGGAAAAACGGTTCCGAAGCCCCGGGGTACCCCCGCGTGATTTATGCACGCATAAAAAAGAAAACAGCTCTGCTGCTCTTCTCTTCTCTTTCCCTCGAGCTTCGCCACACGAATCGGTTGGAAATGGAAATGGAAATGGAAATGGAAACGGAAATGGAAATGGGCCTCGAGATCTCCGCTTCAACTCCCTTTTCAAATCCGTTTTCAGGCGGAAAAATCGCTTGGCAACTGCTCACCCCCCGTTCAATCTCTTCCCTCCTATATGCTCTACCTTTTCATATGCCTGATAGCGTTCTCATTGTTTCCTCGTTGCATCACACTTCTCTACTTATTCGTTAATCTCTCACTTTTCATTACTTTTAAGGATGATCACTCGATAGAAACTCGATTGAGTCGTAGTATCTGTGAATCGAAAGGGGTGTAACTACTGTATCGTTAGTGAAACGCAAGGCTACGTGTGATCGAACTACACTGAGAAGAATTGAACTACATACATACATACAAACATACATAAATACGCGTCGTCGAGGTACGTACAGTGACCCGTCGCGTTTCAAGTTTTAATCGACGAACAAAGCCAAGAATTTCGATAGCGAACGTCTTGATCGAACAAAAGCGGCTCGTTTATTAAAACGAGGTCGACGTGACAGCGCATGCGCGCAAAACGGTTACGCTGCTAACGATAATCAAACAATGACGCCATTATATGTACTTGTAATCAATTGATATACATATACATATAGCTGTGATCCGGGAACGGAACTACGATCGCAGAGGAAATCGGCTGATGGCGAGTTGGAGCGCGTTCGTAGCTGGTGATGGTTAGAAAGGCCGCGCGGAAGCGGATGCGATTGTCATTGCGGCAATCATCGTATTGTCCCGCGGAATCGATTGATCGATTAATTAATTACACGACGATGGATACGCAGGTTTGCCGAGTCAATATTGAATTCACGTTCAGTTAATGCGTTCCTGCCGGACAGTAATCGTCTCGAAATCCGGTATCACTCGACGCGAGGCGACCAATTCGCTTTACGTTTCGTTTGCATCGAAAAAACCTACATCACCCTCCTATTTTACGAAACGAAACTGACCTGATACATACTAGTAGATATAATCCTTCTGTGGTAACCAATTTTACCTCGAGTAAGGAAATTTCTGCAGCAAATCTGCTCAATTTCATTCTTTTATAGACTCTATTATCTTGCTATTGTCTTCGCTATAGACACGTTACTCGTCGCGTCCTTTACAAAGCTTCTAACAACTGTAAGTGTTGACGCGTTAAGTAGAGAAAATCGATATCCCAACCTCTCTTCTCACTCAAGCTACACGATGTAATGTAATATATTTTTAATAGTTATTACAGGGGCTGGTTCGTTTTTCCGTATTTCCCGGAACAAACGTACCATTAAATGGTAACGAGCGTCGGAGCGTAGGTACGTTTGCACGTGACACGGAGATTAGTCTCGCGGAAAGTACGAGGGGCATTTAGGGGTACGACTGGCTCATAACGACAACGAGATAATGCATCGCAGGCACAGCTATAATTTTTTAATGCTACACCGACGATACGAGGGACCATTCGTCTTGTGGCATGTTAGATACGCGACGGTCATGCTCGCGTGCGAGAACCGGGATTGCTGGCGGGGATCGTCCTTCTCTTTTTCTTTTCTTCCAACCCTCTTTTAAGAGTTATGGCTGCTGTTGCGCATCCCTGCGAACGAATCCACCAGTTTCATGCAAACAAGCACCAGAGGTTCGAGAGACAGAGACGCGGTTTTCCTGATTTTCCGCCAACCAAGAAAAAGGGAAATGTGCATCTACCCTCCGTTGCGTTGTCTGGCGATCGACGAGCTCGTTGTTTTACGGGAGCCATGAAACTTGAAAGATAAATTTTTATATTTCTAGGAAATATATTCGTAGAAAAGGAGTTGAAGAAACTAACGAATTCAATAAAAATCAAGCTCGTCGATCGTGATCCTCCTCATTTACCAAGACAGATTTTCTTAAAGGCAGATTTTGATAGACAGTCAATTGATAGACAGCGCTGACAATGAGAGAAAAAGAAATTCGTTGATCGTTCAAAAGGACGCGAATAGAATGAATGTATAATAGAACGAGCAACAGTCCTTTCTCTCGTTCTTCCTCGTGAAACACGGTGCGGTGTAACAAACTCTTTGAAAGAAAAGAGCGACTGTCCGTCGATAATAATCGCAAAGACTCGATTAATTAGAAAAAAAAGAAGAAAAAAAAGAAAATTAACCGAGTCTGGTCTGATCGATTGTCGCGCTTCAAACTAACTCGTTGTTTCCAGAGAATTTCTGAGAATCAAAGTTATTTTTCTATTAAAAGTAAAGGGTAAAAAATCGATGTCTAGTCGCATCGAGAGTAAGCGTCGCTCGTCCTTCAAAGGATCCACGATTTTTGCTGCAACGCGAATGATAAGATTAATCGTAAGATAATGATAGCGCGTGAAATGTGAATGAAAGAAACGATTGAAAGTAGGAAGGTATGAATCGTTGCTGCCTGAGAGAACGTATGATCGAATGACATTGTTGTTGATTCGACATGGAAAACGTGCTCTGCCCTCTCCAGTCCGGATCAGATACAAGTATACCAAAATAAGATCGTGGGTAGAAATAATAATCAACGAGTAGTAATTAATAACAATAAATGTAAGCTACGCGAGCTGGGAACGAGAGGCGTGTCCCGTTCGCCGTCGATACCACCCAAAACGAGAACGAAACGGAACGAAACGAAACGAAACGAAACGAAACGAAACGAAATAAAAATATGTATGTATGTACGTAAGCACGTAGAAGCGAAGAAAAAATCATGAAACAAAAAGAAATAGAAAAATAAGCCAATTCAAGGTATCATTGCCGACAATCACTGCAATGCTTGAACAACGTAATATGTGTGCTCACGGGGCCCCGCTCCAACCTCCTCCAACTATTTTTTCATCTTCTCGCGACCGGTTATCAGTTTTCAATTTTCAGTTTTCAGTTATCAGTGTAGTATACCGTCTCCGCGCCGTATTGATCGCTTTTTTCACCGATTTTACCGCATAAACGAACCCACATAAACCTCTATCCTTTTCCCATCGCAGGGAATAAGTATCGAGTATCGCCTAACACGACCCGTTTCGATTCTATGGTGGCCACCATAAATCCTCAGTGTGGATTCGAAAGCGTACAATGAGAAATGCGGGTCGCGCACACCTGCACGCCTTCGTCGCTTATCGCTTTCGAGTTTCAGTAGAGAAAAGTATAGGAATTGTATGCAAGGGTTATCTCTTTATCAGGATAGCTCAATCGACGCTCTCTGACAACGATTGCAAGTATTATAAGGTGAAGAGATAAATAGCAGTAAGTCCAGAAAGGGTAGTTTTCAGCTCGAAATCAATCGAAATCGGCAGCGTTGATCAGCAGGATTATTAGAAGAAGGTAGAAAGATTTTTCAAGCTTGTTCTAGAGTAGCTTTTAGATAGGTTGATTCAAAGTGAACGATTCGGGAAATTGAGACTGGTGAAGCTCGTAAAGCGATACATCGACACTGAGGATGGCCGGTGACCGCATCTGTCGCTGGCACGACAGGAAACGATAAAAAGAGCAATGGATCAGCGGGGGTGCCGAGGGAAGATTCGATCGCGTAGCTCACACGAGAACACCATTCATCTGTACGAGAGGACTCTTTCCGTCGTCACCACCCCCGCCGTCGTCCGCTTTCACGCCCCAGTTACCCAGATTACGCAACGTTCGAACGAGGAAAATTAAAAAGAAACCGTGGAACGATTTCCTTTTATTCCCAAACAAACACGAAACACGAAACACGAAACACGAAACACGAAACATCTATGTTATCGCTGCATGATAGTTACTTTGCCGTCTTTATGAAATACGTCTTTCATCGTTTCAATCTCCTGTGAATGGATTTTTTTCAGCAACGAATCAAATCGAATTAGCGAAAGCGATCAAAGATTTGGTGGAAAACGCCGAACGCTGAATAAGCGATTTACATGAAAACGGCTCACGACTCGTGGTTATCGAGAACGGGGCCCACGTATTTAACTCACGGATATAGAGAGCAGAGGGTGTCGTCCGTTATCGTACCTCGTTGCCTACCTTCTTCTCCCATTGAAGAACGTACGGCACTGGGTGCTCACCGGGGAACTCTACGTGACAGTTGAAGACAACGCTCTCCCCCAGGATTGCCGTAATGTGCACCGCGTCCTGGTGGCACAGACCTGAAACACACACCATTTCAAGCTGTTAAGATCGATCGTTAATTAACTTGAAATTTATTTCAAGTTACAAAGTTACTGATAATGAAATGTAATTTTAAAAATTCTCTTATAACTTCTATCGCGAATATACTTATACTTGCAGCTCGCTTCGAAGAAACTGACCCGAGCTCGTAATCCGCGAGAAAAACTTGCCAACGCTACGCGACGGATATTTTGTAAAAGTCTCTGGCTGGCTTTTGAGGTGTCCTTAACTTTTCTGCCGAGTTACAGCCGTAGGCAAACTTTCTGATTTACCGAGGTAACTTTCGCTTCTGTATTTTTACCACCCTTCCCGTAAAGTCATTCGGGTATTATGTGAGCCAAAACCGAAAAAAATCAGATAAATAAGATAATACGATACTTTCGGCGAGAGAACGAACCGACTACATAATCGTAAAATTCGAGGATCGTCTCTCTTAAATCTCTAACGTACGAATTGTCTATCCGTATCATTTCATCGTCAGATAAAGTTGCAACTTTTGTCATTTGTAATTCTGTAATGTAATTTGATCGCTGCTCATCGCTACTTACGTTGCACAGAATTTTAAACACTTACATAAAAACCAAACGGGTTGAATCAGTTGAATCGATATTGTTAAGGTTTTTGCAATTACTATATTTCTCACAGCCAGCATCGTGAAAATAATATATTTTAGAATCTGATGGACGCAAGTTTGCAGTCAAAGAACGGAAAAGTTTATGGAAAATCCACCGAAGCCCCAGAAAAATCGCTGTTGTAATGGGTTCCATTCAAATAATGGATCTGACTTTGATACCTATTCCCTTTGAATCCCGTCGAGTACGAATACAACACACTTTCCACATCTCTTTCTACCCGCAACAAAGGTTTCTGAAATAAATCTTTCGTCGAGGTGTCGCTCGTTTCGCATGACGGAATCTTTCACCGTTTGTAAGATAAAACAAATAAAGACATCGATGATAATGGGAAACATTGATGAAATTTAATAACGTTAGGATCGTTAACGTTAACGAGAGGCGTGTTCCAGCCCGTTTCTCGCAGCCTCTCGGAACAACCCCCTTACACCGTAGCTAGCGTAATTCTATGAGAGAAACGCCCAACGCGCATTCGTGTACCACTCCCTGCAACTGCTGTTTTTATTTTCTCAGCCATCGTTAAATTTTCAATTGAAAAACAGATTCGTCACCCGCTAAACGAATAATTGTAATTATTTAAAAGGTCTTGAAAAGATCAGTAATGGATCGTTTTTATTGAACGAATATTCATTTGATAGTGAAGACAATGTAGCTTTTTGCACAACATCACCAATCTTTTCACAGCGCATTTCCAAGGAAAAAACTTGGAAATATCCAAGAAACGGCGTACGCGGCGAAGAGAGTAGCGCCGAAGGCGTTCGATGCGGGCGACCGTCCAAAAAAATGAAAGACTTTCCAAAAGGGCGTTCGCCACTGCCTGAAAATTATCTCCGTCCAAGGAACAATAGGCGACCAGTCATCAGCTTCCTTAACAACAATAGAAGAAGTAACTTTCCTGTCGCGTCGCGCGTCGGTTCGATAATTTCAAAATATGTAATCACAATCGTACGCATATTTCAATAGTTTTGTAAAAAATAAAAAACCACTCGTTTGTTTTTCCGTAAATCGGTCTATCCGTTAGAAAGTAAAAGTTGAGAAGAAAGAAAATCAGGATGAAAAACGAGAGATAAGCGGAGCAAACAAGGGACAAGAAAAAAAAGAGAGCAGAGTCGACGTCGCCGTCTTGGTCGTCGCGTCGAGTGAGCGAGCGACTTTGATCGCCACTCGAGCTTTCGTTCCATTGTAGCCGCCTATTGTTCGGATTATTGACAGATCGGCATGGTCTGTATACGTATCACAGGTGGTAGTATTCACCAGAGATCCATATCCAGAGGTACATATGACGAAACGTCTCTTCTTCGCTAAACTATGTACCTCGATTCTCTGTCTATCGCATCCATTCGTTGCACAAAGGATGCGCACGCTCGACCACTCTGTTACATCTGCTGATAGAGATGAATCAGTGAAAACGACCAGCGTGATCAGTGGTCAATGAAAAGGAGAAAAACTTTATTCAAGCGAAACATATGAAAAGTTACGATGTTTCCTTCTTGTCTTTCGTTCCTCGCGACACGCGAGGATAGGATAGACAAAAGGCTCGCGTAACGAGATTCCTGGTACATATTATTGCTCGACCACGTGCACAGGAAAGGAGATTCTGGTGGCAAACACGCAAGAAGATCTGCTCGTATTCTCCATGAAATTTTCAGTCAGCGGCCAACCGTGAAATTAAGCAGCCACTCGATCGGCTTCAGCTAAGTAAGCGTATGTACACACGAGATGACGGCCTACAAGCAATTAACCAGGGGCTAATGAGCATTCGACAACCACGGCTAACTTTCACCCACGGCTACCGGAGTAAAGAGTTTAATTATTTAGGGTAATTATGGTGATTCCTCGAGTAAATATGTATAGACTGTTTCGCAATAGAACGGAGGGAACCGTAATAAGTACCAAATCGAAAAGACAAGATTTTTCACTGATCTCGATCGATCGAGCATCGCGTCGCGTCAAACGGGCTTTAATGGAAGGGCAACGTACCCTCCAGGTAGGGACAACGTCATTTGCAACTCGTTTCATCGCTTGCCATCTGGGCCGCTTCGAAGCCAGCTACGCGAGGAAGAAACCATAATCGTTCACCGGCAACACGCGCGGATGCCTCGTGTATACGTAATTTATAGCGACCGTTCCACCACGACGAGCCCTCTGCAATCTGCAGAGGAATTTAATCGCGACCGAATGCATTTCAGGATGATACCTTAAGCCAGATACATACCTATATGTTATGTTAGTTAAACTCATACGCTATCGTGTAAAGTGTAGAGGTTCCTGTCATAATAAAGAGATATCAGGGTCAGTTGCTGAGAAAAATACACGTATCGCCAAAGGTTAGTCGGTAAAGTGATTGGAAGATAAATAAATGAGGAGTACCTATTAAACAGGAAAAGTTGGAGATGATTATCTTTCGGTGCTGTGTCGTGCAACTGGCGATCACAATGGCCGTCTTTCGCTCCGTCTTTCCTCCACTTATCCAACTTTCTATATTAAACAACTTTTCCGCTAATTTTAGCTCGCTTTGCCCCGTCTTTCATCAACGCTGTCCTTTCTTCTCAATTTCACGATAATTTTCCTTCCTTTTACGAGAGCTCATAAACGGAAAAATTACGCGTAACTCGCTTACAAGAGAAATTCAACACTTGAAAACAATTCATTTATTTCCGAGTTAAAACGAGAATTTTATTTTAACCAAGTTTATGGAAATTTTTCAAATTACTTTCTATTATTGATCTTTCCATTTATAAGACACCATGTATGTATACCTATGTCAATACCACATCAATGTTATATCAAATGGAACAAATTCGAAAATAAGGTCGTGGAAACGATACATGTTTGTGCGAATTTCATTTCATTTCATTAAAAAGCATTAATTCGATTTACATTTGTTGCTAAGAATAACCGTATGATACCCCGCTTTCGTCAAATGTGGAACTAATTGAGTTTATATTTATTAAATTCTGGTAGAAATGTATAGAAATATATAGAAATATATAGAATTGAAAATATAAATAGTATCTACCAGTTCGTACCAATTTGTTAAGAAAATTATGCAACGATGGAAATTAATATTTTCAATGTTTTCGCGACAAGTATAAGTATAAGCTAAATGTAACGATGAAATAAGGAGATAAAAAAAAATGAAGCATTCTCGGTAAAACGTAAAAGGTAGAGAAGGGAAAAAGGTAAATGCTTGATTCGCATAGATTTTTTCCACTCTCATGCAAGGATCATTAGCAAGAACCGACAGGCACGCGCTCAACAAGCACCTTGAGAGCATAAAAGCGGAGTTTTAATGAAATTGTTCTGGTTGATGAGACTAACGACGAGCTTCGTAAGGGTCGTATATTAAAATAAAAAGAGGGAACATCCTTTGAAACGAGCACGTATTGACGTCATTTTATTCATCCGTTCCTGTAAATTGGTTTGACTGCGTTGCAGCTTTTCCTGCTTCGACGCAATAACAGTCGTAAATAAAAACTGGCAAGGTAAACGTTGCATTCGATTGGTCGGATGTTTTTCGAACGTTAAATGATCCTGTAACGGTTTTTTTTTATCCTTCTTTCTCATCCGTCCGAGAGAAAAGAAAAAAAAAATAATTTCTACCATTTCCTACCACTCGAATCTGAATGAAAAAAATGATATTGTTTCACTTTTAGTGACATTTAGGAACGTTTGTTTCAACAATACAAAAATAGAATATCTTTGAAATTTCGATTGGATAATTGTCCTGAAGGAGGAGATGAAAGGGCCGTTTCTACAAGGAGGAGCTGTGTGAAGCAATTGCTTTAGGGTCTGTCTAACAGGATCCACAGGACTGTTGACGAAACACACGAGTGAAGTGCACGCGCGTAATTGTACAGTATGGCGCAGAGACACGTATTACCAATTACAAGAGGTATCTTGACGGAAACTCTCCGTTCGATCTCAATCGACGTCATTACGCCTGTGCTGATCTACGCGCATCCCCTCACGACACACGCGACGCCACGCCACGCCACGCCACGCCACGCCACGCCACGCCACACTGAATCCAAGATCGATCGATCGGTCGAGATCGTGCTCGAGAGACGATGGAAAGCTATTACCGTGACTCGGTAGACTTGTTCTGATTAGCGAGCTTCGCTAATTAATGTAACAACCCGGGAGACCGGTAAACGGTAATGAAACAAACGCGTACTCGAGTACCGAGCGTAAAGAGACTAGACTCTCTGTTACCGAATACCCGAATACCCGAATACCCGAATACCCAAATTAAATTCTAAAATACTCGAATAGCTGTGTTCAAGTTTTAAATGAGCGATGTAAAAATTTAATTATTCTAATGTACCTGGCGTGACGAAAAGCACGATACCGAGGAGCAGGGTCCTCGTCGCCACATCCGCGAGCCACCGGAAGTCCCTGCGAAACCATCGAAGCCGATGCCTATTCCTATTGCCTTCTTCGTCCTCCTCACCATCTGCGCCGAACAATCTTCCAACGGAGAACCGCAGTTTTCCGTACAAAGAATCGATTACACCATTTTCATTCTTCAACGTACATCTCGCACCTTTCTTCTTTTCTTCATTCTCCTCGTTCTCGTGTCGTCTGTACGACCGAGAACTAGTACAGGTCGGTTGACCGGAAGCAAGGGTCGTTTCCAAGTCAACCCCACTAGAAACAACAAATTCATTCTGATGTTTAAACGATTTCTTTGTCGAGTACCTACCTTTATAAGAGAATTGACGAATTTCAAGGAAGATGTAAGATTACCTACCTGTCTCCCTCCTGGCCAGACAAGCTTCTTTCAGCTGCACGGCAGCCATCGTGTCTTATGGAAGGAAGACCCTGGGGAAAAGTGCTTCCTGAACACCGGGACTCGAGCCTTCGCCGGAGGTCCGTGGCTTGTAGCCCTCCTCCGCCCCCCATACCCCCGCTCCCATAGTACCTGTACATCATAAACGACCATGTAAGCTAATTTAGATACTTTCAACAATCGAATGAAAGGTCCAGTGTAAATACCTAATACAAAAGGACAGGGGGCAACCTTTGTAGAAGAAAAGAAATCATTCTACTTTTATACTTGTATGTAGGTACAGTAGATACGTGTGCCTTTTTATACTTTTTATACTCGGGATAACACGATCAACAGAATTTTATAGCTTCGTTTCAATCCAGTATTTTATGATTCTGTTCCCCTGAGAAGAAGCTTTAATCACAAGACACGTTCACCTATACCAGCAATATACCAGCAATTAAACCAAACGATAAATTAAATACCATCCCCTCTAATCGTCTGTTCAATATATGTATAATTATACGTTTTCCGCGGTCCGTAATCAGTGCAGCTGATAAATACCACGGGGTGAGAGAGAGAGAGAGAGAGAGGTTCTTCCTCTTTCTCACTCTCTTTGGCTATCGGATCGCGGTATTTTCAATTTGCACCGAGCGAGCTACTTACGTTAATCCCAGATCGCGTAATACGAGCCACGATAACCGTATGTCTCGAACAGCTTTTTCCTCCCTCGTTTATCCAGCGATATCGTCACGAAAGCGGCATAACACCGCGAGATAATGCCTTAATAGATCCACCGACGCGACCGTCTAATTCTCTATCCGTGATTCTTATCGTCAGTCGATTACTCCACCGACACGAATAAGTCTGATAAGAGTTTGATTACTCTACTTAAACGCCTACCGTATATCCGGAACGAGCTTCCTCCTTTGCTAGTTTCCTCCGTTTCGTTCTCCACGTTTCGACGAGAACACGAAAATTACCCTGCCTCCGAATAGATCAATACGAAATTTACGTATTGCCTGCTTTCCACTTCCTTCAATCAATTCCGATTTATCTATTCTTTTGTAATTGTTTAATTACGTTAAATTGTTCGCGCTAATCACTGATGTGACCACAGGTACAATCAACAACGTAAACATATGTACAAGTAAATAAGTAAACATTACCCCTGCCGTTCCGCCACCACTACCGCTGCCCGGATCGACCGCTCCCGACACTGATTTTCACCAGTTTCGCCACTTCTTCAACAACAGCTACCTCAGTTAGCCTCCACAACGTGTCGCTATCATCACCTGGAAAAAGGAAAAAAAAAAACAAAAAAAAACATGTGATTCGTTAGGATCGAACGTGGAAAATTGAATGGAATAAAATAAAACGCGGAACGTTCTCTTTCCCCAAGCAATTCCCTCTACTGTTCATTCTCTGTCCTTTCTCGTATAGAGACTTGCATCGTGATTATCGAGCACGGCTTTGACTTCTTCTTCCGGGAGTGGATAGTTGAAATTCCGCGCAGACGAGACGTGAATCGAATGAGATTAAATCGAAATGGGCTCGCTTGCTGGGAAGATGACACGCTGCGTTGCGTTATCCAGAATTTTCAAGAGATAGATAATAATCGAGGTGCCATCTCGTTAAAAAGAAATTAATATACGATTATAGCGGGCTTTCGAAAATTTACCTGGCATCGCCACTCTTGTTTCGTATAATTACAGGGATTAATGTAATCCCTGTCTCGTTAACATCGATTATTATAATTTAAACTCGTGAACCGAGTTAATCAAAATTCGAAGATCAAAGAGCAGGGGCTAATATCTGAATGTACGAGCTTTGCTATTATACCTCGTTACGTTCGAAACACTTATTATAATTGAACAATTGAAAGCATATTTGAATTCAAGCTGAAAATGAAGTGTAAATCTTTGAAATAATTCACTGTACTTGCAGTATTTACAGTATTTACAGTATTTACAGAATAGTATAATTCAGGATGTTAGAGGTAGGAATAGGGCTAACTGGAATAGCCGTCAGCACCTTTTGACGAAGAGGGATCACGGGATGATCGGGAGGAGGAGAGAAGGGTTGCACGGTGCTAATAGAAGACTGAGTGAGAGAGGTGGGAAGTGGTAGAGTAGAGGGTAGGAGAAGGGTCGTTTGGAGAAGGGGTTTGAACAATGGCACATGTCACCCCGCTCCGTGCAGTTTCACCCCACCGAACGAACCACGACACCACCTGTCATAACTCGTCTTCGTGTTCCACGGTTATTAGCGCTGAGCCGGTGGGATTGACCAATATCTCCTACCCCTGTAATCCCTTGCTCCTTTCATCCCCGACCGATCGTCACAGCGTCGCGACGCGAGGCGACGCGAGGCGACGCACGGAACCGAATGAATCGAACGTTGATGGGGGAGAAACGGTGATCGTGGCCAAATGAATGAAATATCCTGGATTTATCTTGATAGCGTGCTGCGATTTTTCCATGAATTTCCCCTCAATCTTTAAAAGGGCTGAACGTTACTCGAAGCGTTTCGCAATTCAACTACGATTGTTATTTTTTTTATAAAATTAGTTGCAAAGTCAGTCCAGGTTTACAGCAGCACCTCTGACTTGATGTTGGCTAAAGCGTTGACTCTTACTACTTAAAAATACAAGATCCTCGGTTCTCGGAATCTGAATCTTAGCGTTAATATGATTGATATCGCACCACTGATACCACCAGTCGAGTTTAACAAACCATCGTTTCTATGAAAACGATAAATTATCAGGCTTCGTTAAAGTAACAATTAAAAGAGATCGTTGAAGAATTCACGAAACTGCACGAACTGAACGGCACCCACTTGTGTGAAGCGTTTTTTCGCGTGACGCAACCACTTATCCCTGATCTGCCTATTCGTCAACCCTCTCTAACAAAACGAAACGAAACGAAACGAAACGAATCGAAACGAACTAATTGGTCCGTGTCGACGATTCCCACCTGACGCTACTTGTTACCCACGATCTGTGACGTAATCGACGGAAAAAATTATTCTCGTCTTTCACGTTATTTTTCTATTGCATCAACTGCTTATTATCGACAATCGACAACATTTCCGTGTACACTTCGGTGCGAATAATAACATCAATTTAAATCATTTACCTAATGAAAATAAAAATAAAAGTAAAAATCACTTCACGGCTAGATTTTCGATGAATTTAACGAACTGGTGAAAACGTAAAATTCGATACCGTGAATGAAAACGCGTTCTACCATTATTATTATTATTATTATTATTATTATTATTATTATTATTATTATTATCAGCAGAGTCGAGGAAAGGGTAGAGCGAATTCGCTCGTTTACGCTAAAGGCAGAAAACGCGGGCAAATATCGTCCTCGGCCTCGGAACAGGTCCACTTGAAAAAGGGTGAATCGGAGTGCGTTCACGGATAATTTGATCGACGAGCTAGCAGCAACACGCGCAGCTGCTCCATTCGACTCGTCTCGACCGGACTGGACTCGATTCGATTTTCAACCGCGCCGCGGTGGTCTAAAGCTGATTTAATCAATTGTGAAAATTCAGCTGTGCTTTTTGTGTTCCTGTATCGCGCAACGAGTGGCGATTGCTATTCAACATGAAAATTGCACACGCCTCTGTCTACAACGCTCCCTCCATAATATCGATCCAATTACGCTTCATTCGTTCGACACGAACATCAAATTTCCACGGTGAAACGATCTCGAGCTTTTTCAACCTTTTAATTCGGTCATTTCTCGATGTTTAATCTGGCACAGAAAACTTTGCGTTCAAAGATTTAAATCCTTTTTTGCTGTCCATATAGGTTTACAACAAATTTTTTCTCTTTTTTTCAAATTGGAAAATATACAAACCAAAGTTTCAATCAGGCTTTCTACAAATTGGAAAATATGTAAAAAGATACATATCCTGGCTACACTGAATGCACACAGAACCTTCTACGATCATTTCAAAGCACAACACTTGAGATACATAAGGGTTCTGTTAACACCAGCAATAATTTCTTAACGATCCTCGTAAACTGTACGATAGTCCAGGCTAGGGCAGTTTGAAAATACCGTAATACCGTGTGTCACTCGGTACTAGGCAGCTTCCTGGGGGTTCATTGTAAGCGCGGATCTCGTTGCGAATGTATGTCCGCATCAACGCGACCCAAAGCCCTTTCAGCGCGTACAAGACAGCACCAGCAACGTGCTAGCTATCCGTCACGAAATCCGTTCGCGTGTCCTTGCGCCACGATGATGAGCCCGTTAATTATTACCGTCAAGGTTCTCGCAGAGGACCGTTTTACACTGCAGAGGAGCCCCCGTTGGCAATAGAATGATGCGTCCTAAAAGGGAACGAAACCGAGGTCACTCGATGACGTTTGAGCAACGACGCGTCGTTTGGTGAAAAGGATCGTCGAATGGAAAACTCTGTGCAACCAACAACACTAGGTACTCGTGTTCGGCCTTCTTTCTCCTCGAGAAACCTCGTTTCGGAGGATCTTTCTTCTCCGTTAATTGCCAACTTTCCTCCACTGGTGGTCACCTCGTGGACCTCGTGAACGTAGTATGCACGTAGGAGTAATGATATTATTTAACGAAGTAGTACTACTCGTGCCGATGAAATTGTTTAAATTAAACGACGTCGAGGACTGTGGATGACGCTTAATGTTGCTCGATTCGACTCTCTCACCCCATACATACATATGTAGGTCGTTACCGGATTATGGAACAGGAATATATTTTGATATTCCACGAGAGAGTGCTTCTGGTGTGAAATTTTTGATACTCAAACTTATGCGTTTACGGTATAACGTTGTTTGGGTTTAATCTGATTTAAAAACTGTTCTTTATTAACCCGTTTATGTTTTATGCTTATGAGAATCAGGAAAATTCTCGGCTCGATGCAGAAATATTATATACATATATAATAATATTATCGATCAAATAATTACGAGTAGATATATTTGGGAGATTCATTAAACGCACGTGTTAAAAAAACGTGTAATGCACTTTCGAAGCGTTTACCAACCACCAGGTGTCTGTCAACTACAAAGATGTTGAAGTTGTAAGAGAAGGGATAACGAATATATACATATAGGTAGACTCGCTTAGAGAAACGAGAAGGGAGAAGAGGAGAAGGTGGAAGAGGATTCGGTGATGGACAGTGGGTGATACAGTTGGAATGGATTTTAAAGCGGAGGGTCTTTAAGGTGCAGTGCCCCGAGGGAAATCTCGGAAGATTGACTCTAGGATAGTGAAGAAGGGAAACCCTTGGAGATACTGTACGCAACACTGAGGAGCGATTGTCGATCAAAGGGTTTTAACGATTTCGTACTTTACATCTTATTCACGAGCGGGCACAAGGAGGCTGTAAATAAAAGAGAGAGAGAGAGAAGAACACATTGGTTCGTTGTGATTCTATTGATTTTTATTATTAACGTTACGAGGAAATGTTATTCCGATTAATTCTAGTATTTTCGAATCGGTATATGAAAGCGACGCGAAACGGAGAATTACAACGTTACAACAGCGATTCAATGAGAATGTAATTTGTCGAGGGCCACTCGAGGATTAGTCCTGGACCAGCGGTGCGGTGATTCGACTTACCGAATCAACAAGACAGAACATTCTATGCAAATTTCTATTCCCCTAGCTGAAAGTGACGTAGACGCGGCGTATTTAATTCGATTGCATTTGTCACGTGAAACGTGCCTTTGACTAATAATTCTGCTTATAGGAGGTTAAGGTAATATCGTTTTAGCAGAACGATTGGTTCTCGATCAACCGGGTAAATGCAGAGATATCGCATACCCTGTTCAAAGGCAATTTCAAAGGAGAATTACGAGTAGCAGCATAGGACAAAAGTGGCAGATTGCACGCGATCAGCTCGCATTTCGTTGCTAGATTGCCGCCACCGTGTCGCGGAGAAAGATCGCTTCTTAGCCTCACGATTCCGCTCGATAGCGACAGAAGAAGCGAAAGAAAAAGCTTTCCGTTGGAAAAACCTCCTGGAACTAGCCAACTAACCAACTAGCCAAATAGCAACCCACGTCGATAGTCGATTCTTTGTCGTAAAAATAAAAAAGATATTTTTCGAACGTCACGAGATATATATTGGATATATCTAGATATTAGGTACCTAAGCGAGAAATTGAAATTTAATTAAAGTTGAGCGGAGTGAGCGGTGCTGAAAGGCAAGTCGTACGCGCGTAGACTCGTCGCGATACATTTATGGAAAGGTTCCGACGATATTTGCGGTCGACCATTGCAGCGTAAACCTCAAAGCATTTAGTAGCGCAGCGCGAACGACCGCGAGCGCCGCAAAACGCGTGGCCGCGTCGCGTCGCACCAGCTGCGACCTCGCCGACCGCAACGTTGCTAGCGGAATACCGAGTACGATCCTTCCTGAAACGATATACCAGCGAAAGCACGAACCTACCGAAATAACTGAAACTTTTGCGGCTAAACGAGCATTTCAAACATTCTGTCGCGTTCGCAACTTCTTCGTGTTAGGCTCACCCTTCTTCCTTCCCCTTCCCCTTCCCGATAGAAATTTACAACAGGATACACCAACTGCATCGTCGTGATCTACGATAGTAGACGATAGATTGAAAACATTAAACAGAGTATCAAGGATAACGAGACTAGCGTATTCTATGAGCAGAAGAGAGAAGAGAAAATCTCTTCTCCAGCATAGATATCTTTTCGGGCTTTACGGTTTTACCTCCGAGAGTCTGGCTTATATTCGGTCCACGATGTAATAACGTTAAAGCTCCCCTTATACTCGCCACGCGGGAATTCAGGCTGTTCAGCCGTTATGAAAGATCGTAAAGCTTTTCCAGCCCGTGAAACGGCAAGAAACAACGAAGGAGCATCGCGTTTCTTCCTCTTTTAATTTCTTCTTCTACTTGTTCCATTTTCTTTTTCCTCTTGCGGCGCGCCGCGCCGCGCCGTGTATAGAGAATGTGGAACAAATCTAAACTTGTCTCATCAACTTTTCACCAATCGTCTAAGCTCGTTCCTGCAAGCTCGTTCATTTATTCATTCGTTGCACTAACCAATCGAAGCGACGCGACGACTCTTTCGATCGATCGATTCTATTCTACAATTTGTGTCTTGCTTGTTCAAATAGAATTCAACGACAAAATATTTCTTCTGCATGTAGGTACCAGTACTCACGATCAAAGTTTAAACAGTTGTTGAAAGGAAGGACTACGTGGAAGAACCGACTGTGATCCGCTGACCGAGTAGAAGAGGGCCGATATTGGTTTCTCGCGCGCGAAGAAATACGACAACAAAAGTAAATTCTCTCGACGAGACGGCAATTTCCCTTTCGGCTACGGCTATGGTTATTGCTCGTCGCCTCCGAGAAGTCGTTCGGTCGTCGACAGCACACAGCGAAAGTGAGACGAGACGAGACGAGACGAGACGAGACGAGACGAGACGAGACAAGAGAGATGGTTAAGTGCACTTCCCTATGGCACGTTCGATTCAATTGCAGCTGCGGGCTGCTGACCGACTCAATAGAAACCTCTCACCCTCCTTCCTTTTCTCTTTCTCTCAGTTTTTCTCGCTTTTCTCGCTTTTCTCGCTTTTCTCGCTTTTCTCGATCTTCTTCCATCGAAACGGAGCGGATGTCTCGTTCCTTTTCGTCTTCTCGTTGCCCCGTTTTGAGGCTTGCCGCGTAGAAAAGAAAACCTCGACTTGGCTGAAACTCCCAATTGAAAATTTTCTCATTCGTCATTCTTTGCGGCTCTTCCGTTTTCAAGAAGCAGCGCGAAAACTGCAACTCGTTTAAAATCGACGGCCTTGATGATTCTATTATACGTATTACATAATATATACCTAATACTGCAGAATGGAGATGCAGAGAATAGTTTGTTGCAATGCCATTTTCTCTCGGCATAGTTCAATTTTATGAACAAAGTTATTTTATCTATATATTCGTCTGTTAACAAACGTACCGAGTCGTACTAGTCGAGGTGTTCACCTCGAAATATACGATCGAAATTATACGTTCACGGGTGGAGAGAAGATGGATCGACAGGAAGGAAGGAAGGAAGGAAGGAGAGAGCACGGTTGGAGGAGATATGTGGCAGGAGGAGGAACGTTAATTAAGCACGAAATTACGACAAACTCGCTCGTGCTACTTTATTTGCCCCGCAATTTAAGCGCATTGTTAAAGGGGGCATTAATAGCGACGGATAATTAACTCTTCGGATTATGGCATCGTCCTCGACGATTTTAATAAATACTCGCCTTGTATTCGGCACGGTATTATAAAATCCAGAGGGATTTCATTTGTTTCGTTCAATTGGAGAAGGAAAATTTTATTCCAAAGAAACACGAAAGACATCGATAGAAGGTACATACCTACCGGTGAAAGACTGGTATTTCATATGCGCTACTAATCTCTGCTATTAATTATAGCTTCAGCGATTGGCACTGCACTTTGAATTGTCTGATTTTAATAGCATCGGGGTACACGTGAAATGTGATGCAGCGAGTAAAAAGAAAGTTTGAAAGTCATAAATTGTCGTCTGATCGCATAACAGATTTCAGGTATCAGCGACAAGGTATGTGTCCAGCTGGGTTCGATGGCGGACACACGCATCTCGAATCCGCTTTACCTAACTAGGTTTTAACGTCGCGCCGTTAAGAGGATTGCTCTGTTCTTAAGCGAAACGAGTCCGCTCATCTAGAATCCATTTATATGATCGACTCGATCGATCGGAGAAAATAATTCTATCCAATGCGACAGAAATAGTAAGTAGTTACTATTTCAGATTGAAAAATAAAAAAAATTTAGTGCACGAGAGATAAAACAACCTCTCGTCGCTTTCGAAACCGCTGACATATCGAAACCATCAACTCGCGATAACTCGTTAAGACACACACACACACACGTAGCAGGTAACAAGCGTAAACCACCGAAACAAGCAAAGTCGTGCTTAAGCGGTGTCTACGAGCTGCCAAAAGCACCTGGTACAAACTTGCACCAACTTTCGAGCGAGTCCGCTTGCATAATACGGCAATTTTTTCAGCTAAAGAGAAAGAGAAAGAGAAAGAGAGAGAAAAGAAAGTGGAAAATGACGTTATCGAGCTAAAGAGACGATACAGAAGGGATAAGCTAGGCCAGGAATCTCGAGCGGTGAACAAGACTCGACGCGACAGGGGTGTGCCGGAAGTTACGTCGTATACGCGGACGCGTTTAAATTTCGTTTAAAGGGTCGTTAAGGCTGTATTAGGTGCCTGCAATCCGGTCCAAGCGAAACGTGCGCCTTAACTTTTGAATAATACCCTCAACAATGAAATAATATCCTCGTTGAAATGTCTGATATCTCTTTTCTGTAGAACGGAATAAACAAATCGATCAGAATAGATTACAAATGAATAAAAAGAAATTTATAATGATGTTACAAAAGTAAAGGTGAAATCTCCAGTATATGTTACTCGCGTTAAAGGAAAAAAAAATACTTGATGCAATATGTAAACGTAACGAACGAAACGAAACGAAACGAAACGAAAGGAAAGGAAAGGAAAGGAAAGGAAAGGAAACGAAACGAAACGAAACGAAACGAACCGAAACGAAACGAAACGAAACGAAACGAAACGAAACGAAACGAAACGAAACGAAACGAAACGAAACGAAACGAAACGAAACGAAACGAAAGAGCGATTGTTTCGAGAGAAGAGCGATCGCATCGTTAGTCCTGACAAAATAAAATTCCACGTAGACGACAGAAAAATATACGGGGCCATGGGAAAAATCAGCGTGGGCTATTCGTCAGGGTATTAAAAGGTTCGTAAAAGGGTAGAAAAGAGAAATTGGTCGGACGATGCGATGGTCTAGCCTAGTCAACGGTGATGAACAACCGTTACTAGCATTTCAACGTTCCCGACTTTGCTTACAAGGGATATTATCCAATCGATACAGGCATCGATTTTCATACGATATAAAATTGGGAACAATATTCCAATGAGAAAATACACGTATAATAATTTCTGAAACAATACATATATCGTAGGTACTAATCCCATTTTCTCAATGATAATCTTGCAAGCTTTTTTCATTTACACGCCAGAAACAAATCTGACGCGATTGAACGATACAGGTTAACGAAAAGTTCGTTAGAGACGAGGGGTTTGCCATGAAAGCAGACTGACCGGGTTTAATTACGTTTCGCGTAGAAACACGGTTAACTGGACGACCAGGTCGGGTTTAATTACAACGTTTCGCGGCTCTAAAGCGTAAAGGCAACAGATGCCGATCGCCAATCGCCGCGAGGCGGCTACGACACTGTAATCGAAGCTTCTATGAAAATCGATTTTCTATTATGTATAAAGCGACACGTTCTCGCGCTACATTAGCCCGCATAAATCTACGCGATACATACATGCATTTTTATTCGAGATTTCAACAAAAGCGCTTTGAAAAACGAGTGTCATACTTTTCATTTCTAGTCTTGAGAAAGATCTAGAAAATGTAGAATAAAATTAATCGGTTATTTAAAAAAAGAAGATTTGTTTGAAACAAATCGAAAGGAATTTCCCTCGTCCGATTCGCAATTACCGCTGGTGTCCCTTTAATTGAGGCCCTAATAGTGGAAATAATAAAATATTGCTCGACGCAAACGCGCCGTCATTATCGGCCAACCAGCCTCTGTACCTCTTTCTCTTGTGATTAAAACGGTAAATTAACGAATGACCTGTGCAGGAAAAACGGGGATACGTTAACGTCGCGACGTTAGTGTGTCCGTTCCCGTTCCTGTTTCCATTCACCATCAACCGCCACCATTCCGTCACGGCCTTCCAATATTTTCCCGAAATCGACAGGATTTCAGGTTTCCTGACGAACAGAGCAACTGTAGCAGACAACTACGAAAGCAATTACATTCCGTTCGCCCAGGAACAATGTTCACCGTGTGGGAAACTTTAGCGAATTGATATGTAGTAGTTGTCGCAAACGGTCGAAATTTTTCAAACAAGTCAATCTTTTATTTTCGTACACACAATCTATACGGTCGATTAGCAAGGGGTATTTTAGCAGGGGTATTTATCAAAGCTCGAGGTTGCATGCCAGTGCACGAAGATCGAAACGGCACGTTAGCCGAGGGCTGAAGAAAGACCTTCAACTTTCGACCTACGAAACTGACGAGAAAAAGGACGCATCGCGTGCTCGACGAATCAGCACGATCTCGCGGCAGAGTTTCGATCGCAGCGGTCTTGCGTCGGCACTCGAAGGACAGATGTTGTCACAGCTACCTATATCAAAGATCAGTTAGAAAAAAGGGCATCGAATAAATTAGCCGTTACGTGACGAGGCCATGAACGAGGACGGTGTTTAATATTAAACGGTAGGATGCGTTAAGCAATTTCACCCGTTCAGACACATGGTCACGAAGAAAGTGAATGTAGATTTCGTTTTCGTTTTCGTTTTCGTTTTCGTTTTCGTTTTCGTTTTCGTTTTCTTCTTCTTTTAGAACGGAAGTAGGAAATTGAACGACCATCTGCTCGATTCTCTCGCGTTGAATCGCGAGATGAGTGGATTAATAACAGGGAACGATGGAAATGTCGTCGACGAATCGCATAGAACAGTGGAAGAAAAATGGGAGAGCGGGTACAGAGCGGATTGCATGATTTACCGATTAATTTCCTTCTGCAGACTGTGTACTACTTGATGCTGCTACTCTATAAAAGGCAGTCGACAACAATGAGACTGAAACTATGCCAGAAGAGCGATTAAATTTCTCTTAAAATCCTCGTTAACGGACATTGCGTCTAGTCTGTTCGGGCACTACTCGTCGATACGGTGAATCAATTGGGAAATGAAGCTCGATGAAAACACGCTTTTTCTTCCTCTACTTTCGATCCAGTCTGGCAATAGGTATGGCAGTAATGAAGATACGGTGCACTTTTTTCTTCATTCGATTGGAAACACTAATATGGGCACTACTGGAATTTTATTGAAAGAGTGTATCGTGTCAAGAGCAACTGGCCCTTTTCTTACGGCACTGTTCAATTAATCCTGGGATAGCGAATAGCGCGATCGTCAAACGTGATCCAGCGGTGAATATTTTTAAGCAAATTCTTTTATATTCATTCTATTATACATATTTATTTAATTTTCCCGGTAAGTGATGAAAAACAGATCACAGGTCACGTAAATCTACTCCATTGCATATTTTCATTTATTCAATTTCCTCTATTACGTTTACCTTATTTTATCCCACACAATTTCTACCCCTTGACGAATGACGAACATTAGGTGGTGGTGGTGGTGGTGGTGGTTGATTACAGTCAATCTCAATAGAGAAAAAAGGTTAAACGAAAACCCCCGTTAGCCTTAAAAAAAAAATAAATAAATAAATAAAAAAAAAAAAATTGCTTTCACAGAACGCTTGTAAGCGCTACACTACTAACAACAATGCATTTTTCTCATCGCCTTCGTTCAACCCCATCCCCTTTGCGCCTCTGTAAACGTTTAGTTACACTGCAATTGCAATGCGCCCCCAGGACGCCCCCAGGACGCCCCCAGGACCCCTTGAAAAACGGTAGTGCGGTCTCGTTTTCGAAAAATGGACTGAGTTTGATACGACCAAATGAACGAATTAAAGCATCGGGTGTATGTTTTAAACAACACATGTAAACTGAGGTGTTCAATCGATGCTTAATGCCCTTAATAATCCATATTATATCTTGCGTCTGACCATACACCGACCAATACTACTTGTACTGATCGATTTTCAACGACGTCGCTCGCAGCGGAACGGTTAATTTTCCTCGTGGAGGTTCTTCATTTACAATTCGAATTAAAAGGCCTTCGCGCTATACGTATCAGATCCGAGTGCGAATTTTTCGTCCCTTTTCCAGAACAACCAAATCGTGCGCACATCCTCGATCGATCCAACACCGTTCGGTTCGAGTTAAATCGGGGTACGAGTACGGCTCGACCGCGAACTTCCGCCCTCAAATTGCTTTTTTTTACTCAAATACTTCTCTACATCTCTCTGCTTGAATAATATTCTGTGATTACCAGTTTATCGGTGGACAAAGATTAAAGTTTTATATGATTATAAATGATAGGTATAGGTAGACACGGAATAGTGTCGTGAAAAAATATCGTTCTTTAATAAAAGTGAAGTTACGAGGTTTTCTATATTATACGAAATTGGAGCAAGCGTTAAGTTGGAATGTTAGAAATTCATAAATCAATTTTTCGTTGATAGCAGCGTATCGAATATCGTTTACAGCACGCTTTATTACTAAATTCTGGTTATATTTTATCGCATCGAAAATCATCAAATTTATATGCTTTGCATCGCATCAACGCTGAAAATCTGTGGGGGTTTCAAGCAACAGCTAAAATAAATAGAGGACACACGTTTAACAGACCCAGAACTGTTTAATCGCCACTGATTCGCTAAATTTACTGGCAAATTCTTGTTAGTCAAAATATTATCGAGCCTCGTTTCAAGTGTACGAATACCCGGACTCGCTATATGGTATCGGATTAACCTCTCGTGTAATTAAATTACACGGTTAAACGCGCGTCAATGTAAATTACCAAACGAGAAAGTAATTGATTCGTCCAACTAGTTCTCGTACCGCCGCGCCGCGATTATAAATTTTCGATGTGTTAAAAGTACTAATCCGATAATGAATGAGGGAGTGCTGGAGCAGCAACTTTTAACGTGAAAACCTACCCACTTAGTGAATGTAATTTAACCTGCTATCAGAGCAGCGATAGAAAATGATTCTGTCTTTTAATCTTTCTTCTTCTTATCATTATTATTATTATTATTATTATTATTATTATTATTATTATTATTATTATTATTATTATTATTATTATAGGCGGATATGTCATTTGGCTATCATAAGGTCACTTATAAAAAATGTGATTTCACCTTTACAATTATTCTTTGCAGCTCTGATACGTGTACGTGTTATTGCCAATTGTTCCAACATCGCCTGAATTAGTTACGGACGTAACTGTATAAGCAACGTTGATGTCAGCGTTGAGAAAAATCAGCAATAGGCATAAATTATTTGAAATTGATAGTTGTAGAGTTTGTAAATTATAGTCGAGAGGTACCTGGCGATTCGAGAGTTCGTCGCGCGATTGACTAGAAGCAACGAACCGTGATGAACGTGCCCTTCGTGCATTTCCTGGCTTGGATACATCAAAGGAGCTATGAAATCAAGCGTGTGCCCCGAGCTATTCCTGCAGATCGATTCCTGACGCGATCGATCGAGTTTAGTTGGGAGTTTCCAAAGCATTTTTACCGACAACGATCGGCTTCGACGAAACTTTTAATTACAGATTTACCTATTAAGGACTCGCGGCGAAGACTATCTATCCAAAGAGATCTATACTCTTCTGTGTTAGGTAAGTATAATAGGTAAGAACTTGGACACTGTTGGGCGATAATCGTATAACGAAATTTCAAATAAGAAGCGAATAATTCAGAATATATTTTCTATCTCGTTCGGCGGTTTCGAAATTGGCCCTTGTTCGCAAAAAACACGCGATGTGTATCGAAGCGAGTAGATTTAAAACATCGCCAGTGTATAACCTAAACTCTGGCGCGGTGTAGAGAAAATTGGTTGAGGATCGATACCCACCACCAATTAACACGGTGCAGACACCTAGACGATGGAAAAAAATTCGCGGTTGGTGGAATTAACGAAGCGTAGGCGTAGCTCGAAGTCGCTCGTTTTTTCTCGACATATCGGGGCGCCACCCTCTTCTACCCCAATTGCTGCGTGCCTTCGCGGTACTCGCGCGATCTCTCCACGGCAATTAATTCCGCTCGAAACCAGACAAGACACGGCGGCACCGTTTTTTCTCTTTTCATTGGCCCGGCGCATCTGTAAACGGCAAGGTTTAAGAAAAAATAAAACAAACACGCGATTTCCAGGCAATCCAGCGAAATAATTAAACACACGAAATGCTCCCGAGTCCTTGCGCTGCCCTTAACTCACCCTTCGCGACGAACCTAACCTGCGCGACGCGGCTGCAACTCGCATCCAGCATGGAACGAGGCCATGTGCGCTATTAAATCCACCAAGAAGGAACGAAGAAGTGGGGGTGTCGAGTGACGAGGATGAAACTAGAGTAGCGAGGTTCGAAAGAGGAAAGAAAATATAGGAAAAACAGGCAACAGCTGCGAAGGTGGAAGCTTACCAGATAGATAGATAGAGAGAGAGAGAGAGAGAGAGAGAGAGTAAGAGAGCCGGGTAAATCTGTATCCTGAGTTCCTTCTCTGGCCGGGGTGTGGTTCCTTCGCGTACGGGCGGGGCCAGGATCACCCCACGGGATTAAGGACTTTGGACTTGGCTGGATTCGGAAAAGCCGTCTTTCTATCCGTCTGCCAGCTAGTCAGGGTTTACGTGTACCCGCCTCTGCGTAGAAGCGTTCCAGTCTACCTCTGCCTGTATATTTGTCTTTGTTTTCAGGTATACTTGGAGGAATAGAGAACGTATTAAAGGGAAAGCGTGTGCACGAGTCATAGGTGAGAAGCAAGATTCTTAAGAAAGGGCGGGAGGAATCGGAGTGAAGGAAAGAAAGAGGACGGTGCACGTGTATGTTTTCTAGTGTGCGTGTGCGTGTGCGTGCGCGTGTGCGTCTGTCCACGATGTCGGGTCGATGTCGTTGGTATGGTTAGAGGTCAGGGAGCGAAAACGGGATTCAAGGTTCTTCTGGACGAAACGGAAGAGGACGAGGGGGATCGGCCTAAACGAACTCCTGCCTTCGCTAGGACATTGTTAACCCCGACTGTGTTCGTCGTCAGTGAGAATGAGAGATCCGGGGCTGCTGGCAACGCGATTCACTTCCAAAAGCCACCTCCGTCTTGTTTTCCACCAGCTCGACGACAGCCTGGTCAGGTGTGTTGAAACTTGTTACTTTACAAGTAACTACTCGTTCACGTTCTCAGTCACGTGACGCATCGCGCCGCGACATCGTGCGTGCTACCACCCAACGAACTGATCGCGACACGATTTCGCGTGCAACATCGATTCACCTTCGCGTCTCACCGTTCCTCTTTCATCTCCAGCTCTCCTTTCCTCGATCACTATACGTACTACCTCGAATCGGGAACCTATAGCCTCTTCAAGATCGTCGACCTTCGTTGCGAACAGTTTCGAGGTCGATACGATTTCGTTCTACTACCACCGACACCGATAACAACCCGTGGATAATATACTAGTCGAGTATCAATCAGCACACAGAGTTCGCAGCACCGTTCCAATACTTGTTCCAATTTATGCTTAAATACTTGGTCCTTTCCAACTATCTCTCCGAATGACGAACACGCGAACACACACAGTTTCTGCTCCTCTCGAGAGAGCCGCGAAGCCACGACTGCGACACGACGTACGGGTTACGATAGTTGCTCGCGCCGGAGGATCGCGCGCACCCACCACGACGATGCGGTTCCAACCAACAACTTAAACCCGTCCCTTTTTCCCTGGTCGAGCAAATCGTCGAGCAAATCGTCGAGCAAATCGTCGAGCACTCCGCGATCCTTTGCGACCCGCTGATCGCGATTAATTTCCCTGGAAAAATCGCCAACAACGCGTCACACACCGCGAGGGAGTAGTTTCAGCTACCGCTTGGCTGGCGGTGGTGCGCGGCGCCATGACAGTGCTGGCTGGCTCCTCCACTGACAACCCCTACCACTTTCAACCCCTCTTCTCCCGGCGAATATCCCCTCGACACCCCGCCAGGACAACTTTCTACCTTGGATACCTTCCCTAACCTTCCCACCGCTCTTCTACCTCCTCGCGTTCACCCTCTCTGGCTGCCGCTGCCTCCGCCCCACCAACGTAATATTGATCGGGCGGAAGGGCGGCATCCAAGCTCGTAACGACTTCCAAAGGTGCCCTGGCCGTGTCCCTCGTGTCATTTGCCTTTTTCCTTCTTCTCTCTCTCTCTCTCTCTCTCTCTCTCTCTCTATACAATAACTCTCCTCAAAACAGATTCTACCAGAACTTTTTGATAATAGATTTTCTTAATACGTCTTATTAGAACACGTTAAAACATTCGAAAATCATCTTGTCGCGTTTGTTTGTCACCTTCCTTTGGGAAAGCGAATTTGTAATTCGATTTGTGTGACTTTCAAAGTTGCCGCCTTTTGCGCGCAACGCTGTTCCGACAGATTAAATATTTAAGCGACATCGTTGGTCCAACGTCGGTTGAACAACTCCGAGCGACCGACTTCCGTGAAAGGCACGCAAAGTCCGAGAGCGAAAGCCTGGACCAAGCACCGCGTTAAATTTAATTAAGTACGCGCAAGTTGCCGCGCGGGCGAAAAGCAGCAAGTGCTCTGCTGTTAATTTATTCATTTTCTCCTTGGCAATATATCGTTCCGCAGATGTTCGAACAAATGTATTCCAGCCAGGTCAGGGTGTCCCTTCCAAAAAACTCTCTGCGTCGTAAACTAACCTTTGTTTCTCTCATTTTTTAATACCTCTCTCTGGAATATTCAAGTACGCTCTCTCTCTCTCTCTCTTAAGCTTCATCGTCCTATTGTTTCCTCAGTCGCGAAGATACTAGCATCAGCTAAAATTAATCTGCTGTCAGAGAATCCGTTCCTGGAGCAATTAATTTTTAGCGGAAAGAGAAGGCAATCAATTACGATTTAATGTTTTACGATTTAGCAATACGATGACTCTCGCAAAAATAGCTAGAGAAACGGATTTATTATTAAACTGTTACTGTTATGTCAAAGTTATTACATTAACATATGTATATATGCATCGCAGCATAGAGGCGTTAATAATAATTTTTAAAAGAATCGCATGATTTTTCAGCGGATCAAAGAGACCACTGAAATTTCACAGGTCATCGTAACGGAAACGTTAATGAACGCGTTATCAAAAGGAATAGAACCGTTTTCGTTCGTTTTTCCAGCTGTCTAGGTGGAAACGAACTTCCATGAACTTTTCTCACGATATTCATCGCGGAAAACAGAGGCCATAAACTATAGATAGTTGCTTCGGAATCGGCGAAGAATGGAAAAGTTTTCGGTAGGTCGAGAAAATTTCCCGCCTCGTTGCCTTCTCCGTTATCTAGCTAAGACTTTGCGCTTCGCTCAGCTTGCTGGTTGGAACGCGAGAACGAAACTTTTCGATTATCCTGAGACGCTGCGTTTCCGTGCACTTTCCAAGGTTGCATCGAAACTTGAACTATGTAGATCGAGAAATGTAGGGGAACGCGTGTCACGCGTAAATCGTAATGGATAATAACGAGACAGCGGGAGGTAATTGATACCTGATCCCCCTTTGCCTGGTCAGGTACTAATGCGAGCCGTTCACCGGGCGTCATTCAACCGTCTAGATCCGCCCAAGTCTGGATAGCAATGTGAACGAGTAGTACTTGGGAACCCTTAAATAACGTTCTAATAAGTAGAAAATTCTTCCGTTTCCGTTCGGTTACTCGAGCAAGTGAACGCGGCGCCGCGCTGGTTATTAAGAACAACTTACCCCGCGAGTGTGCTCCTGCCGGATCCAGAGAGACGCCTTGGGATCTGAAACAAGAAGAAACAACAGTTAGTTTCGGTAGGGATACGATAGTCGAACGATAGTCGAACGATAGTAGCTGGAACTTTTGCAATTTACAGCCGAGGAAAATTCCCGCAAGAGCGATCGCGTGACCGAAAGCAGCCAGTTCGAAGTGGAAGGACGAGGGACAGCGAGAGGGTGTATCGAACAGAAGGATGTTGCACGTTTTTCCAAGGGTGTAAATGAGAAAAGAGACGGAGAGAACCGAGTGCCTGACGAGGAAGAAAAGAGAAAACCTAGAAACTGTGCCGGCAGAGTGTCTGGGTCCCAAAAGACTTGGGAAATCCTATTGTATCCGGGTTTAATCGACGAGTGACGGCGTCCACGATGTTCCAGCACAATCAGAAGGAGATAATAGGGGCCGAGCGGAAGACCATCGACCGATCTCTAATCGACGCGACGCGCGACGTCGCGAGATAACCGAACGGCTGGAACTTGTTACAAAATTGTTACAGTTCGTTGATCGTCGTCGTCATCATCCGGATTCACTCAACTAGACATTTATCAAAGATTACTGACGATGAATGTCTGATATGAAAAATTGTTAAGTCACAAACGACCGAGAATTGTCACTCGTAGAGAATAAAACAACAACAGCGGCAAAATAACAGTTTTCCTTTTATATTATTTCAAAATAGTAGTTCAGAGAGATCGAGCATTGTTATTCGCGTCGTCGTAGTTTATCCGCTCGAATTCGCCGGTTGCGTTTCCTAGGAAATTGCGTTGGTCGACGTTTAATGCAATGTTCGCGGCTCAACCAGCCGGTAGTTCCGTCGCAGAGACGCGTTTCCGGCTACGACAACCAGCCATAAATTGTTAAATACCCGCAGCTTACCCGACTTAAAACGAACCACTCGCGTCAATTGGACGCTGTGTTAACCAACTGTATCTTCTGCTCCTTTCGGATCCATGTTCATTTTCATTCAATAGAAATTGTGTAGGTATTATACAATATATTCAAGCTGGCCCCCTGCATCCCATTGTACTTAAAGGTTAAAAAGTATGGAAGAATCGGAGATCGAAGTCGATACACGATGATCAAACTGTGAAACAGATAATCTTAAAAATAAAAATGTATTTGCGTGGAAAGACGCTGGGTTCTATACATATATACGAGCGTGGATCGATAGTTTTGCAGAGTTTAATATAAATGTCATGCCAATATTTTCTACTCACCTGGTAGTGAGACAGAAACAGAGAGAGGAGACTGTCGGCGAGACGAAGAAGAAAAAGAAAAAGAAAAAGAAAAAGTGAGAGAGTCCTCGACCTCCCTGAGGAACGAGCACAGCAAAGCACGGTACACACTATCGTTCACCGAATAAATATAACTTGGTCGATATCCGGCAATAAAATACGACGTACCATAAATCTACATAAAGCTATAATGATCGAGAACCGGACGGAAGTTAACGGGATCTAAATCGAGCGTTGTATTAAACTTTAAACGAACGTCCTCTGAATTGCCTTCGTTTCGGCATTAAACAAGTAACATCCGGAGTAACTTAACGAAAAATGATCATTGATCCGCTTCGAAATCTGGACTTGATTAAAAATAAACAGATTTCTTAAGAGATTTCCATTCGTCGCCGCAATGTTATCCTATTTCATTTCTTGTCTGTCTATTTTAACGCTTTGACGATTGGATACCTATTTTATCAAATCCATCCGAAATGAAAAGCTTACATAAATATTTATATAGGTACATAATAGCACTCCGACGTTCCATTAGGTAAACTTATAACCCTACATATATATATATATATACCTCCCTATTTCTCATAAAATTATAGGAAAGGGTAGGTACGCTTGGAAGGTAGGAATGTAACTATGCCTCAAAGGAGCACGAAAGATCTGGAAAACGGCCGTTCGTCCTATGAAAAGTGTCTCCAAGGAGCGAGTGCAGTTGTGCTCGAAGAACGTGACACGCGAGAAAATTTAACCGAGTCGAGCTTCAATTTAATTGTTCCCTACCGTGCAAGCTTCTACAATTGTCTGTTGCTTTTATTAGGACGAGCCTGAAATTCTCTGCCGCGAAACAGATACAAGTTTATTAATGAACAGAACGAATCAGGCCGAAAAATATGTGGAAAATTGCATGGCTAACAGATCCGATTACTCGCAATGAACGTGTAGAATTCGTTTGAAAATACACGATGAATAATACCGTGTCGATTAACAGGTGCGAACGAGCACATTCGGTGTTTCCATCATTCATGGAAAATTCGACGAAACGATAACGTATGCTCTGTTCGATCAACACTTTTAATGATAATTTTGATATGTACCGCGATACAAATCGTTCTTTTAAATTCATCGTTTGCTTTTCTTCAAATTTATTTTTAACGAAATTGAAACCTTTTCCAGCGGAAAATATACGATCGAGCAAAGCAATCGATAAACATAAACAACAACCGTATACCAGTCTGACAACCGTATACCGTGTTCACAGAATGTCTGTGAAATACGAAGATAGAACCGGCGCGGTGCGGTGCGATGCGATTTTTCCAAAGTATCGCGACGAAACGTTTGATGGAAAACCGAGCGAGAAACTCGGATCCGTTCACAGTTTCGTAAATAGAAATATGCAAATCCTTCGGGTAACCTTGTTCACTTTCCTGTTCGAGTTCGAAGGCAAACCACGAACGCTCGGAGAATCAGCCGACTCTAGGACGAGGGAGCAGCTTGCCAAAATATTGTTTCGCTTCTTGCCTTTGGGGGTTACACTGTACAGTAGTCTCTGTCGAGCCAATCCACCACTCTTCGATCGAACAATCGGTTGAATCTAAATTTATTCTCGAACCGCAAATGCCGTGTTGCCTTTGGTCGTGCGCCATTTTCCTGATGATATTTCAATGTTTCTTTGTCAAAAATTCAACGAATCCGGTAATTCAGTAATCCTTTTTCTAGAATCTCGAAAGAACAGGGTAAAAGGTGAAGAAGGCAGTTTAAAAATTTCATCATGAACCTTCATTGGAATACACCTTTGTAAGTACATTCTTCCTAACGGAGCTCTAGCCAGCGTAGCGTGTGCGTCTCACTGCACGGCTCGTACATGACTGAGAAAAGTGCGGTCGGTGCGCAGGGTAGCGCGCAATTCAGTGATATACATATATGTATACAAGACGCGACGCGACGCGACGCAGATGGCCGACGACGACGACGACGACGACGACGACTCATTGTCAGTTATGTTAGGCGAAATATTCGTAAATTAATGAGTACTATTTATTACATATTTAATTCCATTTTCACACGATTTTAATCGAATACAATCTACAAAGAAATTCAAACTGTTTTCAATTGTCTCTTTTTACCAATTTTGTCGATGCGGTTATTGTATTATTTTTACTACATTTTCAGGTCAATCCTTTGTTTTTCAATACACACTGTGTGTTTTACACGGCTTTTCGGTGCGGTTCTTTTTTTAACGTACCCCCCTATCGTGTGAAAACAAAATTGAGTGGATTTTGAGGTCGTTAAATTAACACGGTCATTCAGCCCAGTAACGATTCCAAATTTTACGAATTTTACAAATTTTACAAATTTTACGAATGTAATGGACACGAAACGTTTACATTTTATTTTGTATCCAACTTTTGAAATCTAACTAATGAAGAAGAACGATGATTTCAGATGGGGTTTAATAGAATTTTCGAAACGAAAAGAAAGTCTATTTAGCAATGCACGCGTATCGGTCGCGTGACACGCCGTCACGTAAAAAGCAGGGCGGGATGGTTGGATCGACCTCCGTGTGATTACTGATCGAATTATCGTCGAATGGCCCGACGACCGCCAAAGCATTCTCTGGATTCCGTAAGACCGGAAATTTCATTTCGACGCCGCTTGCCACAAAGGACTATTGGCCAATAGGATTAACGAATTCGACGAACCACTTCTCTTCGATCGATTCTTTTTCGATTGTTTCTTTGTCGACTTGAACGTTTTCAGTGTTCGATCGTCCACCTTAGAACATCGCGATTGATCGATTCTTTGAACCAGTTGCGTCGGAGACGAACAGGAAAAATGCTTGACGACCATTTGAAAAGTTTGTTCCCTTTCCCTCCCTCTTCTTATTGTTAGCCATGTACCGTTATCGATATCGTCGAATTTATCATTGTCCTCGAGTTGGAGTTTATTTTTGTTGTTGTTAAAATAGACTAGTTCTTCATTTCGAAAGCAGATGAAAGAATCGGTGTTTATACGAGCCATTCTTTTTAAACAGTTTTTCGGTACGTAAGTAGTGTAGTGGTACGCGTTTCCTGTATAATCCACTTTCCAACCGATTAACTCGTAGCCAGGATAACGAGCTTTATTAACCAGCCTAATGAAATCCAAAGTTATCGAACAGGGGTTGGGGAGTCTGGAACAAACCCGTAACTGGAGGGACCGGACATAACTAGACGCGATATCCGCGACTCTCGGAGTTGCTCTGCTCTGCTCTGTTCTGCTCTGTTCTGCTCTGCAATTCGATTCGAAAGGGGCTTCGTTGGTGATCCATGCTTCGCATGGAGACCGACCGAGTTAGAGGCAGGGCTTCGGTGAACGGAAGAAGAAGAAGAAGACGAAGAAGAGGAGGAGGAGGAGGATAGAGGAAGAGCAACTACAAACTAGTTTCCCTCTAACTCCCAGAAATTTTGCGGTATTAATTTATCTTCGTACCTTTAGTTTCCCGTTACCCTTGGCTGGCTTGCCTTCTTCCATCGATCAATGTGTCGAGCGTATGATGCGCCTTCTAAGTACTTCATCCCTCGTTTCTCCCTATGTATATAGCTACTTATACATAGTTATGTTTTACTAGTTATAAAAGCTGCAAGGTATCCGGGGTATGCAAGGGGTGTCGCAAACACTACTAGCTTCTCGATCTTTTCTTTAAAATGAAATTTTCTCCAGCGATTCGAAGAAGATGACAAGACAAACACGCCAGTCCAAGGAATCCCTCGAACGCATCGCGGTGCCATCATTTTCACACGTCCCAAGTCGGTGCATTTCTCTTTATGCTCTTCCATTTTGGGTTCCACCACATAAGTTACAGCTTTTCACCTAGGCTAGCAGTGGCAGTAAATATTCCTTTGCAACCAATTTCCATTTGCGAGTCGAGTCTACTCGCCCTTGTTAGACGTCGCCATCACCGCCCCAACCATCTACACTTACGAGTACAGAGTACACGTTCACCCACCAACAGCTTTTCTTCTCTTTCTCCCTTTTTTTTTTTTCTTTAAGTAAACCCACAGCGGCGCATTTGCTCTCGCGGCCGCGACAGACCGGGGTAAAATGTGAGAATTAAAAAGGTTCCAAGGGGTCTGAGCTTTTAGCAAGGCGCGCAGGAAACGAGTGTTTACTCGAGAAACGTGTCGCGAACCGCTGGACAATGGGCGCAACGCGTCGAGCATATTAATCGCGACGCGAGCGCCTTGACTTTCCTTTCTGATTTCCGGACCAAGTGGTTCCGCAACCGTGATTTTTCGATAACGGTACCTATATCTTCTGTGAAAGAAGAGTTTTTCATTTATAATAGAAAATGTTTATTTCTTTTTTAACCTGTAAAATCCACTGTGTTAGGTTTGCTCGCATAAAATTCATCAAAGAGAATAAACTATCTTGGACGATTTGTAGGAGTAGCGTAATTTCACGCTATCTTTCGGAACGGGTTACTCGCGCACGAATGAATTACCAGTAGAAAAACGTTGTCTCTGTTCTTGTAAGAGGAGCATTGCACCGGCACGTGCGTAAATCACGTGTAACGGGAGCAGCGAGGCGAAGATTCGAAGACAGAAATTGGCCAGATGAGAGGCCACAAGCTTTGTTGAAAGCAGACGCAGAATAAATGCAAATAGACAGTGTTGGAATCGAAAGGAGAAAATAATTATCTTTGACCGTGTGAAAAATTGCGCTGGAATAGAGACAGCGCCAAGAGATGAGAATCGTCGCGATATGAACGACCAGCGAAGAGGTTTTGCTTTTGAAAAGCAATATTCTACCTATATTCTACAATATTTTTCAATATTTTTCAATATTTTTCAATATTTTTCAATATTCTTGAAATTCTAAAACTGTAAGAAAGCAAATGTCCTATTTTTATGCTTCGGTAAACGAACGGTTCAAACGTCCTTCCGTCGACAATAATTTTCTCTTCCTCGCAACAATTTCCGTTCCACGGTAAATACTTTAATCCTTTCTCTGCGCGAAAAATGGGCTAGTGGATTTGTATACGTCACCTTTCGAGCGGAACGAGTCAGAGAAAAATTTCCATACAAATGTACCCTTTTACCGCGTCGCAGAATGGTAAATGAATACTGGATGGAAAAACGCGAAGGGTGGCTCTCTTCTCTTCTCTTCTCTTCTCTTTTCTTCCTCCTCTTTCACGCGCCTAACGCAGCGTCGACTTGCGAGCTGAAATTTCCCAGCGATGTGACGCGTTTGAATTATTCCCGCCTCTCGTTTCTCTTTGCCTTCCATCCACTTCTTTTTCTCTCCCTCCTGTAGCCCGGCCTCGTTTAATTTAATATTTCATAAACGCGTACGGGTGCGAACGAACGAACGGAACGTAATAGTATGTCGAGCATCGAATCGTGAGTTTCGATTGAACTGCTTGGAAAATCGTTTGAACGAAAAAAAACTCGCGTGAAAATTTGACGAGAAACGGACGATCTCCGTCTCGACACAGCCTGCTCTACACGAGAGGGAATAGGTAAGAGACGATAAAGACGATTTATTCTGTGAGCAAAGTTTCCTTCGTTGAATTCATGGGAAAACCGTCCTTCTTCTCCTTTAAATCTCCTTTCTTCGCTCACAACGTTTTTTTTCTTCCTCCCTCCTTTGATATCACGGAACGGATAATCCCCTTTCGGAGACTCGACGATTCGAAACATGTTCGGGGATCAACATCGATGATATCGTCAAGGATTAAGAGGGAGAGGTAAGGAATCGAAAAGGTAGAAGGAGACTCGAGACTGAAACATAAAGTCGGAGAAATTTAGGGTTTAAAGTTGGCTGGTAAATTCTGTTCAAGCGAGGAGCCTGAGGACGAGAGGAAAATATTAAGTAGCCACGTTTTTAATATATTCTAGAATATAGACAGAAGGAGGAAAAAGTGGGTTGGTCCTGAATTTGCTGAATTTCTTAGGTCGCGCACCTTTCGAATTTCGGTCGAGTCGTTTTAACGAAAGAAAAGATAAGAAAAGAAAAGAAAGAAGAGAACGCGTTTAGCAAGGCGTTTCGTTTCGCGGCTTGGAGGCTGGTCGAAACGTTTTCAACGTGTGCTGCCTCTTGAAACCTCGTTCCGACACCTCCAGCTTCGTTTCTTCTACTCTTGGTTGGTCGCCACTTTTTGGTACGACCGGAAGCGCGAGAGCAATTTTTCTCTCGTGTAAACTTTTATTTCGTACGCTGCGCTGCCACGCCTACGTTTCTGCCGAAACTTTCTTACCTTAACTATGTATATCGATTCGTTCTTGCTCGTTTCGGCAACGACACACAACCTTCGCGGATATTGCGGATATTGCGTTCTATCCATCGCAACGCGTCAACTCGAACGTTTATTTACGCTTTCAATTGACGCGACGCGACGCGACGCGACGCGACGCGACGCGACGCAGCGTAATTCGAACGGAAAATCGTAACGCGTGGAAACGCTGTTACAACCAGCACATTCAGTCTGGAACGCGTTGTTGAAAAATTATTTCGATTTTGTTAACGCGCTACGTGAATGTCGTTGTCCGGAACGAGAACGATGTTATTGTTCAACTGATCGTGAGAATGAAACACTTGATACTCGATGCGATATTGCCGCATACAGTCTGATTTCGTCCAAGACTGTCCTGAGAAGAATAACGTACTTATTTCAGAGAGTATGGATTTTCGATAAATCGAGCAAGAAACGAAGAAACGAAGAAACGAAGAAACGAAGAAACGAAGAAATTTGTTTCTTCGCGTATCGAAAGTAGACTAATTGTAAGAGAAACGGTGAAATTGAATGGCCTGAAACTTGTTGTATTCGGTTTATTTCCGGTCCTGCGTATTCAGCCTGTGTGAGTCGATACAATGCCGGGCACAGAATCGGAGCCTTTGATGTAATTTCCAGCTGTTCGACGGCGGAAAGACGCGTCTATCCGAACGAACGAGTGGTTAGAACGCGTCGGTGCGAGGCGGTTTCATTGTTGTCTGCTCCGTGGTTCCGGGCGCGGGAGCCACGTAGGAAATTACGTTGCACATCAGAACGGCGCGGCGCAGCGCGGCGTGGCGGTTTCGTGTTGCAGAACCCGCGCATGGATGCCTTCCTCGATCGACCATGGAAAACGGATGAAAAGAGGAAGCGACTTGAGCGTTCTATCACGACAGGGAACGTAACCCAGAAACAGTGAATTTCATTCCTCGCTGCTAGACCACGATTGTTAGGCTAAATCGCTTTGCGTTACGCTTTCAAAAACAATTCCACCTCTTGGAAATCTTCAATCTTGTTTCAAAGATATTTCGAATTTCAAACAGCAAAAGAGAAATCGACAAAACTCTGCTAGCATGACATAATTCATTGGTTTCGCAGTAGTGAATGTACTACATATGTATATCTCGAACGAACGGACTTTTCTCTATCGAACCGAGGACCGAGAGGTTACGAATGTTCTAGCAAGAAAAATGGAGTCATCGTGGTCCAAGTTCCCGCGGAATCATCGGAATTTCGATAGAAGCGAAACTTTCAGCACCATTTGGAAGTGAAATTTTATCGCGATCCACCGTCTCTACTTTCACCGAGGAGGTTTCATGCAACGGGCTAGAGGAAAAAGCGTCGCGTCGCGTCGCGTCGCGTCGATAGGTGAAAGAGGAACGATAAAGCGGTACCGGACGAACGGTGCCGAAAAAGACTCAATTTTGGAATCCTGAACACGAAATCGATCATGAGGAATGAAATAAAAAGAAGGCGGTATTTTCTTCTTTTGCCCTCCAACAGAAATAATTCATTTTTCACAAGGTAGTACCAGCCCTAAAGATCCGTTAAGTGTTAAAACCATCGAAATAAGTAATAGGTAAACGAGTAGAATTCGTGGTTATTACGCGATGAAAGGAGTAGAAAAAGGGTTAATCGCTAACGCTTCCGAATTCAGCAGTAAAAGTTCAGCAACGGAGCTTTTGCTCGAAACTTTTTCGACTCGTTACCCCAACCGCCTTCTCTCTTCTCCACTGGTGGATAACAATGTCGGAAATGGCGCGGCACAGCGCGTCCAAGTTCCTCCGAGAAGGCACGAACGCGGAAGGTGTGCTTTGCATCTTCAAAATACTCGATTCAGTCTACGTCTACGTCTACGTCTACGTCTACGTCTACGTTTACGTCTCGGGGAAAAAGAAGAGTATCTACATTCTAAAGCGAAAAGACCTTTATCGTTGGAAAAGTTTGCTGCCGACAAACGGCTGTTACAGATTTCTTCCTTCCGTTTTTCGCTATCATAATCCTAATAATCGAAACTGAAAACCTTTTTCTCTTGATAAGGATCAATTACACATGATACAGTAAGCATTAATTTAGAAAATCAATTCAGGATACTTTAAGCTAGTTAATTCGTAAAAGTTCACTATAAATGTTGAAATAAACAGCAGTTTACCTCTGGAAAAGAATTATTTCCAGGTAGTCGTTTAGATGGACGCGCGATGCTCTGCTGCATCAATAATTCAACGACAAAAAGCCGAATCGCGTGTCGACCGCGCGAATCCAGAACGACGTCGACGAGAATTATTAATAACGCTGACACGATCGTTCTCGGATCGTCGCGTCGCGTCGCGTCGCGTCGCTTATTCTGACTGGCCGATGCTCGCGCGATCTTCAACGTCCCATGCGTTTCCATATCGAAAATCGAGCTAGATACTCGATCGATAAGTTTAGCTTTTCCCGACTACGGGTCGGGAACATGTCGAACCACTAATGTTTTTAATCATTTCACTGCAACTTTTACTCTCTATAGATTTCAATGATTTTAAATATAAAAGGTGGTATGTTTCTTCGAATCATTAAATCGATTCAATTGAAAACAGTTTCGTTACCAATTGGCCATACCTTGTGTAAATACACAGCGGGAGGCAGAGATAGATAATACGAGCGATACCTCCAAGTAAATCGAGTTTCGGCTGGTCTGCGAGTTTGACCGTTCAATTCCCTGCGTGCCGTGCCGTGCCGTGCCGTGCCGTGCCGTGCCGTGCCGTGTTCCCCTCGGCTCATTTCCTCCCGCGCCCGATACAGAATCATATTAAATTATAAACAGTTATTACGCGTTGGGACGACGCGACCCGCCAAATTAATAATATAGTCGGACCGCATAAGCTCCGTTAATATTCCATTCAGTTCAATTCGATTTCGCAAAATAATATCGCAAAAGAAGCTGCATAAGATTCTTTTACTCGTATGTATGTATGTATGTATATATTAACTAATGTTAATCGTTGATCAATGTTTGTTTCAGACGTGAAAGCTGTTGACGCGGCAGATCAGAATTTAATTATTCGAATACGATATTGCGAGAAATAATCGCGATTATTATTGTTCTGCTATTCTCGCAACTCGTAAATGCATCGCGTGCAAAATAATTGAAAGTTCTCGAACGCAGTTAAATAATTAAACACGTAGGTACGAATGGGAAAGAATATTCGTGAAATTGAAAAGCTGTTTTGAACCGATCACTTCAAAGGAAGACTACTGCATTCGAGTTTGAATAAAAAGAGAAATAAAACAAAGCATTTCGTTGTTATTATTGGGATGGAAATAAAATAATATCATCTTACTAACTCGTCGCTACACGCTTATCCTGGCAAAGATAAACGAGGTACCCGCTAACGGTAGTATCAACCTGCTGGCCCCTTGCTGTACCTTTAATCCGATATTGAATTAACTTCAACATACTCTGGAACGTGACTCTGGGTGTGTACCGTATGCAATAACTTCGCACGAGCTACGTTCACCAGCCAGATAAAAGGCCTTTAACCCTTTCGCTATTAACATCGACTATATTCGCCTATCATAAAACGATCTAACTAAGGATACTCGTATCAACCATAGTTGAAAGAAAAATTCAATGTACTTATGTTTACTTTGGTATAACAAAAGTTAGTCGTCTCTACGCTACGGTGCGATAATAAATTTTTTTATCATATCTTTCTATCGCTATCGAAGATATGTATTATAATCCTGTCGGTTAGAATAGAACGGTAGTAGACGCGTGATCGAATCCGATCGCTAGTTACTAGCATTCGAACTAGCTCCGTTAAGGACAACGGGCACATTGAAATTTATCAAGAGAATTCGTCGTTGCAAGTTCAAGTTTGCTAGCCGCTCGAACCTTAATCCGAGAGTATTTACTTTCTCCGGTTAGATTTCCCGATGGATTATAAAGCCGTCGCGTCGCGTCGAATTCGATCCCCTTATATCCACACTGGCCACTTGTGTAAATCACAAAGTGGACCGTCGTGTTTCACTCCAATCCCTAATTGTTCGCCGATCAAGGATAACCGAAGGGTGTCAAGAGTACTTTGTTTTTTGTTTTTTCTTTCAAACACATTTTATAGAGAGCGGTGTAGAAATCTATCAACGTGAAACAGGCTAAAGGTGTAAAGGTTATTTAGCCACATAATCAAACCTTGTTTGATCAGACGCGTAACACAAGTGTTCCTCAAGTTTCCGACAAAATGTTCCGTATACGACTCGAAGGAAAAGAGAACAGTTTCGAAACATTGTCTGCGACAGGGACAAGAGACACGTGTACGGTTACAAGAAAATATTTCAGCAAAACTCGTACTATTTTAAGAAGAAAACTATGTACTCGAGCAGAGCACTTCCTTGCAAGTTTTCTGCTTTTTCTCGTCCTTGCTCTTTTCTGTTCCAGTATCGCTGTTTCTCTCCGTAATTAGATAACTTTTCATCCTGTTGTTTGAGCGTTGGATAATACGAACGAACGTACGTCTTGTACGTCTTGTACGTCTGCCGGGTACAATTTCCCTTCTCACCAAAACGAAGCTTTTTCGTCTACGATAACAATATTTTCAATGTAGATCGATTTTAATTAATTTGTACGTCACTCGTACGTGACCAGGCATGCGTTTCTCGTTTCTCGTTTCTCGTTTCTCGTTTCTCCTGGAAACGATTCCATCAGGACGTCAGCAATTTTCGAGCTTGCATCGACCGATTGCGCACAGATTGAAAAATTGCTGTATTTTGCTTCGGTTAAAATGATGATTTTAACGCATCTTTGATTAAGACTAATTTTTAGGCTTTAAGATAAATAGAAATTAAAAGCTGTGTAGTTTGAAAACATGGACAAAACGTGGGTCGGATGTTAACCAATCGAGTTATATAAGGCGGAAAGAGAAGAGGAAAGAAATGGAGGTTTCGGTATCGGAGTTTGCCTGACAACTCGGTCGCAGAGCTTTTCGCTAGAGTCGGAGCCAGTGCCAGCACAGTCAGCAGAAAAATTCAATTTTTAATTAATACCGATACGGCCACTTCTCTCTCGGAGAGCTCGACCTCGTCCGCATGATTTCGTTGTTCCGTAATTACGTAACGCCCGGCTCGAAATTGCACCGCGTGAATGCAGCCCGTGTCGTTTCATGCGACACGAATAGCTAACGTTTCAGCTGCTGCATCCCATTCTCCTCTTTCTCTTTTCTCCTTTTTTCCTTTTCTAAAACTTTATCCTGATATTCCGCCGAGCTTCTCATTGGGGAAAAAGCCTGGCCAATGGGAGGAGATCAGGTCAAAGAACGTTAATTCGATGCGTCGCGTCGCGTCGCGTTGCGTCGAGTCAAAAGGCAGTTCAAAGCGTCAACCGAGGCGACACTCTGATTACAAAGAGGATCAGCCAGTAATTTGCGGTGGTCGTCAGTCACCTGTGGGACTCGAATCTCTCTCTGTTACCAACGATCTCGCGAATCAAGCTTCCCGTGAAATCCCTTCGATAGTTTGATAGGATCAGGCTTCTTTGTGGAAAGCGACTCGGTCGATGCTCAAGCGATTAGGTCTCTCTAGTTGAAAGTGATGCACTTGATTTTCAAACAACGCCATTCTAATGCTGAGATGACTGTTATACCCTTTGTTCTTCTACACAGGCTGAGCTTGGAGCACTTTTTGAAAAAAAAAAAACAGTGATCCAGTAGATATCTCAGATGATCCATGTCGTCGGAGTGGACGTAATTAATAAGGCTTTAACGCGTCGTCGTCGTCGTCGTCGTCGTCGTCGTCGTCGTCGTCGTCAGCTGTACCTGTAATTTTTCATCGTCGTCAGGGATGCCGATTCTCTTGCGGAGCCATTGGCCTGGCCTAGCAGACCGAAATGATGGAAGAGGCGCCGCGGCCGAACAAGGAGTAGAAGCGTCGCGTCGCAGAGAAAGGAGAGGAAGACCACTAAGATAATTCATTAGCCACGCGAGGCATTGTTGTGATTCATTATCGGTGCTCGCTTTAGCCTCTCGACAATTTATTAAAAGCGAACGAGAATTATATGATTAACGAGAACGCGGGTCTTTGAGGTGGATAGCTTAACGGGACGTAAAGCTGCGAGAATTTATTTAGAAATTATCGCGTAAAGATTCCTCCTCTGGTTGACCGTCAACTCCAATTCCAACCGCTATCAATTCGTACGCTCGCTGTTGTTGCCTGCACCAGTCAGCAAATGGATTAATCGTCTTTCTCTTGAAGAATGCATAAAAGGCTTCGGGAATTACGAGGTGGATGATAGCACCCGCTAAGTCGAGTGAAACATGATTGATGAACATACACTGAAAACGCAAGCATTTCATACTTATAAATATTTTGTTTTCTGATAAATACGAAGGGATATTTTCTGCTTTTATCTGCATATTTACCAAGGGTATTCTACTTTTACAAGGTTGTTCGATAATTGAACTAACTGTCCGACTATCAGTATATATATTTCGTATTAGATCGCGCGTGGCACACAATCAAACTGCCAGCTACAAGATCAACGAGAGCTAAAAAATGTCAGGACTAAACGGTGGTAAGGCCTTTTAAGGTCCACGACACGATCCAGCGTCCCTTGACTACACGCTCCGTCGCGTCGCGTCGCGTCGCGTCGCGTCGCGTCACGCCGCGTCTCCCTGTCGATCGATACCGATGCTCGTCACCCACTGTCCTCCACCCTGTTCTACTCTATACTCTATACTATAAAGTCATCCCTTTTTCAGACTGCTCTCTACCGGCGAGACTCGGCGTGTTACGTCAATGGCAGGCAGACCGACCTCAAACCTTCCTCCACCTTTAACCCACCCCCAACGACACCGATGTCTTCCTCCCTAGTGGTGACGTCACGATGCCTGTCCTACTCTTCGCTCGGTTAAATTCATATCGCCCTGCCGACACATAATAACACATCGATTATATGTATTATCAATGTGATCGACGTCATCCACGACTTTTCTCACTCAGCTGCTCGTTATACTTCTTTTTTTCCTCCCCCTTCTGAATATTCGGCCGTGAGAGGCTCCTAACAACATTGTTAAGGCGAGAAAATGATAGCGTAACGTTCTGGAATAGTGACGAGTCGTGTCACGTCAGCAGGTATATCGATTTTATCCTCACCTCGTCCATGGTTAAAGGGTTAATAATAAAAATACAACTCAGATATTTTAACCCTCGTTCAGTTTAATTCTCGCTAGTTTCGCAACCGAGTCTCGCAACTTTATAGTGCTCTACCGTGCTCTATTTTTGGCCCCCATCGTTTGCACTGCAAGTTCAAAATTAGTGCTAGGCAACGGTCCGTAGATTCATTAATCTTTCGCGGTACAAGTGTGCCTGCTAGGCGCAAGTCCAGTCAAGTACTCTTGTCTAAAATTGCTGTGAAACTTGAAAACTCTAACGACAAGAAAAATTCCAAGTCGTTCGAAAAATTTTGTCGCTCTCACCTCTTGTATATTATATATTTCAGTTCGAAAAATACTGAAAATCTAAATATAATTGCGTAACGTAACCGTTAATGACATTCGGATCTTTTTACATATAAAAGACGAAAAAAAATTCCCTAAAATGTATCATCCACTTTTCAAGTAATAATTCCTCTCGACTTGGATGAAACTTTCTTCGGCAAGGCAAATTCGTGTTAAGTACACGCGCTACTCTCCTGTTATTTAAATAATAATAATCCTAATCTCACTGGATCAGTGAGAAAGAGAATGAGTCCGTAATCAGTCGGACAAAAATCGACGACGGCGCTAACAGGCCGTCACGAACAACGACCGTCCAACATTAACATTTCACTTTGAAACTTTCACTTTCAAGTAAAAAGACAGACGCTAACGGGGCTACGTCGAAGCGAAGATAACGAGAACGTTTAACATGCAAATACCGTAACGGGTACGTAAACGGCCGCGAATCGCGAATCGCGTCCTCTGCAAAAACCGAAATGTTGCGATCTAGGTAAGTCGGTCGCTGCTGCTTTCTTGTTGAACCTTCAGACGACTGCTTCCTAGGAAACCACCAGCTATATTTCCATTTTCAACGAGGAAATCATCAAGGATTAACATTTTATTTTAATTCGAGTTTAGTTTTAAAACAATTCCGTTTGACAGACAACGTAAATAAAACAAGGAAAGAAAGTAAGAAAAAAGAAGAAAGAAACTATTGGAAATCGATCGAGAAGCAGGATGTTCCGTTGGTCGGCGGAAGCGTGTTCGATGCTGAACGTGAATAAACCGGATGATATTTCTAGCCGGTACATACACGGGTATACTGGGTCGACGGACGATGCCTGACCACGGAAAATAATGAACAGGTCAACCGAGATCGGCCAGTATTGACACTCTGTGTTCATTTACATCGTAATGACGCCAAAGTGTCAGTATTGTCAAGCGCACGGTAACACGGCGGCACAGCGACACGGCTGACAGAAACGGAGTAGAGAACGGAGAAAGAGGAAATCGAGGGACGGGTAGAGAGATTTAGCGGTTGGCTAAACAAATTATCGCATTTCGATAACGAGGCCACTACTCTCGGTAAAGCCGGACCCACCCTACATACACGGGGTTAAATCACTCGTTTCGTTCTAGAAGCGAACAAGTGTCATATTGAAAAATGATCGTTCAGAGATGATGATGTCGGAAAGAAAAAATGATTAGAGCCCCTGTAAATGTACCAGCTATTTCTATCATGAAATATTCAAAGTTCAATGTAAAGATAAAGTGGTGTTATCTTGGAAAGGAAGCGCTGTTTTTCATCCAGACCTGTTTTTCATCCTGAGTAAAAGTAGTTTTCCCAGCTATTATTTTCTTGTCACTCTGTACAGTATAGACTCTCTATAGTCTATAGTCTATAATCTATAGTCTATAGTCTATAGTCTATAGTCTATAGTCTATAGTAATAGATTTTACTATAATTAGGTGGTTGTGAAGCGAACAGTGCCGGATGTAAATACCTGCACACGTTGCTATCGCAAATGTTGGTTCCGTTGCAGTTGGTTGCGAACAACGTATAAACTCGTTAAGGAAGTTCGCACAGGCCAGGCTGCTGTTATTATACTAGACGCGGATTGACGATCGCGTCGGATAGTTTCCGTAAACTTTTTCTTTTTTTTTCTTTGCGGCTTACCCTCCGTAGATATTATTAATTAAAATATTACGTCGGTTACGAGAGCCAGTTCGATCGATCACGATCTCCAGTTTATTTATACCTGCTTTAACAAACATACAAGCTGTTTCATAACATGTGAGAGAAAAACTTGACATGAACGATGGTTATATTTAACTTAGCCTTCAAGTTGCAGTTATTTTCGAAAACAAGCTTAAGTAGGACAGCCAGGTATTTTTCCAACTTTTTTCATTGTCTCTTTGAGTGTCTCCTACTTGAAATGAAACAACCAGTATACGTATATGTAAATACGTGGGAACGTAATCGACGCTGAACCGGTAATTAATTGCACACGGTTAATATCATGCGCGTGAAACGGAAGCGAGTTGCGCGTCACCGATGCGATGCCCTGCCCTGCCCTGATACACTCTGCACGAGTGCAGAGCTACGCTCCTGACAACGACCCCTGACCTGGGCCAACTGGCGGTGCAGTGACGTTGCGGCGTGACGTCACCGAGTGCATCTCTGACGTCAAGAGGGTGCGGACCAACAGAGTGGGGGCAATCTCGTCCAGGTGAAACATTTTACGAATTAGGTCAAGTTGCTTAAACTCTCCTCTCATCCTTCTCCATTTCATTAGCTTATCATTTAACTTTTTATCTTTCTTTCCTTTTCTCTTTTGAAGATTATCGATAAAATTTAGAAGGATACTCGTCGAAATACGATAAACAGGAGCTGGTCTCGTTTTCGTCGAATCGTCGCGTCGCGTCGTCGCGAGTCGTTAACGCTGTTTTCTCGTCGAGCAATATGTATACACTTTGACTGGTGGTTGGTATAATAAATCGAGCAAACTTCTTGTCCGCTTTCTGGCCGCAACAGGAAGTCGGAACAGAACCTTTGATCCGTTCGACCTCGAACCGTCCAAACGGAAACGCGGCTCCACGAGATTATTGGAAATAAAAGTAGCCACGCGGTAAATTGAATGTGTCCCGATAGAAGCGAATGAAACGATTTCCCTCAAAGCGCGGTCAACTTACTTTAAAGAGTGAATTGCATTGCACACCGAGCAGAGCAAACCACCTTCGCCCCAAACTTTATACGATCGATTTAAACGTGATACGCCCATCGTTTTATTAATAATATTTACAGGAAAATACCGTATACCATAGATACCATAGATATCTCTGCATTCTCTGAACATTTTATGGCTTCCACCTTCCTTTTGTCGAAAATATCGTGATCTGTTACAGTCAATTGAAGGTAACCCAATCTAATGCATTTCTCAAATTTCTCGAGTCGTGTGCTCACACACACACACACACACACACACACACACACACCATTTCCCATCTATTTTTCTATTTCCAGCTGTGTAGTGTCGGTTCCTTTAAAACAATAACACATCCCTCTTGATTCCTCCCTTTTCTACCCTTCTTTCTCCCTCGTTTCATCTTTTTTTCTACACACGTCGCTCTCGTTTATTCTCCGATTTTCTTTCGGTCGCTCGTTGTTTTGTCCTGTTTCCACTACACTCGCTCCTCTTCTTATTTCTCCCTTTTTTTTTTTCGCTGAAATCAATAACGGTACCTGAGCCGACCAACCAGAACAGGTCAAGTGGCCATCCGCGCCTCTGTAACCGCTTGGCGATTACTGGGTAATATTAACGAGCTAGTTTCGGCTAGATCCGAGCGAGAAATCGCCGAGTCAGCTGATTGGGATCACGCTTTGTTCCGTTTCGACGAGGTCGATGCTCGCAGTCGAAGCCGTAATACACCGCTCTATTCGGCTTGGACGGACGAGTTATTAGTTGGTGCTCTATCTTCGCCACCTCTATTCAACTTCGTATCATCGAAATGCTGAGAAGCTAGGAACGTCGTTGCTTCGACACGGTGAAGCTTTGCTTCTTTCTTGTCTACGTCACGTTAACTTGTCATCAGAGGGACATTTGCAACATCCACAGCTATTTCCTCTTGGCTCTCGTGTCATTCGCGATGCAATATGATATCAATTTCTAGTTGAAAATTTGATGACCAGATAAAATGGCTGATTCTTTATTGAAATAAACAATGCATCAAACGATTTACATATATTATATATTATGACATTGGACTTTTCGATTCGAGACCAGATGGAAATACTTTTTGTTGGCACGAGACAAATAGGTATACTCGTCTGATTAGAAACGAATGAAACACAGGGTTGCAGTTTGACTAGGATACGTTAATAACGGCCATTATCGTGCACGGCACGTGGCTGTTTCGCATGATCCTTTATCTTCCTACACCTCGAGATAAAGTACCTTCCTATTCCTCGGCTATCGATACTCACATGAATATCGCTAGCGTTTTCTCACGGCGATATCGATATCGACATCGACGGATCCATTAACCGGCATGAATCATTTGCACCTGAATCGTTTCTACAAGGATATTGTACATACTTGCTCGTAGTTGATCGCGTTTAAATAAAAATTAAAAAATTTGAAATTACAAATCTGTTTTGGCCACTTTTAATCAGACAGTTTACAAAAAAGCTGAAATACGATGGACGTTCACTCGTTCACGCGTAGCTTCAGGTGGCGCATGCAAATGTTATCGACACGACGATTTTGCTTGTAAGTATTTCGACGGTAAAACAGAAGAACCGCTTTTTCGCTTTGCCTCCTTCTTTCAGTCACCAGCTTTCTTTCCACAGAGCGGCAATAGAGCAGACTTTTTTCACGGTTCGCTCTCGATTTACGGCCTCTTAATAAAAGACCCGACACCTTTACACCGGAAGTCCCGTGAACCGTCTAACTTATAGCCCCATCCATACTGCACGTACATCCGCGAGATTGCGATTATTACGACAGCTTTAGCGAACCTTTTCGACCGACTGATCCGTTCCGTATATATAGGGAGGAGATATAAAAGGGCGGTTGCCGGGAACACGATATCGGCTACAAATTGTTCGGCCAGTTACGTTCACATAAATAAGCAACGACGGATTCGTTGCGCAAAGGGATAACACAGAGGGGTAGGTAGAGAATTGCTTTTACGACGAATTTTTTTATCTTTTCTCGAACGATTCGCGTGTGCGCTACGATTGTTTATTTAAAACACTGCAAAAATCGTTGTCATTAAGAAAATGCAGCAAATAAATTACTTTGACTTGTCAGAACGTCTCAACATGTTTTTACCCTGGAATCTCCTCTTTTTTTCTATATAGTATCTGTGACAAAATGAAAGGGTTGCAATCTGGAAGAACAAGCCAGATACAATTTCCTCGGTACGGTATCGACATGTACGAATCGAGCGAATCGGGCAAAATATAACCCATCGATTCGTCGAGTTATAGTCGATCCCAGTGCTTTCCGTGTTTTTGACATCGCTCCACGAAAAAAACGGCAAAACGGCACACGTGCTTCCCCGTTAGGAAAACGCGACGACGCTCCTTTGCTGCCCCTTAAACGCGAAAAGAAGACGCGAGCCGCTCCGACGCGAAATTTTCGATAACTCGTATCACACGTGGTAAACACGAACAAGAAACACGAGTGACACGAGACGCGAGACGGGATAAATACACGTCGTTGCTGGATCGTTTTGGCTCGCAAACCGCGCCGTAAATTTAACTCGCCGCAAAAGGGGCTGTTAAAGCGGCGGAATTAAGAGAAACAGCCATTAAACTGCGAGAATGGCCAGGTTTCGACGAGCATCGTGTTTTAGAGTCGATGCCAGAAACGAAAGAAAAATAAAATTCCAAGTCAAAGTAATAATGCTTTGATACCCCGTTTGATGCTATCAAGAATTATCAAGTTGAAAATGAAAAAAAAGAAGCATTTCAGTCAAAGTAAAACAGTGAAATGGTTCAAGAGTAGCTACCTTTCTTCTCTATTTTCACGTAGAATTCTACCTCTCCTCTACCTTCTACTGTGATCGAATTTTCAAACATTCAACTTTTGAATTAATTCGCTACTGTTTTAATTCTTGCTGTCTGGAAACGATCTCTTCTAAATTTAATTCTACATTCTCTTTCACGACAGATTTGGTGAAAAACGATATCAAGAGATCACTCATTATTCCGTCACACGATGAAAGAGCAAAGTTCGGATTTACGTGGAAAATTCGGCTGCTAGAGGCAGCACGTTCCCAGGGAAATACATTTGTTTGCAGAGAGTTCGTCTCGCGCGTGCACGGAATTGCAGGAATCGCGAGAGATGCAGTGACTCCACGCGTGTCCACGCGAAAACGTATATTATCTCTACGAGAAAGAGAGAGAACACGAGTATCGGTCTCGACTTTCACGTAAAATTTCACCCTTCCTCCCTACAGTTAAAGCATAGATAGCGTGCCTTTTTTATATGGAACTGTGCTCCATTTTCTATTGCAAGCCATGTTTGTAACAAGTAATCCGTATATTTAAGAAATTGCTTTAAAAAAAAATAATAGCACAACGAAATACGATAAAATTCGGTGAAACACCTGGATGATGCTTGTGGTTGGTTCGGACAGACCAAAAGTGGGTGCGGTGCTTCTCGAATGTTCAGCTTCTGCGCATCGTTTCGCGCCGAACTCGCGGCCACACACCGCTATTAGCTTCTGAACATCTTCGTTCAGTAATTTACATTTTGAATTATTATACCCTACATAAGTAGGTACCAGTTGCTTTCTTCGCGCGAATTATTCGACCCGCTGGCAAAATAGAACGGGGCAGAAAGGTAAGAACCGCAGAGTCTGGGGTTCCATTGCACTTTTCAACCTCTGCCGCGAAAATTCGTTCTGGACAGATTTTTTCAAATTTATGTTCACTGCGTTTTAGCTTTAACCCACGCCCCAGCATTCGCGTCACACGGATTATCCTTGGCTCGGCGCAGCTCGGCGCGGCTCGGCTTCAATTTAAACGTCGCTATAATCCGATAATTCTCTCCTTTGTGCGTAAACGAAAAAAATCAGCCGGTTGGATAACATTTCATATTACAGAAATTCTCTCTGTAATTATCGATGCTCGAATGACCGCCTCCTATAACATAATTCGACCTTGTTTGTGTTTACCCCGAAGGTTTCGTACAAGAGCTTGCAAGCACGAGCTTGCTTTCGATCAAGTTTACGTCGCAGCCGCAGATTATCCCCGAAAGTCCACGATCGTCACGAAACAGAGGTAGACTAACGACGTTGATCCTTCAAAATGCAGAACGGGCTAAAATGACAGAGACAGCTGCTACGGTAACTGTGTTGTTTAAAACTTTCGAAGAATTAATTAGACATCAGCAACCTCTCTGAACTTTGCTAACGTTATCGAATGTTAGGGATTTTTCACTTTTCAAAGAAAAATGATATCGTGGGAGTGAGAGGAACGTTGAAAAAAAGAAAAAAAAGATGATGGCGAGGGTAAACTAGGGCTGGATACATTTTCGCGAGAAAGAAGCGAAAGGTCCTTTTAAAGGATCCCTGAAAGCACGAATAAATCACGTCCCAGCGGGTTTTCCCTCTGTCCTGGACTGGTATCAGCAACGGGTAGCCGAGGGGATAAACGCGAGGATATGCCATGCACGTACAGGTTGCGTCAAAAATAATGGTCGAACGTTAAACGAATCGAAAAGATTACGAAAAGATTACGAAAAGATTACGAAAAGATGCGTTTGCAAATTTTTCAACTCCGGCCAGACGAATTCATTCTACGCGCGTTTAGCTTTCACGCATGGTATAACAAAAACAAAGCGATCAATCCAATTATCTTGATAATTATTGTTTCGATTTTGATCGGTTGAAAAGTTGGATAAATTGTAGGTATTCGTTGTTACGAAGAATTTCACGAAGAAAGCCATTATCAGGGATGATAATACGAAGAAGCGAAGAAAATTCGGCAGAGAATCAAGCCGAAACGTTTCGTTCATTTGAACGAAACGTTCTGTCTGTCCAAATTGGAGAAGCCACGATATTAAATTTCAGTTAACCGATTCGCTGGCGTAACTCGCCAGCTACCGCGTAACCGAAACCACTCGACTAACTCCATAAATATCGATTTTCCCCGAAAACGATACCGTTCCTTCCTACAGGGTTTCAACTTTTTAACATCTTTTCACCCTACGTGTCTTTTTCATTTTTTCATTATCCTTTGGCATACTCGTAAGTGTCCTAAATGGAATAGTGACAAATTGCTGCACACTCCTGTTCATTTCCCCTCTATTTGTTCTCTACTTGTTCTGAAGAAGCAAGAACAACGCGTGTTAGCAGAGGCTGAATAAAGAATCGACCCATGGTGCAATTTCGAGGCTTGATTCGCGGTATAAAATAAAAAAATCCGCTGTTTCCTGGTCAATTGGCAATAGCCAGACACGCGTCGCAACAATTGCTTTTCCCGTCTGGGAATTAACGCGGCAACAGCATCAATTTTCGTCACGCTGACCGCCCATTGTTACCGGACAAACAATTAACGCCGTTGTCGTTCATTTCGTCGAAAAGTTTTCCGCCAACTGTCGCTTGTGTCGCGACAAGGCCCACGACAAGGCCTGCGACACACGAAATGAAACACGTGGAGCCTGATAGAGATAGAAAACGCGTAATGGAAGGATACGTTCGCGATACGTTTGAAAGAACGATTAATATGAGAAAAATTTCGATCGAGGCTATAGGTACCCTCTCCACATACTTTTATGCTTTTTGATGCTCATCCGCTTAGTTGTTATAATATTTTCCGTGAAAAGCCAGTCGTTCGGCTAGGCGCATTGAAATTTATTGTTCGCGAGTCATTAGAAGGCGAAAAATACCAGTACGATACGACGCGACGCGACGCGATGCGACGTCGGCCATTAAGGGACCGAGCTTTTCCCTCCGGTTTCCGTTCGAGATGAAAATCTAGTGTATTTCACGCGGAATCACTTTAACATTAACGGATAAATTTGATATAAGTAGGAGGTACCTAATTATAATCGAGGAAAGAACGATCGAGACGGTTAATTATCGCTCGTGCACCGAAATCATAAGGATGGCTGCATCAACGAAAGGGTACCTACTTGAGTATGCGCGAGCAATGGTCGTCGACACGAAAACTGCAATTTACAACATATTGAGCAAACTCACCTCCTCCTGCAGACAGCTCCAGGCCCTCCCTTCTCGTAACTTGGTCCTGTAACAAAGTAACAACGATCCAATTACCGCATCGTCCGGGTTGTGGATTTTTCTTAAACATTAATAAATTACGTCGCGTACTAATTTCCATAAAACTTTTCGATGGGTACAAATACATATAAAATCGGGATTTTGTTAGTTTAAACAAAAAAGAAGAAAAAAACGTGGGTAAATTTTCAATGCAACGAAAGGTGAAATAAAGTTTCGTGCCCTAAGGGTCAAGTAAAAAAGTATTGGGAATAGCGTGCCTGTTAATCGACCTTGGGATATCAAACCGATATTATCGAATCGATAATAGCAGAGGGTTGAAAGCGAAAGAAGGGCCAGCTACTAGCTCGACCTTTCCGCCGCTCCGCACCGCGCCGCACCGCGCCGCACCGCGCCCCGCGTCTTTGGAATTCGAGTCCAGTAATTGCCGCGGCAATTACCGCGAATTACTCAGATAATTACCATCATTATGCGGTGCAGTAATTTTGGTAATTACCGCAGTAAATCGTAAGCTCCGATTGCAAGCTCTACCGAGGAATCGGTACAGTTTTAAGAAATGTCGGCGTATGTGTTTACGATGTAGCCCCCCATTAATCCCTTCGCTTGAGATTTTTATAACGATTCACTATGAATTATCACGTGAGACAAAAGAGATTAGAAAAAAACTGAAATCGATAAAGCCTATTCTACGCGGACGTCCAAAATTGGCGGTTGCAGATCCGAGAAGGGAAATCTGCTTCGACGACTGCATACGTAACGAGTCTCGTGCGAGTTGACTGGCAAAAGACCGGTTCCTGAAAATTCTGAAAGCTATGAAAGTTTTATGACACGCTAGCAAAGACGCCGCGCCGCGCCGGAAAAAGCGCTACCGAGAGACGAGGGTAACTCCTATGATTTTTTCCTTTTGCACTACCAACATCGATTCTGGATATCGTAACCCAACCCACCAAGAAGATAGAACAGGAGGTTTTTATTAATATCCTTTCTTTCCGTAATTCTGATAGTCAAGAATAGGGCTAAGAAGTAGGTCTCAGCAGCTCTGTTACAGCGATTTCAAATTCCGTGTTCGCAGCGCCATTCACCTGACCCCGTAGTGTTCGCGAAATTTATGAATACTCTCCACCCTCCACTCGAAACTATATTTGGAGATCCCGAGGATACAAGAAAAACCATCAATCTCAGCGACCCAGTTTTGCAGGCGAAAGGCGAGCACGTCCAAGCGGGCCGAGAGTCGAGAATCTTTCCGGCCTGGGGTGCCGTTTATGAGCGAACTGTTCTCAAACTGTTTCGTAAGAAAGATAAATAGACGCTTTTGATAAAACTCGCTCGACAATGAAGCAAAGAGACCCAGTGAATTTCATTATTAAACAAGCTCTGATTTATCGTGTCGCAGCAGCTAGCTACTTTGCTTTGAAAGATTTGGAAAATTCGCTAGTAGCTGGTTGTGGTCATCCGAATCGAAAACGAAAACGAAAACGAAAACGAATTTCTCTACACCAATTCCTTACCCTGGAACCTCTCAATTTACTAAGACTCTATCTTGCTTGCTTTCTACTACAATATCATTTCCTTTCCAAGTAACGCAAGAGTGATAAATTTCATGAAACATGCGACCATTGAAGTGTTAACGATCGTATACCCTATGGTACAGTTTAGAGGAACAAATTGGAAATTGGAATAAACAGTGAACAAACATAGAGAGAATCGAAAAAAATATTGACGCGAGACTATCAAACGAATGTCGGTTTTAAACTTGGTGCAATTAGTTGGGCTTGAAAAACGGAGAATCAAAGGGTCAAATCGGATTCATTCCGGACACATAGGTATACATAGGTATACTACATAGATAGGTACGATATACATACATATATGGTAGCTTCGATTCGTTCGATTCGTTCGATTCGTTGCGCGTATTTCCTATTCAAGCGTTGAATGAAAAACGATCAGCAAAGAGGATCGAGGGGTTCTCCTAATCAAGACGTAAGCCATTTTCAATAGGAAGTTTACGGAAGGGTTCGTTTGGTAAAAAGTCGTACAGGTTAGCGAAACGAAAGAATCCAGTTTGTTCGTATGCAGGTAAATCGCAAGAAGGGCAGTATTCGTGCTTTTTCAACGTTTAAAGTCTCGAGCCTCGCCGCGGTGAGCACTCGAGCCCCGAGTTGCTTCCTTTCACCGGCTTCTCTACTCGACGACGAACCAACCCTGCCGCCCGCCAGTGCTCACTTCGTTTCCACGTATGCGTCGTATTTAATCCACGTTTTACGGTTGGCCGGCTCCGAGCGTGATTCAATTAGGAGAAGCGAGGCTGGTTGGATCCGCTGTCGAGTCGTGTATGTACACACACCGACGTCGATCCACCTTGTTCGCCTCTCCTCCTCGACTCTTGCCAATTCCCCTGTGGACGTACGCGAACCTAAAACGCTATGGGCATCGGAGGAGGGTGGCTCGTAATGTGCCCGTGTTTCCAAATGCTGCCGGGCTACGACGGGAAAAGGAATAATAGCACCGAAAAGGGATGCACGCACCAATTCTCTTTACTTGCTTCAACTCGCTTCAACTCGCTTCAACTCGCTTCGCTCGGAAATTAATTTTCGTACAATTGTTCGCCAACAACGGATTCCTATCGCGCCGCTAACGTGACGGAAGATGGACGTAAGGCTGGATAATTGTTTCGAGACACGGCACGAACCGAACATACCACAATCCACTGCATTTCATTCGTTTCTCATTCTTCTTTTTCCATGTTAAAATAGATTCTTCTAGCGTTCGTTGAATCACGAACATCAGACACCACGCGATTTACAATATTGCCTCTCTCTAGGTGGTTCGAACTTGAGTCATGCAACCTAATCCTAGATTGCACCTTGCTTCATCACGAATACCAAGATTCCCCGATGTCTATCGGCTTCGTCGTATCCCAGACCATCGATCACCAATTAAATACTTTCCGATTAGACTACTGACGATGAATACGACTTAAACCGAAAATCTTGATACAGTAAGTGTAAAAATACACTTACTGTATAAAGCAAAGAAAAAATATACATATTAAATTATTCTATTTTAATTCCTCTGCCCTTTTTAATTCTTTTCAAGGCAAGGCACAAAGTAAAGGGAACAACGCAGAGAATTATGGTATCGTATATGGTAGTACGAGACACGGTTACAGGTAACTCGTTGCTTTCAGTGCATCAATTGTCTACGGGAAATGTAGCGACTAATAATGAGTCAAGTGTGTTTGCAAAGTACAATATAAATTTAGCGCAGAGGCCGCGCTAATTTTAACCTATATGTATTTAAGTACTCGTACTTGTCTGCTCGTTGCAGAAAGCACGCGAGTTATGCGTCAAAAGTCAGATTCCCTTGAGAAAGGGAACACGGTTAGCTAGCATTTTTCTTCTTCTCTCCCGAGAACTTGTTATTATATTTTCGGATATCCGTCGAGAAAGTCTCCACCGACTTTAAACTTCTTCCCGCGTTCTTTCACTGTTCTTTTCAGATACTTTTCAGATACTTTTCAGAAACATCCCTCCCTTTTTTCGAATATTTATATTTATACAATAAATTTATTTATTGACACGGTTTAACACCCTTTGCACTCCAACTTTACCTTTCAGCCACAAATTATATCGTATTATTCTGATTCAAGTATCAGTGTCGTAGTTAAAAATAATCAATTTTTATTTCTGATCTGGATCATGAAAGAAAAAAAAACTAAATCGTCATTCCTGTCTGTCCATGTCGCGAGCAAAGTTGACCCAGACGGAGAGTAAAAGCGAGAAGGAAGAGGAAGGGGAAGAGGAAGAGAAGAAGGCGAGGAATCCCCGCGGGGATGAAAGGTCGCAAGGGTGAATTCCTTCGTGGACGGGGTTAGGTCTGGCAGTATGGAATTACGAAGTTTAAGATAAAATGGATTCGCGGAATCTGAAATAGAAAATTCCCTGGCTAATACCGTCGCGAGATTCTCATTCTCCGCGCATAACCTTTGTCATTCGAGGACTTGGTTTTCTTTCGTATCCAGGAAAGTCGGTCTCCTTCTGTATGAGAAAGAGAAAGAGAAAGAGAAAGAGAAAGAGAAAGAGAAAGAGAAAGAGAAAGAAAGAAAAGAAATGGTCGAACGTGGATAAAATCGGTCGAGTTCCTTCGAACCGTTTCCCTTCCGCGTTCCTCTTCTATCGCTCGCAACAACTCGAAACTGCTTCCTTATCGCAATCTTAAATTTCAATTTCTCTTAAACAATATGCAGTCTTGGAAATTACGATTTCTATAATTACTTAAATTGCTAATCGTTAATTGAAAATTCTCATTCCATTCTTAACCGGAAATGTTAATGTAAAGGATTAAACGACTACAGTATTAAAAGGGTTAATTACTCCTGGTACCTACGCTGAACTGTTTCTGTTCAGCCAACACCAAGTACGGTATACGAGTACATATTCTCTAACTCGCTAACTCTCTCAAGTATCCTGCTTATATTCTATACATAAACCTATTTCCTTAGTTTCGTAATTCTACAATAACGTTATAGTTTCGTAATAACGTGAATAGCGGTAGAGGTATGCAGCCAATTCTGTCGTAACTAAAAGGGTTAATAGAAAGTGCAATTGGTAAAAAGTTTACTCGTATAAAACGAGAAAAAATAGACGATACAAAAATGTGAAAAACAATTTACGCATCGATTTCTACAGTATATAGTATATACAGAGAAACACAGGGTGAATTCCTCAACCTGCTTTTCATCGATCATACAATTTACAATATACCGCTTGAATTTGATGGCATTCGACAAAATGGCATTCGCGAAAAACAAGTGACTCCAACCGCAAGAAAAACGAGGTAGAAACGAGATAAAAACGAGGCAGGAAAAAGAAAAAGAAAAAGAAAACAATGTACGATTTGAAAGAAAAACAGAACGACGCGACGCGACGGGACTGAGGAAAAAAGAAAAGAGGAAGCGAGGAAAGGAAAGTGGAAACAGTGAGAGGCGGTGAAGAGGTACGAAATCTAGTCGAGGTTCGCATAAATTAATAAGGTACATGCTTCTGGTGAAACGAGGGTGAGGCTGACGTCACCGGCCGCGGCATGGCAGTCGAGTACACAGACAACGTTTCGAGTAGGGTGGAAAACAGGAGGAGGATGGGAAGAGGAGAGAGTGAATTATATCGGGAACCACTAACACACCGACTTTTTTTCCAGTCCAACAGTGCAGAGACAGAGCCCTTATATGTGTATGTACACGATGCACTCGGGCCGCTTCCCCGCTAATCGGATTTTTGCACCCCTGACCAAGAGGAAAACCTCGAACCAGCACCGGGCGAAATCGCTTCTCTCGGATAATGCAGCACCCCGAAAAAAAAGAGAGAGAGAGAAAAAAGTGTTTCCTGAACGAAAGCTTCGACTAGAAGGGTGGTTGTCGTGGACGGGAGAAAGGGCAAACTTGCCTTTAAATCCTCGGAACTGTTACGGAAAATGTTCCTGCTCGATAAAACAAGCGATTTCTAATTCGATTCTGAAACATTAAGTACTCTCTGCCGGCTGAAGGGTTATTTTCATCCAACCGAGGGGTCGTTGACCCGATTTCCGTCTGACCTAAGCCTGGGTCAACGTGCCACAAAGCACACGGTGGTGCAGTACGTGCAGTACGTGCAGTACAAAATTAATGAATTCGGACCAACTGATCGATCCAAACATTTTCGAATTATTTAAGGACAAGTGAAGCTGTAAACTGTAAACAATTATTTGCTTCTGTTGCGAATCAAGGCGAGCCTACACTTTCCATCCCGGGGTTAATCATTTGCAATTACAACCTTGATTACACCTCTATATCCGTTTTATTCTTGTCGTCGTGCCTCCCTTCTTTCTACGCGTTCGAACGAACCCCGTCTACGTCTAATTTAATCGCACCAATTAAGAGAGACTTCGAAGAGAAAGGGCAAAGTAAGGATTCGAAGGAAATCGAGAAATTAATATTTCTACGGCTCAGCGAGTTCGGAATAAAAGCATACCCAGAAGGAAAGTGGGAAGGGTAAAAGTTGGAAGAGATTCGTAAGAGAATAATTAACAGTCGCTGCATAAAACCCAATCGAGACGTCGCGTCGCGACGTCGAGAGAAGACGATTCGTAAGAGAAAAGAAAGGAAAACAGACGACTGGCTGAATGAACGACAAAGAGATTCAAGTTATGTACTTACTCCGTTCGTAACAACAGTGAACCATTCTACGCGACGCGACGCGACGCGACGGCAACAAGATTATCCCACGAAAACTATACTTGGAAATTATTTTTGTTTTTTTTTCCCTATCAAAAAGGCCTAGACATTTTACAGGAAACTTTTTCCTGCACGCTTTATTACAGGAATATTCCAAGATAAGTACCACGAGCGTGCTTCTAAGTGTGTGTAGCTCCGTGTATGCATTAAGGGATATTACCTTGGCCCTCAAGGGATTTCAGAGCTTCGCCACAGGGTGGACCGCTGTATTCAACATAGTATACGGCATACACGGTTTCAGAGTGCTCTACCTGCTACCGTGGTAGCTGTGTACAAATATTAACTTGATTTATCTGAAAGCGAACTTGGTTAGTAGCTCATAAGATGCACCGTAGCGTGTTCAAAGTTTAGAAATGTATCTCTTTACTAGCCCACTTATTTTTTTCTCTTTATGAAACATTTAGTATTTTCTTGAAATATAAGATAAAGTTTCTTGTAGAAACCTCTAAATTGTATGCTTGAATGCAATAATCTGGCTAGTTGATGAGAAAAACGATGCTTTCAGAGTTCCATTTAGGGTGGGAGAGGCAAGAAAAGGGGGAACAATTGATGGACTTCGAACAAGGGACGATAGGATATAAACGCATTATAGAATAACGAGATGGCAGCTGCGAGAAAAAGTCTTACCCATAGAATTCACCTGTATGTATGGACGCGTGTTCTTGTTCAAACGGGACAATCATCGATATCTACCGTTTATTGTAACCTGTAGTTTATTGTACTGTAGTGATTTACACTACAGTGGTTCTCTTTGTTTTTATTACACATTTAAGTAGACTTTGAACGCATTAACGAGACTACGCATCTAGTTTGATAGGTACAGAAATTAAGCAGAAATCTCTGCTGAGCTGATTAATTATCGATGCAAACTCGTCGGGAGCTGGCCAACCCTGTATATCTGTAGTAAAGCGATACATATCGGTAAGACCGGGTCGCGATCTCGTCACGCCTATTACCGTTAGCGAGCCTTGTCAACACCGTTTCTATGAACGCATCAGGAGGAATGATAAGACAGCCTGGAGTCGATAAGGAAATGGGTCGACTATTATCGTTTCGAGAAATGTACATGAAATCGATGCTGTTTCATGAATGTCTCCAATTACATGTTGAAGGTAAAGTGATGAAAAACTAAAGAGTTATAGCATGTCTTATATGTAAGCGTACTATACATATGTATGTATGTGTCGTAGCACGTATGGACTTTTCTACTGTGGCGCACACGTTTCCATCCTATGCTCGTACTATTGTAGCTCTTTCTACTCTGTTCATTCACAAATCACGTGTTAATCCTTCCGATACAAACTCGGCTGTCAATGACGTGTAGTTACGTACACAATATGGGTTAAACGGACTTTTAATTCGATAGAAAAAAAAAGGTTCGTAAAGGTGCAGTTTGTTTCATTAAAACGTGTCCAATATACATACTACTATTTATTTTCTCGCCAGGTCGGAGCGAAAGGAAAATGTTTGCTTTAATTTTACATTTCTTTCTGGCGTCTGATGTAATTCTGAAATTGTAATTTGCTGAAATGAAAAAAAATTCTTCCTAAGTACATACTACTTGTGGGCACCACCATGGCAGCATTTACGACAGCTACAAGTAGGTATATTCGAAGAACGATCGAACCGTCTTATATTCGGGGCATGAGGAGAGAAAGAGAGCTACCTTCGTACTTTCGTCCCCGCGATCCCATCCCCGTTATTATCTATCGATATCAGCCCTCTTTAGTCGTCCCACCGATTATTCCCGCCATCTCATTCATCGCGCAAATATCCGCCGATAATAATCATTTCCCTTTCCATCGATCTGCTTGAAAATAAAGGTTCGATGAAGAGCGTGCAATTTAAAAGTTTCACTCGCTCTACCTTGAATTTCACAACGCCTGCAGAAGCTGAAGCTGCACGTAGCGCCATCGATTAACTTTTAATGCATTTTCAAAACTCGGTTAATCAAAATTCTCATCCATAGAATTAATCTCTCGTCTGGCAACGATTTCGATTCTTTTCTTGTCTTGGATAATAACTTTATTATCCAAGTTTTAGACGTTCCTTTATAGTACATATGTAGGTATATTGTTTTTTCCCCAATTAAAAATATATTTCTAAAATTAAATTTCTCCTACATAATCAACGGAGACTAGCGCTTCAGTTGACTTTTCACAGTCCCGTTTTCAGCCCACGGTTATATGTAGGTATGTATGTATGTATGTATGTACATAGAAAGGGTGGCAGCGGTTAATCCAACCCCGACGTAGGAACGACTCCCATTAGGTGCCGCTAATCATTCCGTTAATCCATCTCTCAACCCTGTTCCACCCTCCCCTTCTGGTCCATCCGTACCGTTACAATCCAATCCCTACCCCCTGCAGTCGGTTTAAAGATAACAAATGTCGGCCGTTTAGGGGCCGCGATTACGACGCGACGCGACGGGCCATTCGTTTCATGCGTCAGAACAGACAACCTAGCCTGTTCGAGGAAACTGAGATTCGGCTTCTATAAAACCTGCTGCCCCTTTTCATTGCTAATCGTCATTAATTACGTTCTTGCTACGTCGTCCTACCAATTCGATCAGACAAAATTTCTTGAAAAATTAGAAGAAGAAAAAATACGAGGATTGTCAGACATCTGGTTCGCGATTATACGCTGAAACAAGTAGCAAACTCGCGTGTCGCGTTCCTCGCAAGAAGTCGTAGTCGTGTCACGTAGAAAGGGAAAAAGTGCGCGGTGTCGAGAAGCGGCGCGGCGTGGCGCGTGAACGGAAACAGCTATTTTTCCCTATTCGGCGACGGAATCTCTGCCGTTGTATACATATACACGACGACGTTCTATATACATTATCGGGGAAAAAAGCGTGGAACGTTTTCGCGTTCGCTACAATGCCTGTCGAAAATGAGTCTCTCTGATTACGGAAACGATTCGTGAACGCACTATCGGTCGTGATATATGTACCTACATAAACTTGATCACTTTTAAACCCTTCTATTATACGATAAAATAAGCAGAAATTCGTGAATACGGTTCGACGGAAACAATGCGTCGATGTCAGGTGCAGTAAGTAAGTAAGTAAGTAAGTAAGTAAGTAAGTAAGTAAGTAAGTAAGGAACGCTAGGTGCACAGACCTGTCAGCCAGAACTTGACAAAAGTTTAGACACTTGCTAATGAGCGGTACACATTTCACCGACACGCGTACTACATCTACTCTCTTCCTTGATCTACGTAAACTAGTCGGTGGTCTGCCACTTCCGCTTAGTTCACGTGTCTCGTACAACCGGTTAGTCGACGCTACACCAGGTCTACTCAACTGACGCTTCCTGGAGAACGAGTATGTACCGTTGCCCGCCCGTGAGTAAAAGCTCGATTACAGTCACGGTCAACGATTGTAAACACTGTGACATCGCAAATCACCGATGAGAAATCCCAAACTTGCTTGAACAAAAACAACAAAAACAACAAAAACAACAAGAACAAAAGTAGATAACCAAAAAGGAAATGGCACGGTTTAACCTTTCCTTTTCATCATTCGCAAAGAAACAATTCCCACAATTGGATAAAATGGTTGATCCCTCGTAAAGAAGAAAATCTTTGCTTCTTCTTGCTTATCCGTGTGAATTTATATGTTGTCGAGTTACCTAATAAAACCTCGTCTTCCTTAAAACCGCACAATTTTCCCAATCATACATCCGAAGCTACGTTTTCAATGCTACGTCAAAACGAAAAAGATCTTTGAAGCACAGATCTTTGCTCGTATCGTCAAGCTTGTAACGATTTTCGCGCTGCTATGCTGCTCCTAAAACGAACCAACCTAAATATGTACTTGCAGTCTTACGAAGATATTCAAAGCAGCCTAAGCACAGCTTCGCTATAATATACTATTTGCCTGCAGGGCGATTTTAACGATTTCCAGACTGGCGAGGCCAGTTTCTCTTTCCTTCGCGCGAATCTCTTATATTCGAGATTCCCTTGGAGAGTCTCGACGCAAATTATAATCTATCGACGCGAGTCTTGTAAAAAAAAAAAACTTTTATACCACGCTTCTGATAGAAAGTTAAATCGAGAAATTTCTTCAAATTGATCGTTACCAACTGAGGACAATGCTGAAAAACTTTCGAGAAGATTACGTCATTTAATACGAGCAGCATCAGAAATGTAAAATAATGAAATAATTAAAAGGAATCCCCGTGAAAAGGAAAGATATTGCAACGGAAGAACAACATCGCGTCAATTTGTGGCCGTTATGTTAGAGCAAAAAGTGAGGAAAGTTCAAAGGGAGGATTAATTTTGAAGAATTCATTTCCGAGACAATTTCCTCGGTTACCAGCACAGTACAGAGAGAGAAAGAGAGGATACTTTTATCAAGGCCAGACAAACGGAACACGAACGCTCCAAGTTCAGATCTTCCTTCGTCCTTGGCACGAGCCCTCGAGGAATTTCAGAGGCAATCCCATTTGCCCTCCTACCATCCCTTCCCCATCTTTCGGCTAACGTTTACGTTACTTCTCCCTTTCCTTCGTCGCTCATCCGACTTGTTTTTCTCTTTCTTTTACGCCTTATCTTCTACTCTCTTTACCAAGGTAAACACAAGACGGTGTAAACCAACGCGACGCGAAGCGACTCTTTGAGAGGCCAAGCTCGGTTCGCGTCATCTTCTTGGCAATCTGTTGAAGCGGATCATAACGCGCATGTCCTCTTAGCCTCGCTCCACGATGAAGACGAAGGTGAAGAGACGAGGGAACAAAAAAGAAAAAAAAAAGAAGAAGAAGAAGATGAAAAGGCGGGCATCGTTGATGCTTTGAAGTCGATGCTTCCGTGATCGTCTCGAGTCCAGAGCGAATCCTAACGCTCGCGTTCTCTTTCTCCGATCTTTTATGCTGATGAACCGGATAGGGGAACCGAAGATCTTGTCTCGATTATTATCACCATTCTCACCGTCACGAATCTCTGACTCCAACTTTTTCAAAGATATAACGTCGCGTACGTTCAGCTCTCGCGTAATGTACTCTCCGTGTACATATTATTTCCCAACGAGACATTTACGCTACCCTTGCATCTTTATGTTTCTTTCAACGTGTTCACTACCACGGACTGCACTGCGAATTTGGTTGAATAATTATAAAAGATTAAAGAAGAATTCTTATCCTGCCTGAGGATACACGTCAGTACCTAATTTGTAAGTAAAATTGTTTAAATTCCTCTGGAGAATAGAAAGGGCCATGAAAGCCGCTGGTCTCGCGAGGACATTACAAGTGTACGCAGAATAAAGCGAAACGGGAACGCGCAAGAAGCAAAATTTCCCGTAATTACTAAATCCCTCTTACGGAAGTTACTTTAAGCCTTCGAATGTACGCTAAACGGAACGGATTTCTCTAGAATGAAACGACGATCGACAATATAGAGAGATTCTTGCGGAAATATTATATTATAGTACACAAAGTTGAAACGCGTGAGCTGTATAAGGGAACGGTAAACTTTCGCGGCTGACTAGCGACGGAGTAATACTACTAGAAAGAAAAAAATTCTCTAACAACTCGATACTTGCTCAACTGAAGCTGACGCAGAAAATTACTTTTCCACCCTGGCGTGAATTGCGTTCGACATTTACAACTTGAAGGTGGTTTTCTTTTTTCATAGCCAGCGTAACCTGTTTGGTCGATAACAAAACAGAAACCCTGAAAGAAAAATATTACTCGTGAAAAGAATTAAAATCGTCCACCCTAGAAATCCTTATGTCTTTCTTTACCAACCTACACATATGATGCATGTACATGTTTCGACCATCGTCCCCTGGTAAATTGTCAAGCACAAGGGTAGTTTTCGCCCAATGTCTGTGCGAGCGTGTAAGAGGCTGCATCGCGAACCCCCTCGAGAGAGTAACGCTTGTAATAATTATGATATTCCGTCACGGGGTGGTTTTCATCCCCTCCGGCCGGCCACCCCCTTTCTCCTCTGCTCGCACCTACGTGCACCCACCTTTGCCGAAACCTCCCTTCACTCTGAACCCCCCAGGGGGTTGGGGCGCGGCCGTGTTTGCTCTATCGACCGCCGACGATTCACGAACTTAACCGAACGTGTCCGAACGCCAACGTGGAAGGGCACCGTGTATCACCCCGTCGCGTCGCGTCGCGTCGCGTCGCGTCCCGTCGCGTCCCGTCGCGTGCCACCCCTCTTTCTCTTCTCTTCTCTTCTCTCTTCTCCGTACTCCTAAAATACCCCTCCGCAATTATTTCTTTTCGGTTTTTCCCTCACCCATGTGGACTTTCCAAGATGACCGCGACGTCCTGACTTTTCGGACGTTTGGCTGGCATAGAAATCGAAGGTAGTTTTACAAGTCGATCTACTTCGAGATCCTAATTTCTTCGCGGGAAAAGTCGACAACTTGCCGTTGTGATTTCGTTAAAAAATATACCAGAATATCTTTCTCTCCGCGACGCGACGCGACGTTCTATCGAGGAAGAATATTTGAATAGCAAGTTAAAATTTCATGAACGCGAATACCAATGACTAAAAAACACTTTGCCGAAGCGGATGTTTCGCTAAAATGAAGAATTCCTCGGGCGTGGAACGCGCGATTACCTCCATCCGTAGACCTTCAATTTACCCTATCCTGTTTTTCGACAGAACAAACCAACTGCAACGTGCTGAAAACTCATGAATGCTCGCGCATTTACGACTTAATTAACCCTAGCGACAAAGATTTCGGTTGGCTCCACGCGTGCACATGTACATACTCGCGATTAACCATGCGTACCGCGATGTAATTAACTGAACGCAGCAACCCGCCCGTGCTGTTGCGTAATCAACAAGTTCGCTTGTTTTTTTCCTTTCTTTCTACTCGACCTCTCGCCATGAATACTAATTACATTTGTTCCACTGAAACAGTCGATGACTCATTTTAATCTCGTTTCTCTCCTTTCATTTCTACCCACTTTCATCCACTTTGATTCCAATTTCCAATTTCCAATTTCCAATTTACACCTCTTTGTATCTAATTTTGTTCGAAAGAACATGTCAAAGTATCAGGATCGAAAGGATTAATATTCGAGAACTAATCACCGATGAAACGCGACTGTGTAATGAAATTCAAGAAAGTCAGAACCTACATACGTAATCGAGCGAAAAATGTGTGACGAGAAAACTCGGGGGAAGAAGAAGAAGAAGAGAGAAACTGTTGTTCTTCTTTAGTTAACGGCTCGAATCTCGTCGAAAATACGCGCAGCACGTATTACCAGCGCCTTTTTAGAGAAAACTCGATCGGTCTGGTTAGAACATCGCTTATCTGTGGCTTGTTCCTTTCAAATCTGAAACTTGCTCGATACGTTCGTTGTTTTTAACTTTAGACGAAACGGTGTCGTTCTTGTAAACGATCGAATTCGATTACTCGAGTTCAGGTTGTATTCCCGATGCGAAAAGCGTTTACCTTGCCGAGTGAGTAGTGGAAAGACGCAAGAGTTATTGAATCGTTACCGCGTCGTGTCGTCGTTCGAGTTTGCCGAAGAACGAAGGCGCCACGCTCTCAGGAAAGTTCCATCTCATCAGCCATTAAACAAAGCAGCAGCAGACACAAAGAAGCGTCTGTATTGTCGAGAGGGTAGCTGGCAACGGCTCAAGAGAGAGAACCAGCCAGCCGCCCTCCTCTGTCGACTAACGCCGAGAGGTGCTTCTGATTAATCTCCGCAACCCCCCTCTCGCTGTTCCCTTTCTTTTCTCTTTCTCCGGTGCTACGCGACGCGGGTTCGTTCGTGCACCTTTCAAAAATGCAACCCGTCTCCTTTCAGCCGTAAGACTGTCCCCTTGCGGACGGATAACCATCCCGCGATATGTAACTGAAAGGGATGAAATAAATGCCAACCACCTTGACACCACCGTTATTCGAATACCCGTTAATATCCCAACAACTTTCTATTAGAACCTGAACAGAAGCAATGTATAATAATGGTAAGAAAGCCACGAATTTAATCTCGCGCTGTTTCCTTTCCGTTCGTTGTTCGATGACCAGCTGATAAAAATTTTCTGGATGGCTAATATTGTTGTTGCTCGTTATCTTGTTCCGAGCCAGCAGCGATCGATCAACTATAGATCGTAAGATAAGAGAAAAGGAAAGGAAGACACACGAAAGGTAGGTGGGGATTGAACCGCGTTACCGCGGACGCACCGATTTCAGTCTGCTCCACTGATTTTTCTCCCTCTTCTCGTCGTATCACGGCTGAACCCGAGAAAAATTTCCTATCGTGGCGTACCGGATACGGGGAAAGCGGATGAGGTGGAAAATCGGAGGAGGGAATGCCCGTTCGGTTCGTTGCAACCTTTTACTTTCTTCTCCTTCTTCCTTTTCCGAGTTCATTTCGAATCGCGCCAACAGTTCTCTTTTCGTTAACGCTGCCAACTCGTCACCGGTATATTCGAAAAAGTTCACTTCTGTAATTATAATTCTTTGCTCTCGTGGATTCATTGATTCGATAGTTGGAAACACGTTTGAATCCACCGTAACATTATTTTCAGTTCAGTAAGAGTAGTGGAAGTGGCGTCGGCGGAATACGACTCGAAGAAAGAAACAAATGGCACGTTCGTGGCTCAATCTATCGGTTCATTTGAATAAGTCGACCGTTGAAAACATCCCTTACACTCCCGTCTACTTCCCTTGCGGATCTTCCATTCATGTCTCACCCTTTGCAAACGGTGTTTCACTTCGCTTGTCGACGCTTCGACGGTAGAGACTATCTTTGCTTGATGCCTTAAACGTCTCCTGATGGAGATCGCCATTATATGTACCTACCTTCTTTTCTTTTTTTACTCCTTTTCTATCGCTGCCGAGTACTCTCCAACGACCGATCTCTCTCGCGGACTATTAATCCCAACTTCTTTTTGAGAAGCGAGAAAGCGAATCTTTTCGTGCCAGAAACAAAACGATAGTGTTGGCTGTTGATTTGATTTCATTTGATTTCATTTCATTTCATTTCATTTCATTTCTTTTTATCCGTCCTAGTGTCTTTAACGTGAAATTCTAGTCGATGGAGATGGGACACACTCCCTTTTGTTTTCTCTACACAATACGATATTCCACACATTAGATCCATAGAACGGCATCAAAAGCAAAAGCAAAAGCAAAAGCAAAAGCAAAAGCAAAAGCACAAGCACAAGCACAACTTTAATTAACTATAAGACATGGCGGAAATAAAAGCGAGATAAAAGCACAATGAGTCTAAGTATAAGCTAAGTATGTGTAATCCTATGTTTGACAATTCGCTCGTATTCGAAAGTTATTAATCGTCATATAAAGTTTCCATGTTACAATATGAGTTGCAATATTTACTAACTGGACAAGAAGCAAATCCATTCGGGATTTGAATAGAAAATCACTTGACAATTTCCTACTAAATTATAATATCGCAATCGTTGAACTTGCTTTCTTGAACGGAACTAGGCGAAAGTTCGATGCGACGCGACGTGAACCGAAAGTTTCATTGTAGCAGAGTGCCGTTCCTTCGCACCTGCTCTTTATTTATAACCTCCAATTCGCTTCCTAACTTTAACATCGAACGAATAACCACCGGCTGCTTCGAATTAATACGTAAATTTCTGAAAGCGTAACTCGACGACAATTTCTGGTTCGACGCGACGGGGCTCGAACTGACGATCAGTGGTGAAAAAGAATCGGCTGCCAAGATGGCTTTTACTTTATCCGTTTACCTACTTACAGCTCGTTACTCTCGACTAGATTATAAGATAAGACCGTTACTGCTTCTTTATTTCTTAATCTCGTCTTGTATCCGAATGTTATTCGGAACGAATACAATTCCTGGCCATTTTTTGTCAGTAAAGTGGCAACCGAAGGCGTAACACCCTTAGTTTCTTACTTAATTACCGCAACAACTATGCTCCTGCTTTTTCGTGCTAGCCTGCGGTAACTCTGTTCTTACTCCTTAAATACCAGCAATATATATAGTATATGTACCGGCTAATATTTTTGCTTATGAAATATTACGAACTCGATGATTTTTTTTTTTTCTCTGACCAAAAATTTGTTTGCGATGTGGGAATAATAGAGAGAATGTGCACGCGTCGACTAACCATAAACCAGTTTCCAGCGTCTCCAGTCGATTTTCTCGAAGGCACTCGACGGCTCTCGTTCGGTCGTTTCTGCGTTTTCACGAATCCAGCAGGGATTGTAAAACGAGCGGCGGCGACTCGTGATAATGGTGTCTGTAGGTGTCGAGAGAGGATTCGGGGAAGCACGTTGGCCGAGTGCCCGTTAAAGTTCGAGCTGTTGCCGCAAGAAAACACGGCCTTTCCTTCTTTTCTCGCGTTTTTTCTTTTCATAGAAAAAAGTAAACCTGTGAAAGTATCATTTCCATTTCGAGCCATTCTTCGAAAGATCACACTTCCTTTTATAAGCTCCTCTATTTTATTATTTCCAATAAGAAACGCATGGGATATCGTAGTAGAAAGATTTTCAGACCGTTTTCAGACGTGTAATTTATAGAAAGGACGGTGAAGTGTACATCGGTCTGGTTAGGTTAGGGGGAGGAAGTGTCGGATCATGAGAGGATCGGTGGCTGGTGGTCCGGTTACCTAGCACGGCGATACCAACAAGGGGTTGCTTTTCCCTCGGGCATCGTTATTCACAACTATCCCAGACTAGCTCTAGCTAGGTACTCGCCGGAAGGGTGCGAGGGGGGATACTAGTTGCTCGACCTCGAGCCTGCGATGGCTCTCTTCTATTATTCATTCGTCCCTGAAGAGGTCAGATGGGCGCAATGGACGTTATCTAGAAAATCAATCAATTTTTCGTCTCCATAAAATCCCAATCAATTTTTTCAAGTAATCTAAAGAGAAAGACAAAAAAAATTGGTTCTTGAAATTTACTTATAGGCCAACAGACAAATTCTTCAAAGTATCGGACCGCACTACATCGAATTAGAACTTTGGTAACGAAACTTTTTCATTCGACTTATTAATTTCATCGTGGCTCGTAGTTGACGTCTTTCTCTTGTCACTTTTTACCCAACTATTCTCCATCTCTGTCTCTTCCCCATGCTTTTTTATCCCTATATTCTGGCAACAAGGGTGGACAGACCGGCGAGGATAACGTCCTCGCGACCTTTGCCCCTCTCTTGTCGTCTCACGCCTCACGCCTCACGCCTCACACCTTTTTCTTTTTCTTTTTCTTTCGCAAAACCAACATCCGGCTAGGCGGCTGGAATTTGATGTGGACGGTGCTCGTAAAAATGTGACGGTGACGTGTATGATTTTTTCCCAGTTTCATCGACGCGCTTAACCCGCGACCTTATTAAAGGTCCTATTAAATCTCTGTCCAAATCTTTCCTCCTCCGTCTTCTAATTATATTATACATATTTAATCGGTCACCGACAACTACTACAGTAGGCGAACGTGTTAATCGCTTTTCACTTACAACGAGAAACGATCGTTAGCTGTTGGCGCGCACACCGCACAGCACCGCTATCGGTGCAATTAAATGGCGCGAATTTTCCTCGAGGTTTAAACTCTGTTTAAGGACACGTCGCATGGATTAATTACCTAATCAGCAGCCGGGATTCCACCAAAGTTACGATGCTACGCTCAAACTTTCAGCTAACTTGGAAGCGTGAACGATGCGACCGCTAAATGTTGTACTCCTTTGCCAAGCGATTAATTGCAGGGTACACCAGCGACGACTAGCAATAGTTTCACCAGTCGTTTATCGTTTTTCCCTTTCATCGCATCGATGCAGTCACGAGTTTCTCAAATTTAGAGGAAAAAAAAAAGAAAAGCGTTGAAATCGTTTCCGCTATCTTCGCTTTGTCGTTCGTATTTTTTTCTAAATCACACCGGGCAACGTTTTTACTTTGGTCACGACGCGATTGAAAAAACGCTTCTGAAACAAGAGAGCTTCTTCTATCGAGAATGAAAAAGATTGAAAAAGGATACCTCCCCTACGTGTAAGGATGGAAATGAAATGAAATGAAATGAAATGAATTCTTGACCTTTAAGAAACAGAAGAAGATAGATAAGAGCTTTTCGACTATTTCTGGTCGCCGCCGCACCGCGCCGCGGCCGGGGATTTTAAATACCGCAGATGCGGTAAATAGGCTATGACGACGCGAAAGGTCAGGGGGTGAAGATATAAAATAGTAGCAGAGGTCACGATGCGCTTCGTTTTAAACTGATTGTGAAATTCATCGGGCTAAAACAAAACGAGTCGATACAATACTATATGTATGTGATGGAATTTGGTGCGATAAAAAGAATGTAATTACACGGAAAGTTAGGGCAGAATGTGTAGGGTAGGACAATGTTCTCCCGAGAGAGAAAGAGAGAGATTTTAATGAGCATAGCACCGAATTCCATAAACCGCATATACGGCTTTCACGATCCTGTTGAAATTTTAATGTCGCATTTCACGTAACGCGGATGATACGGTAAGGCAAACGAGAGTGCCTACCAGCAGCAAGAGCTTCGGCTATCGTACAGTCTTCTCTCCTTTCTTTCAAACTTGACGATATCACGAAACTCCCCCGCCCGGATCCGTTTAACTGCGATGGACGTCGTAAGTTTTACTTGTCGTGGCTTTACCAAACCCACTTTCGCGATATTACAAATCGTTTCGATTTCGACGCGTTCGCGATGTACCAGTCAAATTTTTTACCTGGTTTTATATGTTTCTCATGATACGAGACTAACACAAGCCCTTTGTCTGTTTTACTTTCATTTCATTTTCTATTACTCTAACTTGCGAGGTGTCTGTCGGTGCCCTCCTAGCACGTATCGAACATTCAATAAAATATCTGCCGTCAAAGGCGAGGGTATGACAAGGGCCATACGTGTCCCGTATCACAGCGTACGTGTTAAATTTGATCTCGAACCGGATGATCCGCAGCACGATATTGCTTCTCTAACATTGCTAGTTCAACTATTCGATCAGTCGATTCCTTACCACCCCCTTCCAAATTCGTTTATTATATTTTTTCAGCGTAATTTAAGCCAAAATCAAAGCGTTTATTAAAAGTACGAGAAATGGTTTTCTTCCAACAACATCCATCGGTAATCCGAAGCTCGGATCGGAACGATGCGATGGGAAAAAAGAATGGAAATACAGGTGAACAAGACCAGGAGAAACTTCTGACGAGATTTCCGGTCGCCGCAAAACCGCATCCTGAATAAAATAATACGACACCCTTGTGTGCTCGTTCCCGTGAAACGTATACGAAATTTTCTCCAACATTTCTGCGCCCGTTGAAAAAACATAGGAGAGAGGATCTAAGCTGAAACAGTACGTTACCACGAAGAGAAGCCAAGCCGTGTTTCTCTGCCGGAAGCGGTCAGACGCTACGTAAACACGCGAGTATTTGTAGACGCGCATCTGGAACTTGCTTCCACCTCCAAGCTGATGGTACACAGGTAACTTTACACCGATCGTAAAGAAGACTAAAAAACGAGGCCATGTCTGACCATGAAGAAAGAAGAAAGAAGCTCTCGTTTGCGGCAAACCTCGAACGCACGCGGATCGACGCCAAACCATTTCCTTGCTTTTTCCCACCTTTCTTTCTCGTTTTCTTTCCAAAGAAAAAAAAAAAAAGATCCAAGTAATTACCGTGGCCAATAAAATCTTTTCCTCGGAATCTTTATGGAATTTTTTGTCAAATACAATTCAAGAATTTTTGGTTCTAGGTTGAAAAGCTGTGTATGTAAGACAGTAGAGGAATAGGAAACCGTAATAGATTTCGTTATTAAATTTACTCGAGCCATTGAACTCGAGCCTCTTTTCTTCTCTTCGGAAAACGTGGCACGCTTTTGTTTCGATCGTTTAGTCGTATTTAATGAGAAATCCCGGCTATTCTACGATCGGGGTCGACCGTTTCTTCCCTTACCTACACGAATATCTGCCAAACAACTAGCTTCTACATTCTACATTCTACATTCTACAGCCTCTCGATAAACTTCCTACCTTATAAACGGGCTGAAAGCTGAGTTAACTTTTTCTATCGATGCGCTGCCACGCTGGTCAAGTAGAACCGTGTACCTATTACCTTTCGTTGAAACGAAAAGTCCATTTCCAATTGCATCGAACTTGAATAAAACTTCCGCGAAAGTGAGTAGCATCCTTATCGTAAGTTAATTGAATAGATCAACGATTACAGCGATAGTCTTTGAAAGAGGTAGAGACAGATGCGCAAGAACGAAAGGGAAACGAGACACCAACTTACTTTCTTCGCCCTTCTACCTACTTCCTTTGCAACCCCGTTAAGAAGTCGCTTTCCGTTCCGTAAAAGTGAATACATAAAAGTACGCGCGTCAGAATGCATAAAATAGCGAATAAATTCTTTCCGAGTTTCCACGAGATGTGGAAACACAGCTATAACATCGATTCACTGGTTCCGCTTTGCCTTCTTTTCGACAACGGAAGCGAAACCAGGCGAGACGATATACAATAGTATGTACAAGATCGAGTTTCGACGTTCGTTCGAGAAGGATTATTGGCAAAGAACAGGCTACATACGCTACAACTCTTTGACAATTTATCCGACATTCGATTCGCCGCCAGACTTATTGGCACTCTAGTTTCTTTGCCCTGCGAGGAAGGTTTCATCGACTTAGCTGTCGGATAAGTGGAATTTTCTGCCGTTTCTTTGACCGAACGATTACGATTTCTCCGAGCCGAGATACACGAAGCAATGAGATTATAGCGCCGCGGAAATCAGCGCTTTGTATAATACCTACATGTATGTACTTACTTGGTTGCTTTTATCGTCCAACTAGAACTCCAACTCCAATCGATTACTACCGACTTGAACCAGTCTAATTATACCTACATTATTAACAGTACCTACTGTTTTTAATTCTTGAATCATTTTTATTAAAAATAAAATGGTCGTATCTCTTTTCTCAAACTTGAATTCGTTTCCCGAAACGAATCAATTCATCGAAACGAGGTATTTTCTCAATGAAATTCCAACTTTTCAACAACAGAGGATTTGGTTAGAGCGATAGCAGAGAGGTGTAAAACGACGAACCAGACGGTTCAAGGGCTCGGTGCACTTAGCTCGAAAAGAGCCCCGTTTCGCATCCCTTTCCTGCGCCTCTCGTCGTCTACCCCTCTCGGTTGCCACCGGGTTACTACCGTGCACTTGTATCCCCTACGCCCTACGCAGAAATGCAATATGTGCAGATGGCAAACGTGCCGGGAATAACGCGGAAATTCACACATGTTAGCAGCCGCAGAAATATCCTCGCCAAGACTTTTCCTTCTCATTTATCTACCACTGACTCGACCTTTCCCCCTTTCTGTAATTTCACGTTTCATCTTTAACGGTGCGTCCTGCTAAGTCTATGTCCAGCTCCTCTACCAAAGGAAGGATCAAATTTTTCTATGCTTCTTGGAAAAGATCGCGCCAACAGTTCTCAACAGAATATTATGGCCGGAATATTATAAGCAGCGACCGAATAAACTAAACGATAAGACTTTGCCATCGGTAACGACTTAGGAGAAGAGCGTGTTGTTGCCAAGTCTGTAAGAGACGCCCTCGACGACCTCATCCGGCAGCTTGTAAAATATGAACGGACGAGACAACGCTCCTACACTACCACTTTCTTGTCGGAGAATAAAACGATATCGAGTCAAGTGGTCAACTTGAAATTTCCTTTATTTTCAAACATTTTTTTCTTCAAGTAGGTAATCTGTATTTAATCATCCTCGATCGTTTAAGCCGATCTAATCGTAAGGTATTTACTTTCTAAGATCATGCTTCTGAACCGTTAAGTGATTGGTTTATCTCATAGCTCGTCTGTACCTATAATATTACGATAGACTACGGATCTGTCGGCAATGAATTTCACGAACGTCACAGAAAGAGAATATCGTGGACGGGTTGAAAAGCGCGTTTACGGTATTCGTGTCAAGACGCATTTCGTTGAAAAACGATCGGAAACTCATCGTATTCCTTTCGCAACGCATACCAACGTTTCGAAGCTTTTCATGTCGCGTCGCGTCGGTTCGCGTCGCTTCGCGTCGCTTCGCTTCCGCAGGATCAACCGATCGTTTCAGCCTTTCTTCCGTTCCATACTCGACACACAATACGGTTCTACTTTAATACATCAGCCGTATTACCTAGTACTGGTAAAGTGGCGAAGAAAGGGTGCCGGAAGAAAAGTGGAGAGGAGACCAAGGGAACGCAACGATGTACTGAAATTGACAAAGACTTTGAAAAGACCGGTTTCGCAATAAAGAAATCAGAAAAGAGGCAATATATTTTCAAACATTTCCACCTTTGCCACGGTGAATGCTAAACAGGTACGCGAGCTAATAATGCGCGGTTCAATACAAAGTGTGCTTTGATAAATAACGAAACTTTTCAAAGTATCTACTGAAACCACGCTGTAAGATTATAAAATTGTAAACGCGCGCGAAATTCCGACGCGATTGTTCCAGAGAAAGGGTGGAGAACGTTGTCAGGAAAAAACATACGATAACAATTGGATTGCCGCAAAACGTTTGCCTCTGCTCGATGAATATTAAAATTTTACGTACACAATGCGGTGGCTGCTGTTTGGTTTTCACGATGAAACGATAACACCGTGACGATTGCAACGAATCAACGTGCTATATGTACAGGTAATTCAGACTTTTTCTTGAAAAAAATTAAAAGAAAAACACACAGTTGTTCGTTTCAATTCTGCTAAAGATTTTTCGAGAACGAGAAATCTAAAGATCGTTTTATCGTCGAGTAGTTTTTGTACGCACAGGTGAAAATTGTTCAGAAAAAAAAGAAAAAAAAAGAAAAAAAAAGAAAAAAAAAGAAAAACGTTTGGTACAATTTTGAACGTGAAATTTGCCCGATCCTGATATCATACGGTACTTCATTTACATCTAAATGGGCCCATTCTTCTTTTCATCTCGAAAAACGCCTGCCCATTTACACCGAAAGAACATCCTAGCAGTACAAGCTTGATTTCAATTAAGCCCGAACAGCCCGTCGAGATTTTTCTTCATCCTCTCGCGTCTCGACGCTCGTATTCATCGCAACGAAGGCAACTCGTTCCTATGATGCAGTGAAAATATGTTCCGCAAGAAGTTCCGGAGGATGATTGAAGAAGGGCGAGCAGAGAAAATGAATGAATGTATTTCGATTAAACGAACGTTAGATTTAACGAAAGAAAGAAAAAGAAAAAGAAAAAGAAAAAGAAAAAGAAAAAGAAAAAGAAAAAGAAAAAGAAAAGCTGATAAATATAAAGAAACTGGAATTTCGGCACACGACTTACGTGTTTCGTTAAATTGTAAATTGAAAATTTGGATTAGTGAGAAAATGAAAGGAAAAATCTAAACGATGAAAGAAAAGTAATTTATATTAAAACAAAGACGATAACTGGCTAACTACCGCAAAAGAAATGGACACACGAATGGTAAGACACGCTGAAGACGATGACCACCATGACGCAGTAGATCCAGCTATACTATTCCAGCTATACTACCATCCGATGTTCAGTTTCCAATTATTCGAGTATTATTAAACAGAAACGAGATTTTCCTTCGATAAGATAAACACCGTACGGAAAATTATGATGAACTGATCCGTCAGAAGGAATGCCATAGAAAAAGGTGAAAAAGGTGAAAAAGAAAAAATTGAACGGTAAGTGTAGAGGTTACCGCGATTATTATAAACCAAATCAGATTACTGAAAATTATTCTCTGAAATTTGTGGAATGTAAAGGTAACTCTTCCCAGGTTACCTACAATTCCCCTTTTAAAAGCGCGAAACGTGGGCAGTAAAAAGGGGCGGTAAAACGGCGACGATCGAGTTACAGGCGATTAGATTTCGATCTAGAACCAGGTGAAGAGTAGAGGTACGCGTTAATTACCGGTAGGTACTTTCGACGTTTCGCTGCTCTTTAAATACAGCCTCGAAAATGAAGTGGTTTTCTGGCTGGCGAAAGCACCCCGACGCGACGCGACGGGACGCGACGGGACGGGACGCGACGGACGAAGAAAACGTTGGAAGGTGGAAAGAAGAGGGAAGATTGAATGGGCGAAAGATGGTCGTTTCTTGCAGCCGTTTACAATTTATAATCGCATTAAGGAGACGAAGAGAACTTACCGATTCGCGTGGCTTCGGTTCGTCTACGACTCAGTTTTACCAGCAGTTTGAATTCTGGCTAACTACTATTTTCCACTCTCCATCTTTATATTTATACCAGAAAATCCCCATTATGTAAGTTCGTTATCGACTGATATTCCAATGACTTCATTGACCCCTAATCTGATTAAAACCGAAGGCTGCTTGTACAAATCAACATCAACATATTAGCATTACGAGGAAAAAGTCTTTAATTTCGTTCGCTACAGTCGAAAGGTTATCAAAGACTGCGACGTTCTTCAAGTTTCTCCTCGAGTAGGTATCCGACTGATTAAAACTCTGCTCTTACTTCAAGTTTGTTGGACAAAGCTGCGTTGCGAAGCTCGAGAAACGCTTGCCCTTTTGCAGTGCAAAGGTACGCTCTGCTCGAGAATAATTTTCCTAATTAGAAAGGGAATGTTTCGACAAAAGAGAGGAAGAAGAAAAGAAAAAAAGGCACGACGGGAAAGTTAAAGAAATACCTAGAGATGATTTGATGGTTATAATTCGCGGTTAAATAAACGATTAATCAGCAACCGTAATAGGAGAGAGAAGCACGGCGGCGTCGAGTTGTTAATTGATTTTTCTTCCTACAAAGCTTCTGGGTAAAGTTTTTCAACGACCATTACCAGTTGGAAAACGAACCAACTGCTGCGCTGCGCGGTGCTGTGCATTCGGCAACGGGAGCATCCGAAAAATCCCCTCGCGACGCGAGACGCGCGACGCGCGACGGTAATCTTTCCACGTTGCGTTGGAATATTTAGCGGACGAGTGAGTCAACGGGGATGCAATGAAAATCATGGAGAAAATCGTCCCTTCCGCCTGGTGAACATTTCAGTCGGCCGAAAAACGCGTTATTAACGCATAAAGAGGCAGCTTTTATTCCAGCGTTAAACAAAAAGAAAAAAAAAAGAAAAAAAAATGAAAGAGTCAGAAGAGAGAGGTAGGAGAAAGAAAGTAGAACGTACCAACAATGCGCGAAGCGTTATTAATACGAAAGAACACGTATATATAACATATACATATGTATACATATATATCGAATCCACCATAGAGACATTTTTATTTGTTGAATCGCCAGGGGCTATGATCCCGTTTTGACGTTCAAGCTTTTTTAAATACCTTTTACGATTGGATATTTTAATTCGCGGAAGCGTGAAAAACTACCCTCTTTTGAACGTTTTGCTTCACATTTGCTAGCCGGAAATCGTATTCGTTTACCGGTTATTGCAGTTTACTTGAAAATAACTACGGAATAATCTGTGATGGGAAAAAAAGAGGAGAACTGCATAAAATGCAAATTTCTCGTGTTATTCTTTTGTTTTGTATGATTCTAACGAGACACGAGACGATTTTAATACCGATCGCGTTAACGAGCCATCATAAATTAAAAGCCCGTCAAGCGTCGCGTCGGTTCACCAAAACGAATGAACCCCTGGAACGCGAATCACCACCGATCGGACATTTTTTTTCTCGGCCAATCTCTCTCAATTTTCAGGCAACCGAGAATCGATAGACTGTCAACACGAGGTACCGTTATCGAAACTTCCCTCACGACCTTCTCCACAAACTTCTCCATCATTAATCCTTTCTATCACATCAAACTAGAAAACAACGAAAATTTATCGTGTTAACAACAATAATAATAATCAACCTTAATTAATTAGAAACGCGTAAGTGTACAGTTATTCTTGAAGAATCTGAAGTAGCCGGAAATTGAAAATTACGAGCCCCACTGAGAACTCGATAGCGAATCGAAAAATACCAAGTTCCCACCAGGTGTTGACGTACTGTGACGTTCACATGTTCACTTGCATATGTACTACTTGCATATCTCACGAGAGCATACGGGGGTCCCGTTAAGAGGCGATATCACTAAATTCACGAAATTCACGAAATTCACGAAATTCACGAAATTCACGAAATTCACGAAATTCAATAAATAAAGAATCATTGAAAAAGACAGAAAATTTGAAAACTCATCCGTTTATCTAATGGATGGATAGCGAAAAGTTAGGCAACGAAGCGGTGGCATACCGTGATACATACATCACTGATCAGTAGTTGTTGATCTTACGTTGAAATACAAATATTTTCAAGTATAAATCATTGTATTTATAACGTAAGAAATGTAAATTGTCGTTTTATATGGTAAGTCGTACGCAATTCGAACGTGAAACAACGAGTCGTACCTACATAGTACATATGTATGTAACTTGCTGCGAATCAAAGTGACACTAGTTGGCTTTGATTCACGAGCAGGAATCACGCGTGTAGCTCGAATCGCGACAATTTACCCGCTTTCTCTCTCCATGAACTTGAAATCGGATTACACGCGCTCACGTACATACCTTTAAGCAATTCCCTCTTACGCAATTCCAAACGCACGAATGGGAATGGGAATGGGAATGGGAATAGCGATAGCGGAACCAAGACCGTGAAATCTGCAAGAACTCGTATACCAAGGCAATCTCATTATCTTCTTTATACGTTCAGAAAATGTATCCCACGATATTTTCAAAGCTCGTAAACGATCATTCGTTTGCCATAGATTTATTTCGTAAACTAACCCTTGTTATGAACAAAAATATCAGTTGCATTTCACCTGATAAGGATTAATATATTTCATGTAAAAACATTAAATTTTATGTTCACCTGGCTCGTTAAATTTATCTATCAACGCGAAATGCCGCAAAATTCATGATAAAATTCATTCGCTTCCAATAATGTATAATTCACAGGTTTGGAAATTACGATACCCCATGAATATACGAGGTAGTTAATTTCCTTCGTTCATATATGCGATACCTTGTACCGCCAGTTTCGAAAATATAGTCCCACCGAGAATATTTTAATTTAATTATCTACCTGCTGTTGCAATTAATAGTTGCGTTCTGAGAATACACCTCTCGGTGCTCCTGAATTATCGGCACAAATTGATATAAGTAATTCATTGAAAAAGCATACCTATCTATTATATACTGATGAAACGAAAATCGTATCAATTCGAGCACAATAATAAACACAGCGGGAATATAGCACTATAACGCCGAGATAATTTTGGGAGGTCCGTTGCAGAAAAACGAGCATGATATATTCTTTTTGTTTTCATTCCAAGTGAAATGTTACGTCGCTGAACCAACGTGTCGGTTGTGTAATTGCACGAGCCCCACGAGCCCCACGAGCCCCACGCGCCAGTGGTCTTGCTAATTATGAGAGCGGCTGAATGAAGCGAGGAAACAGAGAGAGAGAGAGAGAGAAAGGGTGAAAGATTCTTTCAGGGGATATTTTGTTCGTATATCTTCCGTGGACAATGCACGCCACGCAATTCCCACCGGTGCGACGCGGCACGATATCGTAGCATCCTGAATTCTCACAGCCAGAAAGTGCGTTCACTCCGTACACAACGACGGTCGTCGACCGTTTTCTTCCATATGACCTATTTCGCTCTACAACTCCGGACAGAATTTGGAATTCTTCAGGCCATTTAAATTAAGAAATGTAATTAGCAATCTTTTAACTCTGAATTTGATGGTAGCAGCTAGGTAATCAGTAACGCAGATTTATGATAGTATACGTATAAATCGCGGTTGGTTTCCGATAGACAGAAGCGCGATAGCAACGTCGTGTCCGACGATGCATTAACTGCAGCTGCTGTAACGCGTCTGCACAGGACGGACTAGGTCTGCGCCATTACATTATGCACATGTGGGTCGCATAAATACATCGATCTCATCGGTAGCCGATAACAATTGGACCGATCCATCCGATCGACGTCAGTGGCAACGTTACATGTAGAATTCAGATATCTACCGTGCTTTCTTGGAAGAGCTTCGTTACCAACACGACCGGACCGCTCTTTCGTATTATTAATAGCCTTTTCGATATGCCACGACGATTAAGTAAAATATGACAATTCCATAGGAAATTCTTAATAATACTTGCTCTGTCGTGTTGGTGACTGCTCGTTAGCCAATCAGAACGAACAAAGTGTAGAAAAGATAAAACGAAGGTGAATAATGGCCTCTTGCTGAACCGATGAAACTGACTCACGTCGAATTACCTCATTAACGGGGTGTAATTGATAAAAGATAGAATAGAGGCATCAGTGTAGTAGTTTAATTAAGAAGCTATTCACTCACGCCACGAATATTCACTTTGATGGTCTAAGTCAAAGGAAGCTAAAGGAAAAATATGAGATAGAGAAGCGATATCAGCGTGCTTTAAGCTTCCTTCTTTTCATATATAATAAAAGCGACACTAAATTAACTTAGCAACTTGACCAAGGGTTTCTAGCAAAATGGACTGACAATGAGCCAAGTTAGTAACTAAACAAGTTTCTAGCTAACAAACTCAATAGCACGGAATAATGTTGCTGACAGTGGAGGCTTACAAGGGCATCATTGGAGAAGCTGCGTTAATATTGTTCAGAAGTTGGTGCCACGTGATACAACGACTATGAACGTAGTGGGAATTGGGTAGAGAGAAAATGATTATCCGATATAATCCTTCGCATGCACCAGAGAATTGTTTCTCAATGAAAAATAGATTAACTATCGCAATTTCAAAATGAAATTTCGCGGTCTAATGTAAAAAATTAAATTTCCTTCGGACGATGTCCTAGAAAAAACAGTACCTAAGGCAAGGAATTAAAATATATAGGTAGTTCCAATACGAGCTACAGAATGGAAACACAAATTAAACGAGTTATCTGGCAATTTGTCGACTTTCGATAACAACAACTCCAATACCTAACGTTTCTCTAAGAAATGGTAAGAAAAGGAAAGAAAAGGAAAGAAAAGAAAAGAAAGGAAAAGAAAAGCTACGGCTGTCTGTTTGCCTTATCTCTCGGGGCAAGGTAACAGAAGAGAAGAGAAGAGAAGAGAATTGGCAATGGTCGAAAAAAGATTGGTAAGGCAAGACAGAGCAAAACGGGGCAAGACATGGTAAGGCGAGGAAGGTAGCGAACACTCGACAACTTGTGGATCGTTTCATTATCTTGGAGTGGTACTCGCGCGCAACTTGGAAAGTTTACCGCACGGATTGGGTGGGCAGGGGGGAGGGCATATCCGGCAGAGCAGAATAATCATATTACCCAGCCCCGCGGAGCCTTTGGCAGCCACCCTCTTGACACGGTCCTGGCTGAACTGCCGCAAATTTCTCCACGCGAAATTCCTATTCGCCACCTCGGATATCATCGGTGTAAATAGCTGCTTGCTTAAGAGGACTATACCATCCTCTTGTTCTCTGCTTTGAATACGGACCGCCTGTATTATGCTCCTGCCATTTGCCACTGCACATCTTATCTCAACATCTTATTGTTCCTGTTTAATCTGCTCAAACCATCTTTCTCGGATTGCTCGCTGTTGATAATCTCGATTAACGACGCATCATTGCAATTGACGACGAGTGTTTGAACGTGAAAGGAGGTTGAAACACGCGAAAGGATAATAAAGCAGCTTCTCACTTTTGATCTCTCGTCTTGCATTTATTGCAGAAACGAAGCTAAATTTATTGTGCACTCCAAGTCCGTCTATGTAATATAGTAATGGATTGACTTTCCAAGTATTTAGGTCTTTCCAGGAAGAATCGAAAGCCTCCTTAGCCTTTGATACGGTCAATATTTGCTTCGTCTATGATATAAAATCATTTTCAATGAAATACTAGGTATCTATCAAGAAGTAGACGAATGAAAATAATAAGATTCGCGAACGTGAAAATTATTTGCACAAACGGGCGCAGAAATTCCATGAGAATAACCACGAAAACCACATTCACTCGCTCTTCATTTACAGTTAGCATCGAAAATAAGCTCGGAAAGAGAATGCCGATTGTCGATGCTGAGATTGTTCTCGGTAAAGGAAACGCCAAGTCGAAGGAAGAAAATAAATGGAAAAAGAAGAGGAAAAAAAGAATGGGAACGTAGGGAAAGAGAAGGCGCGGTTACACGTAATTAAATTTGCAACTGTTAATCGAATTCCAACGGATCGATATCCAGCGAGCAGCCCGATAAAAGAAGGTGATAAAAGAAAGAAGGAAAGAAGGAAAGAAGGAAAGAAGGAAAGAAGGAAAGAAGGAAAGAAGGAAAGAAGAAAGAGGGTGATTTCAATCGAAGCGGTTTGAGAAAACGAACGATGCGTCTCGTCGCGTCGATCAATAAAATCGGTGAAACAAACAAACCAACCGAGCAGACCGGAAACGACGCTTGAAACTTCAAATTGGAAATGACCGTGACAATGACCAAGAGTTGCAAACTAAACGGCTTTCAGGAGGGGTTCAGGAGGAGAAAAAGAGATTTGACCCTTGACTCTTCAATCCTGTAATGGTGCTCTTCCTGTGTACCTTCTATTGGTTGAATCGGTCAACCGTCCAAATCATTGATAAAAGTCACACGATCATCACCACCGTGTAACTGGTGTATGTACCTTCTTTCTCTCTCGTTCCTTTTCACCATTCGCGATCCTTCTATTGCCCCTTTCAAATCCGTCTGGACAGTGAAAAAAGCCGGAAGTTCGAATGATTACGAAGCGTGGGGAAGAAAGGGGAGAAGCGAAATAAAGACTATGTTCAGAACAACCTCAACGCGACCTTCCCTTCTCTAATTCAGCCATCATTTTATCGCTTAATCGCTTAAACGCTTAATCGCTTCATCGAGCGCAGTCTCTCTCTCCTATCATCGTGGATCATTGAGGCCAATGTAGATGTATGCAAATGCGTTTGCCAGAGATTGATGACACGCAAAAGATGTACAGGATGTCGTGTAACTGATAATGCTACAGACTTTGACGACTGTTTTTTTAATCATAGAATCGTTGTATAGTTATTTTCTCACGAAGAATCATTATCCTTTCGCTTGTACCAGCAGCTGCTACACGAGACCCGACGCGGCGCGACGCGGCACAAGGATCAATGTACCTTCAAACAGGACGATATTATCATCCTGACTTTATCGATACCTTAAACGTCAATGCAATATTTCAGAATATTTGTGTACAAACCTTTCACTCCCTTCTCATAAATCTATCCGCTGCGTAAACTCGTCGACGAATCTATTGCTCTTTCCTAGAGAAAAATATTTCCTTCTATACGATTCTAATTGTAAACCTCTATTCGTGAAATGTCACCAGGGCCGAATATTACCCAACTACCAGAGAAGAATTCAGCTTCTGTCATTGGTGAAAGTAATTTTCGACGTTGCATTTACCTGCAAAGAAAGCAGTCGGAAACGGTCGCGTTTCAAGCGACAGAATTAATTAAGCGATCCACGCCGCGGCGTGCTACATGGAAGCTGCTTCCGATTTAATTATCCAACGACTTTTCCTACCATCTAATGGATGTTCCTCGGGGTAAGGTATCCTTCACAACGTCCAATACGAATATAGATAGAAATAAAGGCAACCGTGATAAAAACGCTAGAAGGAACGGTGTAAAACGAACTGCCGTTGTATTATAAATCAACGCTAACGAATGACCCGTACATCTGACCGTATTCTACGAACACTGCTGCATCAAAGTATTTCAACAGCAATATCTTTACAACTAACAAAGAACTCTTTAAATTATTCCTCGTTGATGCTGTTAAGTCTTTTTTTCCTTTCCATGACAAAATAATACATGTCGAAGCATCATACATATAGAAGCAGTTTAAAGAACAGCTTAAGCTCGACTTCATTATCAAACCCTCTTTGGAAAAAAAAACGAGGGAAAAAAGCATTTTGTCGACGAACTTTGTCAGACTGCTTGTTCGGTCTGCCGTCACAATACAGGGTCAATTAAAATTGGCTGACATGGATCGATCGTTATTTTCGTTGGCCGACGTTTTGCGTCCGTCCGACACAGGATCCACAATCGACGTACTCGCACACGATCTATATAACGGGACGACACAGGACACAGGACACACAGCACACAAACAAGTCAGCTCTGGCCAGCTTTCATGCACGAAACGTCGCACACGGAATCACGAGGAACGTGTCCGGAAAAGGGTGAACACACAACGCCGGTAAAATAGGAGAAAGTTAGAGGGGTTACTCGCATCGAGAATCGAGAATCGAGAATTGCCAACCAACGAGATGTTATCAGTTTCTGGTCTATTTCGTGGGCGCATTGCAGTTTAATCAAAGCCACCTTTTTACCAACGATTTTTTTTTTTCCCCCATCGCGTCTCTACCTCCTTTTTCCACAAGGAAACACTGTCCATCGTTCTTTCCTCCTACGCTCGGATCCTCGCACGTTGATACGGGAATTACTGTACCGCCTACGCGACGATGCATTTACGTGATTAACGTTATTTAATATGCCATCCCAACGGGAAACAATTTAAGAAGCCCAATATAGAGACATGAACAGGGACGCAAACAAGTCCCTTACCATATATGTATAAAAAATTATTCAAACTCGGTATAGAGAGGGTAGAGACGGTAACAGATTGATTATTTTCCAACAAAAGCGAAAAAAGTATAATTTTAACGAGTTAATTGGTCTCGTAAAACTGAATTTTCGAATCTGTCGCCGCTTGAATTCTAAACGGATAAAACAATTCTAACGTTTGCCGTCTTCGAATAGAAGATACTGCTCCTTTCTGTCTATTCCAAACTCTCGTATTTTTTCCCTTTTAATGGTCAGCCAACAAGTCGTTGAAACGATTCAAGCTGGTATCGGTGAAAAACGATTTTACGCTTGATCGTCGGTCCTTACTGCTTCGTGTCTTTTATGAGCCACGGCTAGTCAGGTCAAATGAAAGAGAAAGTACCTGTCCGTTGAAAACGCATCTCGACGAACGAATGAACGAACGAAAGAACGTAAAAGAGCATCGAAAACGAGTACCAATACTATTTTCTACTTGAAATCAAACACATACAGGCTGCGTACAATCAATAATAATAATAATAATATTAATAATTACCGGTGTAAAGTAAGACCATCTCATAAAAATGGTGAAATAGTAAAACTGTTCCATAAGAGAAAGGAAGATGATGTATAATCCAAGCCGCAAACGGACTAAATATTTGCGCCGCATTAATTGCAGCGGCCGGCGCCGATACTTGGGTTAATTGATATTTGCAGAGTGGCCCGTGGTAATTCCATCGGCATTCCACTAATTAAAATATGACGCGGCGACGGGGACTAGCAGGCAATGCCGTTTATAAATTTAGCCAGGATACCGGCATGGCATCGCATCGCGAATATCGCGATCCATCAAGCATTGTGATTCGTGTAAACGTACCACAACATGGTTTGCTAGCTTCGGCCTACTTGGTCTGGTGGAAACCGATCGGTATTCTGCTAACAAATATTAACTGCTTTCGTAATTTTCCGATATACCGTCTCTATCTCTTTCCGCGCTACGGCCTACTTGGTACTCTGGTACCCCGGAAATCCTCTTTAAAAGGTTGATTGCTACGTCCTCTGAACAAGTCGCGCTGCTTCGCTTCGATTCACGCGATAACCTCTAATCGTTTTAATGTTCGCACGCTTATCAGAGGGTCTTTTAATATGTTTTTGTAGGTATGGCTCGAAGAATACCCAAAGATAGCTGATGCGGCTCTACACATATCTACATATAAGTTGGGTACATTGATCCGCGACCGTACGGTATAAATCTGGTGTTCGTTTGAGCATGAAATTAATCGACAGTACATACATATAGCTTTCTTTATCTTGGCATAGTGTCGCTTCGGAAAGTAATTATTCGGAGCTTTCTTTATTCCGTGGCCTCGATACTTTTAGAACTCACAGCTGTGCCAGGAATAATGCAGGTGCAAATGCAGGACACACGAATTTATAACGGCTGGCCTGTATACGCGACCGAGCTTGCTCGATTCGACTGGTCGCGTCGCGTCGCGTCGCGTCGCGTCGGCGTCGCGTCGTCTATTTCTTTTTCCTCTTTCCTCCTATCCTATCACACGGTTCGTTGCCTGTCCGTCAGGAAAATCTCCCCCGAGTAAATCGTTCCCGATCTGCTAGGAAATGATGTTCGATCTCGTCCCGACAAAGAGACAAAAGACATCACCGGCTTTGGATTAACCGGAACAAGTCCATTTCAAATTTTCACGCGACGTCTTCGTTGCAACTCTCGATGAAATAATTTATCTACGATATATCGTTGGGTGTCGGGGATAAAAGAAAAATCGAATCTGATACGTGAATGAAAAATGTCTGAAATGTTACTTGGTCCGAAGCGGAGAACCGAAGAAAACAGTAAAAAACGTTCCCTTGTACTTTTGCCGAGGACATACTAACATACAATAGAATACGTCCAGGATGTTTCCATGCGCGAGGATTTACAGGGAAACTGGTTTTCTCGTTTTCTCGTTTTCTCGTTTTCTCGTTTTCTCGTTTTCTCGTTTTCTCAAAGAATAATCCGCAAGATACGAAGAAAAGTTGAAAATTGGTGTTCAAAGTATGCGGCAGAGGAAGGCAACCGTGATAAATCGACCGAAAAGGATACTAACTTGCCGAGGTTCCAGCAAACGCTGGATACTACCTTTTGTTGGTCTCACGAGGGTCATAAGTTTCGTTGGGCCAATATCTTTTCAGCTGCTACGACATTCTACATATAATGGTGATCATTATACGCGCGGAATACGTAAAGCATCGATAAACCAATACACGATAGGACAATTAAGTTTCAAGATATCGAATAAATTTCTTTTTGTTCAACAAATCTTTTCATCTTATATTAAATCCTTCGATAGGTTTTATAACCAAGAAATTTGAGATTTTTACAAATTTCTCGCGTCTTTTACCCCCTTAAGGTTACACATACGCTTCAGCCACAAAGTATGCAGAGTACCACTAGGTATTCGTGGCGGTGCTCTTCGAGCACTGGTTCACCTTGGACGTGTCCCGACTCTGACTCGCTTCGAGTAAATTCGATCGAGTGTTACTCGAGATGAATAAGCGTGGCTGTCGAGCATCGCTCGGCAAAGTTAATGAAAAGTCCGATCAAGATATTCCTGGTGAAATGAAAAACACTAAATTTTATTCAACCCCATCAACTGTCATCGTTAAACAGCAGAAGTTTACCGCGGGTTCAATTCTCGAGCACGAAACGTCGGATTTTCGCTCGTCATCTGGCAAAAAGCAATACATACAGCTAAAGGTTTGATCGCAAGCGATAAAAGCACGGAAACAAACATACTGAAACGCTTGACACGAGTTTTAGCTTTTCGAGTTGATGAATTTTCCGAATCTCATTGTCACAGAGATTCGTCGTGATCGAACGAAACGTGCATTGCCCTAATCTGATTTTTGCTTCGTAATAATGTTAAATTCCTTTTTCAGTTATTACTGAAAAGCTAGAAGCAATATTTCTATAAGATAAAATTGTTAGTATGTCTCATGATATACAGTATCAATTGATTCGATTCATTAACTAAACTCACAATGCAGAGAACAATGTTTTAAACAGTTGGAGCTCTTTGCAAAGGTATTCAAGCACGAAGACAGCTTCCTTCCTTCCTTCCTTCCTTCCTTCCTTCCTTTCGCTCGAAAGTCCACGAGCAGGCTCAGCAATTCTGCAAAGTTAGTTTCGGACTACTCTGACCACGAGTGGCCATCAAAGTGGCATTCGAATGTTCCTTTAACACCGGGGTTACGACTGATGTCGTTACAACGTCGGGTTAACCAACCACGATCGTTACAGGTAATAATACGGCATCTACAAGCCAGGTCGATGTTGTTCTACCCGTGGATACCGCTTCCAGATTTGCGCGATTTTTTTTCAAACCGGTTCCCCTCACGGAGATTCCGAAACGATTCTTCTTCTTCTTCTTCTTCTTCTTCTTAAAGGCGACACACTCAGCCTTCGGAATATCTTCCTTTTATTCTTGCAAAACTTCCTAACCGTTTCCCGTCTGATTCATCCTTCGCAACCATTTCCCTCTGTTTCTCCTCGATAAATCCTTATTTACGATCTTACGACTCTTGCAGTTACGCAACAAAATATAATCAGCATCGTGCAGCATCTTCCTCTATTTAACATTTCTTTCAGGTGATACGTTTTCCTTTGACAGTTATTACAGTGAAATTTAAAAGTAACCATTTTCACGTCTGGTCTATTTACCGCGTGGCCAGTTTATTTTAATGCGGCCGTAACAGTAACTGTCTTCCCAGAGAAAATTGCATCGACGCGGCGCGGCGCGGCGGGACGCTGGGTAAATATCTGCCTATAACGGCGTAAACTCTTTTGTAACCAACGTTAGTTCTTCTTACGAATAACGCTTAAAAGTTTACATGATTTTTAACAACTAGTCTCGTGAAAAATACTTAAAATAACGTTCGGCTACGATGACACTCACCTGTTAAAGCATGTTTCTTTCACGCTCGCGAAACTCTATAAAAACTTTCGACCGTTCGAAGAACTTCCTTTCGACTAGACTACTACTGTTGCAAGCCACCATTTCGCATTATTCCTACCTTTAAACAAGTTGCTTCAAAGAAAAGTCTACTACACTCGTAGAAAAGTTTCAACTTAACATCTTACCCAACGATCAAATGAATATATACTACAAGTTAATAGCATGGTTTCGATATATTTTATGAAATCAATTAATTATATTTGACAGCTTTTATCGTGTACGCCGTAAAGTGACACCGACCGCCAAAGATTTAAGCTAGTTTGAAATTACAAGGAATTTTTAACGAACGAGAAAAGGAAAAGGAAAAGAAAAAGAAAAAGAAAAATTGTGTAAAGTTTTTTTAACTAATAATAATAATAATAATAATAATAATAATAATAATAATAAGGAAAGCAGAGCTCGTTTTATGTATAAACTTTTGTGTAAGCACTTTTCAAAAAAAGAAAATTTGCACAATATCTCTATTGATTCGTTATTAAATATTTCTTTATGTATTACGATTCACAGAATATCGCTGATTGATAGCATTATCAAGGGATTTTCGGTATTGAGAAGTAAACGAAACGCCGCGCCGCGCGCTATAATAAATTATTCGAGCTGGAAACGGCCACTTGCTCCAGCTATGTTAGTTAAGTTAATTATTAAAGAAGCTAACGCGTCGCGTCGCGTCTCTGTTCAAGAAGAATCTTACGAGTGAAATTCTGATGAAGAACAATCGCTTCGAGTGGTAGGAGGTCACGACCGCGCCCTGAGGAAGCGAGCTGATCGTTCGGGAAAGTGAACAAACCACGTTCCATCCCTTCCACCATCGCGGAACCAAGGTTCTCCCTTTGCTCCATGCCCATCTCTGTGGTTCTGATCCTACCATCCGTGCTCTCACCATTCCCTCCAACGATCCAGCCAACATCATCTTCTCTTGGTTCAACCTGATCCTTTTCCTCTTCGTCTACTTTTCACTCGCTTCATCGACCAACAACACCTCTCGTTGTCAGTCTGCTTTCATCTTTCGCTCTCTATCTCTATCTCTATCTCTATCTCTATCTCTATCTCTATCTCTATCTCTATCTGTTCTCCACCTTTTCTCATTGAATCGTTTCTGGCTCTAGTTTGCCTTTCAGCTAATACGTCTACTCTCTCGAACAAGAATCGAATATGAGAACAGTTTAGGCAAGAGCTGTGCCGTCGTGGATCGGTCACAGACCGGTATTCCAGCCCGTGAGTAAAAATCCTAAACGCCTGCTCCTGTGTTTACAAACACGAACAAATTGAAAGAAAGAACCATGAATGACCAATTTTTTTCAATATATAATACAATTGTGGCGAACGAGTATCGTTTTAATGCAACTAAAAATATAAAATTTTCATCCCTGATAACGTTAGAAACTCTAACGTCACGGTTTCTAACTCTGTCAGAAATGAAAGGAGAACGAAGACACGCAGTTTCATTAAACTTGTTCGCAAAGAGATCGCGACTTTGACAATCGCAACTTGCCCGAGGCATGCATTTAATCCACGAAAGCAGGTCTCGTATATGTACCTATAACTAAAACGTTTCATTCGGCTACGTGATTACTATCGAATACCAAAGATACGCCTACGCCTCGTGTTGGCACAGTAGAATGAATTCGGGAATGCTCGGTAAATACGCGTTCGTAGCACGACTTTGACGAAATACAGTATGGATACCTACATATGTGTAACTCTGATACCAAATTGAAGAGAAAAACGAAGAGTAGATTGTAAGAGAATTGCTCCTCCCAAGAGTAGGAAAGCAGATGAAACGAAACTCGTAGTTGGAACCAAGTTACTTTGATCCCCGCTGATCTCGAGATTAACAGATGCCCCAAGGGTTGATGGCAAGTTCGTCGTCTATCAGGGACGAAAGGTGACGAGAGAGCTAGCTTTTGCTTCAAGTTTCGCATTTCGGAATACATACATATTCCGAAGATCTAGATCCTTTGCTATGTATCGAATCAAAGTTGAAACTTGAAAAGCAAAATTTATCAAATTACTCTTTAACAGCCTATAGAAAGTATATTTACACCCCTCCAACCTGCTATCACTTTCTATGATTTCACGCATAGAGATTAATTCGACTTAATTGGACGGCGGCGCGATAAAATATTTCGGTAGCTCGAAAGATATCGAATAACTGCCAGGTAAGAGTGGGTCGATGATCTACAACAAAGATCCAAACGATCCAGGTAAAACCACACACCCTTAACGTCGAGGGTAAGGGATGCTCTACAGGTATTTGACACTTTGTCGGAAAGTTACAAACGATACACAGGGTGAAACGAAGGCGGCTCGTGTGAAAGTCAACCTTCTGAGAAGGGTCGAGATGAAAAGGTATATTGGTAGTGTCAAGATAACATTCTTCTAACCGAGTCACCTCTAACGATGATAATTTATTGTATTTAGACGATACGATGCTGAGAAATATCTTTTACCTACTACGTAAAAATCGACAAGCTGCTGATTTACTGTTCTCTTCAAGAAATCTGTGTACCTTTGCGATACGTGTTAATGCGAAGAACGAATAATGAAACTTGTACCGTAAGAATCGTATCTGGTAGATTTCTAATAAACTATCGTGGGAAGAAATGCTGCAACCTGTCTTTGTTATTAACAAGCATCAGAATGGACACGAGTGCACAGAAAAAGCTGACTTAACTTGTTGAATTAGAAGGTAACTGAGGCAAACTTTAACCTTAAGTTTTACAGTTTTACATAATATTAATTTCGAAAACGTCCAAGACTCGTTATGCCAACCTCATAACGTGTTATTAGACCTGAAAAGAATAAATTACATGGAATAGAGTATAGTATAGTATAGTATAGTAGTAAAAGGTTGATGATGAATGCTTCACAGATGAAAACAGCGTTAAATATTTTACACACGCAATCAAGTTTCTTTTGAAATACACGCGTTCGTGCAAGCAACAACGAGCGCCTCAATTGCGTAAAATGCAAAACGAGTTTCAAACTTTTTGTTAATTGCTCTCGTTTAACTCGCTGTAACACGTCGACTCAATGGTCTTCGACGCGACGCGACGCGACGCGACGCGACGCGACGCGACGTTTCAATTAAACTCCGAAGGAACCGCAAGTAGGGATCCGCGAACGGATGTTTAACGACACATAATTTCCCTAATTAGCAATCCTATTTGACGACGTTGGCGGCGTTGGTTCAGCCTAAACACCATTGTAAATCGAGTCTGGAATTAAAATGAACCAGCAACGAGAAGCGAAGCGATGCAGAAAAGATGTAAAAATGTTTTCACTCCTACTGAAAACCCACAAATTGCGATCCATTCAAGATTATTTGAAATTCGAACAGACTTTTCCTACCAGTGCTTTTTCTCCCTCCAAGTGTCGCGCGCGACCGAGTTCAATCAAGTCGAATCTTTCCTATTCGTTTTCCTACATCAGCGTTTTCCAAATCGCGTTTCTCTAAAAGGTTCGATAAAAAACGAACTTTTCAAGAAAAAATAAAAAATATTCTACTTTTAGTTTTCTCAGAAAAATAATTTCTTTGCTACATCTCGTGATTAGGTACTTATTACGCTTATTTGCTCTTTCTTTGTTATTTTTTTCTTTTCTCGATCGCATTTCAACTGCAGTATAACAGAATCAAGAAAGCTGTACTCTCACGATCAGTCCGAGTAGGCGTATAATCAGGCGTGAATAAAGGCCGATGACGAGGCATACCGTATATTGAATTCCGTGAAATTGGAAGAAATCAGACTCCGTGTACCTTTCTGAATGGCTGCAATCGTGGAAAAATGTCTAGTCACGTTTACACGTGTATTGGACCAAGCGAACGTATTTCTTGCCTTGGTGAACACGAAATAAGAAAGTTGAATTAAAGGTACTTGATGTGTCGCGATACGTGACGACTGTCGACGTATCATCGATGAACGTCTGTAAACATTCTGATGACGCGAGTGTAAAATGAGAGAGATTCTCAGATTTTAGCTACCATGATAACAGAATATCTGTCTACGTTTCGCCGATAGCAACTTTTCTACCATACGTATAGTTCGCAACATAACTGTATTGTAGTACTTGTCATATGACGCAAACTACAATAATATGCTGATTGTAAGATAGTAAACTTGCGCTTGATCTATGGCCAGCAACCCCGTGTAAAAAATTGTATCAGCTACGTATAACAAGCTGTCTTTTATATCGAAAATTAGCAGAGTCGGCCAACTCTTGCCAACGATATATCTCTCTTTTCTCAGATTTTTACGAGCCCCAACCGTCTTTTCCCTTCCCGCGAGGGTAGCTCATTTTTTTCCACGACTCGTCGTTAGTATCTGGAACAGGATGCTGCACGATGCCTCAGCCTTTAACGCCACTTAAGTGCCGTTTAACGACTTTTTTTTGTTTGTTACCAGTGCTGCTTTCCTCGCGTCACTCTCAACGCCAACGCCATTTTCTTCATCCTTTTCCATCAGCTTTTCGCTCATTTTCATCCCAATCTCATCCCCTCGGCTTCTTTTCCTCCTACGTCGAAGAATAATATCCTTTTTACCGAGAAAGGATCGCCGTGTCCTCTTTAAACACGGTTCACCGATGTCACAGATCGTCTATGCTTTTGTTTCACCCTTTTCAATCTCTTAAATTCATGCGACACGAACATGGCAAATATTGTAGGAACTTCATATCAGATAGAAACGGCGAAAAATATTTCTAAATAGATCCGCCGAGATTCGAGAACGGTAATTTAACGTTATAGGTAATAGCAAAATGAAAATGATCGCGACAGCGAATTAACAAATTAAAACTAATGCCTTGAATGCTGGATAACAGAATAATTCGCCAAGTACTTTTCGGCCAACCTATCGAATCTTGAACGATTTGTAGACCAAGAAGCTTAATTTCGCTTCAACTATTAACCGGTGACACAATGGTTTCCTTCATTTAGTTACGTTAAAAATAATAATTCCATTTGTCCAAATATTCGCTAAATGTTCATTCTTGTATCGTTCCACTTTTACTATTAATTTTTAGTAATGCATACACTTGTTACCCGCAGTACAATGGTTTAACAAAGATAACATCCAAGAACGTTCGATTTGACCAAACATCCTCTCTCTCTCTCTCTCTCTCTCTCTCTAAATTTTCAACGTTGTTTTAAGGGATCCTGTTAAAACGCCGCGCCGTCCATGTGTTGGATGCAACAACGGTGATCGGTGCATCGGTTAATGCAAATACATTTGGACCCTTGGTCCGGAAAATACACGGAATTGTAGCAGCAAAGCTGATTGTACACCTCACGATTCTGTATAGCCGCGGTCGCTCGCAGACATTCAAGAATCGTAGTACTGTAGTCAACAGTGGCGTAGAGTACAAAGTATATATACCTATACAGCCTGAAGGGAAGTTAGGGTGCGAGAACCATAAAGGAGGAAAGGGAAAGAGTCGCGTTGCGTCGCGTCGCGTCGCGTCGCGTCAGAGGGAACGAAAAACACGATGGGGCCAGGACAATAGATAAAAGAGAGGAAGCGGAGCGGAAAGTAGAGAATAAAGGGGAGAAAATGGACGGTGAAGAAGGTGGATGTGGAAAGGTAGTCGAAAGATTTCTGTTATTTGACGTAATGATCCTAGCGGAATGCGACGAACGTAGAGTCGGGGGGAATATTTTCTTGGCAAGGCAATTTTACCTGGCTCCACTTTATCCCCACCCTGGACACCCTTCTTCCTTCTTGTCTCATTTTCTCTCCCTTCCGGAACCTGTCATCGATCCAAGAGGAACGAAGCGAAATGCCACGCACCGTCTTCCGACGAATCTCTTTTAAGGCTTTGCGTTCATTCCACCAACAATAGGCAAATATTTCTACCATCAATTGTCGACTGGAATAATTAAAATTCCATCAGGGAATACCTACTATCCTCTAATACTGAACCTACCGAATGAATCGATTGTGAAAATTATTCCAACAAGTTAACGAACAAGAATAATATGCAAAAAAGGTGGAATAATTATTTATGCGTGCTAAAGTAATTCGGCACACATATTATGGCACAGTGTGTATTTAATAAATAGATACAAACAGGCAAACGAAGCATAAACTTTTAAAATATCCCTCAATCGAAAAGAGTGGCGTCGAAAGAGTTTCGTGGTAAAGGGAAAAGCTTGCTACGTTACCTCGTACTCTCCAATATTGCCTGAGAAAAATACTTGACCTAACCAAATTACTCACCGCCCAACCCACCACCATCGTTTCCCGATAAATGTGGAGAAACCCTTGCGTCGAAAATCTACCGCGTAAAAAGAGAGAAAAACACCGAGAAATAGATATCGGCCTCTTTTTAATCGAGAAAAGTGCTTTCCCCGAGTAGATTTAGGGGAAAAAAGAAAAAAAACATAGAGATTCTAACTGTATGTAACCATTTACAAGAACAATATCGTTTTAACTCGTTATTCGTACCTACTCAATATCAAACGAGTTTTCCTTTAATTATTAGGATACACGATAAACCTCAACGACAAGCAAACTGTTCACGCTTGAAACTGTTCGCTAAAAAATTTAACCGGAGTAACTCGGTATTAATTCATCGGTGCAATTTCCCGGACAAGGTTACAGTTAAATGGTATTCATGAAAAGCCAACAACGTTGCTGTAACATTCCATGTATGGCGGAAGATTCCTTTGGGAAACGTCTCTGAGAAACTCTATTATCATAGTCGTATACTAGGTCGAAACGATACGTGAAAGATTAAAAGATGGAAATAATTTGTTTACCCAAAAGCAAGTAAACGCCATGAACCAGTAAAGACGTTTACTGGTCAGCTCCGTGAGAGGTGAGATAAGACTATCAATGTACTCTAGATAGACTCGAAGTAGAGCAATCGAACGAGAACTCTCTTCCCTCTACTATTTTAAACTTTTCTCTCGTCTTCACCGTCTCGTCGTCATGCACGCGTCTACCTGTATTTTTTATTGCTTACGCGAATATAAATTACACCAACGTGCATAATGTACACACACGGTTTCGCGTGTACCACGGCAAATATTTACGCGCACCATGTGTACGATATAAACGGGTGGGGTGAGATGAGGTGGGCAGGTATTTCGATGCGAAACTGCATTATCGAACGAGGGAGAGATTTGTGTGAAGTGTGCAGTGTGCAGTGTGCAGTGTGCAATGTGCAATGTGCAGTGTAGAGAGAAAGCAGAAGAGAAGGAAAGCTGAAAACCACCCTCTATACCGACTACCCCCGGTCTTCGCTGAAGAATCAATGCGACCACCACCACCACCGTTGCTTCCCTGCCTCCTCTCCATAATCGCCTTCTAAACCCTCACCCTTCTAGAGAGAAGGGTGCATCACGCAACAAACAATCAGTATAACGGCCTTAACGCATCAATGTGGAAAAGCCAAGACAGCTCACTCGACTCAAAGTTTCAAAATTGCCTCCAACTCTTAAAAGACATTAAAGGAACGAGCTTCTAACGCGAGACAAGGAAAAGTTATTGCAGGGGTACATACATAAGTACTTAGACGAGCCGATGGTTGAAGGATAACAGAAGACGATCTCAAAACTGATTTCAGCTCGACAAGGGGGTCGCAGCGGAGAATCGAAAATCAGACAGGTTTGGAAGGCATACGAGTACGTGACTGCAATGTGCAAAATTATCCTTGGTATAAGGAAATAGCAGTTGGACCATCCTTGACACCTTGACATCCTTGACAAGGTGGAAAAGGATATAATCTTTTATGGTCACTTGTGTTTTCTACACCGAAAATCATTCTGCAATATTGGTCAAGTTAACTTTGTTGACGTACCATTATGTAGTTACAAACGACGGAAACATGCCGTTAACTAGAAACCAGGAGAGCTCGCGAACGTTGTTAGAAGAAATAAGTTCCAGCTGGTTGTTACAGCGAGTTGCTTCAAGTCGGCCAATTACGACTAACGCCATTTACCCAAGAGTAGAAAATAACACGGAATGACTGAAGAGGAGTCGCAAAGAAAATAAATTGATATTCGAGTGTTCCTTTAGGAAGGAGGGATAGGAAGAGGGTTACAAAAGCAGAGACATCGACGCCTAGAGAAGGGGATATCTATCTAATTCGAAAGACAACGTTGCAAAGGAACGTTAAAGGGAAGAAAGCCTTTCAGCTTGCAAATACGCTTCCAATTAATAATGTTCCTTCTGCGGGAGAATTCTCGCGCCAAGATCAAAGATACCGTAGGTTACTTCTCCCGAAGTAACGGTGTAGACGGTCAGGAAGAAGGAAAATCAACCCCCGGAAACAGGGCGCCGAGGGCAGCGTTCAATTTAGAGGGAAGTCCATTAAATCGGCCAGGTGCGCGTCGAGAAAGACGAAGACGGACACGGACAGTCCTTTCACCTGTCGTGGCGGTTTTCGAATAACGAACGCTCAACCCTCGCCAATTTCCATGTTCCCAGCTCCGTTCGCGTGAAGCTAAGGCAAACGACGCAATGAGCTACCCCCAGCCTGTTCTGACCACAAATACGCTGAATATGCATCAAGACCCTTGTCTCTACTATCGGATACGTACGTCCTCGAATTAGCCCACAGAACCCTGCTATTGCTTTTTCTAATCAATTTCTAATTCGAATCGACGTTAACTCTTTGGTCGGCAAACTTTTTCAATTATGTAATAAGATCTAATTAATGTAAGAGACTTATCGCAAACTGTGATAACTAACAAAGAGACTTACATTAATAAGCAAGATTTAATATTGTAGATTTTGTCTTCGCATGCGTTTATACGGCGCGGCGGCGATTTATCCTGGCATTCTACCAGTTACGATTACCATTTTCAAATACGTGCAAAGATAATACGACAACAGAGTTCTCACGTGTAATAAGATGTAATCCGAGTTTCCTGCAACAGCACGAAACAAAAAGGGTCTTTAACGAATTCCACTTTTCCGGCCGCATACACCACAGGAAAGTAATAACGCCTTCTTCTCTGTCCGTTATTCGGTTGCCACGCTGAATAATAAAGTTTAACAAAGAACAGACAGAGAATTCTACGCTGTTAATTGTTTGCCATTACAGGGTTGGAAATTAAAGCGGAGATACTAACTGCCTGGGACGAAAAAGAGTTCTGCGAATCGAAACTGGCTACTCGTTTCTTAACTAACACAGTTATTCTTTTCTTTCGCGCGTGTAATTAACATACTTCGTTTCGTTTCGTTTCGTTTCGTTTCGTTTCGTTTCGTTTCTCTGGAAAATTTGGTATCGTTCAATTAAATGAATATCTACACCGGTGAAAAATTGGAGAGCAATAATTGAAGAAACCTGCATATGTATATATACACGCAAAAAAGGTACAATCGAGCACGCAAAGAAAAGATTTTCTCTCGTGAAAATTCCATTTTACAATAGAAGAAACATTTTATTCTTCATATTTCTGGAACAATAGCTGCAGGGAAGAATTTTGTGCTGTTTAAAAAATAATTTTAAGCTTTCTCGCAGACTCGCATCGAGTTTCTTAAAAGTTGATCGCGTTCTGCATAAATTATATACATATTTATAGGAAATACCACCGGTCTCGCTCGATACCTCGTGGGCCCTTTGCATTCGAAAGAAATATTCGAAGGTACTCGTAGAGTACAGGTGGCTAGGATCCACGAACATAAAACCAATATCGCCGCGCTGTGGTTATCTACATATTGCAGACCCAGCAATATTCTATAAATAATCCGTACAACTGTGATGGCGAACGCGGGAGGAAGCTGAAACGCTGCAGCCGTTGTATGTACATACATACACCGTGAAAAAGACATCTGCATCCGCAAATTTCCAGCTCCCAAAAAGTATAATCACCGACCAAGCCAGAATGAAACTCGCTTTGGTAGCAAATACGAATTGACATTGCAAAACCACTAAAGCCCCATGATTCGTAACTAAATGAACTTTGTTTGTTTGCGATAAATTCTAAAAAGAGAACTGTATTTTCTTCCTTGAGTAAAATTAAACGCTTTTTAACCTAATTATCTCGGTACAATATTCATGTAGATACATTTCCATTGTGGAGCAATTCGTCGGATAAAGTTGGTGTGTTGTGGATTGCGGTAGCCGTGAAAAGTCAAATATTGAACGGACAAATGTCAATTGTGACAAATGTCAACGCGGAAGCGACGGCGACGGCGACGGCGACGGCGACGACGACGGCGATGTTGAGAAACATCTTGACCGAAACGCTTTCGACGTCGGTAAATATTGACGATTTCTTTGAGAACAGGACTTTATCGATGCCAAAAGCGCGGAAAGAGTCACGCTGATTTCGACGAGACCGTGGTATTTGCTTGCTGGTAAATAACTACCGTCTCTCTAGAAAGGAAACCCCGTCGAGAACTAGCTAACGTTCGACCACAAATCTCTCCTCTAATGTTTATGTCAACACGGCCAACCAGAAAGAGCAAAAAAAAACCGCCAACGACCGATCACGAAAACATCGATCGCAGGTGGACGCTTGCTTATTGGAAGCTCGAGAACGCCTAACCTTTACCCGGTCGATCTCTGTTATCCCGATGCGTAATCGATTCGCAACATCGCCACGATGCATTAAAAGAAAGAAAGAAAGAAAGAAAGAAAGAAAGAAAGAAAGAAAACTGAACTTACCAGTAGTAGCAGGTAAAACTTGGAGTGCAAGCGATTCCTCGATACACAGTTGCTCACTTCCGGTGTATGGAGACGGAAAATCCTCGAAAAGCAAGAAAAGGGCACTGAATGAACGAGGACTCGCGGAACACAAAACGACTCAGAGTCACAATAAAAACACGTAGGCACTTTGGATTAGACACAGAATTACGTCGTCTCGATTTAAAAAATCCGTGAAAAAAAGTACGGCGCGTCGTCGTAAAACTTGACTCGAGAATCTCTGGCGCGACGCTTTAACGAAACACAAATAGGCGCGCGGAGGGAGAAGGTACGGTACGATACGGAAGACGCGAGGACGACTGACTCTCCTCGATCACCGTGTTTGCGTAAGAAAATCCGCTAACGGCAAGGGAAAAGCAGCACAGGAAAGGAGAAACGAGATAAAAGAATGTACGGCCAACAGTCAGATTGGCACGCGGTCCGTGAACAAGCTTCGGAGCTTGAAAAGTAGCGACACGTCAAACGGAGCACTTTCCCGTACGAGGCTCTACCGGGTACTGGGGGTTCGAATCAGGCTATCGAACGCACCTCCGCGCTCCGACCAATAAGCGTAGCCGTCGCAGGACCGCTCGACCAATCGGCGTTCGCGACACCGGCATCGCCGTATATATACGCCGAGAGCGAACTGCCGCGCCACGCAGTAATCAAAATCCTTCCGCGACATCGCTTCTATTATGCGCATACACGCTAATTCCGTCAATTATTTTTTTCTTTTTATCGTAATGTAACTACTACCTAAATCGACACCATTCTTTTCCACAAGATAAAAGCAACAAATAAAAGATTTCGAGCTTGAATTTATGGAGATTATCCGTTAAGTTCGTGCCACCTAACCTTTATATTTTTCCCGATATACATATGTTGATAGTTATATTTTATTATATACATACATACATACATACATACATACATACATAATGTAGATACTCGTAGGTATGTATAAGAAACAGTCGATTAATCGTAAACGAGAAATAATTGAAATAATCGAATTATCCCTTATTTTCGCTCTCTTCGCTTTGTATTTATTAATTGTTTCTAGCTGCAGCCGCGTAATTGATGACTTTTCGCGAGCCAGTGAACCACGTTTCGCGGTATCGCGTTAGAACGAGAAACACAATAGCGAGGCGGTGAACGAGCGCAACAACGATACGATCCCTTGGGCAATAACCAGGATAGGATTGCCCTAACGCATATTAACGCTTCTAATTTATGCGAGTCCATCGACCGTGCGAGATCGGTCAAACCCAGCTGTACTATTCAGCCGTAGTATCGCGGTTGGTCACTCTGCGCAAACTGGCAAGCATGTCACCGTGATCGCGTTGATCAAGAGGTACAAAGGGCCAGGAAACGATCAGAAACACTAACCACAATCTAGGACATTATCGATGGAATCTGAATGACCCCTCGTTAATAACGCCGATTATAGTAATTGCAAACTTTCTATTATCATCCGCTGATCGATACGCGCGATTAGTTGAAACGTTGTTAATTACTTTATTGAAAGAAACAGACCGTCCTCGAAATAAATATGTTAAGTACTGGAAAAGATATTGTGCTTTAACTAGTAGAAAGAAATTTCATTCTTCGGTCTAATTTCCATGGAAAAGCGCGAACGATTATTCACCTTTTACTCACCTTTTGAATAATCGTTCGTAGAACTTTTCACACTTTGCCGGATTATCATACTTTCCTGCAATAAGAACGGAGCTGTGGCTTCACGCCGTGCCATTTTACCTCGTAGATGCTGCCATTTCTCTTGGCAAACGACCATAAACGTATCATCTCTATAATCATGATAATCATCAGAATAGCAACCGAGCGCATTACAACCGTTTCACAACGCTGCGCTGGTGCACAATTTATGATCTAGAATATTATATGAAAACGAAAAGAAATGGTAGCTGTGACAAATTTCTGGACATATTTCATTGGACAAGGTAGTAAAGTTTCCTTAGAATCGTGATTTCCCATTAACATCTAAACGCATCTAAAGTTTATATCCCTTTGAACATTTTAATAAACTCGATCCATTGATTAATCCTTTTCCTTTACATAATCCGTTCAATCTGCGGCTTACCTCTGAATGCTATTTGAATCGGCAAGTCTTTGAAACACTAGTCCCGATCATAATAAATTCAAATAGTTATCGGGAGCAGACACGGTGCGATTCTCTATCTAAACGAACTCTTCTCATTACAGTGACGGAAATGTCGATAACCGAAGGCTATGCTCGTGTGCAATGTCTGTCGAATCGTAATATTCATTTTCGCGTTACATATAACGTAACTAGTGCGATCCGACAGGTTCATAACAAATCTAACATCGAATCGAAATGGCATCAGTCGTTGCGTTTCTTCTACACTCACCGCAAAACTTTCTTCCTCTCCTCACTCCATTTCCTACAACAATGCTCATAATTCTTCAGGTGCGTATGTATGTATGTATGTATGTATGTATGTACAGAGACGATAAGTGCTTCGTCCGCCAAAAGTTTAACGCGCGACATTAATCCGCACGACTGTGTCAATCTAGGGCAGAGGTGGTTGGTAGGAAAAAAAGGAAGAGTAATCGAGCAGCTTTAGGAGCATTCTTCTAAATCGATGTTCCGCAACTCGGTTCTCGGATGACAGTCACACTATGAATCAACGTGCGCGCCACGCCTTCGTTTCATTCACCCTTCGCGACCGAGCGTGCCATTTGCCGTCGTGAATAAGCGAGACAGAGACAGCCAGAAAAGAGATTGAGACGAGGAAAGAAAACGAGGTAGCAAAGAGACGGAGAGAAAGAGATATGTACAATCACCAGGGGCAGCAGAGATTGCGGTGTCCGTTTTGGCTTTTATTGGAATCAGGTCCGAGACGACTCGACATTAGTAGCGACGGTTACGAGCGATCCGCGAATCGACAAATCCCTGTTCACTCGAAAAATCGATTCAATCGAACGTTTTCTCTCTATATCGCTTACCACTCGTTTCATTTACATGAAACTGGATTTTTAACAATTTCATCAGTTTTACGTGCATATTTTTTTTTCTTTTTTACTTTTATTCTTTTTTAATGAAGAGAAAATACAGGAGCAATCTATATGATCCGGTTGAATGGATCGCGCTGCAAATTCACGAAATCAGGCCGTCATTCGAGCAAAATTAACTGTCCTGTCGAGCTTGGCCACGATTCAAATTGAATTGACTATCGTTATGCATTGAAAGGGCTCTGGACATCGGTGAGGGACAGGAATAGAGACGATTCATTCGATTTCCGGCTCGAATGGCTTCCACGACCAAAGGCGTGACTGAAAAGTGTTCTACGACTGATAATTACAGATTCGATTCTACAACTAGATATATGTGGGAAACCTATATCCGGAAAATGAAAATATCCAACAATTTACGAATACTCAAATCGAAGGGTTCTGAAAGAAATACGGTAACGAATGAATCGAGATCCGCGATCACGCTTTGTAATCCTCAGTCGAAACATCTAAAGACGTTAAAGGGATTCAAAGAGAAAACATAGCAGCGGCAAACTGAAAATTGGAAAATGAAATGAGAAACTTAAGTTATATACATTGTGAGCTAGATGACGTTGCATCGTGCTAGTTATGAAAGCAATTTACCAGCTGTAACAAACAACAAAGTTTAGTTATCGCGGCTTCCGCGCCGTGAAACGTTCTCTTTGTTCCTTCTGTCTGTTTCTAATCACTTAACGCGTACTCACGACAAACTTATTTAGCATTCCATTTTGTTCATTCGTTTAATTCGTTTAATTCGTTTAATTCGTTTAATTCGTTTAATTCGTAGCTGTTCGCATCTCCTGCCCGCGCCCAGTCGACTTAATTAAACGTTGACGGGCTTGAAAGTCGAAAGGTGACAAACCAAGGGAGAAATCGGAAAACGAAATACGGAATTCTAATCTGTCAGCCTAATACTGCAGGATGTTCCACAGAACAGATGGCATTTAGAAGTTTGCTGCAACTGTAGACATCGAAGGTAAACTAGAAACTAGATTACGAATCCCACGAATAGTTGGATAGAGTAATAGCCACACGCTTCGAATTATCACAGTGGGTACGCATTGTGCCCAATAATATGACCGAATATCTAATTAAAAACTAATCCACCTCGTTTAACTCTTCCTAAAATTATACCCACCTACTACTTACTGTGACGTACTGTGATGTAGAAGATGATGGTCGGAACGAAGACTTGTGTAATGCGTCAAGCGCATCGTACACGAAACAGATAATTAAAATTTGAAGTTTTTACATATGTATTATACGTATACATATAGATATAGATAAATGTAAATTGCCCATGGAAACGAATCGAAGCGGGTTTTCGAAGCGAAAGCATAGCGATCGTAAAGCGAAATCAAAACACTGGGAATAGGTATTCAATCATATCGGGGCGTGCCTTTTATTTGAGATAAGCTATCGAGTTGGCCCGGTTTTGCAGATTTAAAAAAAAAAACAAGAAAACTTTATGGAGCTGACCCACCAAAAAATGTGTTGCATCGACCGAGCAATAATGACGTACGTGACCCCAGCATATCTCTGCAGCCAGATGCACAACGTTCGCGGCGTTATTCTGGTTACGCAAACAGTGGAAATCCGGCGGCTACGGATGTGTTTATCATCGGATTAATGATTCCATTGCCCAAAGCTTTCTGCTTGCCAGCGCAATGATCGAAAATGCTTACCGTACTAAATTTTCTTGCGACCAAAAGTTTTACTTTATTCCAAAACCGACATAATCGTTATTTTTCTATCGGCAAACAATATGAAACAACTCTCGTGAAACGAACGAGAATATATATTGTACAGCTGTAGATACGTACATATGTATGTACAACGTAGCAAGTTTGAACAATTCTCTGATGTCTGAGGTGTACATATATAATACATAATGTAAATTAACGTATGTAGCATAAAATGGACTTGTTTTCACGAAATCGATCAACAAGGCTACCAAGTAGGCTTTTGTTTTAAACGCGTGGCCCTGCAAGTAAGTACTTATCTATGTAGACGTAAACCGTCGATGCTTCATCGTCAGTTTCATTCATCTCCAAAGTTTGATTTTGGCGGTAACGCAAATACAATTTGTCGTGTTTTACTTGATTAGTTACTTCTGTCAAGTGTTCTCGAAACTCGTAACTACCGAAAGCGTAAACGTGACATTGAACGTTGCAGCGGGATCTTCTATATGTGTATGTATTACGAGTTCATCTTATGGTGTATCTGTTTGGAAAAGACATAAAACTATAAAACGCGTTTTATAGTTCCAACGTTTATCGATCTTTTAGATCGAATAATTCCAGTACTCGGCAGTTTCTCCCGAGAAGCTGATAGATTAATTAGGAAACTATCCAGAACCACACTCGTTCTAAGTCGTGTTTTCACTTGCGTAACGTAATAACTCGAGACAGTCGAGAGTGATTCCTGAAACTCCTAGTTCATCCGGAGCCTGCATCCTTTGAAGACACAGAACGCGCGCATACCTCGGAGAAATGAGAAGGTGGAACGTAGAAATCCCCTTGGGAGAGACTAGCCAAGAGCGAAGCAACGCAGAGATTGCTGGCCGGGGTAATGCAATTTAGTAGTTGTGCAGCTGTAACGAGGAGACCATAGCCGTGTTACGCGCGCTTCATACGCTGCTTCTATCTCCGCTGTAGCGGTCGTTATACGAGTATAGACGGTCGTATGGTCGTTTGGTTGTTCGACTGGTGGTCGGTTGCGCTCGGTCCACGTGTCGTATTTGTACTACAAATCCCTCGTTTGCAACGCGTACCAAGCATCTAATCATCCCTATACTGACGTACCCGCCTCTTTACTCTTTACACCTCTTTTGGTGCACAAGTACCTAAACTTCCCATATACGTATGTATTCGATTTAAACAAGAACAGTAGAACTCGTAAATCATCCTATCAGTTGATGATTACCCAAGTGGTAACTTAGCAGCCGTAAATAACAGCCCTTGTGATCTTGTATAGAGGTTGTTCAATCGAATTGTCACCCTTGAGAGTACAAGAGAGTAAAAAATAATCGATGGGAAGAATACGAAAACTGTCCAACTAGGTACTTGTTCGCCTGCATAAGGGTCATCGATGCTGACGTTTTTTATCAATGATAGGCTTCTCAGAGTTAACAATAATGGAACGTCAGGTATTTTCGGTCGTGAATTTGATTTCTCTCTAATCAAGCGATACAATACTGAACTGGTATACAACAAGTTGGCATTAACAAGAGAATAAATTATCCTATTCGGCACGAACCCTTCATAACTCACTAGAAAATTAGCATAAGATCAATATTGCTTTTTCACCGCACCACTGACGGACCACCGTCCTTTGGTTCCATGTACCCTGCTCTTACCGACACGTTCACCAGCTAAAGTGTAGAAAATTACAAAGTGTAACAGAAAAAGATCGATCGTTATCGTTATCGTTATCGTTATCGTTGGTTGAAGCTAACGGTATCTAACGCACTCTCTATCACTTTTGTATAAGCAATTCCCATAAATGGTACAATATTTTTGGTGAAAATATTTTCCTTATTATCTACATATATACATATAAGTGGCTTATTGCCACTTTTCAGGCGAAAAATAAAAAATGAAGCCGTGCATCTACATGTGTGCAATAACAATATCGTTGCAGAAGATCCTTTTCAGAAAATCCTTTACAGAGCGGTTCGGAAAGCCAATTTTACGTAACTCGACGAGGACGTTGACCAAATAAAAATACACCCTATCGATAGCACGATAGTTTACGAACGGTTTGCTTCACCGATCGACGTTAGGCGTCAGCTGATATCCGTTTTGCAAACGGAGGTGGCAGAGTGAAGAAAAGAGGAGAAGAAGCACGGTGACGTTTCCAGATTCGCTAGATTCGTAAGAGGCTAGGTAAGCATGGTTTGCTCGCATGGAAGCCGTGTACGTTCTCGTACGTTTGCGTTACTACCATGAAGAGAACGATGAAGAGAACGATGAAGAGAACGGTGAAGAGAAGAAAAGGGAAGAAGGAAGCGTTGGAGGAAAAAGGTGAGAGCGATAGTGTGAAAGAGAGAGAGTACGTTATTTTGTAGTAGACTGTGGTACACGTGACCGGTTGTGCTCTCAGAGTGGAACGCCGAGGTCAATGCTTTCCGTCCAAGGCCAAAGGACCGGCACATCGCGGCAGAGCCAAGACTCGACGACGCGAGTGGGTACTCTCGGATACGAAGAGTACACAGCATCCAACGTTGAAGGCAAGCTACGCTCAACAAGGAGAAACCACCGCACCGATGCGATCCCAGCCCTCCCCCTTTACCTTTTACAACCTGCTTTTTCTCTCCTGCACGGCCAGCTTCTCTCGAGGTTAAACCAGGTTCTCGCTCTCCTCACGAGAATCTACGTTCCAATCCGCCATTCCAATGAATTCGATATCGAACACGGCTAAACATCGGACAACCAACCACCAGTGGAGAAAACGAAAAGTCAATCCATCCGTCCATTCCATCGTCCTATCGTCCTCGTACAAGAGCAAAGTTTGATAATTATTTCGACAGCTGCTGCACGTACAGCCTTCTTCCTGACGAAATTCCATAAATTCTCAAACAGGCTGGCTGATTAAATATCCGATCAAATGTTGGAAACTCGTTTAATGCTAGCCTTCGGGAGTGAAATTCTGCGGTGGTGGCGGCGGTGACGGTGACGGTGGCGGTGGCGGTGGCGGTGGCGGTGGCGGTGGCGGCGACGGCGACGGCGGTGATGCACTCGGTCGAGAGTCAGGCAAACTCGCGCCAACCGATCCGCCATTTTATCCGCTCGTACCGTTACACTTAACTCAGTTTACAGTTTATAATTGAGTCTGAAGAACGAATCGAGAGTTTGCAATCCTGCCTCATTGCCTAGACCGTCGTCTAGACAAATCTTTTGTTAATTCGCTATCAACTACCTTCAACTTTCAGCTGTATCGTTATCGCAACCACGTGCTGATATAACGGAGATTATGTAGATGTAGGTAACTCAGGAAAGCGAATAACGCGTAGATCGAGAATCGTTTAATCGTTTTCACTGTATAAAGTGTAAGCAACAACTATTTCCTAATGCGATCGATTTACTTACTTACTTACCACTTTATTGCTTTCTATCCGGCAACGAATGATACAGAGAATCGTGTTTAATTACTTTCAGAAAAGTAATTTCCGTGAAACAGATGAAATTGCGTTGGATGAAATTATTTGACAAGATGAATCTTGACCTCCACCTCTCACAAACAATACAATCTTACGAATCTCTTTTCGAATAAACTTACACAAGCTTGAAACAGTCTCTAACGGAATTAATTTTTAAGGATTTTTCATGAAGAACATCTTCCAGTTTTTACGCGTTAATTAAGAGAAATGTTAAAGAATAAGAACGCTCTTAAACTTTCTAAATGTTTTCATTATTTCGTTCAGCCCCTCTGTGTATCATTTTGCTAGAAAGTTAGAAGCTCGTTGCAAGCGTTTTCCAAGCGAAGCCAACGAGATATAGTTTCTGGGTTGGTCGCAAAAACAGGTGCACAAGCATACAGGACGAAAAAACACATGGTAGAGTGAGTTGTATCGAGTAGCGAACAACAATGCGCGTGCAGATCGATTTTTCTGCATCGAAACGCCTATACACTATACACGCGTTCCATTACGTCAACTGACCCAATTCGGGGTGAGCCGATTCGAAGGCAAATACAATGTTCGCGTTGGCCGACGCGGTCATACCTAATAAGGTATGAAGAGGCGTATTCCGAACACGCTGCTCACAAGTGCAAACATTTCAACTACATAGAGTTGTCCTTTGCCGAGAGAGCACAAGGGCTGCTGCTGCAGTCTTCGACGACAAGAAAGAGCCCGTGCTCAGGCACACTATGTATTATCGAGGGAAACCTAGGAAACGGAGATGTCTCAACTCGCGTCGTAGCATTCGCAACTTTGCCACTACGTGGCTTTCAAGAACTTTCAGCGAAGCAGAAAGAAGCAGAGATAGAGAAAGGGAAGGTAGAACAGCGCTATGATTTGCAGCCTCATGACGCAAAGAATTATTGAATTTAAGCCAGACAAGTGAGACTTCTTTCTCAAAAGATGTGAACAAGATATACATAGGTACATAAGAGATGTAACCCTATTTGAGAAACATCAAATATTATTACATACTACTAGTTTATCAACGTAAAACCTATGCAGATATTGGAAGAAATGCAATAATAGAGGGACCTGGGTCAATTGCTGTTCAAATACTGCTGCTACTGCGGAACTAGATTGGGGTGAAGGTAACGCGGATACTTGGATAAAGTGAGCTCGATCATAATACGGCATAGAAAAGTGCGATATGTATTAAGGAACAATAACCTACGATACTTTTTTTCTTTTCTTTAACACCCTCTATTAAAAAATGCAAGCTTGCTCTCCGCGGCAATTCGTTACAATGACTATCACGATCAATCTGAAAGCAGTCCCACGAATGGTACCACTATTCACCGTGTGAAAGATGAAATAACGCAGGAGTCAGGTAGAGCGCGCGGTTTTGAAGCGGAAGCGGCTGCGCAACCGCTCACTTCCGGCCCGGTTTTACGAATCAAAGGAAGAAGGGAGCCGTTTTATCCATTCCGAACCGGTTTCGAATGGCACTGCTTCTATTCACTGTCGTCGACCGTCGTAATTTGTAGTCTGTGATACGAAAACAAGCCAGATATAGATCACGCGTGTATCTTCATTCCATTCTGTTCACCACCCTCTCCACGTTATTCGCGAAACTTTCTTATTCAACGAGGTAGCTCCTTTAAACTCCGGCGGCGCTAAATAAAGTCGAGGGACGTTTAATTTACATACATTTTCTCTCTCTCTCTCCCCGTCTCGTTTCCTTTCTCCCTTCCGTGCCTATAAGAGGCACGATGTCCTTCTCTCGGTGCGGTCTGATACACGATATCTCGCGGCAACCCTCCTCTACACCCACCACCACGATGACGACAACCTCTAACCCTGGTCCAGCAACCCTCTGGTTACGCGTTCATTTTTCTCTCCCCTTCTCACTCTCCCTTCTATTCTATCAATTCCTCTTTCTCATTCTCTTTCTCATTTACTTCTCTTCCCCTTCCCCTTCCCCTTCCCCTTCTCGTTCCCCTTCCCCTTCCCCTTCCCATTCCAAACCACCCTGCCTGGCTGCTCGACTCCCTCTTTCTTCCCTTCACCGACATGACGTGGGCTGGGCTACTCTCTTCCCTTTCCAACGTCTCTCCGTCTAACCCGAAAACTCGCTGACCTAATTTCCACGAAACTGCATTGCGTGTCCTACCTGCACGGTTGCACCTACTGCATTCGAAACTCCACATCCCTCTTGCCTCTCGATATCCTCTACGTACACTCATCCATCACGTGCACGCTCTTCCTTCTCCCACGATGTCTTCTTCCTATGTAGGGGATACAAATTCGGTGACATCGCATACCTATCGCAAACGATGATACACGATGATTGGCTTTTAAAACTTTATCCGTATTACAAGCTTTCTTTTCGATCCTGGAAATACATGTAATAAGAGAAATAAAAAATAGCTAGCATGGCTGGTTACATCGAGCAGATCGAGAATAAATAAGGAAAAAAGAAAGAAAAGTCGGGCGCCGATTTAGACCGATGAGAATCGACGGGTCATGGAATCGGCTGACCGAGCAAAATGCGAATAGCGGTATAGAAGAACGGAGCAGAAGGGCGAAGAGGGTGAACAGTAGGGGGTTTTGATGGAAAAGTTTTATCTTGGATCGCAATAGCATTTCATACTCATTTTGTGGTTCTTTTATCGTAGCCCTGCCGCCGATGTACTGAAGGAACGCTCAAGTTATTACCTACATTTTGCTTCTGTAAGTAAGCAAATATAAATTTCGCGGAAGCGTCGATAAAATTCTGAGAGTTCGTCAGTTTCTTATCGGACAAGTTTACCTTGTAAACTTTACGATACGTGAATTTGCGTTATCTTAGAAGCACCTGTGCAGAGATCTGGCTACTAAATAACACCACTGATGATAAACAAGAATTTGCTCCAAGTCAAAAGTCAAGGGACGAACGCGCGATTTCGTTCGTTCGTCAATGAAAACTCTAATTACGGCTAAGAAGCACAACCACGATTAAATCTCGTTTCAGGCTAGCTTGGTAACAACTTTTAATTGCACTTCTCCGATTCTCTGTCCCGTAAGAAGAGGCCAACTATAAGTAAAAGAGGTAAAAGGTAATCGATTATTCGACTTTCGATCAGAGAAATCAGCTTCGCTTCGTACAAGTCGAGGTCAAAGTGTGTCATGAAAGGTTAACCGCAGTTAAACGAGTTCGCTTTAGAGTTGGACTTTAATTTAAACCCCTGTACATCGCGCTGCCCGTGCAGTTTAATGATCTTACTAACTCGCACCGGCTTTTCCATTATTAGTTTGCTCAGGGGTAAACCCACATGGCTACGTGGCCGGGATAAAGAGACCGATGAACGGTCTCATTGATCTGATGGATATCCAATGCCAGCCACGATACGCTCAAATTACGAACGCGAGAGACAGATTACTAACCCCTGATCACGCTATTCAATATTCAATTGAAACGGTGTTGGAATTTACAAGCGTCATACCATTCGTTTTTCCGTTATTAAACTTGTCCAAGATAATTCGAACAGGAACAATGATTAAAGAAGAAGTTTTGAACAAAGGTACTTGGGTATACATATATACCAGTGAGTCATAGTTAACAACTATTCCAATGAATACAACATCGTTTCGCCGTAGGGGGACACGTTTGTTAACGAACCGGTTAAATCTGAAGAAATTTTCAGCAGAACCGTATAAACGCCAAAGTATCGCGTTTCATTGACCCTTTCCATTGAAATTTCCACAAATAGTAGATGATTCTAAGGATAAGGGTATGTGTAAATTGTAAACAACAATTGCGTTCAGAAGCAAAACTGGACCCGATAGTTCCGATAAATAAAGGCCATTCGCGAATGTCAGGGACACGATACGTGCTTGGTATCGTTTCGTCTACTTCCCAATAGTGTCCAACTACAAAACAATCTAACGATGCACCACGCTCGCATGGATCAAAATTGATCCTTAAACCCTTAAACAAAAGCATAGTTGTGCGTGGGAACCGAGCGAACGAAATATGAAACCCAATAACGCTGTAACTTCATTTCTCGCCTCTCGTGCGATTAAAATCAATTTTTCGTAAACGATATCACCGTTGATCAGTTACAACGGTACGTCAGCAATTCTGCTCTCGTATATTCGTATTAACATTTATATTCTATTCCGCATGCATCGTAATTCGCATTCTCGGCCATAACCAGCCCATCTAAAACCAAATCGAGTTAACGTTCAATTTCCACAATAACCCCGCGACTCCGCCTAACTAACTTTATCAGAGGAGCTCAACAACTCGAAACAACTTCTTGCAGCGCGGTTCTTGATCGATGCTACCAATTCAGATATGTTCGCGAACGTCCAGAAAACGATCAGCTGATTTATAACGAGGCAACTTCGACTTCGTACTTGGATGGAAATCGAAGCTACTCGAGGTAACAACCTGAATGAATAGAAGAGAAATAAAAATCAAATCGTCATTGCCGATTAAAAGATCGATAGCTTTCTATTTCTACAATAAATAAAAGAGGTGTTGCGCTTTCAACCAACAAACAAGTGTTGCTCGCTGATGCGTTACAAGTATGTACATACTAGGTAGGTACATATATCTAAATATGTACGTAGATCAAGTGGTAGTCACTGGTTTCAAAGCCTGTCCGCTACCACCGCGAAATTTATGATACGTTTTACGCATTTTCTTCGCTCCTCTCTTCCTGTATTTCTTCTTATCTACCGGCTTACAGTGTAACGCGCCGTCCGTCTCGCGACGACTTTGGTGACTTATAGTCGGGATTCTCGTTCAACGAATCCAAAGGTATTCAAGGCGGCAGAGTATCATAAAACTTCCTATACCTCTTCAAAGTATCGCGAAACTCATTCGAGTTTATGGAACGCATTCAGGGGGCGTATACCCGCGAGAAATCACCAAGATGCGGCTATATCTGAGGAAAATTCGACGAATTATTTCTGCTACCGCAGAGATAAGTTAATAAAAACGATTGTTTCCTCAACGATTCTGTAATTTATAGTCAACGTTTCTTTGCAAATCTATCAAAATAGTATAAAGAACTTGTGTATTCGATTCAAATTTACCAAAATTTTACTATGTATCTTTTTTCTTTTTTATCAACAGAGGCCTTGTTTAAAATGCATAACTCAATTCAGATTAAATCCTTAACAGAATAAATCCGTGCGTGCATCGAGTGCAAGTCTATTTCAACAGGAAGCTGTAAAACACGTTTAATTGCGAGGCCTTTAGGCAGGTAAGCATCTAGGTCAGAGTGTAAAGTTTAAGGGTTACTGCTGAAATTTCCATACACCCGAGTCCCGAGGCATATAATATCACTGTGTGAATCGAGAAAGCTGTAAGTATGTGCGCATGGATATAAACAGATACATGCGGTACAGAATTATGAACCTAGCTCAACTACAACATCAAATGTTTATCAACGTTTAAATAGCAGACAACTTGTACGTTCCAAAGAACATAAGATTCTCGTATCTATACTTGTCTACCGCAATCATTCATATCGGATCAAGTATTCGGCAATAACTTTTGAAATTGATCATTTGTCTTAACCATTCTCATAACATCGATATAACAAAGTACAAGTATATGTATACATATACTGGCCTTTGCCATAAACCGCCCCTTTCCCGGGCTTCCATTCGTCCCTGCAGGCAGTCCGGCAGAAAGTGACGATACATAGCAAGGGGGCCCCTTATATATGTATGTGGCCGCCCACCACTTACGTATAAATGTGTACGCGGGAAAATTTGAATTAACATTTACTTTTTTATTCGTACGTTCCAGTTATATATTAAATTTTATAGTATTTAACAATTAAATATTATACAGATTATCTTTTTTATACGCGTATGTATTTTTATTTGAAATAGTTCAACTATTCAACACCAGAGAGCTGGTGTTTCCATTTGCGGATACGAACGGAAGTTATAGTGCTGCCACCATACAACCTCTTTAGGTTGGATTTCTGTGGTGAACACGTTTCATAAACGGTAAGAGTTTAATATTTTTTACAATTTGCGTAATTTAAAACATGTTTCCAGCATTAATGCTATCAGAATATCCTTTTTGCTGGCTTAAGCGTAATTATATAATTTTTCTTGCTGGAAATCTTGTCTAATTGAAAAATTAAACAAAAGGGTTTCAAAAACAATTGCAGCACGGTACGTTGCTAGAAAACACGTCTCTAAACGAAATGTTTGCTTTGAAATTTTCTAGTTACCTTTACATATTTGATTAAAAATAGTAAAATTCAAGGAAATTATTAACACAAAAAATTATTAAGTGAACCGATATTGTCAAGTAAATATCGTAGTATTAGAACAGATGCTCGTATTATAGATACACATATTTTTTTTTTTTAATTATATTATATTATATCATATTATATCATATTATAAATTAGGCACGCCACGATGCAGATATTTGTGAAAACTTTGACGGGTAAAACCATTACCCTCGAGGTAGAAGCGTCCGATACTATTGAAAATGTGAAAGCAAAAATTCAGGACAAAGAAGGAATCCCACCTGATCAACAACGTCTTATTTTCGCTGGAAAACAATTAGAAGACGGACGTACTCTTTCTGATTATAATATTCAAAAAGGTAAGGTATAATTGTATAGAAACATACTTCGATATGTTATGTATTTTGTACATTGACAATGCTTTATTACTTTGACAGAATCTACTTTGCATCTTGTACTTCGACTTCGTGGTGGTGTTATTGAACCCACCCTTCGTATTCTTGCACAAAAATACAATTGTGACAAGATGATCTGCAGAAAGTGTTATGCCCGTCTTCATCCACGCGCAACTAATTGTCGTAAAAAGAAATGTGGTCATACAAATAACATTCGGCCCAAAAAGAAGCTAAAGTAAACTATACGTTCCAATTTTCTTTGCTTATTTTGCAAATGTATGTGTACACCTTACAATTGATTTTAATAAAACATACATGAAAAAGTAATTTTGCAAATTTCTTTATTGTTTTATTTTACATTAATTATACAATTAATATGAACATATAGATTTCTTAAGTAATCGATGCTGTTTTGTATAAGTTTCATATAAATTAATATCATTGGCATTTGGTATGGAACCACCGGTCTAAATAACAGAATTACAACATATTAAGAAAAGTTTTTATATTCTTTATATGTATAATATGTATAGACTTACCTTGGCTCTTTCAACATATTCCTCGTATATATTTATACTAGATTTTTTTATTACCGGTAACGTAACTACAACAGTTGTAGTTTCTGGAAATGATGCTTGTTGAATTAATTTTGATCGAAGTTTCATGTAATCCGAAGGGTATGTTGCATTGCGTCCAATTAACACAAATCTGTAAAACAAACAAAAAAAAACCAAAGTGTTTTACGTAAAAACCGTGTCTCGTAAAATTTGTAAAAGTAAATATCCAATTATCTTTACTTTTTATACAATATCACATCATTTCTCTTAGGATATTCAGGTTGAGTTCCATACACTTCTTTCATAGATGGAAACAAAGTTTCAAAAGATGTGAATTCCGAGCTTTCTTTGGAAGTTGTCAAGTGGCAGTCGTTGATATGCTGATGACTTTCATCGTCATCTGAACTTGAGTCGTCGCTAGAACTATGAATGATGACAATCTATGGAAATTAACTTTCAAACGATTGTACCCATTTTAATATTGAAATCCAACACTACCTTGCACTCGATGTTGTGCTGCTGGTGCTACTTTGCCCAGTCATAGAAGGATTTTTCATATTTAAATTTTTATTTCCAGTTTCTTCCCTTCTTCTACCTGGTCGTACTCGTACTGCAAATGGACTAAAACTCGTTGTGAAATGTGGCATAAAATCTCTTACGGAATGGCTAATTTGATATGCATAAACTTCAGAAAGTAGAGATAATTCGTATGGTCTACGGAAAACAATTTTCAAATATGAATCAAGTCATTTTTTTTAACTATTCGTACAGTTTTATTTTTATACGAGTGGTACCTATGATAATCGTAGTAAACATCGATCATTTCTTCCATCGAATTTTCTACTTGTATCATTTCCAAACAAGATTTTGTTACTTCGTTCAATGCATAAGGAAGACATTTTAATACATTCGTGTCCCACCATTGAGTTAGGAGTTTTGTTCTCCGATAATATTGACAAGCGGGTTTGTGATGAAGATAATAATCTGTTAAAAGTTCCCAAATAGGTGGTTTCCCTTCCTCGGGTATAAATAAACCTGTGAAAAGTAATTAGTTATAAATATGTAGATTTGATTAAAAGCTTTTACTTACTTCGTACATGTTTGATTACTAATTTGCTTACCTAAGAATAAATTAATTGTATGTTGTTTTTCTTGATCGCTAAAGGTGTTACTATAATATCTGCTCAGGGTCTGCATAATGTCATTACCTTGACTAGTCCATGGTGCAGTTTTTCTAAATCATAAATGAAATATCTTTTTACAGTTGTTATAAATATATTGTTATTACAACCTTACCTGTAAGTTTTTATTCTGTGCACTAATTGAGAACCACCGTATTGTAATGCTAATGTATCACCATGATCTTCGTATAACTCCTCTAACATTCTTACACAATCCGAATCAAATTCTAATTTAGGAGATTCCAGTACCCCTAAAGCACATAACTGGAATCCCAAGGCACATTTTCCTATCGCAAATTGAGCTGTATTCGTACGATCTAAACAATCTACACAGTTTGTTCTAATAATTCCAGTCTGTAATGTACCTCTTTTACCAAAGCACTGTCTTACTTTATTTTCAATACAATTTAATTCGTTATACTTATTTTCTGTAGAAAGTTTAGAACCAATATTATATTTGTCAGATAAATTTTCATTTATTACATTTCTCGAATTTTGAATATTACATGCACTATTTGATAATATAGAATTTAGATTTGTTTTGTGAGGTTTTTTAATATAATTAGATTGAGAAAGAAACAGATTTCTCTGACTGTAATATGGATTTTGTGACTGAAAAATACTCGTTTTCAAAACGGCATTATATGCTATATTACCTAATCGTGCCATAACATTGACTTTCTTCCTATATAAAATATAAAATATAATGTTATACCGTTATACAATTTCTTTCTGTACTTCATAATTATAGTCGTACCTTTTATTCATTCGAGCCATATCAAAACTTATATACTGAATATGATGTTCCGGTGGTAGAAATTGATTTAAATATTTAACAGCCATGCTTAGTTCTTCGCTTAGCGTGCTCTCATGTTTTTTCTTCTCACGTTTTTTAACAAGATTAAGAATTATAATTGGAGAACCATACCTCTTTAGTAACTGATTAAAATGTGCACCTGAGATTTTTTAAATATATACTTTATAACAAGTGTGAAGACTATTTGATCATTTTTTAAGCTCTTCACCTGCTGTTTCTACATAGGGATCAGCCAAATCACAAGTAATAGTAGGTTTAGGAACCATTTTACTAACATCTTGACTCCAATGTCCAGGGACTGATCCACGCATTTGAACAAAAGTACTAAACCGACCTTTGCTTAAAGAACTTACTCCAGAATCGTGTACAATTTGCTCCGTTTCTACTTCATTAGCTACATCTCCCTGGATTCATAAAACTTTATCTTAATGCTAAATGATTGTTAAAGTGGAAGTCGAAAATGATTGATGTACTTACATCAAAATTTGCGCCACGTTTCAAAAATCTGGTACCTGCATATTTATTACTTCTTCTGGCTATAATAGTTACATACATCGATCGTCCAAAAATACTAACATTTGATTGACCAATAAAACCATGTATAACGTATAAAACCCAGTCACGATATAAATCTTTCTCTACTGGTTTCAACAGATGAGAATTCCACACAAATCGACGATGGGGATTACTTCGTACACCATAATCAACATGTTTTTCTGTATTACTGAAAAATCATTAAATGTAATATTGAACTAAATAACAAACTTTATTGTTTAATTATTACGACGACAAACCTGTTAGTCCGATAATCCTTTTTAAATGACCACATATTGAAAAAGTCTTCTGCATCTTCGGTCTCGTTATTTAAATTCTTGTTATCAGTAGTAGAAATATCAGATTTAATATGTTTCGGCGGAGTCATATTACTTTGTAATGTATGCGTTAAGTCATACGAATAACTGAAGTAAAAGTTACTACTAAGATCTATACTTTGAAACATTTTTACATATCTTTGTTCGTCCGGATGAAAAACACGAACATTGTCGTTTGGAATATAAATCATTGAAGTATCTTCTATTTTATATATTGTATGATGACCAATTACAGCTACTTTACGTCGTTTCGTGACTAATATTATATAATATCCTTCCAAAAAACGTACAAACCCTACCAAAAAGGATATTTAACTATTATATTAAGACACTTCCATCAAAATCAGTAAACCGTAATATATTTTATATGTACTTAATATGCTTGAAACTTGTATAAAATATTTTCATTAACATTTAATGAATCGTGAAAATATGTAACATGCTTATCTCCATAATTAGGTAAAATGACATGCAAATATGATGAAAATTACATCATGCTAAAAACATACGCATCCTGTAATGTTTTACGCATGATATGTTTATATTTGATGTAATATCTAACATTGAATCCTATTCGATATGGTATTTCCAATTTAATAACTTAGCACAGAGATGTCACAGAGAATGACCAATGACATATTCAAGCCATATTACTATTACATTTACTATGTTAATCTTGTTTAATCTTTAATAATATAGTATTGTTTAATTATAGTTACTATTACAAGTTGAAAAATCCTTAATAAATTGTTTTAATTGCAAATATAGAATATTTAATTTTGAATATTAAACTCGATGGTCCTTACCAAGAAGACCAAAAGCTGGTACTAGTCGAGGAAAAGTATCTCTCTGCCACATCGTTTTCCAGGTGAATTTAGTTTGAGTTGGTTTGTGCAATGGTTTTTGATATTTTTGGTGTTCAGATGCTTCTGATACACCACTGTCAGATGTAGGTTCTTTGTAAGTGTTGCCTTTGTTAGCAAGCAAATATAAGGATACTAAGTTTTGTATAAGGTTTAGCAATAAAATTTTGTGCTTAGTATTAAACATGCAATTAGGAAGTAAAAAAACATGCAGAACTGATAAAATTCAATTATACCTCTAACAGCACTATATGATAATAAAAAAAAAAAAATATATATATATGTGTGTTGTATCATAACAGTATGCGTACAATTATACACATATACGTATTCATGATTATACAAAAATTTGAATATGTCATATATTATTATAGAGAAACATCTACATGCATTTATAGTTCATAATATTAAAAATTTTAAGAAACGTAAATTAACATTACTTACCAACAATACCAAAAGCTGAAACAATTCTTGCAACTCCACCAACATTGTTTCTTTGTCCAGCTCGGGTACGGTTGCCCATATCTATCATATTTACAAGATCTTTTATCTCATCCTGAGTATATTCTCGTTTATCATCTACAACAACTAATTCTTTCGGTTCCATTCGATCAATTTTTAACACTCGGAACCGTGTTAAAGTATTGTTTGAACCCATCAAATAAAATCTCTGCAACAGAATTGTACAATTAATTGTTTTCAAAACTATGTATTTAACCGCTTCGTTAATTCATTATGATCTTACAGATTTCGTTTCATAAAGTGCGATTTTTTGAATTGAAGAAATAATTGGATGAAAAACCACAGTTGGAACTATATTTTCATCCATTTTGAAATAATACAATTTCAAATACTACTTGTATGTAATAAGTACATACATACATAATATTTTATTTGTATATTTTTACAACTGACAATTACTTCGAAACTTGTCACTTGTCACCATCCTAGATCCATCCACCTATTTATAATTTATATAGATCGTAGAGAGCGCGCACGAAAATGCTAGCAAAAAGAAAGTTTCAAGCTACGTCGATATTTCAGAACATGAAAATGGTCACATCTATTCTAATACCTTGTCTGTGGTTTTGTCATACTGTCCTCCGACGTTTTAATTTTTTGTCGTGTACTTTTTTGTACTTTTAAATGTACATTCGAATTAAAAAAATATAAATTATACAGAGGTAGTCAACGCTCATCGATTAGCTTCAACTTTCATCAATTCGATCAGGTGAGAATCAGCAGTTTTTTCGAATTTTTTAAATCATCGTAAACAAAATAAGTGATTTAAAATTTAAAGAGTCTGGCGTGACGGGGTAGTGGGGGTGGTATACGATTGCGCTTGTCTGCATATTATTACTTATAAGTAAGTTATGCCCAAAGTAGTAAATATAATTTCGATCGTAATCTTTAGTTGTCATTAGGATAAAAATTACGAGCTGATAATGGGTAATGCGGGAAGTAATCAACCGGTTGGACATCATCATAGTAGCAGCACTAGCAGAGAACATCGTCATATCAAAGAACATCCTCCACCTTCACCAGGAAAAGAAGGCCAAGCTTTTGTCTTTGATAAAAAACCAAGTCAAAAATTAGTTTTTCAATCCTCTCATGAGGAAGAAGAACCCTATTTTGCAAAGGTACTTTGCAAAGGTCGACTGAATTGATTGAAAATTTCCAAGAAAATATTTCTACTTGAAAAACGTATCGTGTTTGTTATCTACAGACAGCTGCTCAGCATGACGGAGAAGATTTTGGTTCTCAACGTCCACGTTCCAATACTGTATCGGAAGGGACCAAAGTAGCAGATAGCAAAGTATTACCGACAGTTTTCAAATGGGAAGGGGGTGGTAAACAGGTATATATCAGTGGAACATTTACCGGATGGAAAACATTGCCAATGGTTAAAAGCCATGGTGATTTTGTAACAATCATTGACTTACCAGAGGGAGAACATCAATATAAGTTTTTTGTTGATGGTGAATGGAGACACGATCCAGATATAGTAAGTTTTTTTAATTATAACCAGTATAAAAATGTTGTAGGATCGTTTTTTCAACATTTCCTTTTTATAGAAAATTGTTGATAACGGTATGGGTTCTAAGAATAATTTAGTATCTGTAAGGAAATCTGACTTTGAAGTTTTCCAAGCGCTAGCAAAAGATAGCGAAGGTGTTATTAGTAGTGCTCAAACAGAATATGGGCAAGAAATTCCTCCTCACAAGCCTTGGGAGAAAGTAGCAGGTCCTCCAATATTACCACCACATTTACTACAAGTTATCCTTAATAAGGATACCCCTTTATCCGTAAGTAGACAAATAAAAAATATGAGTAAAGTTCTTGATTCATTAAAAAATTACACAATTACAGTGTGAACCGACGCTTCTACCAGAACCAAATCACGTTATGTTAAATCATTTATATGCCTTAAGTATTAAAGATAGTGTTATGGTTTTGTCTGCGACGCATCGTTATCGTAAAAAGTACGTTACCACTTTACTGTATAAACCAATTTGAAGCTCCTAAGTTATTCCCGATATTATCGGTAATCGGTTAGTTACATCGAATTAAAGCATATATATATTGTAGGTAAGGTGAAGTATTGACTATTGAAAAAAAAAAAAAAAAAAAAAAAAAAAAAAAAGAAAAACATTTGGAAATTGGCAGTTGTTGTAAACAATTTGTTGTATTTGAAATGTAAAATACTGTAATTATTATTTATTAAAATGAAATATTTTGCATTAGATATCTTCCATATAATGAGTCACTTTTATTATATAAATATATATTTAAACCATGTTATCCGTTATTTCTGCTAATTTGGCATATGGCGGTTCGGATCGTGTTCTAAGAAAGTATGTTCCAGTAGCCGTTTGTCTAACATGCTCTCCCATTAACACAGTTTTAGTCTGGTCACAACTGCCTTGCATAAATTGATCCCAAGTATCGCATTTATGTGCCGTAAATCCTACTTTAGAGCCAATACTTTCACTGAAATACACATAGGCTCGACCATGACTACACGATTCTGTATAGAAAAAAAAAGTCGTGTATGAGTACTTGTTGAAATATCGTACCAATTACAATATTACCTATTACTTCCGGTAAACAACAACAACCAGGTTGAACTGCTGTTCCTGCGTTTGGATAGAAATCCACGCTACCTAAAGGTTGCAAAAACCCTAACACTCCACCACAGGAATGAATAATATCGACAAACGCCGCGTCTGTAGAATCTAATCGAGTTTTATCGGATGTAAGTAAATGAAATCCAGGTAAAGCAGGATCCAAACCGGTTATTCTTCCTAACTTACCGGAAGTTATCGAACTTCCGGCATTTCCAGCTACGTGGGCTCCAAGTGAATGACCTTAATAATATACAATAACAGTTACGATATAACGTTTAATCGTATCTTTAACTAATTACAGCATTAATCCGTACCAAGAAAATGAATATCTTTAGTTTTGACACCAGTTTCAACGACTAAAAAGTCAATAAATTCAGCGGCCGTTTTTCCTACTCTTTCTGTATTACGCATTGGTCCCAGATAAAACGTGCTCGCAGCCAGAGGTTGCCAGTCAACCAAAATGACATTATAATCATTGTATTTTAAATATTCTATGTCATTATAACAGGCATTAAAATGTGCTTTTTGTTTAACATAAAATTTCTAAGAAATTATAACAAAGTTTCAATACCTTCTTTCATGTTGAGAAGACCAGTGCTCATTGCGCTCGACTTCCATCCGTGTGTTATCAATTTTGTTTTTCGAGAGGGATTAAAATCAGATTTCGATAGTCCCATAGTATCGTTCGTATGCAATTGAGTACCATTTTCTGGACCAGATCTTCAAGCACATTGATAATTTTAAGAAATTTCACAAGATATTCTTTTTTTTTCAAGTACTATATAATTATAAAATGATTGATTACCGAGTGTAAAGGATATAAGAGATTTGCGATTCGTCAAAAATTCCTCGTATATCTTCTTCGGTTTCTTTTAATACTGCTACTTGTGGTTGATCGTTTCCATCAGGCATAAAAATCCAGTCTTCTCCATATCCATCGTATCTTTCTTGTAAACCGCTATTCCACGCTTGACAGTAATTACATAAAACAATAAATAGTACTGTACAAATTTCCAATGAGTTTATTACAGACATTTTTCCGTTTGTAAAGGCCACAAACAAGCGTTACAGTATTTAAAAACAATGCTAAAAAATAATTACAAAATTATTTAGACACGTGAATTAAATCGTCAATTTCTCTTAATTGGATGGCGAAAACTGCAAGGCAGAACCTTCTTATAAACCCTGACAATATCGTAACGAACATTGCTGGAGAGATTCACGCGACGGCCCAGTTTACGCTATTTTATCTTTAACACAGGGGTATCGTGTTTGCGGAAATACTATCAAGTGGTTACCCGACAGTGCTTTAAATATTATAATTATATTCAAAGAGGTGCAGGTTTTTGCCCAATTAACTGTCGGATATGCTATGTATTTTCGTATCACGTAAAAGTAAATAGTAACACATACATAATATATATTGTGAAACAAGACTATTACTTTTTGCGCTGAAGACAAGAAAACTTTTTGCATAAAGAAGACAACGAAAACAGCAAATCGAATAGACATGATAAAATAATTTGTTATATCAACATAAAATATATTATCACACATTCTTACATACTTTCTGTTTATGTAAATTATAACTGCCGACTTCTTTTTCCATGTTACAACTAACTTAATTTAATATTTACTGTATACATTAAAATTTAGGATTATTTTAATATCACTTGTATATACAGTCGTCATAATTTTATCATAAACTTAAACTAACTTTCTGAAGTTCAATCATCGTACGTGATTATCAAAAATACGGTAGACATTTCATTATACCATCTTGTTCTCTTATTATTAGAAGGTTCTGAAAAAGTCGTGTAACAAGTGATATAATTTTATTACCATAATAACATTGCATTAAGTCCAACGTAAAAGTAAAACTCACCGTTTGGTATCCTATTTGTTCCGAATTCACCATCGCCGAAACAACCTGCTAATGGTACTTTTGGAAATAATTTTTTAAATATAGATGATTCCACGTTACATTCCTGAAACATGTTTTCACCACGCGCACAACACGCAAACATCAATCCTATGGAATGTTTCTTTAAACAAATACGATTTCTAAATAATTTCAATCGCTGCTCAACTTTCTCTTTAGTATTATGATTTCTATCAACAATTAAAGACCACGTGTCGATTGGCCCAACCAAAGCAACAGCAGTGCAGAATGCAAATTGTGTACACTGATCGTTAGGTGTCTCGCTATCTTTTGAATTGCATACAAATCCACACCTGACTACTCCTCCCCATACTGAAAGTTCATCTTCTTTATAACTATATAAAAAAAAAAAAAAAAAAAAAAAAGAAAAATTTATTATGTACTTAAGATATGACTATAACATCAAATACTATTACATATAAAATTTTACCATTTTTTTAGAGAGTTTGCAATTTCTATTGCCGAACTGCGTCCTTGCGATCTATCACAAAATAGTAGTAAACATTTAGATGTATTAGTGTCCTTTCCAGCTGTGTCAAGAACACTTTTTATTTCTTCAATATATTTTTTCTTAGATTCTGATATACCATTTATTTTAAATAATATATTATCTATAAATGTAACTGTTTTAACCGTTACATTAGGTAAATCGGGTAAAAATACACCTAAAATATTTTCTACATTTTCCTGCATTTCCTTATCATTGATAACAATACCATATGTAGTTGTCAATGTTACAGTGTGACAATTTGATGGAAGAATGTTACAATGACAATCTTAACAAAAACAAAATGTATGCGTTAGAAACAGGATATTACATACAATTTTAACATATTTAAGAAATAAAAAAACAAGAGATACCTTTCTTTCTGAAACGAGATAATGGAGGTGTAAAAAACAATCCTAATGCTGGTTTTATTCTCAATTTTTTAAATATTTCGACTTTGACATACTCCTCGTCCACTTCTTCATTGGATGATGTACAACTTTTTATCAAACATATAGGACCCCTAGTTCGTTTTTCACTATTTGCTGCCTCAAGCCAGGATCTGTAATATAATAAACCCCTACATACTAGCAGATTTTACGAAGCTTCTACGAAAACGGGCCAGGAAATCTCTTACGAGAGGTTAATAAAAACATGAGCTTTACTTTCATTTAATATACCAAAACAATGAAAACAGTTAATGAGTTCGCACCTGCAAACCATCGAAGCACTCGCTAATTCTTCTGCATTTAAATATTCAAATATAATTCTTAAAACGTCATAGGTTAAGTACTGGTGACAACATTTGTCGTTAACTTTTTCATTTTCTTCAACATTCAATTTATTGTCATTATTTCCAGAAATTTTCTTCCGCGGACAATCCTCCATTTTTACGACTGTCCAAATTCAACAAGGATAATAGGTTGTCTTTTATGATATTTTATCGCAAGGAACAATTCCAATTGCTACCTGTTATTTATCTTGTCCAGTTTGCTTATGTCATCAACCAGGGTAAGAAATAGATTACTACTGCGTGTAATCTTTTTTTCGCTGTTTTAACTTTTCTTTAATTTTCTGTTGTAATCACTAGCAACAACAATTAAAGATCATTGTCTTGAAAAATGAATTATTTGAAAACCGAAATTTCAAAATTCATAGAAACTCTACCAAGAGGTAGCTGCACTGTTAAACTTCGTAAGAAAAAAAAATAATGTGCATGCGTGGTAAATGCAGCAGTTAGAGCATATCCAAGCGATGACATATATACGATAGATATATTACGGATTGTAAAGAATTCGAATGGAAATATATACATATCTATTTATATATTTTTAATTAAAAGTTCGATTTTATAGAAATCTAATGGAGATTGATAATTATAAAGGAATACTTGTATCAGAAAACAATAGCAATGTTTGCCGCGTTTGTCTTACAACAAATCAAAATAACCAATGCATTTTCGACATTAAACAAAGTAATTCAAATAATATAAAGATAATTAATTTGTTAGAGAAACTTCGTTTGTGCAGTGGTCTGGAGGTCAGTGTAACTTTAATCTTTCCCTTATGTATTGTCATTTGATTAACTGATATGATTTTGTGATCAGATATTGGAAAACGATGGTTTACCTAATACTGTTTGCATGAAATGTATAATGAAAATTAATGATGCTCATGAATTAAGAAAACAATGTCAGCAATCTGATACTCGATTACGAGAATTATATGGAAAATTAAAAAAAGAATATGATATCGATAGATGTAAGATTACTAAAGTAAGTATTTGTATTTATACATATACAAAAAATGAATACATAAATACAAAGTTGTAACAATTTTATTTTATTTACTAGGATAAATGGTGCCAAACAGATTATTCTATTGCTTCTGATTTTGTTAAAGATGAAAATTGTACATCTGCGATAGATCATGATTCTTTGTCAACTTTAAATCTGAATTCAAATGTCAAACCTACAGAAGAAAATAAAATAAATAATGAATCGAACCGTGTAAAACAGGATGAATTTAATAATTGCTTAAATAAACAAACTACTCGTGTTAAATCAAAAGCAGAATCTGAAAAACATGTCACTGGGAGGGATGCTTACCGAACAAGGAGAATGACAATGTTTAAAAGAGTGACATCTATAGAAAATTTAAAAAATCATAAGGAAAGACAAAGGCAATACATAAAAAAGAACGCAAACTTAAAATGGGATACTTCAGAAAATGATCATTCAACGAATGCTATAGATGCAAGTTTGTTAAAGTTATATGTTTGTACTAAATGCGGTAGACATTATTCTAGTAAAAAATCGTTAGATAGACACTTAATAACTCATCATGAGAAAACATTCACGTGTAATAAATGTAACAAACACTTTTTTCATTTAGACAAATTAGTAGAACATAGCAAATTGCACGAGATAAAAGAAAAACCTAAACCAGTATTATGTAGGATATGTAATAAAAACTTTAGAAAAACTGATACTATGGTAAGACATTTAAATGTTCATAAAAGAGCTAATCCAAAAGAAGTTCTTTCTATTCTAAAAGAAATCAGAGACAGAAGAAAATTAGAGAGTATCAGTGAATCCGAGAAAACAGTTATTCAAGTTAAAAATAATGATGATAAAAAGGAAACAGACGAAAAGTCCGTGTCTAGGTATAATAGTATGATTTCAGACAAACAAGAAACTTGCACATTACAGACTGATTGTAAAAGTCCTACTTCTGCCTTATTATTTTTAGATGTAAATGCTAGTGAAAATGATTCTTTTGATAATAATATGGTTTATAAATGTAAGTACTGTACTAAACGTTATACGATCGAGAAATCACTTCAAAGACATTTACTCGTTCATGCCGACAAAAAATTTGTTTGTAACGTATGTAATATGAAATTTTATCGTGAAGATAGATTACAAAGTCATAAAAATCGATATGGTCATGATGAAAATAAAATATCTCCTGAAGTACAAAAACCGTCTGATGAGAAATCGACTATTAAATTAATAAACAGCTGGATACGAGAAGAGCTCGACTCGGACAATGAAGAAAAAGGCTTTCCTTGTAAAATTTGTGGAAAATCGTATGACACAAAAAAGTCTTTATCAAAACATCAACTAAGTACACACAATTCAGAAGAAGAAGGTTGTGCATCCTGTGGTGAAATGTGTAATTGCGATGAAAAAGATAAAGAACAGAAAGCAAATGAGGGATTAAAACCATATAAATGCAGTGAATGTAATAAATCCTTTGACAAGGAAGATAAACTGCAAAAGCATATAATGAATCACGAACGCCCTAAAGAGCAGCAAGACGTGGATTTCAAACGATTTTTATGTCATATATGTAGTAAGACCTTTAGACAAAATACAGGTCTTATGTTTCATATGAGAACGCATACCGGCTATAAACCTCACGTTTGTAAGTACTGCGGAAGAGGTTTTGCATCGAATTCAAATCGGATCAATCACGAAAGAACTCATACAGGTGACAGACCATTTGTCTGTCATTTTTGCAGTGCTGCTTTTGCTAAATCCTGTACTCTTAAAGCACATATTACAACTCATACTGGAGAAGCAAATTATCATTGCAAAACTTGTGGTAAGTCATTTAGGCGATTAAAATACTTGAAGGAGCATAGATTTACTCATACAGGAGAAAAACCATATGCGTGTAAGATCTGCGGAACGGCGTATAGTCATTCTGGAAGTTTATTCGTACATGAGAAAAAATGTAAAGCACAGTTTAATAGCTACCAGTCTAATTCCGCTCAAAGTACGGAAACTTATTGTCACTCTGAAACATCTTCGCCACGTGTAACTCCTATCATTACAATTTTACCTGAAGTTCATTTGAATGTTTCTGATGAGCATGTTCTGAGCACAGAACATAGCAAAACTTACATAGATAATAATCAGATGATAACTTCTCAGAATATCAACAATTTAAATACTGATAATCCATCTGATCTGCATGGTCATTCAAATTCGGATAGTCCCGATGTTTCTTTAACTATTAAAAGTTTCGCCTTGATCAGGCAAATGTTTCAATCGTAAATCGGCTTAAACCAATGATTAAATTTCAAATTAAAATGTTTCTGTGATAAATTTTAATAAAAATAAAATGACAAAAAATATGTAGAATATTCTTTTACTTGATTGTAAAATTAAATCGCAACTGAAAAGACACAATTCTGACTCCTTTTGATTCTATTTTTTAGAAATCAACGCAAGACCGAAAAATGATTAAAGTAATTGCTTGATGTGTTTGTATTTTAAAAAAACCGCCAAAAATTAAGTATTTTTAAAAATACAAGTTTATCAAACAACAAATATTCACTGACTTCTAAAAAATCAAAGAGAGTCAAAATTGTGTTTATTTAGTTGTGAGTGCAAAGTGTAGTAGAAAAATAGAATATCTAATTTTACCTGGGAATTTCCGAGGCCCCCAAAATCATGATCCCTCGTGAACAAAGGTATGTCCACTCTTTTTAAATCTATAGTCACTGTATGTATGTATGTATGTATGTATACCGTAGTTCACCAGAGTCCATAACTGCAAAAAGACCAGTTTTCGTTCTTCGCGCTTCTCCAGTGCGCATCTTCGCCCTGATTGGCGATACTCCCAAACAAAGTGGAAAGCGATTAGCAGAGAGCTCGCTGCGTTCCCCCACCATCTTCCAACCTGCGCGTCGCAGTTATGGACTCTGGTGAACTGTGGTATAGATTGTATGTTAATATGTTAATTTATGAACAATTTATGTGACGATTGATCGCTTTTCTATTCATAATGATCTATTCTATACAGAACATTAACATATCATTTATGACATCATTAGTTAATGAAAATATAATTATTTCAGTGTAAAGGAACCATAACGCGTAATCATTAGTTCGTCTTGAATATGGCGAGTTTACACAGGCAGTGACTGTATGTATTGAGTATTTATAATATATGTACATACGTATAGGAATCATGGTTGAAAAATTTTATCTCATCAATGAACCCCTTCCCTGCCTCATGAAAATAAAAAAAATAATAAAAATAAGAAAAAAATATGAAACAATAATAATTTCTTAGTTAACACGTGTACTGAAAATGATATTCCCAAGTCGTAAATCACTGCAGTTCGAATTCATTAAATCACTCGGTATTGTATGTATGTACCTGCAAACAGTTATATTTACAATGGCGTTCAGTTTGGCTGCTTTTTCGTACATCGTGGCTTTAATTGTAGATGCTTTTTTAATATTCTTTGCAATATTTCATGTACGTGTCATTCACAAATGATGACTATTTTTGACACAAAATATTAACTAAAAACGTCAATATGAATGGTCATTGCAAATTATTTCGAACCATAGTGTTTTTAATTTATATAGTAGTTCATAATTAACGACGTTAAATTTTTCAGGTTATTGCGTTCGATGAATTAAAGACTGGTTATAAAAATCCCATCGAACAATGTAACAGTTTAAATCCGGTGAGACTACAAATGTTTCTATAACCTTAATTATTTAAAATTCATAATGACATTTATATTAATATTTCAGCTGGTTATTCCAGAATATGGATTGCACATTTTAATTAACATATTATTTTTAATAAGTGGACAGTGGTTTTCATTACTTTTAAATGTTCCATTAATAGCGTATCATTTATGGCAATATTTTCATAGACCTGTTATGTCTAAACCAGGTCTTTATGATCCTACAAGTATAATGAATGCTCAGGTTCTAATGATTCACCAAAGAGAAGGATGGATTAAACTAGCATTTTACCTTTTATCATTTTTTTATTATTTATACGGGTAAGTTTTAAAAAATTTATGTATCTTGATATATTTTTATATTAAATTTCACATTAAAAGTAATGTTTATAATCACTAATGTTTCAAAACAAATTTTATGAATTTCTGTTTTGTTTCAGTATGATCAGTTCATTAATTCATTGAAAAAGGTATTCCTTATTGTGTTTTCAATAACTTTCTGCATTTTTTTTTTAATATGTATAAAGTCAGTGTCTATGAATAAGCGGAAGGATATTTAATATGTTAAAATGTTAAGATTTTTAAAAATAAAGCTTAATGTTTGGATACCAATCTTTTCTATTTTATTGTAAGTTATTACAACATAACTATTTATAATAGTTAATATATATATATATATATATATATATACACACACACACACATGTACTTACATACACCCACAGATATGTACATATATATTTTTTAATAAAAATTGTATTATTAAGATTTAATTTAAACTCATTCAATAAATAGCCTTTAATTTCTATAATCATTTTTCTTCACATCAAATTATCTGACGTCAAACTTGAAGCAAAAGTGGATTAGACGAATAGTGGGAAGCTCCTTCCCCTAATTTTCTCCTTAACCGAGAAAAGTCGTCCCTGTGTGCGGTTGTACTAACTAACGTATATATATACTATATATATATATATATATGCATACGTGTCATGTTGAATCGATTTTAACCTCAATTCTTATTGCCAATAAATACAATGTTTTCTGAAAACACGTAAAGTACTTCTTTATGTAGCAATTCGCATTTATATAGAATATTGTTGTGTTAAAGACGATAATATTTATTACGTAAAAATGCCAACTATTAGTATTAAACGTGATTTATTATTCATAGTCCTGAATAAAACGTATTGTAAGTTAAGATTATTCAATGAAAATTTTAATTGCTTTATAATTAAACATGTTTAAATAACATTAATTCAGTTTTTTAATTAATTCCAATTAGTAGATAGTTTTTTCAAGTTCCAGGATTTTTTTTTTTTAATCTATTGTAATATAATTTTAGCGGATGAGGAGTTCCAAGATTTGTGTTTCAAATTTGGTCTAGAATTGGATGAAGTGGTATGATATTATGAGTTAATGTTATGCAACATAAATCATTAATATAAATTATTTTATTATTTAGTTTAATATGTATAAATAATGTTAAATCTTAATGTTTAGACAACAGAGAAGCAAACAATAATAAAGGAACAAGGTTTAGTTGAAAATACAGAGATGTCAGAGGAAGTTATCTATAAAATTGATATCCCAGCAAATAGATATGATTTATTATGTTTAGAGGGTTTAAGTATTGGACTTCTTATATTCTTAAATAAGTACGTATATATTAATTATGTCATATATGCATTTATATAAATCCATGTTCATAAATAATTATTATAAGTTCTTTTTAAATGGCTATTAATTATATATTCAGTAAGTTATTAATCTTTAACTGATTCTTGATAATACAATGACAGGACATAGTACAGTGATTGATTAAATTCAACTTTATAGAATTTGTATAATATTTATATATATATTTTAATATTTTCTAACATAGGCTAGATATACCAAAATACACAGCAATATCACCAAGTACTGGCCCACAAAAAATCATTATGTCAGAGCAGGTATATAATTTAAATAAGCACTAAAATTAAAGTTGATTATGACAGTAAAAGAAGTTAAAATATATAACATTCGAGAACAATATGTTTGTATTTCAGTGTTTAAAAATAAGAGGACATATTGTTGCAGCTGTTTTACGCGATATTAAATTTACAAAAGATTCCTATAATAGCTTCATTGATCTGCAAGACAAATTACATCAAAATATAGGTAGAAAGCGAAGTTTAGTATCCATTGGTACTCACGATCTGGATACCGTTAAGGGACCATTTTTATATGATGCGAAATCACCAAGCGATATTTCTTTTAAACCTCTGAATCAAGACAAGGAGTACACAGGAGAAGCAATTATGAATTTGTATGCTGTAGGTGTATTTCGATTCTAATATACTGTATATTTATTTTAAACGAAATTTTATATTAACAATTATTTTACAGAATCATGCACAGTTAAAACAATATTTGCACATCATAAAAAACAGCCCAGTTTATCCTGTAATAGAGGATAGCAATGGGATTATTTTATCTCTCCCACCAATTATTAACGGAGATCATTCAAAAATTACACTCGATACTAAAAATGTATTGATCGAATGTACTGCTACAGATCTTACAAAGGTACGTGTAACAGCAGTTTATTTACTAGATAAGAAAAGAAAAAGAAGAAAAAATAAGTAAAACTGAAATTTAAAAAATCGACAGGCAAAGATAGTATTGGATACTATAGTTTGTGCTTTTAGTCGATATTGTAAAATAAAATACACGGTAGAGACAGTAGAAATTGTATATCCTAACAAGAAAATATACCATTATCCGGAATTTAACTATCGTATTGAGGAAATTGATTGTAAAAAAGCAATAGAATATATCGGTATAAAACAAACACCAGAAGAAATAGCGGAATTACTTTCTCGAATGTCGTTGAAGACATTTGTTAAAAGAAATAATAAATTAGACGTTGAAGTGCCTCCTACTAGACACGATGTGATACATGCATGTGATATTTACGAAGATATTGCTATAGCGTATGGATATAATAACATTAAAAAAACTATTCCATATTTATCTACAATTGCAGAAGAGGTAAGAACAAATATCACCGATTGTTTAAATTTTAAAAATTTTAAATTAAAATTTGGTTATAATATTTTTATCTTGTATTTTAAACTTAGTTTCCACTAAACAAATTATCCGATCAGCTGCGTATAGAATTAGCTTGTGCTGGATTTACAGAAGCCTTAACTTTCTCATTGGTATGTAAAAGTATTGACAATATAATTTTGTTGATTGCGTGAAGTAATCAATAACTAAATCGATTTATTTGTTTTGTAGTGTTCGTGCGAAGATATATCGGATAAATTAGGTCATAAACTAAAAAATGTACCCGCAGTGTACATATCAAATCCAAAAACATTAGAATTTCAGGTATACATACATATATATGTATTTATATATTTTATTCGAGGAACAATATCGGTATCTTTTTTGAATGATTTTACAGGTTGCACGTACTACTTTGTTACCAGGTTTATTAAAAACATTAGCTGCAAATAAAAAAATGCCGCTTCCTCTTAAATTGTTTGAAGTATCCGATGTAATATTAAAGGATAATATTGTAGAAGTTGGGGCACGAAATAATCGACGTTTGTGTGCAGTGTACTGCAATAAATCGGATGGTTTTGAAACAATACATGGTTTACTGGATAGGATATTACAAGTACTAGAAGTACCATGGAATTCTAACAAAAGTGATAATGGATATTACCTTCGTAATGCCGACGGTAAAGTATCCTGTGATTTTGTGATTTTATTAGAAAAATTATACGTCAACACAGAAGAATACGAACTGTTTAGTTACTTAAAATATAATAGTATCTTTTCTTTATTCTGTATCATTTTTTCAGATCCGATTTTCTTTCCTCGTCGTTGTGCGGAAATATTATGTTACAGCAAGGTAATAGGAAAAATGGGTGTTTTGCATCCAGATGTGCTATCAAAATTTGATCTAAATACACCCTGTTCTGTATTAGAAATTAATATTGAACCATTTTTATAAAATATACACGATAAAGTACTTTCTATTTATCTCATTAATTTTATGTAATAGATTAATAAAAATATAAACAGCTTTTACAATACAATGTATATAAAAAGCACAAAGATCATGTTAAACACGATAAAATTATACTTCATTTCATTTTGCTTAATTGAATTATCCTAAACCCTATTTATATATACATATTTAAAAAAAAATATAAATTAAGATATTTCCGAAGTTTAAAAATGATATTACATATTTAAGTAGTTTTCGTTGTCGTCTCTTTGGAACTTTTTTCCCATATTTAATAGCGTTAAATTTTCAAAGGTATACTTTATCAATCAGTAACATATTTTGTATTGTTGTTTTTAAAGGTAAAAGTGTACCTATGTATATGTATGTATATTATCAGATGATTAAAAAAAGGAATGAACGAGTAGAAACGAAAGAAAGATGAATTACATTGTATACCTTAGCTAGGAATGGAAAACTCATAACTGTACAAGAATAAATTGAAAGTACCCGCCACGGAAAACGAAAGATGGCACATCGAATCGTATGAAATCATATAGATGGTTGAAGAGGCATCCGGGAGTCTTACCGTCAGCCATAGTAGAAATGGCGGGTGTTAGCTTACGTGAATGACGGCGATCGTGCTCGAGATTATTATCGAAAAGCAAGTGTTCTGTGTGTGTTTTACGACACGGAAACGATACTTTAGTATCATATGATTCATCTGGAAGGTAAAGATGCAGAATGTAGCACAAGGAACGACCTCGGATAGTCAGAAGCACGAGAAATCAGCAAACATTCACCACGACATTGGAAAGACGTCGTCAACTCCCCAGTCTTCGAACTCCAGTCCAACGAAGTCAGAGACCGAGACCTTCTCTGAACTGCAGCCACGCTTTATGGCAGACTCGTCGGAGAGCGAAGAAGACAGTGTTTCAGAGGTAAACGAAATGAAAAAAAAGAAACATGCCACGTTGTGAATAAGATATTGGTGCGATGAGAAGTTGAGCGCACGCATGTACGCACGCATATGCACCATGCACGCACACGCATGAACTCGTCGCCGCTTCTGTCGTTCGTCCAGTCACCGTCCCCCTCCCAACTTCTTGTTCTTCTTTCTTACATATTGGCTCACTTTTATTTGTCTCCTCTCGTGTATATATTTGTATATATGTATGAATACGTCATGGTGGTGCGTGCGCGTACGCACACGTCACCTTTTCACGAAATCTATTCGAATCGATGTTAATCTTATTTGACATTTTCTAATTTCATTGCATATTTGTTTAATGTAATTTTATTGCAAAATAGATACGGTGACAGTATCTAAATTAAAGTAGTTTTGTTTTCCTGTTAATTTATACAGTTTCTTATAAACGACAGAGAAATTGTTTTTCGATACAAATGATATGACATTATAATGGAATGTGTGTTCGGTAATGGGTAAACAATAATTATAATACAAAAAAAATGAAAAGGAAAAGAAAAACTTATTCAGGGTAAGCAAAACTGATATACAAGATACAAACTAAAACAAAATTCGTTTGTCTTTTTAAGAAGTTCAAATTCGACTTCGAACATAAGATGTTGATAACAACCAACTAATCATCTATTTAATCGCTACGAAATGAAACGAATTTTACACGGATACCTTACAAGAAACAAAGGGAACAAGAACGAAAAGGGAATTTGTCAAGAACGTTATATAATTGGAATATATGAGTTTAACAGTTGATAAAATACTAGTATATTGTTTGCTGCGCGTGATCCAACTATACAAAATATCCTCATACTTTTTGTTGAACGTACTTTCCTCGATTCTTCAATGACACTAATCTTATTAGGGTTTGATTTGAATCATTTAAAAAAATCATCGATCGATTGATGTTTTTTGGTTATCAAATAAATTCAAGGTATTCAAGGTATTCAAGGTAGAAGATACCTTTAAAGAAAGAAAGGAAAGCAGGGAGGAAGGAAGAAAAAGATTGATGTAGGATTTGTTGTATTTCATAGTTTTACGGTGGTACATACATCCATACGTACGTCTACGTAGAAAATGTTGGTTAAAGTACTTGGGTTAGCTGCACTGCATAATCAAGCGCGTGCGCACGCACGTGTACGTTTGTGTATATATTTATACAAGTAGGCGTTTTATATATATATATACACATATATATTTTACATATACACATGCATACGCGTCGTATACGTACGTATACTTTTCTCAGTGCACTAGTAAACTGGCATGCAGCACATTCGTCCGCGCGAGCTCTCGCGTGTTGCCTCTTCCTATATAACACATTTGTGTATGTGTGTGGCTATTTTACGTCCGCTTGCACTACGTTGTGCGCCACCCAGCGGAGTTCTCTTCGGCCGCGTTTCTCGTGTATTCGTGCGAGTTCGTGATCCTGCCTTCTTCTCTGCTCGATCGTCTTTATCTTCTTTTCTATACGTCCATAGGTGTATTTCTACCTTTACTGTAACAGCTAACTCATTCTGTGCTACTGTCAACGAGATTTCTGCTTTATCCTTGCCTCTGTTTCTGCCGGTTGGCTTGGCTCTCCTGTGTCGCTCGTGGTCGTGGCGTGGAAATTGTGGAGAGCAGAGCCACCATATTATTCTATATTCTACTAACAACGGTTACACGGAGTTCTTTTTTTTGTGATTTTTTTTTGGTACAGACAATTACATTGGTTGGTGCGACGTGCTCACACGATCGGTGAATACGCGACGAATTTTCTTTCGCGTTGTAGATTCGATAAAACAAACGGAACGCGTAGGTACGCACACAGAGTATACCAAGGAAGTGTCAGTTTCATCCTCCTTGGAATGGCTGCACATTGTTCTTATGTCTGTGTTCACTGGCAGGCGGTTTTAATCGCTTAGGAAAGATAGGATACTTTCACCTCTCTTCTGATTTACGTTTATGTCTCATCGGTTTCCACTCATCGCGCAAGAGGATATGACCTCTACGCGAGATGTACGTACGATGATTTAGATTAAGTAAAAATCTTAACTTGCTTTTACAAACAGTTAAAAGTCTGTAATTGTAAATTTAGAACATACTATAAAGACATCCTTCACCCTATTTTTTTCACTTTGCTACTCATACAGTTTTAATTTACCTATTTTTAATTCTTTTCACGATTTTAACTAATATTTTATTAACAATAACTATTTAACACAGTTTTTTTCTTATTATCTTTATTTCCTTTTGTTTGAACATTATACAATAACCTTAATTAGCAAAATCTGTGTCTTTTCTTTTCCTTTGTGAAACTTTTAATGTAAATCTATATTGATCGAGTACAAGGTTATCTTATTCTATTCAAACGTTTGTATCATTAAATAAAAACAATTTAACATCTTTTTTTAGATGAAGTTTACGATATTTCTATATATTTTCCACAAAGATAAAAGGAAAAGTTATATTTTATTTCTGTGCGTGTTATTTTCAATGTGTAGGATCAACAAAATGTAAAATATAAAATATAAAAAGTTTTAAATCCTGTATCTATTGAGATTTATACATGTAAAATCAGAGGCAAATACTCGTGTGTTCTACCAACATATGTTGCGTATGGAAACAAATTAGCTGAACCAATTATTTTATTGTATATTATATATACTTTGTCAAATAAAAAAATACGTTTATCAAAGCGTAGAGTATTATATATAAATCATCCATTTAAGATGTAATTTTAGTAGAAGAAATGTTATTCTGTTATAGGTGGAGTGTTTTGCGATTGATCAGGTCGAATTAGACGAAGGTCATCATTTAGAGTCATCTAAGTTTCTATTAACTTCTGAAGATCCTGAAAGATCTGTGGATCCTGAAACTCAGGCACGATTAGAAGCTTTATTGGAAGCAGCTGGTATTGGCAAGTTGTCATCAGGCGATGGGAAGCACTTGGCTGATCACGAAGTGCTCCGTCGCTTAACATCCAGTGTTTCTTGTGCATTAGATGAAGCAGCAGCTGCATTAACTCGTATGCGCAGCGACAATCCACGCACACAAAACGAAAAGCGCTCTCTTGTAGAGGCTTGCAGTGACGGCGACGTTGGTACTGTTAAGAAATTATTAACCGAAGGACGGAGTGTTAACGAAACTACTGAGGAGGGAGAGAGTTTACTCTCTCTCGCTTGCTCTGCTGGTTATTACGAACTTGCTCAGGTGTGAATCTTATTCGACACTTTTGTATGCTCTTAACATTTATAAATAGGGAAGAAAAAAAGAATAAGAAAAAAAAAAAAAAGAAAAAAAAAGAAAAAAAGTGTGCACACATTATTCTTGTATTCATATTTTTAAAATGTAAAACAAAATGTTATATATTTTCATCGTCATTATTGAAGGGGAAAAAAGATAAGAAAAAAATACAATTAGTATATGCGGAAAGGTATAGGAAATTATTTTATCACCATGGGACAATAAACAATATTCAAAGTAATTAAAATGTAAATAAGACATTGTTTTCTTTATTTATACTTCAATTATTATATTCTTTCGTTTTGTAAAAGTAAAATAAAGTATATAATTGTCCTCTGCTGTCAAAGATAATTTTTAACAATTTAACAGAGTAAAATTTGTTTCGCTTTGTAATTATCTTGTTTTATGAATTAGGTACTTTTAGCAATGAATGCTAACGTAGAAGATCGAGGCATCAAAGGGGATTGTACCCCTTTAATGGAAGCTGCCAGCGCGGGACACGTAGATGTTGTGAGCTTGCTTATTGCTCATGGAGCTGATGTTAATGCTCAATCGACTTCAGGTATGAAATGTAATTAAATTCCTTTAAAATGCAAGTAGAATATGTTGTATCATCACTGATATTATGTTTGACAATCTCGGTAGCGTGTATGGTATTTAAATGAAATGTATGAACTGTGAATCGTAGAAGTGTAATGGATAAATCAAGCTTTACGTGTGTTTAGGTAACACGCCCCTTATATATGGTTCTGCGGGTGGTCACGACGAGGTAGTGCGAGTATTGGTAGAAGCAGGCGCGAACATAGAAGATCACAACGAGAATGGTCATACACCTTTAATGGAAGCAGCTAGTGCTGGTCATGTTGCGGTAGCTAAAATTTTACTAGAACATGGCGCTGGAATTAATACTCATTCCAATGAATTTAAAGAATCTGCGTTAACATTAGCCTGTTACAAAGGACATTTGGAAATGGTTCGATTCTTATTAGAAGCTGGTGCAGATCAGGTAACTTATAATGCTGCGCTTACCTTTATCCCTCAGCTGTTTTATTGAAAGATAAATGTAAGGTAACTTTTGATTTGGTAGGAGCACAAAACCGACGAAATGCACACTGCCCTGATGGAAGCATCGATGGACGGCCATGTGGAAGTAGCTCGTTTGTTGTTAGATTCGGGTGCCCAAGTAAATATGCCAACAGATAGTTTTGAATCTCCATTAACTTTAGCCGCTTGTGGGGGTCATGTTGACCTTGCCATGCTTTTGATCGAGCGAGGCGCTAATATTGAAGAAGTAAATGACGAAGGTTATACACCATTGATGGAAGCGGCACGCGAGGGTCACGAGGAAATGGTTGCTTTACTTTTAAGTCAAGGTACAAACATCGATATTACTTATTTATTTCTGTACGTCGTATATTTATTAAAATGTAATTATTCAAATAGTTGGGATAATAATGTATACATATTTATGCATTTTGATGTAGGAGCGAACATCAATGCCCAAACAGAGGAAACGCAAGAAACAGCCCTTACTTTAGCCTGTTGCGGTGGCTTTTTGGAAGTTGCTGATTTTTTGATTAAAGCGGGAGCCGATATCGAATTGGGTGCATCTACTCCTTTGATGGAAGCCGCTCAAGAGGGTCATTTAGATCTCGTCCGTTATTTACTTGAATCTGCGGCAGATGTTCACGCTCAAACGCAAACAGGAGATACTGCGTTAACGTATGCTTGTGAAAATGGTCATACCGATGTTGTGGATCTCCTGCTTCAATTTGGTGCCGATTTGGTACGCCTTTTATCGATAAAAACTCTAAAAACTACTCTTTATACGTGTGTGTTTATGTATTTTTCTTTCTTTTATTCTATATAGGAGCACGAATCGGAAGGAGGAAGAACACCATTAATGAAGGCATGTAGGGCCGGTCATCTCTGTACAGTTCAGTTTCTTATATCAAAACGTGCAGATGTTAATAGACAAACAACAAACAACGATCATACACCTCTTTCACTGGCTTGCGCTGGTGGTCATCTCACAGTTGTAGAGCTTTTGCTCGCACAGTCTGCAAATCCATTTCATAAACTGAAGGTGTGTTGCACGAAATTTTCGTTTTAATGATTCTTTCGTCGAATTTTTTCACCTTGCTACTGTTCAATTCTCGTTACAGGATAATTCTACTATGCTGATAGAAGCTGCTAAAGGTGGACATACCAGTGTAGTTCAACTTCTGCTAGATTATCCTCACAGTATTATGATGAGTACACCACATAACACAGCCCCTACGCCTATGTTGCTTCCTCAACAACAACAACAACAACAACAGCAGCAGCAGCAGCAGCAGCAATCGCATCAACAGCAGCAGCAACAACAGCAGCAGCAACAACAGCAGCAGCAACCGCAGCAATCACAACAGCAGCAGCAGCAGCAGCAGCAGCAGCAGCAGCATGTAACTCATCAACAACATGTCCCGCCTCATCAACAACATACCCCTACACAACCCCAGTCGCATCAACAACAACAACATGCTGCAGAACAACCACAAGTGCAGAATCTGCAACCCAAACATAATACGCAAAAATCATTGTTAAGAAAAAATCGATCCGTAACCATAATGCCCGATATGAGCCTTACTTCTGCCGAGGCGCAACAAGTTCGTTCTCAACCCGCAGGAGAATCTGTTGTAACAACTAAGGACGATACTAATATTTTGGACAAAGGTAGTGGAGGATTTACCAACCTTTCAGAACCTAATATAAGTCTTAGCCCTGCTCCAGCCCCAACACCAGGGTTAAATATCTCCGAAAGTCGAAAGAAAAGGATTCTTGAGGACATTCAAGTAAGTGTTTATTGGTTAATTCAAATCAAAGAGTTCTGTCAATTTATTGAGTTAAAAATGTTGCAGAGGGTAGAAAGAGAGCTTCAAATGAACGGTCCGGAGGATTATTTCTCCGGTCTAAGAAATTCTGTTGTGACTCAACGACAACAACAGCAACAACAACAACAACAACATCAACAACAACAACAACCAGAAGATTCTAGTGAATCAGAAACGTTATCACCAGGTATTGCATAATGATTTTTTTTTTAATTTTCGGTCTTTTTGACTTTTCGTAATAATGTTGTTGCATTGAATGTTTCTAATGATAATATTTTCAATCGAAAGGTTTAGTTTGCAGTACGAGTGGTATGTCTGGGAATTCATTGACTCATCAAGGCACCAGTCAAGCAATATCACTGTATAATGCATTTCTCAGAGGGAAACGAATTGCACAAGAAGCTCAGTTATCTTTAGTTCCGTCTATATCGGAAACTTTTCCGGCAACAAACACTTTTCCTACTTCTCCTTCTCTTTCTGTTGCAACGATACCTGTCACGTCGTCTATTCCGCTTGTCACCTCAAACGTGTCTTCGACAACCACGCCGAGTCCACCAAGCATATCCACACCTCCTACTGTTATGGCTATTTCTCAGCCTATTACTGCGAGTAGCGATGTTAGCCAAAATACCGCTATAAGTGATCGTCCGAAAGCGAAACCTGTTTCCAAGAAGGAGGGTAAAAATATTCGAAAAGCTTCGTCCGGTGTAATAGGCGGAAAGTTGCAGCAACAGCAGCAGCAGCAGCAACAACAACAACAACAACAGCAGCAGCAGCAGCAACAGGCAACCTTGATGGCTGGTCTTCAACAGCAGTATCAGCAGAAACAACGACAACATACTTACCAAGTTCAACAGGTACATCAGCTGCAACAACTCAATCAACAATTACAATTACAATTGGATCAAGTACAGGTTTGTTCTTAATAAATAAATACATGTAGAGTTTTATACCTTTTATTGTTATTACTTGTGATAACTAACCCACGCACACACACACACACGCACACACACACAACATATATACGTAACACGTTCCTAATAATGTAACTAGGTGCAGCAGCAACAGCAACAACAATCGCAGACTCAACAACAACAGCAGCAGCAGTCGCAACAATTACAACTGCAGCAATCACAGTCACAACAACAACAACAACAACAGCAGCAGCAGCAGCAGCAGCAGCAGCAGCAGCAGCAGCAGCAGCAGCAACAACAACCTGGAGTAGTAACTGCTAATGGAAATAATCTACTCATGCCTACTCAATTAATGTCGCATCTCCACCCTACACATGCTCATCACCTTCACGACCAAGTAATTATTGCACTTGAAAAGTATTATATACAAACATCAATTACGTACATATAAATTAAATATATATGTATATGTGCAGCAAGCGACTCAACAAAATCTTACTGAGCAAACAGATCCTGAATTAGCAAGATTACACCGAGATGGAGCTTGTCCTTTTGTTGCTGCTGCTCAAAAAGCAAAGGCGCTTTGTACTAGTGAAAGCGTCATCAAATTGGAAGATGGCACACATATTCCTTTAGACGATGCTTTTGAAATATTTCGATCAATTAGTTTCGACGATACCGTCGATGGTAAATATTTAAACAATATTCTTTTGTTTGTTGATTATTCATTAATTTTATTGTCTAATATTATTTGATTAAATAGCGACAGAAGATCAAGAGAAACTTGAATTGAAAAGATTAGAAGTGTCGGCTGGTAAGGATCCTCAGCAATTGCAACAACAACAACAACAACAACAACAACAGCAGCAGCAGCAACAGCAGCACCAAGTGCAGCAACTACAAAATTTGCAAACCACTCAAATAGTTCAACAGGCAGCCAGTCCTTATACTTCTCAAGAATATTTTACTAATCCGGTGTCATCGGTACCGTCTGTTTCGTTACCAACTTTGCCTTCTCTTCAAGTAACTAGTGCTGGTGTTCAAATACAAGCAGACATATCAGCGGGTTTACAGTTAACCGGTACACAACCCCTACAAAATCAACCGTTTAAAGATGCATTAACAGTCTATCAAGAAGGATATCTTCAGGGTCTTCGATGTCATTTTCAGCCACAATTATTACTCCAATCTTCAGAAATAAGTAAGTTTTACGATTGCAAACATTCAAATTAATTAACAAGATGGTACAGTTTTCATTGAAATGAACACCTTCCTTTGCTATCAGCATTTCCCACGCAAGCTTTACCTACTGTAACCGAAGCGACAGGAATAATAGATAATATACCTCATCAACCGAATGGTTACGGTCAATCGACAACATGTAGCACCAATCAAGTTCAAGTTGCTACTCAAACTCAAGCACCAGCAACAACAACTGCGGCAACCATTGTTGCTTCGGATAAGAAGCAAGTTTATACAGCTCCAACTACCGGTAAAGGAAAAAAAGGAAGATATCCTCTTTTGCCGCAACAACCATCGTGTCAGCAACAACAAACTGCCAATACACAACAGCAAACTCCTAATTTTCCCACTCAAAATTATCAATTGGATCCAACAACAGGTGAGGGATTTCTGGTGCAATTCGAGTGTGTTTATGCGTCGTTCTTTTCCAAGAATTCGCAGTAGGCGATAGAGAAAAAGATATAATTTTTGAAAATGAATAATTATAGTAATCCAACAATTTTTATTCAACAATTGTACAACTAAGTTTCATTATTTAGTTGCTGGTCAATACACTACAGGTGTCCCAACTGTTGGTGGTTATACAACTAGTCAAGTACCACCTGCACCATTTTCTTGCATGGATGTGGATTCCGAAACGGATAGTAATCACGATACAGCTCTAACATTGGCATGCGCTGGTGGACACGAAGAACTTGTTGAACTCTTATTAAGTCGTGGCGCAGATATAGGTACGATATATAAACTTAAGTACATCTAAGCGTACATTTCATTTTCAGACTTTAAATTATTAATATTAACTGGTCGGTTAATTTTTTTTTCAGAGCATAGGGATAAAAAGGGGTTTACTCCACTTATTTTAGCAGCAACGGCGGGTCATCACAAAGTGGTAGAAATTCTTCTGAATCATGGGGCCGATATAGAGGCTCAATCCGAACGTACTAAGGATACGCCATTATCTCTCGCCTGTAGCGGTGGTAGATACGAAGTGGTAGATCTTCTGCTTAATCGGGGTGCTAACAAAGAACATCGCAATGTTTCCGATTACACACCTTTAAGCCTTGCTGCGTCCGGTGGATACGTTAATATAATAAAGCTTCTTCTTAGTCATGGTGCTGAAATTAATTCTCGAACTGGTTCGAAATTAGGTATTTCTCCTCTCATGCTTGCCGCTATGAATGGTCATGTTGGTACGTTTATCATAAATCTCTTATTTTTCAATAAACTGTATTTTAAAGTATTATATATTTTAAATGATATTCGAAATTTTAATTAAATTTTAATTATAGCTGCGGTGAAATTATTGTTGGATATGGGTAGTGACATAAACGCTCAAATAGAAACTAATCGTAATACCGCGTTAACGTTGGCGTGTTTTCAAGGCAGACACGAGGTTGTTAGTCTTCTTCTCGATCGTAAAGCTAATGTAGAACATCGAGCAAAGGTATGTGTTTTTTCCTTTCCATTATAAGTTTATTTTCATGAATTGTTTTATTTAATATTTAATATTTAATATTTAATATTTAATGCTTGATATACGATAAAAAGGTATCGACGAATAGCTGTCCGTTTAAGGATTTTACACGTTTCAACTTGTTGATAAAATACGATGAAAATATAAAACGAGTAAATATTATCCACAGACTGGCTTAACACCATTAATGGAAGCAGCTAGTGGAGGATACGTAGAAGTTGGACGTGTCTTACTTACTAAGGGAGCAGATGTTAATGCTACTCCTGTTCCATCGTCTCGCGATACTGCCCTTACCATTGCTGCTGATAAAGGACACTGTCGTTTCGTAGAACTATTGTTGTCAAGGTAAAGATGGTTCATTTCGTTTTTTCTCTCTCCTTGTTGACCCTTCTTCTCTTCGCATCATTCTAGTAGCATTCTAAAGCATATTTATAAATTTAATAGGGGAACTCAAGTCGAAGTGAAGAATAAAAAGGGAAATAGTCCATTGTGGTTAGCAGCAAACGGTGGACATTTGAATGTTGTTGATTTGTTGTATCATGCTGGTGCGGACATAGATTCTCAGGATAATCGCAAGGTATACATAGAAACATTATAAAGTTAGATTAACGAAAGTCGATCAACTTTTTAGTTTGTTATATTACATTTTGTTATATTATCGGGTGTTTCCCGGCGCATTACGTTACAGGTTTCCTGTTTAATGGCTGCTTTTCGTAAAGGACATATAAAAGTAGTTAAATGGATGGTAAATCATGTTACTCAGTTTCCAAGTGATCAGGAAATGACAAGGTATATAGCTACCGTAAGCGATAAAGAATTGTTAGAGAAATGTCAGGAGTGTGTAAAAGTGATTCGAGCAGCAAAAGAGACTCAAGCGGCGAAAGCGAATAAAAACGCGACAATATTGCTGGAGGAACTCGATATGGAAAAGACAAGGGAAGAATCGAAAAAAGCGGCGGCCGCTCGTAGACGGGAGCGAAAAAAGAAAAAGAAACTAGAGAAAAAAGAAGAGAAACGTAAATTGCACGAAGAATACAAGAAGAATGAAACAAATTACGAGGACAAAGAGGAAAGTGGAAAGAAATCCGGAGACGAGGAGTGCGATAGAGTGGATGATAGCGAACATGAAACTGGCGACGGTTGCGAAAGAATGGACAGTATGCCGTCACCGGTTAACAGAAGCCCGGAAGATCCTGACAGAGAGGAAGGTGATAGCGGTATCGATGCGAACAGCCAAGGCAGTTGTAGCAGCAACGATGTTAAAGCTAGAGAGAAAAAGAAAGATAAAAAGAAAAAGAAGACCAACAGTCCTGCTACTAACGAGAAAGATACTTCTCCGCAAAGATCTCCAAAGTCCGTTATCACACAAACTGCTACTTTATCCCAAAATTCCATCACGCCGACAAAGTCTCAAAATAATTCATCCGACAAGTAAGTTTAAATATTGATTCGTGTAGCGAGTGTACTTGAGAACATTGTTTAGTTTCTTCGATGATTATACTTTTCAGAAGAAGTATGATTAACAGTACGGGCCCAGTGTCTGTGTCCATAGCGTCCACTACGACAACTACCAGATCCTCGACCGTGAACTGTAGTGAACGTAAATTAAAAGGTCAGCTGGTATTCGAATCGTCGCGACATCCTGCCGATAGAGAAGATTTTGAGGCGACTGGGAATGAAACGTATATGCCTGGTAAGGGCAAAAAGGCTTATAGTAATCAGTACGACGGAGACGCATTGAATACTTCCACGAAGTCAAACAATACGACTAGTCCTAAGCAAGGAGGCAAGCGTGAGGAAGGTTGGAAAGAAGTTGTACGAAAGTAAGAAACATCATTTTATCTTCTTTCATTTTCATTTATTTTTCTTCCTTACCAAATTAGTAGCATTTAATCGTGAAAATGAAAATGAAAATGAATATTTCATATCGAAATAATAAGTAAGAAACAGAAAAGAAATAAAATCCAAAAAGAAAAAAGCAAACGTAGAGGCACACACAAAAACATACATACATATATACATACATCCATTGCATGCATAGATGCATAGGTACGTACGTACATAGTTACATTTATGAAACAGGGGACAGTCTGACGATTCGGGGAGATTCATGAATTCACCATTCCGTTCGAAAAAAGTTTCCGTTCCACCAAATGCTATCAGTCGAGTTATTGGAAGAGGTGGGAGCAATATAAATGCCATTAGAGGTGCAACAGGAGCACACATTGAAGTCGAAAAGCAAAGCAAGTGTCAAGGCGAACGAATTATTACAATAAAGTACGTATGCTTGCACCTTAAGTATCGTTGTTATTTTTATTAAACGTTAAAAAGTTAAAAAGTTTTTAAAAGGAAAAAAAAAAAAAAAAAAAAAAAAAAAAACGAAACGAACGAGATATGTGAACGATTATTTTCAGAGGGTCATCGGATGCAACAAAGCAGGCCCATACATTAATAGCCGCACTGATCAAGGATCCGGACGTTGACATATTGCAGATGCTTCCAAAATCAAAGCTTACAGTTGTTACAACTTCCTCTTGGGATAAAACCGTCTCTACCGTAGCTGTAAGATCGCACATTATTTCACTTGTTATCCTTATTACGTACGGTGTAATAATCCAAGTAGTAATAATTTAATACATTCGCTAATTGACTGACTGACTAACTAACTAACGCTAACGTGTTTCAATTTTAGTCGAGTAAAGCAAAACTGGGTGCTGTAAGTAAACCATCTAGTCTAATGTCCAGTTCCAATAGTACGCAAATCAATAAATCTAGTTATACACCGGGAGTTTCGACGGTGAATCAGTTGATTCCACTCCGGTCATCGTCCGCCATAAAACTCGCTGGAGCATTTCCAACACCCTTGCCACGTGCAACAGCACCAAGGCTCGTAGCCGCAGGTAACGTATTATTATTTTTATTACGCGATCGTGGAATATCGTGTAGAAAAAGTATCTCGACTGAACGAAATTCGATTTTTTTTCTACGCATACAGCTGAGAAACGAGCCCAAGCTGTAGCTGCTCAGATGGCTTCTTCATCGTCGAACACGAAAACAACAATGTCGTATACGAGTGCAATTATGACCGCTGGTCGAGCCACGAAAATCGTGACGACAAGTACCACCCAAACATTTGCGGCGAAATTATCCGAAATCACTGCCTCGACGCATACATCTACCACCGTAATGCAGTCCACTCATACAACGGTAAACAAGCAAAAATCATTGCAAGCGAATACTGTCACTGTCATGTCAGCCACGGCTGCAGCAATGGCTCAGACTTCGTCTCAACAGTCTATAGTCAGTACATCGCCGAAACACTGCCGACCACTGCCTACTTTGTCTGCCCCGCCAACTATGGTCTCTCATTATTCTGGAAAGTCTACTTATTCCCCTGGATCTAATACCGCTGTATCGTCAACAACGAGCACCGGTGTAGCAGCATATTGCCCGGAAAATTCTATTACCTCGACTTGTTCGAACGCGACAGTTCGTGTCAGCCCGTCACCACCGGTAGTATCGCAGTGTCAACAGTTACAGCAGCAACAACAACAACAGCAGCAGCAGCAGCAGCAGCATCATCAACAACACCAGCAACAGCAGCAGCAGCACCAGCATCAGCACCAGCAACAACAACAACAAGCGCAACAGCAACAAGTTCGTAGTACGACACCTATCGCCCCAACAATTCAAGAACATCAGCAGCAACAGCAACAGCAACAGCAGCAACAACAACAACAGCAGCAGCAGCAGCAACAGCAACAGCAACAGCAACAGCAGCAGCAGCAACAAACAAATAATACACCTCTGGAATATTCATTGTTCAATGATACCTTTACAAAAGTCACCCAGCAATCAATGTGGGGTGGTCGAGAAAATGAGTCTCAAAAGGGTATGAATTTTGCTACTGTAGCTGGTGGCGGAGTATCCGTAAATACATCTGGCTCATCCTCGTCCAAATTCATCGACAGCGTTCCCCCTCAGGCTAGTATCAAATTTACTATTTTATTTATATTGTTTCTACAGACGCGAAAGAATCAGGAGGATTAGGTTAATGATTTAAAGTTGTTGTAAATAAGAATTTTTATCGTGCAGGTGGATGCTTCGAAAGCTCCTGGATATCGAGGAACAACAATGTGCTCTCCTGTCTCGAGTAAATCGAACAACAATACGACCAACGCAAACGCGTCTAACATAGGAAGTGGCGGCTCCTCGAATACTGGCCACAATCCCATTCAACCGCCACAGTTTCAATCTTCTGGAAATTACAACGAACATCCTTTGTCGAACAAGCCACCCGGTAGTTTGGCGGTCGCTCGACCAGTGATTCCGCAACAAAGTATCGAAATGAGCGCAGCTATGGGAACACAATACAACAGGCCAGTATTTCAAGGGGAGTTAACATCTCGTAACGCGAGCACCCATCAAGCGCACGTGATTGCAGCGTCGAGCTCGCAAGGAACGTTGGACGTAGGTTTGTTCAAAGGGAATAACGTTGCTTACGAGCACCCAAACGTAAACTCAAGCTTATTGAAGATGGTACCGAACGAAGCGGCACAGGCTCATCCTCTTCTACCTTTCCATCCTCATATGCAGAACTTCACCCAAACAATAGCAGCGCCATCTGCTTCGGTGAATACCACTGTCAGTATGTCTAGATTAAATCCGAGGGCGCCCGATTTCTCTAGTTCTTTACACTTGAACAGTAAACCTCAAGTAACAATGTTCAACGCGGGTTCGGCTGCGGGAATACATCCGAATATGTTTGCCACGGTACCGCCACCTCCTCCATCCGCGATCCAGTCCAATAATTTAGCGATGCTCGGAAACTTTCCTCTAGGAAAGTATCAACCACCATCCCGCGCCACTCCCAATACCGGAATCTCGACGAACGGGCAAACTCGTTGGCCATTCGCTCCGCCGCACAATAATTATCCGCCGCCTCATCAAGACCCCATGATCGGTCAAATTGGCTTCTCGAATCATTTGGCGAACATGACCGCACAACCTGGTAGCATCGACTTGATCACCAGTTTAGAGAATGGTGGTTCGCCGGCTATATCGCCCTCTTCGCCGGCACAGGTGGCTCAAGAAATGAATCCATTAAAGATAGAGGATCGAAAAGTACCACGACCGATCGGCACCGAAAGAGCATGGAAAAATTACGCGACCGCAGGAATGGGACCTGGTGGCGACGCTGATTCCATTAATTGGATGTTGAATAACGAAAAACTTGTTGGATCTTGGGCAAATTTGGCTCCGGGAATAGATAGGCATCAGATGTTTCGATCCAACCCAACTTACAATCGTATATCCAATGTTGATGCCGAACTTCATCAAATGATGGAATCCTCCTTTCAGGTATACCAATTTTTAATGACAATTCATTTTTTACTGTTTCCCTTCTTTCTCTTCTTTCTCTTCTTTCAGTACAACAAAGTATTGTCGCTTAATAATAAAGAGTATTATATTTACATAGGGTCATGTGGATACTCAACAACCGTTCCCAAATGGTAGCGCTGCAGCCCTCTCACTGATGCCTGGATTAACTTTATTACCTGGTCAATTTGGAACTCCTGCTCTAACAGAAATTCCTCCTAACGAAGTAAACAAAATGGATGCACCAGCATGGGGAATACCAGATGCCGTACAAGATAAACAACACGCGGTATGCAATGTATTGATTAATCGATAAAATAGAAAAAGACGGGAAACGGAAAAAGATAAGAGTATAATTTTCAGTATGTTCAATGTGTATTTAAGAGTAGTCAGTCTTCACCGTTTTCCTCTCTTTTATCTCTATTGCAATAATTCATTTATATTTTATATGTATTTACTCGTAACGTACCCCGTTTATTCGTTCTATTTATGTTTTATATTTACATTGTATACGAACAATCTGATTACAGGCATGGAATAAATGGGCTCATTAGAAAGAGAGAAATTTTTGTGAAGACAACTTCGTTTTCTTTCTCGGATGATGCAAAATAGGACCTGGAACTTGAATTAGTAAATAGATGATGGAACGGGAGGACGAAGCATTGTTTTTAGGCACTTAAATTACATTACTATCCTAATTATATCCATTACAAACACAGATTCGATTTGTCATGCTAGATGATAAGACGATAAATCCTTACTACAACTTAATACTATTATCTAGTATAATTATGCAATACAAATAATCACCGGATACGACACGAAACAGTTTAAGAAGAAGAAGAAGAGAAGAAGAAGGAAAAGGAGAAGAAGGAAAAAGTAAAATAGGAAGAACGCCGGTGGCGGTAACAGCGAAACGGAACAAAGGATTTTTATCGTTTGTGTTCTCTCATCGTCTTCGATCTATCTTCGGCCATGCTACTTGTATACTCCAGGATCGTTTTCGATCGATTCGATACGCGAAATGCCGACGGCAATTTTCGAAACTTCTTCCCCTTTTTATTTTCATTTTTGCCGGATCGACTTGCCCAATTTATACGGGACTTGAGTCTTATACGATCGTTGCGATAAATTCACGTACCAATTATTATTACGTCTGCTTTGGCTTTCACATACCCTTTAATAGTACATCTGAAATTAGAATGCTATTATCATTTTTTTTTCTTTTTTTCGTTCCTTCAATTTCGTGTACCGAATTTAAAAAAAGAGCTTTGTTTCTCAATCGTCTCTATGCGCGTGTCGGAAGTATGCGTTGCGAAAAAAAACAAAGGCTTAGATTTGCCACGCGGACAACCGAATGAAATACATCATATTATGTTAACTAAATGATAATAATAACAATAATAATATTATTATTGTCGTATCAAAGAGCGTTATTTCTGTGTTTGGGGATCAAATATTAAAGGAAATTATAAACGTATAAAGGAACAAAATTAGGAAATTGCTTCCAGCTTACCAAAAGAAACAAACCATACAACTGTTGTTCCCTTTCTCCCCGTTTTCCTACTTGTACTACAATTTCTTTCGGCGTCGAACTTTTCCTTTTTCATCGCGTTATGTCGTCTTAAAAATATGTAGGTCATCTTTTCGTTAGAGAACCAATTTTGCAAATTGTTCATCTTTTTTATACATTTTTATTAAGACACAATGGAGAAGAGGAAAAAACGGTACATAGTAGCTATGAATATTGATTACGTGCAACTACTCTACGTACGAGATTTCCTTGTGCTTTTTTTATGCTTATCATGTACATATGTTATTCCTCTCTTGGTTCCTGCTTACTAATTCGAAGCACTGAACGCATCAATGATAAAAACATTAACATAAATAATAAGCGTTCAACGAAAAAAAATGCAAGGAACGAAAATGTTTGCGTTAGAATCTCAAGAGGAGCAGCGGTAAAAGACGAACAAGAAAATAACAGAGCAAGGGGAGAGAGGGGAAGAATGCAATGGAAATCATACATCGAATCCTATTTAGATCAACGAATTGTATTCGTAATGGATGGCCGTTACTCGAATGAACATAATGCGTCCTTAGGAATATGTAGTCCTATACCATTATCGAAGAGGAACAGACAGTGTTCACTCACGTGGTTTAGCTTGCGCTCGGTAAGGTGCTGCTCCAAGTATCCAACTCATACAAAAAGTAGGAATCTGCTCTGTTTGCTTCTATTTTAGCATGTACAAGAACCCATCAAGTTTCATTTTAGCTGTGCTAAAAGATTAAGTACGCGCGAAATAAGATAGACTCGAACTAATCCGACTGAACCCGATCTAATGAGTATTCTAAAAAGTATATATATATATATATATAAATATAAATAAATAAATGAAAAAATAAATAAATATTTAATAAATGTTCAAATTTTCACACAGAAAATGCTGCTATGAAACAGTATGTAAATGTTTTCCATAAAAGAAATAATAAACAATTGTCGTATCATAGAAAAATGTTTAATTTAGGAGATAAGCTTATACATTAATAATACCACGGAAACAAAACTTATAACGTCTGAAATAGAGAACATTTTCATAACATTCATTATATTAAATAACAAATTATAAAAAAAAAATTTAGAGTTTCTGTATCTTATTTCTTCGTGTTGGCTGAACAATGAAAAATTACCAAGGAAACTATGAGACATTTTAACCATTGATACCCCGTAAATAAATAGAAAAAAATGTTTCATTTATTGTTTACTGTTCATTCTTCAGCCGAAACGATCGAAACTCTACGACTCATTATATTGTAAAAATAATAATAAATATTTACACGTGACACATTTATACAAAAAGTCAGTACGTGGAAAAAAAAACGAGTAGCATGATTGTCCAATCTTTGCAAGTTAATGTTTCTCTCTGAAATCGACTATGATGTGTAATATATTGATTTAACATTATACAACAGGAACGCACGTAATGATGTTAACAGTTGAATTATTCTTCCCTCTTTCAGTAGCTGGAAAAACAGTAAATGCTGAAGTAGAATAGAGTACTGGAATCGACAACCAATTGAATGGAACGAATAGTATTCATTATTCATTTACCAGGCGGGAACAAAACAATTTGTTTTTACACGTTTAGTCGATTAACAGAGAGAAGGATAAAGTTTTGAAAAGGTAGTATGAAAAACCTTTAGAGCATTGATTAAAACCAATATTTTACATGTATATCAACACTCATATATGCATACTGTTTGTACACGGGAAAATGATTGTTGCATATCCAAAGTACATACACATACATATGCATATACACGTGTAATATACGACACTGATTTCTCTATAGTACGTGCATCTTATTACCTTTTTTTTTACTCGTATGTTTGTCTGTCTGTCTGTTCGTCCATCTATCTATTTACCTACCTACTTACTTATCTACCTATTTACCTATTTAATGTATCTATCTACCTATTTATCTATCTATCTATCTATCTATCTATCTATCTATTTATGTAGATCTCAAATAAATAGACAAAATAGAGGCTTTAAATGATAGTACGTAATTCATGCCTCTTGCAAAACAATGATAAATAAAGCTATTTGTACATAGCGGAAGATAAATCTTTTAAATGTTATAAAAACTGACTGTACTCCTGAGAAACTAAATTACTGTTTCTTCTCCAAGTCATTAAACAAGTTTATCCTATTCGTTTCTGCCTAATCCCCCAGGACATCTCAACAGAGCTTTATTTCCAAATCGCTTCTCTAAATTTTTTTTATGCGACCTACTAATTCAGAAAATAAAGCTTCGTGCCACGTGTTGGAAGTATATTTAACAAATCTTTAGTTATTTTTGGTGATCTAATAATCTCATTTACTTTGTGAGAATACGTATACAGGGCGTTCAACTAGAAGTAGGTATCCTTTGAGAGGGTAGTAGCTAGGGTGATTCTTTGTCCTTTACCGAAATTGTCAAGGCTTAGTTTTTGAATTATTAACGAAAAAGATGAACCAATCAAAGCACGCATAGCGACACGCTAGCCAATACTCCCACAGTTGAGGCCGGGCGTTATGCGCGCTTTGATAGGTTGACGTTTTTCATTTTGGTAAAGAAAACAGTTGTTCGGAATCATCCCAGCTACCATCTATTCAAAGGATGTCCAGCCGAAGCCCAACATCTTGTATATATACGTACGTACGTACGTACGTGTGTATGTATATGTGTGTCTTCTCGCGCGTCTCTATACTATGCATATACGTATGTATAACGTGCGTATTTCATTTACTTTTTCACGCATCGAGTTCAGTAACCCATCATCTGGTTAATAATTATAATAGATGTTTGCACAACCGTTTCGTTCTTTAGAAATATTTGCAATGAATAAATAAATGTTGAGAGAGAATCGCCGTCTCCCGTGACAACAACGATTCACTTTCATTATTCGTTTTTCCAAGATCATCGTGTCATACTGTTATACTGCGCTTTTCGTTTAATTCTGTACGTTTACTACTCTATCTTCCCTCATTCATATAAAAATAACACGCAATGCCAAGCTATCCAACATTGCTTTGTACATTCGCCCGTGCTCCAATAAAAATAAATTGAAACCTAACGAATCTAAAAACATCCAGTGCGAAATCATTGCGACTAATTTTCCATTTTGCTATTGAAAGCTATTTCTAAAACTTAAAACTACACCTAACACTGTCCTTGGATTTGTCATCGTCGTCGTCATCGTCGTAGTAGCAGCAGTTGTGGTCGTAGTTGTCATTGTTGTTTACCATACCTCACATAAATCTCGCACATGACCCATCACGCACGCGCACAAAGGTATACGGAGCACCCTTTAAACATTTTCTAAATGCGATTATACAATTAAATAAAATTACAATACCATGCGATATGATACGATACGATACGATACGATACCATAAAATTACGATGCGATACGATACGATGCGATACGATACGATACGATACGATACGATACGATACGATACGATACGATACGATACGATACGATAACGATACGATAGGATACGATAGGATACGATACGATACGATACGATACGACGCGACACGAAAGGATACGATACGATACGATACCGATACAATAAGATACGGATACTATAAGATACTATACTATGCTATACTATAAGATACTATATTATATTATACTATAAGATACTATACGATGCGATGCGATGCGATGCGATGCGATGCGATACGATACGATACGATACGATACGATACGATACGATTCATTACGATTACGATACAACATACGTATTGTATGCAAATATTCATTCGTTCAATTTTGCTCTGAAGGCATTAACATATTTTTAACAAGTCTTGTGACAGAATTAATACTTTTTTTTCGTGTTTTCTCGCACGATATTAAAAAATGCTATATTTAAAAAATTCAGCATTTCCTATTTGATACTCTTCCGAACTTTAACTTATAAGTGTATAATAATTTACAAAACGTAAATAATTACTAATGATAGCTAATTACGTAGCAGTAGATACAACAGCGTGACACATAACGATATTCTGTTATAATAATATCAACTATAAAAATGACAGCGGTAAGTAAAAGTGGCATTAGTATTAAATTGAATACTAATCTATCTTGAAATTCCTTTGCTTATATTGGCTCTCGTTTACGAGAAAAGTTTTTCTATTTACCATTTATCGTGTACTTTATCTTAGGACGACTTGTTTAATAGCTTTTACAAAAATTAACTTTAAATATGTGTATATACTACATATACACGTAAACGTATATATTTAGATTTATAAAAGATTCAAACCGAAGAAAATTCACTTTTTATAATTACATCGATTTCTCTGAAAAGCGTGAAATGTTACCTGCTTTTCCTTTTTCTATCTTTCTATCATTGCACAATACTCTCAACATTTAACCTATCTGTTTTGACAGAATATTTACAAGTTACAACCAAATAGAAATCTTTTCCCTAATGTTACTTCTTTGTTACAGAAGATTTACTTTTTTGTAATATTAGCAAGTAATAAAGAAAACGACGATAATAAAAATAACATGTGCAACAATACGGTAAGAAAAAACAAGAATTTATCGTATTTATTATGAACAAATAGTCGTGGATTTTTTCTTTTATATTTTAGCTGTTATTCTTTGGAAAAAAGTTTAAAATTTTTAGTCTTATTAAAAAGTTGATGAAATATTTTACGGGAGCGTTAGTTATACGTATCTGTAACATTTGTACATTTGGAAAGATCTCTTTAGATAGAGGATTAATAGAGATAAAAAAAATTGAATCAGTTATACTGTTTTCTCTACTGCTTCGTTAACAAAATTTTGTCAAAATAGATTTAAATTGCATTTACAAGCGCTCATTACCTTTCAGCGGGCATGTATGCATACGTGTAATGTACATTAGTGAAAATTGCACTCTTTTCCAACTGTTTATTCTTTGTCTTAGCGAACGTTAAAGTTCAACGAGAGTAACAAGAATCAAATTGCCACTCTTTAAATGCTATTTATCCTTAATGATGTTCACCATTGAGATTTGTTCATTTCACACAATTCTACACCTTTATAACTGTCATTTACTTCGATGTGTATATTTATTGAATATTTGTCACCCCGGTCCGAATTGATTTTCATCATTTAGCGATCATGTTGGATGTTTTAATTTTTCTGAAAAGCGTTTTCGCTTTTGAAACTTACTCGTCTTTTGCATTTTATTTTCATTTTTCATTCCTCTTCGTTCTTTTTTCCCCTCTCCTTTCACCTCCTGTTTTTCTTCCTGTTCTTCCATTGCATCTTTCTTCATCGCCCTTTCATTCACCGTTTGTACACCACCACCACCACCACCATCATCATCATCATCATCATCATCATCATCATCATCGTTATCATCATTATCGTAGTCAACGGCGTCATCATCACCACCACCATCACCATCACCACCACCATCATTCGCTTCTCCTTCTTCTCTTCCCTCCTCATTATCATTATCGTTATCATCATCTTCTTCCTCCTCCTCTTCTTCCTCCTCCTCCTCCTCCTCTTCCTCTTCTTCCTCGTCGTCGTCATCTTCTTCTTCCATAGATGAGGAATCACTGTCGCTATCTGAACTTTCGGAATTTATGGAAAAAGAACAGTGATCATAATCTTCGGGATCCAAATATACTTCCGCTCCAGGAAATATGTATTTTCCAGGTGCTAACTGATAATACGAATTTTCTGTAAACAAAACAATTATAACGTATTTTGACAAATATTAATGCTTTTACACTCTACAAAAATATATAAAAAATATTAGTTTCCAGAAATTGTGTACCTGGTAATCTTACAGCAAGACTTTTCTGAACTTTGGGCTGCCAATAATTTCGACTTAATCCTCCTCCACCGCTTAATTCTTCTTTATCATTTTTTCCATCGCGGCTGTCAACGCTATTGCAGCTATCACCTATTCCAGAGTCCAAAGCAGAATCGATAGATGCCTGTCTGGGTTTAAAATTAATTTTTTCCATTTCAACGGTACTTGCTGCTATGCGATCGTCGTTTATGTTCAATAACCCCGTATCTTCTATACAATTATCTGATTTTAATTTAGAATCGAACGTCGTATTCTCCGAACAACTCTCTGCTGTTACTCTTGGAAATACTTGACATTCTTCCAAATTATAAACTTTCCCATTATCTTTTGACAGAGATTCCATTGAGACGACATGAAGTTTATAATCAATCGAACCATTAGGAATTTCTGACCCCGATGTGGCCGAGTTAAAATTTAATGTCGTACTACTACCAAAATTCATTCTCTTTGGACTGCTTTCTACACTCGATTCACCCAATCTTCTTTTTGGACTCTCCCCCAGTAGAGTAAACTTGTTTTCTGTACCCTCCGTGCCATTTGCGTGGCTGTTACAAAAAGGCGAGACGCGCGAGATCTCTACGTGTTCTACGGCATTATCGTGCGTTACATGGTTACTTTTACTTTCGATAGAGCAGGAATCGTTTGCTTTAAAATCAGTCTCCATACTATCTCGCGATAACATGGTATTCGATGTTGTGTCTTGACTTTGCTCCCACGCATCATCCGATAAGTAACACGCCGGTAAAAGTTGTGTCGCTTCCTTAAGAACTGTATCGTTCCAACAAATTTCCTTGTAACAATCCTCCATCCTATAAAATCGATCAACAACAATCGGTGAATGTACGAGACCAACAATTTGAAAGAAACGTAACACAAAATTTACGCTAGATATCACCTTACAAACAATTATTACTTACAGATGACACAATTGATTAATAATAACGTCACCGTCTCCTAACAATTCGACGTCGAACTTTAGGTGTGGCAATGATTCACGATTAATCAAAATTTGTGGAACGTGAGACGGAATAGAGGAAGGAATTAACGCTACCGGCCGAACTTTCAACGATGATCCTATTACGATTAAAAGATCACATTCGTCTTTGTCTTTGGCCATTGCATCGTGAAAAGCATCCGGAAGTCCTTCACCAAAGAAAACAATGTCTGGTTTCATTATGCCTTGTGTCACTAAATCTGCAAATTGTACAAATTTTTCATGAAAATCATTTTCTTGTTTCTTCTTCTTCTTCTTCATCTCTCTATCAATTATGGCAGGTCATACTTTTTTTATATTATTGTAAGATTATTACGACATTTCATAACATTATAATTTATAACTGTATTACATGTTTATAATTACCTTTATAACTTTCGTTGCAATTAATTTCTGATATCGAAGGTAAAGTGTTAACTCTGCATTTCGGACACAAAGGTATTCTCTGGGCAAAAATGTCTTCTCTAATATCATCTGCTCTTACTTGATATTTACATCTGGTACAGGATGCAGTGGCAAATGATCCTTAAATGCGAAACGTATTACATGGCAGATATTTAGGTTTATATAGGGTAAAAAGCATTTAATAACATTTCATTAGGAAATCTTTTACACAATACACATATTATGCTTACCGTGACATTCGATTACATTTTCAATACCTGCCACTTGTTCCAGCGTATCAATATTTTGAGAGTAATTTCTTAGAAGTTTCTTTTGCTTGTCAAGCATTTTTATAAACCTATGACAAGGACTTGGCTTGAACTGTCCGGGATAAATTTCCCGCGCAAATTTATAGAATGGTCTCGGATCTTGACCGAAGTAGTTAATATCAAACATAGCCTGTCAAAATGGCGAACAAATCACATCATAAAGGAAGACTTTAACAACAATCAACAACTGCAGTTGACAAATTTTCAGTCATTTACCTGTGGATCAGGCAAATCCGGAAAATCTTGTGCTAATCTGGAATAAATACCGTCTCTACTTCTGAAATCAGGAATACCACAACTAACGCTTACGCCTGCTCCAGTTAAGACAATGATTTTATTACTCTGGCATATTAATCTAACCACATCTGCTAAAGTATTTATATGTCTTAACTTTTGTCGACGCGGTGGTTCGGACATCACGTTTATTATAATCTGAAGGAAAAAAGAAAAGGAAAAGAAAACATAAAAACAGAATAACAATGACACTGAAATATTACAAAGAAATTAATATTATCTCGTATGATACCTTCCAAAGAGTCAGATCATCGACCTGCTCTGGAATTTGAGTAGCATCCATCAAAAGATGATGTAGAAGATCCCGGGGATCGGCACCTGTCAACATTTGTTTCTGAACCCAAGAAGATGCATTTTTCCACTGATGATTGGCATCTCCTTCTCCAGAAAAATCAGACAGGCCGGATAATTCGGACAAATTTGAAACTGTTGACGATACTTCGTCTTTCTCATCTGCAGTGTCAATTCTAAAACAAAAAATTTTATTTTTCACAATATAAACAAATTTAGTAAATATTAATAAAGATCATGAAAAATATTAATAAAAAAGCAAAACTTACTGGCATCCAGTATCATCGCTAGTCGAATCGATTCGGGATGGAGTTGTCATCAAATTTGTAATATCTGGAGAAATAGAAACCGATTTAGATTCGTCGCTCAACTCATTGAATCCACTATCTCCTCCATATGTCTCTGTAATAATGTTTCATCTTTACTCCAATTTCTTGTTACGCAGGCAATTAACACGTTAAAATTAAAATTTGAAATAAAAGTTTCCTCATTTATGAACCAATTAGATCATATCGAGATAATACACGTTATATTTATTAAATAGTATTGTAAACGATAAAGTAATATTTTAAAGCGAACCACCTTATCTCGAGACTTAAAAAATCAATTTAAAAAAGTTCAAAAGTGGCGGGATATCGATGAAGAACAGAAACATAAATATACTGCTCAGTCGCTTAGGCAAAATGAAAATCGTGCCATCTGTGAACATTCGTCGAATATACATACGTACCGTATGTACATATAGCGATATACCGATATTATAGTACTAGTTTTTCTAGTCTCACCAGTTTTCGATAATTATTCTTAACAAACGGCAGAAAAAGAGAATAAATAGAAAAAGGAATGTAAAATATATCGATTAAGGAACAACTTTATTACATAAAATCAGTAAAAATTCAATAACAGTGCAATTCTATAATCGGTAAGATTAAAAATAAATTATAATGCGACGTTTGCGACAGGCATAGGAACTGTCATGGCGGCTTTGATCTTCTATCAACTACGAACAAATGATGGTCGTCACGCAAGACGAGTGGACGCCTTTTTAACCGCCATCTTGCAATGTTGCAAATTTCACTAATAAATTGACCATATTTTTTATGAAAATACCTTCGATATCTTCATTTGGAGTGGCTTGCGATGTATCGTAACCTTGGAAATCAAGTTTTGCACCGCTGGCACCGACGTAACCGATGCTGTCGACTTTTCGTCGTTTTTCTGGAGACGAATATTCTGGCAGCTCCGAACCTGACGCCATTTTCGACAGCAATGCACTACATAGTTCGATGCGCAGCCGTTACCACAATAGAGGTCGCCTTTGTTCTAAATGCACTTCCCCTTCACCACTTTGTCTATTTGCCGACATTGCCGATACGAAACTTTCAGAAATAAGAAAGATCGATGTCCATTTCACGTAGACGTACAGACAAAATGACCAATTACAAATTTTATTTAACATGGTTCGTTACCATCGAGCAAATATTCATACGCATACATGCACGTATCACGAAGACCCTATACCGCATCCAAATATAATATACATATATGTACATATGTACATACATACATACACAGTTAAGTACATAAGTACCTATTTTATAGTTGTTTTACTAATTCAATTAACGAATCTCACGATCAGTCTACATTTTATATATGTATGTATGTACGTTTAAGTTTTGCACACGAATTTTGAATACTTATTGTTAGTTGAATTTGATACATAATTAAACGTGTATGTACATACGTATCAATAGAATTTTCGGAATATATACATACTTTACATACGGAATACATCGTATGAATGGTCCAGAATTGAAATTGGAGACAATAATCATAATTAGAAACATTAGGTATATTTATAAATGTTTGTACATACAATTGAAGGTTATTTTAAGCCTTCTGTACGAACAATCTAAATACAGAATAAAATAATCACTGCGTAACGATCATGCACACGCGAATCATGTGAGAACGTTAACAAAAGGTATGTACGTACATTCACAAAGATAATATTAAAATTACTGTAAATCTGACGTTATTACTAAAATATACCCTTAACATGTCATTATTTGTACAATATACTAAGGTTTGCTCTCAACATATTCATTGCGCGAATAAAAAGAATTGAACAGAATTATGTTCCTTTACGCTTTTAGGCTTTCACGCTTTTCGTAATTACGCCTTTAGGCCTGTACGCCTTTATGTTTCTGCAACTTTGCGTCTATAGTGCTCTCTCTGCATTTGTAACTCGGGTTATCGTAACACTGAAATCGATTATCGATTATACCCAGAAATGAACTTTGAATATTTTTGATGATTATATAAAATTAATGCAATACTTTCAATTTGTGGCATCATTAGTCGATTCTATTGAATTATTGTGTTTGTGGCTACTGGGTTACAGGTGTTCAATTTCATATAGTAAAAATTTCAAGTGAGAAAGAAAAAAAAATTATTCTCGACATATTCAGGGTGTTGAACCTAAATCGATTTTTGGAAGCGTGCACTGATGCAAACCTGTGCAAACCCGGTATCTGAGTTGATCTGAGTGTTCACGAATGTTTGGTATAAAATAATTAAAGAAAGTAAAATTTGACCAGTTAGATTATAAAAATGATAGACCTTCGCAATGAGAGTACAACAAATAATACAAAATATGGTAATTTAAACATACCAGGTAAGTTAACATAGAGTGATTTATTCCATCGCTAAACACGTTATAATTTATAATTTAACAAATAATTTAAGGATCATTAGAATGATTTTATAACAATCAAATTAGAATGATTTTATAACATTAAACATTGTAATTGATGTAACATGGCAATTATACATGCAATGAATCCATTATAAATATATAACCTTATTTCATGTTCCTATAAAGTAATGTGAAGATAGTATTTATCTAAAATAATGTTTTAAATACTCTCCTACTAAATGTGCTTTTAATTAGGAAACTTTTAATTTTATTGATAACATTTTGGTAATATATTTTCTGTTAATAATAATGATATAAAGACAAACAGTTGCAATACTTTGGGTATATTAAGTTCATTTATTGAGAACAATGCGATGATTTGTATACTAACCATTGCAAAGTAGTTTAACAAAATATTAAAGGTGCTTTTATTATTTTTGCGAGATACTAGTTTGACAAAATGATAGATTGACATTAATGTTATTGTTTATTTTTTATTTTCAAAAACAATTTAAATATTTGATAGGAATAATAGTATAACGAGTATACAAAGGTAGTAACAGGAAAAACGAATACATGGGTGTTTTGGTTAAAATTAAAGTTTATGTAACATTGTACATTATATTTTCTAGTTACGTCTCAACAAGGGTTAGCACCGCTTAGTCCTTATTTAAACTTTGATCCGGCATACCTTCCTCCTAGCCAGCCAGAATACATATTTCCAGAAGGTGCTGCAAAGCAAAGAGGTCGTTTTGAGTTGGCTTTCAGTCAAATAGGTGCAGCATGCATAATAGGAGCTGGTATCGGTGGTGCAACTGGTTTATATAGAGGCATTAAAGCAACAGCTTTAGCTGGTCAAACTGGCAAACTTAGAAGAACTCAGTACGTAGTTGGAATTATTTTTAATGTAATTGTAACAAAAGTTGCAATCATATATCGGATGAACATCAGAGTGTGCGATTCTTCTTTGACAGATTAATTAATCATGTTATGAAAAGTGGCTCTTCGTTAGCAAATACGTTCGGAATAGTATCCGTAATGTATAGCGGGTTTGGCGTACTTTTATCTTGGGCCAGAGGGACGGATGATTCCGTGAATACTTTAGTAGCAGCAACAGGAACGGGCATGTTATTTAAATCTACAAGTATGTTTCGTTTCAATAATATGGGTGTACGTTCACGCGTTTTAAAAATGTACAAAATATAATCGTTTAATGTTTTTAGCTGGTCTAAAAAAGTGTGCATTAGGTGGTTGCATAGGACTAGGAGTAGCATCATTGTATTGTTTATGGAATAATCGGGAAGCCTTATTCGAATTGAGACGTCGTAATATTAACCCAGCATAGGAATATGTATGTACATAAAAAAAGTGTTGAATTATTCTAGATATTAATGTATATTTCTATTTTAATTGTTAAAATTTTAGCGCAACCAAAGATTTTGAGACTAAGGGGTATTAAAGTGTCTAAAAATCGTTTAATTGCATTTATTACTAATTTTCTTTTCTTTTCTATTTTTATTCCTATTTTTATTTTTATTTTTATTTTATGTTTTTATGTTTTCTACATAACAATAATGGAACGATCTCAACGATATCAATTAATCCTTTCACTGCAGAAGAGTTTAACAGAAAATGCATGTTGTAGAGAGAAAATTTGGAAGGAAACGGGTACTTATACTACAGGGCGAGTGAATCTCTCGAGTGCCTATACGATGTCAATAGCAGCGAAAGGGTTAAACGAGAACCATTAATTTAGTTATTCATTATTTAATACTTTTGAATTTCAGTAACGATATCTTTCTTGTATTTTGTTTTATTTTGCTTGTATGAAAGTGGAAGTAATGTTTTGGCAAACGAGTAGTAACTGATTCCTATGATAGTATACCTAGTAATGACGGATAATTCTACCGTTTCATTGGATTTTTTTTCTTTTATAATTTTGAATTGTCGTTGTCAGTAGTAATCAGAGCTGGGTAAAATTTTTAAAAGGTGCATATAACAATGAAATAATATTTTAAATTTTATGAAAAGAATATAATTATTTGAATAGTCTGAAGCATAAAATAAAAATATTTTATTTTGTTTCGAAGGGTAGTGAATCATGATGAAAAAAGAAAAGAAAAAAAAGAAATTGTAAAAATTTGACAAAATAAATTTATCTATAATTTGAACAGTACTGTACGCATTTATTGTACTGTAGTACAATATAACGTAGTTTTATTGTATTTAAGTATGTTTGTATCTGATAATACTCTAATTTGCTGAATGAATATTATATAAATATTGTGGAAATTATAATAGCGCAGTGTAAAAGTTTTAATAATGTAGTACATATAAGCGTATATCGTTGTATTCGACGAGAGGAATATTTCGAACGCTGCTTATCAGATACATATATATTTGTTATAGAAACTTGATGCAACTAACGTACTATTCCATTTTCATATTTGTTTGAATTTTTACTCCAGTTTTACACTAAAATACATTGTCTACTATCTGTCACTAATATAATACATAGAGATTTTATCCAGCTCTGGATACATACGTAATATGTGCAAGCATCTTCGTGTATCTTGACATACTTTTCTTTGCTTATTTACAGATGAAAGTGATGAAATCAATACGAGATTTCAAGGTATTAGAAACTTACAACGAGTTCGATTTGTTTTTGTTATATAGAAAATCTCGTTGGAAAATTCTCTAGAATAAAGAAAAAAAGAATGAAATGAAAAATTTATCAAAATGAGGAGAATCAGTCTGCAATATAAATAAAACTAATTGTAGAATATTATTGTCACGTGTGTTTCCTCTGGAGATTAAGTTAGGAATTATTTCATGTTGATTGTTAGTTTAACGTTTCAACGTACAGTGAAGAAGAGTAAAAACAGCATGTACAGTTTGTAACACCTGGATTATTATTGTGCCAGTAACGGGGGCGATAATCTTATCAAAGTTTATCTCTCTGCTGTTGATTACACTTGACTTTTACGTTGATCGGGCAAGTTTTGATCCGTTATATTGCGGACAAAAGGGCGGACAAACAAAATGAAAGAAAAAGTGGGGAAAAAAGAAAACACAAAAAAAGGTGTTGCGAGTGTTAAAGTACTTTGTGCAACTAGCGAGTAAAGTCAAAAGTGGGTGTCATCATAGTGATCACAGCGTAGGTTCAAGATATACATAATATGTGTATGTACATATGTATGTATAATATAACATAACATATAAATGTATGTGCGTGCGTATTTGTAGTTGTAAAAATGGAAAAGTGTAACGGGATAAAATCGCATCGAGTAAATATTTATTCTTTGCTGTATAGAAGATTTTTGGCGTTCATAGATATTGCATCGACGAGCATCAACAAAAATCCACGGCTTATTTGAACAAGAAACACGCAGTATTCACACAGACGCGCAAACGTTCTTACGTGCCAAGGTTCCAGGAGTTAGTAGGAAAGTAACATTTCGACGAAAAATATATTTAGAAGAGTTTTCGAAACGAGTTATCGGTTAAAGAAGCTGTTGTTCGTAAACTAAGACATCTTAAAATAATATCGAACTGGTAAGGGATATTTATTTATCATTTGACGATTTTCTTCGAGGCAAGTAGATGCGATGCGATGCGATGCGATGCGATGCGATGCGATGCGATGCGAAAATTGATGGCTTGATTTATCCTATAAAAGACGGAACATTACATATCGATCGTTTAGATTGAATAATTTTCTTAAGCAAAAGATTGCACGTACGAAAGCAGAAAATCGAAAAGTATTGTGTTTTTTATAATCGATTAGGCATTCCATTTCCTTACTTGTTGATTTAATTTATACGGTGCTAAAGTGGATACGTTGAATAACTAATTCTCGTAATAAAAATTGGACAATTTGTCGAGGAATTAATAAACTACAAAAATAGTAGCTTGTGTATACATACATAGAAGGAGATAGATAGATAGATGGAGGTAAAGAGTGTAGGTAGGTACGTACGGAGAATGTTTATCGAAACGGCGCGGCGCGGCCGTTCGAACAAACGAACATATACATACGCAATGCTTTGTAGTACATCTTATTTTTCGGAATATTGAAATATTCGTGACTGTTGCCTTCTGTTAACGCGAACGTTTGTTTCTTTTCTTTCTTTCTCTGTTGCAATTTGTCTCTGTCTTCGTATACTTGCCTTTCTTAGCCGTTTGCTAAGTAGACGCGTACGCGGGTTACTCCCCCGTAAAGGGTTGTATCAGATTCCTGTTTGTTCGCTTACGAGTGTAAAAGTTGTAAAATTGATTTGATCGGGTAGAAGAGCGTAAGTTGGAAGATAGTAAATAACTGGTATTTCTTCTTATTGTTAGGTACAATAATTTTGGTGGAAAAGAAAAAATACGATGAAAGAAAGACAAGCAGAGTGCGTACTCAGCGTACTGTACACGTCGTCTGCGATTTTTTCCGTAACGGGTTTGATCTGTTTGGCGACAGTTTGGCAATACTGGGCATGGATCTTGAACGTTTGTATCAGCATCGATTGCGGTTGTATATTGTACGGGATCAATACCTTTCGAACATTCTTGGGAGGTGACGCAAAACTTTGCCACTTTGGAGTGTACGGTTTGATTCCTACGCTTTTAATCGGTCTCTGCCTTGGCGGATATCACGGATATCGATGCTGCATTGATAAAAGTATCGAGGAACCCGTACGAATGTACGATGATGCCGCCAGGTAGCTACATACACAAGTGCTTACTTACATACGAATATGGTCTGATTCGAGACTCGATCTATTTCAACTGTTTGCGGCCCAACTCTATCATTTATTCGTGATAGAAGATGAAAATATGGTAAAAAAAAAATGGATTTAGTAGAGGTAGAAGTATGTAAACGGACCGTAATCGAGACGAACGCGAACTTGTAATATTATTATTGTTATTATTACCATAACTATTGCTATTACTATTACATTTTGTATAAATCAAGCAGTATACATACATACATAGTAATACACCAAATTATAAGTATTTTTGCACAGAAACTTGAACAAAAGCGAAGCAACGGTAGTAGTGAGAGTCAAAAGAAGAACTCCGTACGAACAGTGGATACCAGCTGTATTTCTTGCAATTTTGCTCTGCTGTTTATCGTTGGTTCACGCAGTTGTAACGACTGATGGTTATTATAAAACTTGTAACAATTACAGAAGAAGGTTGATACAAATTTTAGATTCGAGAGGTCGCGAAGCCGAGGTAGGCTAGTCTTTTTAACAACAAATTTTACAATTTATCCGTATACCTACATTCGTAGAAAATGCATTGTTGTCTTTTCTTCTTTTTCTTTTTCTTTTTCTTTTTCTATAGGTGATACATAACAGACTATCGTGCGGAGCAATTTTTGACTTTATGGATTATTTACAATCGGACGTAGTGGTTGATCCGAATACAAACTGGGAACGAGGCAAAGAAACCGACACTGGTTTTGCTCTACGATTAACCATTATTTCTACCTGGTTGAACTTTATCGCCTGGATGTTCATAGTCTTATTCAATATCGTAATCGCACGTAAAAAGTTTCGTTGCTGTTAAATATCATTTTGACAGATATAAATGTTTATTCCGTTATTTTCTTAAATGAAATTTGTTATTATTTTAACGAGCAGTCGTGCTATTTTATAGGCACGTTAAATGTACAATTACAGGAGGTACATATGTAATGTAAGACTTTCTTTGGCTACGAGTAAGGTCAGACAGACAAACTTTCAACTTTCGAAGAAATTTGGAAAAATATAACGTAGACCCTCCTATCGTCGTACATCATAAAGAAGAAACATAAATAAAGATGTTTAGCTGTTTATTTTTCACTTGACTTTAACCGAGGAAAGCTTAGGTTGCACAGAACTGTAAATACGGGTACGAACACTCACGAGTACGCCAAGCATCGCTGATTGTTACGAGTATCCTAGCAGTACTCGATTTTTAAACTAAATTTCAGATTTCACGATTAAATGTTCTGTAATCTGTACACGAGGAATTCTCTGCTCTTGTATCATTCGACTAGTTGCTTAGTAATTGACGGAATCAACGTTGCATAGGATACAATAGCGATACGTTGTTTTTATTTCGAATTTATTTATTACCTGTTACTGGGTGTACATGCGTACGTATGCACTAACAAGTTTCAGGAATTTGTCGAATAATCAAAGTTTTAATCGCCTAACGTTTGTATTAACTTTGTTTCCTTTGTTGTCGATAATCCGAGCGGTGGAACGCCCATAAGAAAGGTATAATTGTATAATACTTATCGCTATTCGCCACATAAATGACATATATTTTATTTCACTTCCATGAACATGTTACAAACGGAGCAATGTTTTTTATTTTTTTTTAGGATACAATATACAAGTGTAAGAAAAGTTTTGTTTGCGTTGATAAACAAACTTAAGTGAAATTACAGGAGAAAAAAAGGAACAAATAAAATGGTATGTTTTGTAGTTATTTTTTGAACAAAACGGTACAATGAACCGCGTACGAGCGTTACATATGTATGTATACATATAAGTACGTGCGCAACAATCTTGTTGTTAGATATTGGCTAAAAGTTGTACATATACAAGTAATAGCCGAGGCGGAGAAACTGTAAGAATTGAAAATTCAGTTGTCTTCTAAATAGCAAATTCAGAACGATGCAAATCGATGCACATTTTACTCGTGTACTTATACGCTTTTATCTCGAACAGTTTGAAGAAGTCGAAGAGGCAACGTACTCTTTTGTTTCTCTGCATTAATTTTTCAAGCAGACAAGTGTTTCTGTCAAGTGTTGAAAGAAGAAAAGAATTTAAATAACAACGATTTATGCATACTTCCTAAGAAAGGGAACACCAGTTGACAAAAATGATGCAACGTGTCTAGTATCGAGGGCAGTGATAACGTTTAAGTAAGATTTAAAAGCAGTTTATGATGACGATGACGATGACGATGACGATGACGATGACTATAATGAGAATACGTATAAAATAAGTAATTAGTACGGAATGTGCACTACCGATGACAAATATCGCTTAATGCATTTTTCCTGAAAGGATAAAACGTTATCTTTTCCGCATTTCAGAAATAAAATTTGCTAAAGCAGCGCCTGTTTTCTGTCCTAAAAATACTGGAAACATTTCATCGCAATCGGACATTTTATTGTAATCAGTTAAATGATTTTTTCTACGTAGACTGCCGTGAGAAGATCGCATTACGTTCATTGTTACTTGCTAAAAAAGAATTGCCCGTTCCTTTTGTTTTGACTTGTTTTATTCGCATTTCTATTTGCATTTCCGTTTGTCTCTTTTAATATCCCGTTGAATACAGTTTGAATACAAGATCGAGACTTGTTCTTGAGTTTAGCTTTTACAGCTACGTATAGGAACTGAATCAAATAAAATCTTGACCGCTTCTCTTCTAATACCATTGTTTGTACTTACATTGAACGATAAGAAAGAGTATAAGCCTGAAATACATTCTACTTAACAAAAGAAGGCACCTAAATACGTATTGGCTAATATCTACATTTTCCATAAACGTTACCTACATGAACGCGCCCACCGATCTTCGCAATGCGCACTCGTACAAAGAAATACCTGAATTTGTACGTGTATCAGAATATATTAATGCGAATATATTAATTATATAGATATTTATATAATATTGTCTTACTCTTTTCTTTTTTTTTTCATTTACCTGATCTTTCTATGTTTACAAGAGCGATACAGTGCTGGTGAAGCTTAAAAGTGAAAAGGAGAAGAAAAAGCACAGATCGATAAAAGATCCGTTTCCAGCGAATAATTGTAATTTCTGTTACAAAATTTGAATTCTACGTGGATTAGGAATAAAAGCTACTAAAGAGCAATATCCCTGGCAAACATTTCTGCCTCTCAACACTGTTTCTCCGAGAAATTCAGCACATTATTCGCAACTCGTATACAGCGCAAAGTGTACAATAGACGATACACGCACAACGCTGGACAGAGAAACGGAGTTTTTATTAAGCGGATGTCACTTGACTGCGTATATGTGTGAGTTTTAGATACCTGATATCTCCTTCTTTAGAAGAAAATATCTCATGTACAATAATCGATGAATCATAGTAATACTTGGTAGAAATACGTGGTGAAAATGCTTATAGCTGCAAAAATAGATGCACCAGTTTTTCCTCTTTTCCTTGTATCACCTCTCTCTCCGCTCTCTCATTTTTCCTTAATTTTCCAATTAATCGTGTTTCATTTCTTTCTTTCATCTGCTTCTCTTCACTTTTCTTTTTTTTTCTTATTTAATACTTGATGTTGTAGGTAAACAGGGTGATCGGTGAAACGACTATCGGCTATCAGCTATCAGCTATCGAATGCTTATCCGAGCAACGAGCTTACCCGCATCTTTTACGCAATGGACAGCAGCGACTCGAAGCATCGTGTTTCAGAGACGTAAGTAAAGAAAGAAACGAAAAAAGAGACGATTTTTCTTCCACTGAATTTAAGAGCTTTAACAGAATGATAAAAGGCAAGAGAATAAACGAGAGTGAAAAAAAGATGCAGGCATCCGAAAATAAAGGTAACTAACTGGAGGGAGGGTTGTCGCGTTGTCGCGTTGTCGCGAAGACAGAGGAACAAATAAAGTATTAAGTATTAAGTATAAAGGATAAAGGATAAAGGATAAAGGATAAAGGATAAAGGATAAAGAATAAAACATAAGGATACGCGGCGGTGCATAGCTATACCTATACCTTGTAGCAGGTTGTATTATTCTCAAGTGAACGGATTGCTCCTTCTTTTCAACGATCCGAATCGTTTTTCCGACTCTCTGATCACTTCGAACGGCGCGACTCTGGTATTTCTAACTTGTTTCTCCTCATTTTCGTCGCTCGGGAAATCTTCGAAACTCATGTTACTGAAGCCTGCCGCGGTAACCGCTGAACACTTTTTTGTTCTCGGGCTTCGTTTGTAACAAGTGGATTTCACTTTGTGAGACGGCTTTGAGGAGAGTAGAGCAGCATCGAGGACAAGCTCGCCACCGGCCGAGCTCTCGTCGATCAAACGATATTTCGATTTGTCCGATTTAAATTTGTCTTTCTTGTATTTTGGCGCATCATCCGTGACCAAAGGCTCCGGCGACATGGGCGAAACAATGTCCGATACAATGTCTATGTTTGATACGCTGTTAACTGTTTCAGCGGCAATTCGCGTGGGATGTCGAATCGGTTCTATCGAATAGGCCGTTTGCGAGCCGGACATTGATTGGACGGTATTCGGTGAATGCGCTTTATCCGAGGAGACTGCGCGTTCGCTATCCTCAAGGAAATTTGCCGAGGATCGGGAATAAAAGGGCACCGAGGTCGGCCTTTTTTGTTCGTTCGATCGAAAAGAGCGAAATTCATCAAACGGAACGGAACCGAACAAATCCTTGGAACTTTGCGCGCTTTCTATACGCTCGACGATACTCCCTTCCGTAGCTGACAAACTTTCGCTACGATCCAGTCTCGTACCAAGAAACTTTGAATTCGACATTGTCACCCCTATCGAGGTGTCAGCATCTTTCGACCGCGCTACCTCCATAAATCGTAAACACGGAACCATACAATTAACAGAAGCTTCGGAGCAGTCCTTGTCACGCAATACTTCTCGATTTATAAATACAGTTGTTGACGTCGTCGTCGTCGTCGTCGTCGTCGTCGTCGTTGTCGTCGTCATTGTCCTCGTAGTCGTAGTCGTTGTTGCCGTTGTAATTGTTGTCGGTCCGGTTATCGTCCATCGATTTGGAACGGTATTAAAAGGATTTACAAAACTGTTTAGACTAAACGGAGAAGAGCCAAACAAATCCTTTTCTTTATTCTCTTTTTCCTTTTCTACTTCTATTTCTCCTCCACCACTTCCTCCTTCTTCTTCCTCCTCCTCCTCTTCTCCTTTTTCTTCCTTTCTCTCATTTTTTTTTTTTATTATTCTTTCTTCCATACTCTGGTTATTTTTCCTACCAATAACTGGATAAACGTTCGAGATCAGTTTAGAGGAAAATCGTTTAGTTTGTCCGATTGAAAAATTTCTATCCTCGCAAGATTCCTTATCCGTGATATTTGTAGACGATTTTCGTGAACCGTCCGTGTTTAACATGGCGACATTGGGAATTGTGGATAAAGTGTAAGCGGGAATAAGCGACGACATCGTATTTCTATAAGTCGTTCGTTGTCCAACAGCTTTCCTCGAATGGGCTGATTTAGGAAACGGAGCCAGAGCAAACACATCCTCTTCTACTTGCCAACGCGCAGATACTCCAACTTTTGTCCTTCCGTTACCATTTGAAGAAATATTGTCGTTTAACGATAGGGAACTCGAATCATAGCGATGACCGACGAACGGATCGACGCTCGATCGTTCGATTTTCGATTCCAGGTCCAGTTCGTCATCCAGTAACAAAGGTTTCTCCCCGTACTGGTGTCCAACGACAGGATCCGTGTTAATTCGAGTCATTAATTTGTGTGTTTGATAATGTTTCTTTGACCTTTTTGTTCTATTATGTTCATGCGTGGCAATAAAATCACAGGCTCCTCGTATTTTTACCGGCGCACTTTTATTCAACTGTTTGCGCGTTACATCCTCACGATCGTCGTCGTCATCGTCATCGTCACCGTCCTCGTTATCATCGTCATCGTCGTCATCGTCGCCATGACTATGATAGTCGTTTGTCTGCTCATCCTCGTTAATAGTAATACCGTTGGTTCGAATCACGCCATGCTCCTCATCATTATCGGTATCGGTATCGGTATCGGTATCGGTATCGGTATCGGTATCGGTATCGGTATCGGTATCAGTATTGGTATCGTGATCGCTATCGATATCGATATCGTTGCACTCGGTGTCATTCAGCGTTCTCAAATCACTGGCAGAACCTATTGAATCGTCCGATTCGTTGTTTTTGATCGTACAATTTTTCGCATCTTGCATTTTCTTCTTCCTACGCAATGCGTTCTTGTTCTTGTTCTTGTTCTTGTTCTTCATCCTTCTCCTCTTCTGTTCGATTAATTTTTCCGTTCGATTAGGCACCTCCTTGTCACTGTCGCTCGAATCGACCTCGCCAACATCGAACAACAATTTTTCGTATTTCGAGCGATCTTCTACGGGAGCTCGAACAAAGTGCGGAGAAACGGAAGCGTTCCTTGCCGGAAGGATTTCCGCCTCGTCCGCTTCAACATGTTCGATACTCGAATTCCACTGGTTCGAAGTCATTCTCAATCTACCGTTTACAGACTTGCCTGAAAAAATGTAACAACATTATTAGCGAGAAAGCACTTTTCCTTGCATTTTTAGGTACATCGTTAAGGTATATCGTGTATAGAGGTATATAGATATTTCGACAATCCGAGTAAACGAATGAATGACAGCAATACGTTGTTATAATTTCTCCTATTCAACGCAGAAAATACGCACCTTTTCACGCCACCATTGTAATCTCGAGGTACCAGCATCGGTGCATCGGTACATCGGTACATCGGTACATCGGTGCTCTTAAAATTGCTTAAAATGTCGATTCACGTATCTATGCATGAGTATAATACAATGTATACGCGTCTGTCCGTTGAATTAAAAGAGATAATAAGTACCAAGACGCGATAACAGAATCGAAGAAACATTTCTTGTACCTGAAACGTCTTTTACCTTCTCGCGTGTATCTACGAGTATTTGGAAATTTTTTGCAAGAAAACTTATCGTTTCATTTTTAATCGTACGCATAGTTTTTTTAATTACGCTTAAACATATTGTACTTACCCAAATAATACACAATACCCGACAGAGAGTAGTATCAATTTCCTAACGATACAGATATCGTGTTTCCTAAACTAGGTGTATGTATTCGGTCTTGCCACGACAACTCGTGAATCGGTTAATTTTCTGTTTCCTCGTTCGTTTCGTCGAACACTTATCAAGTTTTTTTTCCTCTACATCTAACTAACGATAAGTACTTAGGTAAACCATTTTTTAACCAATTATAGAAAATTGCTAGTTGCTTATTTGTTTATCTACGAAGAAAGCGCTCGCGTATTTCGAATGATTTCTCTGTAGAAGAGAAATTAGGAGAAGAAGGAAACGTCTGATTAGGTCTGTTTCAGCCGATGCACCTTCTACACGTTTTACGAAAGGTTGTGCCATTGCAATTACCCTAATTATTTACGGGTTTTTACACGTTTTCTTTCAAATATTTAGCCAGATAACATTACTTTTCTCTTCTCTCTTCTCTTTTATCCGTTCTTCCTTCCTTCCTTCCTTCCTTCCTTCCTTTCTTTCCTTTTCTCTCCACCTCGTCCCACCCTCCCTCTTTCACTTGCGCCGTTTCTCCCTTTTTTCACCTATGTTTTTTCACTTTTTATTTATTCTATGAAATAATGTTAGTTAGTACCACCACCGTTATACACCGTCACCACACATGGTCTGGAACAGTCCTAATCAGATTTAGGGAGTTAAGGATGATGTACGAAAAAACGCAGTAATGATCTTTGTGTCGAAGCAACACGATTCAATCGTATTTACGCGATACAATAATGTAACTCTTTTTATCTGTGCGCGACTGTGTGTGTGTGTGTGTGTGTTTAAGAAAAAAAAAGAAAAGAAAAAATATCGCGAAACGTTTCATCAAACAAAGAATTGCTGCGTTTTCGGTTAATTTGATAGAATATAAAAAAACAATACCCCATATATATCATAAAGTAATGTACACGTTTATTGCTGTAACATTATTATTTAAATACAGCGAATACGTCCAAGATTGTCAGCCTCCTATGATGCTCTCTCGATTCGCACTATTGTTCAGTGTTCGCGATTCAAATGCCATCGTATTCGTGCCAGAGGTTGTCGCGTTTGCGTTTGCGTTTGCCTTTACCGTCCCGTATCGTATCGTATCGTATCGTATCGTATCGTTATAGTTGTACAAGAGTTGAATGTTGCACGAAACAGAGGCACAATGGGAGGCGAACGATGCGGGACAACTTTGAGAACTTCTTTCGTTGCGTCGCGTCGGCTCGAACAAATTTAAGAGCTTTTACCGAATAAAGGAAAATTAACCGCTTGCGCCTCCCAAACTCATTAGGGTGTTCCAGACAGTGAAGACGAATAAATACAAAAGTTTTGAAAAATGTTACCAATGATTAGCAGAGAAGAATACGAAAGCGAAGGAAATGTTCGTTGCCTTGTTCGAATACCGGTACACGAGGATTATAAATTACAGATAGATACACGACGTGAACTCGCGAAAACGTAATTTCTTATGAAATTATGGAATTACGGAAATATCTGTTACAACTCACGTTTAATAATTAATAATCAGGGAAAACAATGAAAATTGTTTGCTCTTTCACCCTTGACTCGTTCGTGCGTTAACGCGCCAATATAAAAAACATCAAAGGGGGAGAGGGAATTCGTTCTGCTATAAACATTTAACCTGAGATTCGCTCTCATTCGATGATGCCCAATTCCTTACAAATTGTACGCGTTAAAAATTCAACTTCTGATCCTGATTCTTGGCTTATATTCGTTTCTCGATACGAATGATGCATTTCCTAATTTCCACCCCCGCCCCCTTCATCATCCTCGTTATACTTCTCGCCCTCCCAACACCACCACCACCACCACCACCATTACCATCACCATCGTCACCGATATTATCGTCAATTTCTCATTCGTCATTCGATTTAACCGAATATTAATTCGCGATAATGAAAATGCATTTTTACGTGTAATCAGTTAACCCGTAACTACCATGGCTTAGAAATATAACATCCGACACAAGACATGTACTTTATATTGCTTTTTAATGTACATAAGTAGCAGTGTCTGATCAAGCATTTCTTATGTTACAGTTACAGTTATAGTTACAGAATAATAAACGGTCGTTCGAATAATGTTTACCTGCTTTTCATTAGGAAAACTATACATTTCACATTGACAGGGTCAAATCTGACCCTACCATGGTACCTAAGGGTTAAGTAAAATTATACCTTACTTATAAAGTATCACTATTGCCAGCGCAACGCATTACATTATTACATTACCCAAACCGTGTATCGTATATGTATACTACTTGTGCGCATCAAAACGCATAATGCAACGACGATACACTTTTTCCTTGTCCCTCGACTTTGATACAATATTTTCATCAAAGAAGGAAGGCAACATTTCTTACCTTCTTTCTTCGATACAACGAAAGAAATACAAGGAAACGGCTTCAAGTACCAGAGGGTACCATACGTATCCGTTCAATTTCGTTCGAAATTACAAGCTAAGCATAATAAAGATTGTACGTATAGTTTGCGTCAACAATGTTACGTACGATGTATCGTTCGTGGAACTTTAACGCGAAAATAACACCTACTTACTATATCAACGGGATTTGGAAACGACGATTAATTGAAAAATTCTTTCTAACGCGTGGAAGAATATCTTAATATCGACATACATAGTACCATTACCACGATCTACCAGATTTTCTTGTTTGTTTTTTTTTTTTTTCCTTTTTCCTTTTCTTTTTTTGTATAGATTTGTTTTTTCCCCTTTTTTCAACTCATCATTTATCTACAAATGTATGTACAACAGACACAAGAAACTGTTACATACATTTCAACTATACCATTGAATAAGCATACGCACAATGTGTAAAGAATTGATCGGATATTTGTCGTATTGATAACTGTCGTAAAACTGCTCAACTTTCTATTTACCGTTGAAAAATTTTTTTCCCCTTAACGTGACTTACTGAAAATATTTGGTTGACATTATTTGTCAACCCGGCCGGCTCTACGACCTCGACTTTATGCGATCCGTCCACGAATACTAGTACTTCTTTGCCTCTTAACGCTCGAATCATTCTTGTCTACGGTACTAAACTTTTCTCGTCCGTCAACTGCGATATCGTTCTTCTGCACTTTTAACCGTGTAAACGTAAATATTGTACATACAAACTACGTTAAACGAAACGTATACGTATATCTTTGGTAACTGACATTATTCAAAACACAAATTGAAGAAATAAATAATAATAACAATAATAATAAAAACAAGTTCGTAACATTGTTGAAAATTATTCATCCTTTTATCGGTATGAAGCGAATCAGAATTTTTTAACTAAAAATTACTACCCCGTCTTTCTCTTTCTGTAAATTAAATAATTTTTACTTCGTGCATGGAATAAACAAACAACTAAAAAAAAATAATCGTACGCAACAGCATTAACGTAAACGTTATCTATAACGGCTAACGAGCTTGAAACTACTTCTCTCGAATTTTCGCATCCGCACGCGTTACGATGAACAACAACTTAGTAACGTGTTATTAGTTTACGTTAAACTAACTCGACAACACGATTCATCGTAACTTCGTGTATACTTAATTAACCCTATATGTATTCTTAACATCCAAGGAACGCAGAGTTCCTTAATCCTTAATATTTCCGACTTCTTATAAAGTTCTCTCATTTTTCTTTCCGTTTTCTTTTTTTCGATGTATCGATACATCATTTTACAAATCACATATTTATATCACATTCGGCAACACTTGAGTAAATATAAACGTAAAACAAAAACAAATATAAACTAACAAGTAGAAAATTATACAGCCCTGAGAATTTCTTAGCTACGAATTGATTATTTGGTAGAAAATTAACAAGATAAAATAATATCAATTATGCGTATGCTTACGTGGTTATTTGTAAAAAACCATCTACATAAACTCGTGAAGGAGATGAAAATAAGAAGAAAGCGAGCGAGCGAGCAAGCAAGAGAAAGAAAAAGAGAAAGAAAATGGAATAAGACAGTATGCGAAGCAATCTATGCATTACCTCCAGCAAGTGCTGCCGTCTTTGATCCAATTTTGTTCTTCTTTCCTGTTAAACATATTAATCGAACGATTAGTCGCGACGAGTTCGCACTCGCATTCAATGAAACCTGATGCTGATGACACTTACTTGGCAAACTGAAAGGTGCAGACTCGAACGGATCTTCTGGTAACTCTGTAGTACACGTCATAACAAGACTTTCGCGGCTCTTTACGCCGCTTGTACTAGCATTGCTTCCCCTTCTAATTTTATCAAATTCCGCACCGAAAATATGATCTTCGGTTAACTGATTAAAAGGTTGAACATCTTCGAACGGATTCCAAGCAGCAACATCCGCGCTTAACGATCTCCCTTCGGTTGCGGTTACGCTCGACAGTTCGCCCTATTTCAAAGTGTCGTTATCTTTTTATTATTCAAAGTTGTAATCAGGTTCTGTTCACACATATTTTTAACCATAGAATATTGCGAAGCGAAAACAAAAGCAAGATAATTCTGCGCATAACGATGATGATGATGATGATAATGATGATGATGATGCGACTTCAAGTGTACAATTAAACAATCTTAATGTAAAAAAGGTTGCATACACAAATACGTTGCAGGATAAAAAAAGGTATATGTTGTGTAAAATTAAACTGAAGAAAATCAAAAGATAAATCTGTGCGCATTATGTACTTACAATACGTACATGTGAAGCGCTAGATCCTAGACAAGGTCTTATATCGGTTACAACTTCGGGAGACGTAACATCTTCTGATCGTGATTTAACCGAAGCTTCGTACGGTGCTAAAAACTGAGTCGTTTCGCTTGCAAACGCTCTGTACAGAGAAATCATTTATACATAAAAAGAGAAATATTCGAGTCGATTCGTACAAACCAATTTGTGACAGATACTGATTTAACTTACTTGTTGAAAGCGCTCGTATCGCTCACATTTCTTCGATGTCGTGCAGAAATTAATGTTGGGCTATCCGGCGGTGATGTACTCGAACTGATATTCTGACTCAAACTTTCCGTTTTATTCACCGGTTTCGGTAAAGTTGGCGGTGTTATACAACTCGCCCCCTTGCTACCTCCCGTTGTGGCATTTAATTTCAAAGTTAACGAAGTAACCGCTGTCAACTTTGGAGCTGGGCAATTAACAGAAATATTCGACGCCTTCGGTACAATTTTACACGGTTTTGGAGCTACAGGAGGTGGTATTTTAGCCGGTGGCGGCATGGCTCGGTTATCCTCTTCTTTAAACGGATCTGGATAACCTGCAACAATGTACCAATATCGATCAACACCATTCGATTCAAATGGATTTTCACTAACTATAATCTAGTATCTCTTTACCAGACGGTGGAAACAATGCTTCCAAATTTTCTTCCTCCACCTTCTTGTTGCCCGACTTTGACTCAAAGTAATAGGAATTCTTTTTATCCTGAACAGTCACGGGAGATTGCTGATTTCCTCCAATCACCGAACTCTGTGACTGCTGTACTGGACTGTACTGCGCTTGCTGAGTTTGAGCTTGTACGAATGAAACGGTTTGACTGTTCGTACAAATTTGCGACGTAACTTGAACGAGAGACGACGGTGTGGCTTGTATGTTCGTTCCTACTGCCGGCTGAACATTTTGTTGCATACTCTGACCTACGATATACGACTGAGATGGTACGTTCAATGAACCAACTTGTTGACCCATTTGAACGAACGCGATCGTCGAATTTCCTGCTGAACTTTGCGACTGCAAACACTGACTACCCTGACCAGATATTTGACTCACTATCTGGCCGCTTAAACTTATAGGACCGGCGCTTACAGCTTGTCCTTTTGGTCGTTGTCTCGGCGTAACCGATGTACCCTCCACGGTTGTTACCGGAGTCGTACTCGGTTTCGGTGTTTTCACCAATGATGATCTTTTTACATTTTCCGATTCCATAGGTGGACAAGCTAAAGATTCCAATACAGGCGTTGGCGTTTGCTATATATATATATAAAAAAAAAAAAAATTGATCAAATCTTATTCGACATACATATGTGTACATACACATAGTACACGTTTACTCGTCATATATTACATATCGTCTCCAATTCGGAGGAAACACGAAATTTTCTTTCGCTTTTTATTTTTATCGATAATCTTTTCACAAACACGAAAGATTAAATATTTGACATTTACACATGCGTGCATACATACGTGTAAATTCTGTACAGGGCATTCTTTGCCCTGTATTTGAAATGCGATCACAGCAACTTGGTAAATGTCGGGACGACTATCAGGATCCAGCTCGAGCATATAACGAATCAAACAATGAAGATTTCTACTATACCTATTCAAAATTTCATATTACTGAAATGTGAACTTTTCTTCTATTACTTTCATTATATAACCTATCGATCAATGTACAAGTACAAACCTCGAATTATCCGGTATCGTGAAGTTTCCTGACTGAATAGCGAGTGTACTTTCTCCGAATGGCAATGTGAAAAAGCAAAGTTTGTACAATAAACAGCCTAATGCCTAAAAATCACCAAAAATTACAATCGAGCTATTTCATAAATTATTCTTATCCATGAAACATATTTCATGATTGAAATTTTAAATTTCAAATCGTACCCATATATCTGCTTTTGTTGTTATTGCTTTGCCACAGTACATATCCACCATTTCGGGTGCTCTGTAACTAAGGGTCGTATATTTCTTAATTTCTTCTTCAACTATCGCCACACCGTGCACACTAGGGTTCAAAATTTTTGCTGTCGCCGAACCAAAATCGCACAAAACGTAATGACCAGTATCCGAATACAATATATTTTCAACCTGAAAAATATTTCGTACCAACCGATAGTAACCATTAACTACTGCTTTCCTTACAAAATTAACTGACAACGATGCTCAACAAACTTTTAGATCTCTATGTATTATCGGTGTCTGGCAATGATGTAATCTGGATACAGCTTCGCAAACGTCGCAAAATATTTGTAAAATTTCGGATTCGCTAAAACCAGTTTGCAACCTAAAACCATTCAAATTTGTTTGAATTATTTTTTTTTAATTTCACGTCGTTTCAAATACTTTATCATTCCCTGTTTCCATAGTTTCATTAATATTTTCAGTTTCACATAGAATGCAATAACGCTTAACCTGTTATTCATCATCTGAAGAACTTGGGACTTGCAATAAGGCATCAAAAGCAAAAGTTCGTATACTCCTCCTCCTATGTGAGCGATACTACTGTCCACGTATCCTATTATATTCTTATGACCGTTTAAGTTACTCTAGAAACAGAAACATTGCTGCAAACGAATTTTTTACATTGCTGTAACGGAACAATTAATTTCTACTTAAAAGAAAAAAACTTACCGCAATTTGTATCTCCCTCTTACATACATTGAGGTCATGTTCGTTATTAACGTACATGCGTTTAAGTGCATAACGTCCGCTCGAAGATTTAACCAGGAATACAATAGCGAATCCTCCTACAAGCGCATTATCAAAACATCATTACAAGTATAAATGCCACGCACCGACCAAAAGTCATTACGATCCTAGATCGTTTCTACATACGCCGAACCTCTTGCAATCAACGATTGTTCATCGAGTATAGTTAATCTATCGGCTTTGTTCTTGTTATCGTATAATTAGTTTCTTAATTGTGTATGAAAAGCGAAAAAACTGACCGAGCATTCGAGTTAAACATTTATGTAGGTAGGAGGGGTGATGAATATTCAAGGTTGAAGATAACACGCACCTTCGGCTAAAACTTCTTCGACAGTGACAGTGCAACGTCCTACTACAAAAACCTTTCCTATATAACTGTTGAGTTCCTTCGACGTGTTTTCGATTTTTGAAAATAGCTTCTTCATATTGGCACACGTCGTCGGCCCTCCCAATACTGAACTGACTTGACATAAGGCCTCCTTTATTTAATCTTTTAACGTACAATATGGCGAGTTCAGTTTCTTCAGTCAAGTACATTCATTTTATCCGTACCTTCAAACTTTTCAATTACAATCTTTTTTACGATAACTTAATGACGATAAACTTAACCAAAAGAAATCGTTTTGCTCATGATAACAGTTAACGTATTTTATCCAGCCGACATATTCAGACTGTACAAACTGCGCATGTACTACTTTGCAGGAGCTACGTCGGAAACATATGTGCACAACTTCCGCTCCAATGTCAAAACTTTCTTTACAATTTCTTTATTTTTTTTTCTTCATTAAATCAAAACCGCTGTATTTCTGTTATTTCTATCTCTTTCTCTCTCTCTCTCATCTATATGTGTATATATATATATACATCATGTATGTTTATTTTACAAGTTCTCCTAAACAGGAGGAAAATGTGTGAACTATGATTAAATGTTATCTCTACTTTTTATGTTGCACCTATGCTTACTCTCGAAAAAATCTTTAAATCGATCGACATTGTTGCGTGTAAGTACATACGTGCATACATTATAAACATACAGTGGAAAATTAAAAGATAGAAGAGAAAAGAAAATGTAACTGATAAAAATATGGCAGAAATAGGTATGTACTTCATACATACATACATACATATACAGTGAAAAAGCACTAAAGGGGAAGGTGCCCCTACTACCGGGTCACGCGCGAGCGCGCAACCATTATGCCACATTCACATGAGAAATACCTTTGTACATATTTCAGGAGAAAAGAAATTTTTTCAAATAAATGCTTATTCAGAGAAGTGAGGCGATTCATTCCTCAACAGTGCGAGAGAGTGGCTCTTATGCAGCTTCCGGTTTGGTATGCGTTCGCAGTTTTATGCACCATCCTATCCGGCAGAGGGAGCCACTTTTCGTGTTCGAGACTCGACGCCAATACAAAGGTATTTCTCCTGTGAATGAGGCATAATGGCTGCGTGCTCGCGTGTGACCCGGCGGTAAGGGCACCTTCCCCTTTAGTGCTTTTTCACTAGACGAACTGATACTATGATTGATTTACATCAACACTTTTTCAGAATTGTGTACTGACTAGTATATAGGTGTTCATTGATTTCTTCAGTTGTGTATGTAAAACGTATTTTGTTTCATCATATGTAAGTATATGTTTTCTAATTGTTACATTGTTACGTTTGGTGATACTTGTCATGTATGTATGTACATATGTACCTATCCGTACTTACCTATATATGTATATGTATATACGTACTCATGTTAATCGACATGAAAAGCATATAATCAACCGAAACTAAAAGCTGTATAAAAGATTTGTTTTTTATTCGTTAGTCATGAACACGTTAACGAGTGACAATGATTTATTCAATACATTGGTGTTAGAAAACATCTCGCCTCAATGTCGTAACGAAAGTAATTTTAAAACTGCTTACGAAATAAATCAATTCGAAAAAAGTAATATCTTGGAAGCATCTATCAATGATTGTTCATTGCAAGAAATATATCAAAGTAAAAACGACGTTATGGAATGCAATGTCGAAGATTGTAATAGTGTGTTGAACGTTAATGAGCAAATAATTTCCTCTTTGTTAGATTTAAAAAGACACATAACCTCTGCTCTTCAGAAATGTGAAAAAAAATTGATAGTGATAGAAACAAGTTTACAGAAACATTCAGGTGGAGATACAAAGATTTTAATTTGTAATGCTGGTATACCATACTTCAAAGATAGAAATTACTTTTTTCCACCTAAAAACGAAGATGAAATACTAAAAGAAAATTGGAAAGAACTGCAGCTGAGAAATCTTCCCAAAGTCTGTTCATGGACAATTAAGGAAAGAAACGTACTTCTAAAAGCAATAAAAGAAGAAGCTATCGCCGATGTACTACGTTCTCAAAAGACAGATTGTACGACGGTTGATGGGCTAACAGTTAAATCTATTATTAAGGTTGAAGAGGAGAGGAGAGAGGACAAAACGTTCCCACCTACAGATTTCTCAGAAATTGTTGGCCCATTAGAAAAAAAAGAATTTGATTGGTTCAAAATATCGTCTATTCATTTTGACGATATACATTCTCCGCTTGATTGTCGTGTTATGTGGAACGTTTTCCTTCATCCTGATATCAACAAAAACGTTTGGCCAAAATCGGAAGACGTTAAATTGAAAGAAATTGTAAAGAAACATAAATTTCAAAACTGGGACAAAATTGCTAAAGATTTGAGTACAAATCGCACTGCGTATCAATGTTTTATTAGATACAACACGACTAAAAAGTTGCCTAAAGTTCAAAATTACACGTGGAAATCTGAAGAAGACGAGAGACTTTTAAAACTGGTCGATATATTTAAAATCGGTGATTTTATTCCCTGGGGTGAAGTGGCCAATTGGATAAAAAATAGAACTAAACAACAAGTTTACTTCAGGTGGACGTACAGCTTGTCGCCTTATTTAATCAAAGGTAGATTCACTAAAGCCGAAGATAAACTTTTAAAAGATGCTGTTATTAAGTATGGTACAAATTTTCGTAAAATATCAGCTGCATTAATGCCTAATAGATCGACCGTTCAACTTCATGATCGTTATGAAATATTAATCTCCAATCAAATTGAAAAAAGGAAAGTATGGACGTTTGCAGAAGATTCAAAATTGCTTGATCTGTTTGCACGTTTTGGTCCAAATTGGTCGAGAATAGCTAAAGCATTTTCAAGCAAAACTAGAACTCAGCTGAGACATCGGCACACAGCTCTACAGAAGTACATTAAAAGAGGCATTTCTCTGCCTGAACTACATAGAAATCAGTTCCCTACTATCAACAAAACCAGAAATAAACAGAGGGAAAAGATATCTTACAAGGATACACTTGATCAAATTATGAATCCATCGAACGAACACAATGACAATAATATAGATACAGAATTAATCAAGTATTTTTATACAAAACAAAAAGCAACGCTCGTTCATAAGAATAAGCTTTATACTACCGAACAGTTATCACACGATACAAAAAAGTTGTACAGTATTTTACAACAATTACATGCTAAACTTCGCATACCCGATAACATCGCTAATATAAAATTAACCGATAAAGATCAACAACTTTTATATTCATTGAAAGAATATGCAAAGCTGAAGAGCGATACGGAAAAACGCTTTCAAGTTATAGATGAATGCAGTTTACGCATGTTTGGAACAAATCATGATAAACGAGAAGATTCTCACTTTATACCGCCACCTCCTTCTGATTCGCAAATAAAATTGAAATCAAGTAAATCGGTCGAAAGTAAATGCATTGATTACAATTTAAATACAAACGATAAGTTTTTAGTTGACAAACCGGCAGAAATGAGTACTCCAGATTTTGTCATTTCTCACATTGGTGGTCACGAGCAACAGTTGCAGTTTCAAAAGTTAAATCGGTTATTTCAAGTTACCGATGTCGGCGATAAACGGTCTTACTTACGAAATGCTTCTATACGTCCAACCAAAATATTCTTGTTACAGCAAAATAATAATAACTTGACCGATAGAAAGGATTCAAGTGGCAACGATAAATTAACAGAAATCGGAACAATGGTTCGTTCTGAATGCAATGCTATATCCTTCGAAAGAAAAAGTGTCGATACTCGTAGGCATGTAAAGTTACAAAGCGATAATCACAGGAAATCGCGCATGGAAACCGTTAAAAAAAATTACGCGTTATTTACTATGCCCGAAGAGATTCGGTATTCATCGTCTACTTCCGAAACAGAGATAACTACGGAAAAGGATGTATCCGTGATAGAAGCAACCTATGCAACCATGTTGAGTTTCAAAAATTTAATACATTTCAAACGATTTAATGAAAGTTATATCGGATCGAATCAATTTTTGACGCAACAATCGTATAGGTTTGAGGAAGCGTTCAAATTATTGGAAACTCGTTTAGAACAACTATTTCGGTATCCAATAGGTTTGTCAAAAACTGCATTGCCAGAAGTTTATGTAATAGATACCACGGAGAACACAAATTCGAATGGAAAATCTTCCGATGTATCGAAAATAAAAAAGTTACAAACATTCGATAAAAGTAATAAAGATGTAAGCTGATAAAATATGGTAAAATTGATTTATTAACCGTTTTTCGTTCATCAGCGATCGAACGGTATATACTCGAAAATCGAAGTATCCCTCTTTATTATTGTAGTAATAAACGTGTTTTCGATTTCCCAAAATCCTTTATATGAAAAAAGGTTGCACACCTTTCTCTTATACTCTTTTAAAGATTTAAAAAAAAAACCATCCCCGCGTTTTTTTCCCGTTTTGGGGAAACACCCTCCCCCTGTCGTCCTCCACTAGAACACGTCCCAGTTGGGTTGACGTTCTTAGATCATATATACGTATATGGCGACAAGGCCCGTGATGGAGCGCTTGCGAGAAAGGATGTATGTAATACTCGTGCAACACCTTGCAGCCATCACGGGAAAGAGGGGCCCAGGTGCCGGGGCGCCATGCTCCCACTTATAACCCCCACAATAATTTCGTTTCTTTAAACGGTTGAATTATTAGTTTCATTTTTTGTATTTCGTCTGTAAACAGTACAGTATTTTATTTAATGAAACGACGATGAACCGTTTAACATTTTCTTGTCGGCCAATTTACGTTACGCCACCATTGATTATTATGTACGGTTACGGCTAGTTGGTTTTTAGAAAAATATTCTATTCATTCCGCTTCTATTGCATTTCTGTGTTATTGGCAAAAAAAATTAAACTAGAAAAAAGAAACAATTTTACAAATCATAATAATATAAATGTTAGAACAAGAATATGAGAAATTCCATGATTTCTAGACAAACTGTTAAAACACATTAAACGATGAATGCAAATTATATATAATTCCAAGTATTAAAATAAATTTAAATACAAATTACATGTAAACTTGACTTAAACACATTTTGTACAATGAATAATAAAAATAAACCCTGTGGTTTTTTTTTATTAGATCGAATGCTTTTTTAACATTATTCGCTAAGGTGATTGTTACAATGGGTCGCGATTTTTTATTGTTCGATTAAACCTCTCGAAAGAGAGATGAAGTACGTACTAATGATTATAAACCAATATAAGAAAAAACTCGACGGAATATCGACGTAAAATACGATTGTAAAAGTAGTCTGTCGTTAAAATTAACATATTCTGAACATTGAAACAACAGATATACGTATATGTAAAAGAAAAACAGAGAGTCAAACTTCACTTCGAGTTACGAAAGTATCTCAACCCTGATAACCGTATGACCGTATCGTATCGTATCGTATCGTATCGTATCGTTTCCACTGCGTATACGTAAATCTCATTATAAATTTAATCAACTGTGAATTATTATTTTCACAGACCAATCGGGTCAACTACTTCTTCTTTAAAACTGAATTATTGTAGCTAGTCATAATGATTGCACAACCTGCCGTAAAAACTCCCCACAGGAGAAGACTAGCTTCTACTTTATGAACCAAAGATCTCAGGCTATCAAGGAAAAGTTTCAACGGTTCGTTCGTTACTTTGAAAGCTGGCTTGTCCTGAATGATTTTCATCTTTGACAAATACTCGATAAGCGGTGGGTGATCGTGACTAAATATTGGCAAATATTCCTCGATCTTTTCTCTTGTCCACCAGGCTTGCTTATTCCACCTACATAATTATAGACAATAAAATTAACGTGCAACAAGTATATGACGATAAAGAAAAAGCTACCAGTTAATTATCCGTTTAATTTCTAGCAACGTTGTTCAATCAAGTAAGTACTTACGATTGACTCCATGGGGTGTAATGGTAACGATAAAGACTAGCTTTAATGTATTTTGGTGGTTTTTCACGGAACGGGCTCTCCACGTTGTTCATTAAATTCAATACCTCGGATTGACCACTTAAAAGACGATACGCTAATGACATTAACCATGGATTTTGATGATATGTACCCAACGCAGCAAACCACATTTGCCAGTCGAGTCGCGGTTGATGAGGAGCTGAAAACGACAAACATCGAGAAAATGTGTTACGATCGAAACGATCAGGCACGTTCAATCTCATCAAAGATTTGCTTCAGCTTCTCTAAATTTTCAAAAACAATTCACTTACCAACAAACGGCAACGAATTGTTAACATTTCCTGGCTTATATAAAAATTCGTATTCTTTCCACGGTCCATCGATACTATCGCTTCCTTCGATGATCACTTCCGGTCTACCCTCCACACCAGTCATGCGTCTAAATAATCCATAACTGTTTACCAAACGAAGATGTTCGACTTTTCTTTGTACCTGTCTTAGTTGAGTCGGTATCGTCGAATTATGAGTATGATGTAGCGTGGCGTAGGGTACCTATAGAAGAAGACAGACGGAGAAGAAATCATTTTTGCTTTCGTTACAACAGACCATTCGATGGTTCACTTTATCATATACGATATACAGGGTGTTCGACAACAGGTGGGAGATTTTTTAACGGGTGATTCTAGGGATCAAAATAAGACGAAAATCAAGTATCTGTCCGGGGCAGATTGAAGAATCACCCCTTAAAAAATCTCCCACCTGTTGTCGAACACCCAGTATGTACATAGTCATAACATTTACTTACAATACTTATAGCAAAGATCAAACAAACCGCTACTGTATACAAAATCGTAACAAAGGTCGTAAAAATTTTGTTTCTCATTCCTTTTACCGTTAATAAAGAAGCAACAATCGCATTTGCAGCTGTAATACCAAGGGATATTACACCGATATAGATGGAAATAGGAATTATTCGTGACAAAACATAATCAAACTGTTCCTGCGTGAATGCTAAAAAACGAATCATCACGGTTATAACAAGGAAAATAATAATGTACAATTTACAAATGGCATACGTACCGATATCGCTTTGAATGGTCCAGTTATCTGTCACTCGAAGATTATAATACACGTACGTTTCATAAAATATTCCTGCATAAACTAATATACACAATATCGTAGAAAGATATTTCGTACGACTGTAGGAATTGTTTTTAGATTTTCTTTTATAAAAAAATTGATCATCTAGCAGAGAAATGCACAAACAAATAGTTAAGAAATTAAAAAAGTTATAATTCCCTGTCGCTATAATATGTACTTGTAGAAACACCTATAATCAAAATAAAAAGCAATCACCTTAAATCGTTATATATCAAATTCTATCTAAATATATCGATATATCGATACACTTATATTTACCTGCATATAAAATGCTGTTATTCTCACTTTTCTGTTCGGAAAAAAGAATAAAAATGGGACGACAAGTTCAAAAATATTCACAATCACTGTAGTGAAACGTAAAAACCATATTGGCAAATGATGCGCGTACCACGCCAAGGGGGTAGGTATACACTGTGATTCAAAATGAACATTTAGACCTGAAACAAATGAGATATATAAATATATATATATATATAAACATTCTTGTTAGATTCTGATACTATACCATCCAATTTCCACCATACAGGACAACCAGAAGTAAGTTTTACTACTCCGCTGGAAAACATTACGCGAAAAAGTAACCAACGTACGGTCCAAAAAGTTACAGCATCGCTCGGAGTACTTATTTTTCCATGCTGAGAATACCAAAATGGTGCTACAAGTATGCATAAAAATCCTGCTTCTAATAAAAGTACATCCCTGTAAAAATATGAGCAACATAGAAAATACAACTGATAAACAATTTTTACTTTTTATACAGAAAATCTTAATTATTTCATAGCAGTCCAATTGTATCATTTTACAATTCTTCATTCTGCACATATTTGCTATTTACAAATCGTTTTTAGAACACAAGATTAGCAACCTAATTAACAAACCATAATAATAATGGATTCGTGTCGTGTAAATGAAAAAAACACATATATAATTATAAGCATTGAATACTTACCATTGAAACCACATGAATATCTGACCAATTTGATACAAAGAGTAATATAATGCCCAAAGTAATGCAAATACCAATGCGATGCAAAACTTTTGTGAAACAAATCTATAAAAAAAATTCATTCGTTACTATTACTTGTATATCATTCAAATGAACAAAGACAAAAAAAAGAAAGAAAGGAAGAGAGATAATATATAAATTTTTACCCTGCAAAGGAAAGAAGAATTCCGATAAGTGATACCACATCCAACATGTATTCCACGTTTAATCCCAAGTAAGGAGCAAACCATAATAACGTTGGTTTCTGCTTCAACTTATCAATCAAAGGTGCCCGACCTTTTAAATCCAATTGAGTTCTAGCTGGTAGTATTCCATTATCGCCGTATAATCCTTTTTCATGAGAAAAAAATTGTTATCAGAAAGATGTAATAAAAAATATATCATAAAAATTCTATTTACATTATTACACATTGTAAAGTAATAACTACAAAAATGGACAATCTTTATTTTGTTACCACCCTTACTTAACAAGTTTATTTAATGATTATAAATAACTTTTAACTCGTATAAAAAAATCATTAATTAAAATATAAAAATACGCATGTGTGCTATGAAGGAAAAGGAAAAGAAAGCAGAAAATATAACAAGGAACATTAGAATATAAATGTATGAAATATTTACCTGGAATTTGTATGTAAAAGCTAAGAAACGCGAAAATGTATATTATACACATTCCTCGTAAGAATAAATTCCGAGTATATCGTACTTGTGCCATTATGTAGCTATGGTGATTGTTCTTACTTTATTTAATTTATCTTAAAAGACTAATATATATTCAAACACAACAAAGAATAAAAATCAAAAATCCGCGACAAAACGGCGTATCTATAGATACTTTGCGTACACCCAATTTGTTAAAATTCTATAATCAACAGCTGCAGATATTTTCAGTCACGCCGCTCTTGCCGGGTACCATACGAAAGAGAAACAACAATCCTATAGTCACGAAAGAATATAGAGTGGTATCCACCCTGCAATACGTAGAATACATGCGTGTGCTACATACATACATACATGATTTTTATTAACTGCATGTAAAATGACCGCAGCTTCTTGGATCTATGTATGTACTTTTTTCCCAATATACATTTGGTACCATTTTTCTTTACAGTATTGGCACAAATTGTTGTATCGTCTTTTTTATAATTAAAATTTACTATAGAAGTATGTATGTGTTCAAAATTTTCATTCAAGGATAATAGAGTTTAGGATAAATATAATTAACGTAATAACTGGAAAAATAAAATTTTCTATTTTGTCCAAGCAATTTATTTAAATTATACTATATAGCATTACATGTTGCACCCTTAAATATATTATTTAATTTTAATGATTAAATGTATGTTATCGATATGTCCTTTCAGAATTGTTCCATAACTAAATGCCATTACAAATGATTACCTGAAAAATAATTATAAACTGCTGAAACGGATTAATCCAACTTTCCATTACTATTGACTAATGAATCGAAGGAACAATTATGCATCAAACTCCTTAAATTACTCTTTTATGTATTTAATTTATGGTATTTAGCTTCCAGTTCTTCAAGCTGTTTCTGTTGCTTTTTCTTATTGTACTCCTCTATAAACTCCAAAAAGTGAGTATAATCTTTTTTACTCGTAGTACCATACTTTTTCTTTTCATTAATTATCCACTCTTCAATATTTTCTGTTTGATTGAAATAATAATAAACTCCAATTGGAAATAATATATACATCATCATTCGTCCAACTTCTAGTTGCCAACTTCCCATTGTTTATAAATCTGTAAATTGAATATTATTACAAAAGTACAATATTAACATTTTCAATGGCCTAATTAAAATAGTACTTTATTATAATATGAAATTAAAGATGATGATTAGTATAGCAGAAAATAGTAACAAATGTGTGTTGCTTTCGACAGATATTATAAAAAAGATATCGCAGTACTTGTTATCAATTTCAATATCGATCGGTACATACAAAATACAATATTCACAGCAAAGTGCAGCAAAGACAGACTATATAAACTTAGATGTGTATTGTGAAAGTCACTGACATAGGGTAGAAAATTGTAGAACCTATGTAACTTTTAAAGTTGGTAAAATTGTATCATAAAATGTACTTTACTTATGTATGTACATATGTACATATACCGTAGTTCACCAGAGTCCATAACTGCGAAAAGACCAGTTTTCGTTCTTCGCGCTTCTCCAGTGCGCATCTTCGCCCTGATTGGCGATACTTCCAAACGAAGTGGAAAGCGATTAGCAGAGAGCTCGCTGCGTTCCCCCACCATCTTCCAACCTGCGCGTCGCAGTTATGGACTCTGGTGAACTGCGGTATATGTATGTATGTATGTATGTACATATATATGTATGTATTCTCTTTACAGTCCTATTCAAGATTTGTTTTCTTATATTGCCATTGTTTGACATTTTTTTAAGAGTTCATAATGAACTTTCATCGGTGCGAGTGAAACTTAAAGATCAATAAACATTATGGAAACATTATTACCATCGGAAATAGCTAGACTGGTTCTTGGTAAGAGTAACGCGATGTATACATACATTTCAAGCGTCATGTTTGTAATAATAATAACTTGTTGTGTGGCGGGAATGTAAATATTTTATTCTGATTGTGATACTAAAACATGAAAAAATGAATGCGATTGCTTTTGCTGACATGCATTTTGATAGTTGTTTCACTCTTACGAATTAAAGCGCCAAAACTACAGCTTTAGTTTCATATAAACAAATAAATAAATTAATGTTACATATATATTATATTTACAGTTGTTATAGAGAAGATTAGTTTTAATTTTTATTTTTTATATTTTATATTTTTACTGGGATACATAGGAAACATTGAAACAAATCATAATAGTTAATTGTGAACATTAATTTTAGGATACCTAGAAGGTCAAAGGTGTCTAGAAGCTGCCAAAATATTTTTAGAGACTTGTCCCCATTTACAAGAATGTCGTACAGTATTTTCTAGTGGGAAAAGATTTAGTACCAAAGTTAACGGAATGACACTGATAGATGTTATTGAAAAATTTGTTGCTATTAACATAATAAGTAAGTCTTTTTTATAGTTTAATATGTGGCTTATACATAATGTTTAGTTTATTTAAAAACTTGTGTAAAGAAGTATATAATTTTTGTACAGTTCAGGAACGCCTGAACAAAATTACAGACTGCGAACAATTGAAACACTGTGGAGATTTACTAGAACAGTTAAAATTTCTCATAGAAGAAACCCGCGGACAACGTTTTGTCGTTAATATCAACGTTCCTTCGCAGGTACTTAGATAAAATGATTAATTACGAGGTGATCAATTAATAACGGTGTAATATTTCTATGTATACAGGGTAATTCCCAAGTATCCAATGGCTCTCCCATAATATCTAGCAGTGTACGTAAAAGATGTCACAGTAACAGCGATCGTGAACGATGCAAACGTACAAAAGTGATGGCGAATACATCGCAACAAATCAACTCGGCCGCTGGTCACGGTAGACGCTCATAAGCTCTGAAGAATATTCAATATTCATTCTAAACGTTTTAATGAATTCATTGTTTGTTTGTAGTAAATAGTTACGATAGCATAGAGACAACACCATTAGAAAGTTTGCCTGGTCACACAAATACGAGCGAACAATCTAAATGTGGTAGCATTCACGTGGAAGAGAAGAAACATATCAGCTCTGAAGAAGAAGTTGGAAGTATTGGCAATAATAGCAATAGTAATAGTTGTAATAATAATAATAACGGCAACAACAATAACAACAACAACAACAACAACAACAACAACAACAGTAATAGTAATAATAGTAAATATATATGTAGATGAGTATATATATAGATGGTAAGATTAAATAAACATTAAAGGTAACTATATAACTTGATTGTTAATGCTTGAAATAGGTACTAATCAAGATGCGCAAAATCTAGAAGATGCTGTAGTAGATAATACGTGTAAAACGAATAATGGAAAAGATTCGTGCACGTTTGAAAAATGTACTGCGGCTACAAGCACGGAAGAGTTACGGAGTTATTCGTGCGTGGAGGTCCAGACTAGCCCGTACGATACACCGGAGTCCGAATCAGAAAGCAACGACGAACCAATTGAAAATCTCAGTGTACGTATCAATGTTTTTGGTTTGTTTACTTTTTTCTTTTTCTTAACGCTAATTCACGAACTAATTAATAATGAATAATTTTTTATTGTCACGATAAGTTACTGACGAAAGAGTTGTTGAATCGTACCGAATTACAAGAAAGAATTGCCGAGAACATTAACAAAGCAATACTTCCAACGGATGTATCATCGAAAGAGGAAAATTTAAATGATTCGACGAACGGCGAAGCAAATACCTCTGTCATGGCAGACTTAAGTAACGCGATTAAATCGATAGTAGAGGCAACGGAATCTGATCCTGTATTTGAAAGATTTCTCGATGAAATGATCGGCTCGCAGATAGAAGCGGATACGAGTCCCGATGAAGACATCGAAGCCAATAATAGACCGAAAACGAAGTTGACGAATGGATCGCGAGAGAAAGAAATTGAAATTTCAACAATGGTGAATAGTAGCTCAACAACAGAGTTGGTAATATCAGATATGAAATTATCCGAGGAGGTAAAGGTGACAGATATACCGTTAAAACAGAGACTTCGCAGTTCTTCGAGGCAACAAAATGCTCGAGTCGAAGATGACCAACGAGAGCAAGAGAAGGAAGATAACGTGTTGGAAGATCAAAACGCTGCCGCGATATTAAGTATAATAAATGCCAATATTACGAACAAGTGTCCGACGACGTACGAGGAAAAAAGCTTAGAGAGTCGAAAAGAAGTTGTACCGGTCGACATTGAGAATGAAAAGAAATCGAAGGTTTCGACATTTGAAGTTTCTTCAGAGGATGGTAGTAGGCAAGAGGAACATGGAAAATCATCGAACATTGAAAATCAACAAATTGTTTGTATCAATGAAGAAACAGTTCGAAATATTAACGCGGCTGAGACAAAGGTAAAAAAGTCGACGGTAAGGAGAACGAAGCCGTCGAAAGCTAAAAACGAATCGGAGAATAATCTGAACGGTAACAAAGGCAATACATTCGATGAACAAGACATAATGACGATGCCAACGTTGATAGTGTGTTCGAAAGAAGAAATAAACAACATATTATGTGCAAGTTCTATACCGTCTAGAAGAAAGTCGCGGTTCGTTCCTATCGTTCCAAAGGATCCAACAGGTAAAAATGGGAAAAATTTTATGGAGACGCTGTATTTGAAAACTGTAAATGTTCCTCAAAAGGTAGCACCAACGACATCGTCAACATCATCAACGTCGTCAACATCGTCAACATCGTCAACATCGTCGACGTCGATGACTCGTCAAACAATCCATTCAGGCGAGAGGCAGGATAAACAAATAAACAACAAAGGAAAATGTAGATCGATTCGGAGCGTTAATAATTTGGCAGGTAGTTCGATAACAAGTCCCGCCATTTTACCCAACACCACCACGAGCAAACTCATCGTCGGAGAATCGATTACTCTTTACGGGAACGAAAATAGTGCAAGAACATTAGTGGATAGTTCAAATATGCCTACTATAAACATAGAAGATAACGTTAGTTTGTCTGGCTCGGGATTATCTCCGTACTTAAAATTCAATTGCAATAAGAACAATCAAAATCAAAGTTTGTCAGACATCGACTTGACACCTGTTGTACAAGCTACTGAAAAAGCTGTTGTTCCGGTTAAAAGTAACTTCGACGACGAGCAGCAGCCATTGAATTGCAAGGCTGTTGCGGTCGACCCGATTACTAAACGCACTCCGAGAACGTTGTTGAAAAGCAGGACAAAAAATTATAGATTGAGTTTATCTACACCCAGACGGAAAAGCAATCATATAAGAGTTCTCGATTTCAATACACCGACGAAGGTAATAGCTTCGACGTCAGCGTCGGCAGTGACAATTGCGGGAACCGTAACGGGCAATATTGCATCCAGTGGAACGGTTAGCGATAGCGAAAACGTGTCCTCCTTAAAACACGTTAAATCGGTATGTAGAACTTGTCTTTTCAAGTCCCCACCATTTTCTAATTCTACGATGATCGGGCATCAAACGACGTGCCCGGAAACAGTTATCGAATCGTCAAACAAAGTTGCCGTAGCGACAACCGAATGTTCTGTATCGAAAGTTACAAACGTTTCGGAAAAGTGTCGGAAGGACGAAAACAATGTCAGCATTTTGTCCGAACAGAAATTAAAATCAACGAAAATGGTAAAGGACACATGGGACGCGGACTTGAGGAAATCTTTACAAACGACTAACACGGAAGACGATCGTCGGAAAAGCAAGAGCGTTGTTTCAAATAAAGAAAAGTGCAAATCACGCGCGTCGAAAGGAAAAAGTATCAAAAGTCTACCGACTAAAGAGTCGTCGGTTGCCGCTGCAAAAGAGAAAAAACGAAAAAGGACAAAAGGAAAGGTGTTGTCGACAGAAGAAGAAAAGGCAGAGAGTAATATCGTGTCGATACCGGATAAAAATTCGTTGTTCGATATCGATAGTGCCAAGACAAACGACGTTTTGCCAACGCGTAGTAACGAGAATAAACATAAAACTGTCTCTGAACGGAACAAACTGGACGAATTATCCATTTTCGAGAAGAATCGTGTCGATGAATCGTTAGTGATAACAACAACGACAACAACCACTACTACCACTACGATGATAGAAACAATAACAACAATGGCAACGATGACGGCGACGTCGATGACGACGACGACGACGACGACGGCAACGATAACAGCAACAAGAACAATCGACGATTCGAAAGTTGAGAAAAATAATATGAAAAAGTATGTCCCATTGAAAACGTTAAAAACCAATTTAAATAGATGTGAAAAATCGACGAACGAGAACAATATAATGTCGACGAATGGGAATGATACGCAATTCTCTGAGCTGACGAAAATTTCCACGGATGTCTCGCAGCAATTATTACAAATACCTAATTTGATTGATTTGGAAACGCCAAGAAAGTTGGAGAACTCCGACGTTCCACCGACACCCAGATTACTTAGTCCTAGCAGCAGTATCACGCCGTTTGTTAAAACAAACGAAGACTCGAGTAAAATACGAAATTTTATAAGTACTCCGGAATTTCCGACAACACCTTGTATAGCGTTAACTCCAAAACACTTGGAAGAAACTACGACCGATAATCCGAAGGAAGAAACCTTCCATTCCTGTTCCCCCTATTATAAACCTACTTTTGAGCAGAACGAACATTCGGAGAAATTATCAGGGTCAAAGACGTCAAAGACGTCAAAGACGTCAAAGACGGCAAACGATTTGCAAAAATCGCCTGTAATATCATCCTCCTCGCAATGCACGAACCAGTGCGTGCCGCCCGGCAACGTTATCGGTTCGAGCAGCACCTTTCAAACACGCCTATCTGAAAAATTAGAAATAACACAATTTGAAGTGATCAAGGAAAATTTGCCTAAAGAAGAGGCAATAAAAGAGCTTAAAATATCAGCCAGTTCTCGAGATTCGACGTCGCATTGTACAAAAGGTAACAAAGCTAATTGTCGTGTCAAAGACGAGAATGCAGAATTAATTATCGATAAAAACGGCACGGACGATAGCAGTACGGCCAAATATTGCGCGAGGGTAGTTGATAACAAAAAAAAATATTTGCGCAACTGCGAAGAATCCTTAGACAGAGACGCATCATCCTCTTCCTCTTCTTCGACCTCTTCATCCTCATCGTCGTCCTCCTCCTCCTCCTCCTCGTCCTCGTCCTCTTCTTCGTCCTCCTCATCATCATCATCATCGCCCTCGTCTTCGTCTTCACCTTCGGCATCTTCCTCGCCGATTTCTACATTTTTACCACCTTCGTCCATTTCACCAGAATTGAAAGTAACAAACTCGTTGGAAACATCATCGTCCAGCAAAAAGAATAAAAAAATTTCGAATCAAATTTATACAGATACTACGAGCAATGACAATTCAATATGCAAACTTGCTACGCGTCGAATACAGGAAGAAACAACGAATACAGAATATTTGGTTACCTCGGCAAGTACTTTGACAAAATTAACGATCAAATCAACGGATGTATTATGTACGAATCGTACCGAAGAAGCAATTATCGCTTTAAGAAAATGCGAGTCATCGCCGTTAAAAGTGTTTTCGGTAATGAAAAATGAAAGGGATCGACAGAAGGAAGAAGAAGAAGAGGAGGAGGAGGAGGAGGAGGAGGAAGAGCTGCTACAAGAAACTCCGGCCAAAAATGAAATTTTAATAAACGAAGCAGATATTTCCGAAACTCCGAGCAGTTCTAAGACCGGTGTAGAAAACTTGACTAATTTATCTTCAAAAATTTCAGCGTTTATCAATTCAGAAGATGGAAATCGGAATCAGGATTTATACGTAGGAAATTGTACAGCGAAAAGCCTTAAGCAAAAGGCAAAAATAGTGAAAGCGCAACATACTTTCAAACCCACAATGTCCGTAAAACGTTTTTCTTTGTTACAAAAACAACAACAACAGCAAAAGTGTTTGACTATAGACAAGAAATTAGTCGTTCAATTAGAAGCAAAACGTCAACGTATGATAACGAAATTTAGAGATATTCCTAAATCTAGTCTTACCCGTAGAACAACCCGACAGAAACGAATTATTTGTAAGGGTAATAAAAATAATGTAACCGTAAAACAAAAGAAGAATCGTAGCGCGTCTCTTCAGATTCAGAAGAATGATGATTCAGTTAGCGAGAAGAAACAAAAGAAAAAAAAGAAAAAGAAGAAAATTGACGAGCTCGATAACGATAACGATAACATCAACAATGACAATCGTAGCAGCAACAACAACAGCAGCAACGATAATAGTATTGGTAATACCGATGATACAAGCGTAAAACGTTTAAACGTGGACAACGTAGCAGAAATGAAAGATTGCAAGAGACTGAAGGAAAATTCAAATCGAGAAAATGATAGTGATAAAATTGCGTTCAACGACACTTTGACGTTAAAAATTGTAAAGCAAACGGATGTGCAGAACGATTCAAAGAAACCTCCTATCTGCACGATTGTCGAGAATAACACGAATAATAACGAAGAAAACGATGTTGCGATTCAAAGCGAAGAAGAATTAAATAGAGTTGCGGAAGCGGAAAATAAAATTTTCAATATAAATAGAGTGGAAAATAAAGAAACAAGGAGATTGGAAACGTCAGAATATTCGGGAAATTCAATAAATTCAAAAAATTGTATTGCGATCAATGCCGAAGAAAGTGATATACCTGTTATCTTGAATAAGACTAGCAATGAAATTATTTCACAAGAAAGCAAGTTTAGTACGATGAAAAATGAAGAAAGTTACAAAGAGAAAAATACGTACAAAGCAATAAAACAAGCTAATTATAGCGGTAAAGCAAACGCCTTATCAAAATCTAAGGTTGATCTAGTAAAACGAGATTTGTTTAGCGACGAAGAGAATGATTACAAAACAAAGTTTTCATCTAATCAGAAAAATGATCTTATCAAAACTGTATCTATAGACAATTCTGACTTACCAAGTGCCAAGAATTTATCGCACGTTCTTCAGAGTTTACAACTCGTTCCCGCGTGCAAAACTGATCAACCGAACAAACTTGAATCAAAAGTGGAAAAATGCGATGGTAAAACGAATTTCAACGTGGTTGCACCAAATTCGGTAGAATACCATTTTCTCTACGACGATAGTGCTCCGTTAAAGAAAAGAAGACGAAGATACAGCAGTCACGAATTGGAATTTCAAATTAATGTAGTCTTGAACGATCAAAGTAACGACGAATGCGTTAAGGTATGGACAGCCACCGATTACGAAGAGATATTCAATCTGCCGCCAAAATCTAAAAAGAAATTAGCAAATAGAAAGTCGCCTCTGAAATACGAAAATCATTGCGAAACGTCTCTGGACACGTTAAGCGCAACAAGTACACACGCCAAGCCGCTGGCCACTTCCTCTCCTATCGATAGGCCGTTTTTCTCGAAAACGAAAAAGCTTGCCACCACCTCCCTTCTTCAAACTTCCACCGTTAATGAAAGAAATAAATATCTACAACAAACGATTGATAACAAAAAACGATTGAAAACAGACAAAAATCAAGAAACAATCACAGGTAATTCATGTTATAAAATCATATGATATCGCATACACACATATCTATGTATTATGAAATTGAAATAAATATACTTTAGTATAAAATATTACAAATTTCAGACACCTCAGTCGTAAAACTTCAAAAGAATATGCTCGTTGAGCCGAAACAAAATAACCAGGTTCGTAACTAATTTTATTCTTCTTTCTGTACGGTCATCAAACAAAAATACGTATAACGTCTCTTTGTTTCTTTTTTTTCCACAGTTCGAAAAACGAGAGCATCTAACGGATCCTCGAACATTACTGAACAATTTAGATTTAGATAAATTTTTAACTTCTGTTCATGGACCAGCCTGAACGTTCTTCAGTTTAATTTTCCATTAAAATTGTACAAAAACTTTTTTTCAACCTGCGTGTATAATACACGTTTCCCTTTCCAACTACTTATTGTTCCATCCGGGGGAAAAAAAATATGAAACGCTATTATCGCGTTTCATTTTAAATAATCTCGAATGTATTAATCATACAGTATTCAGTTAAACACTCGAATACTTTTCTTTTCTTGATACACGGAAATACGATTGGAGCCCATCCCTCTTCCTTTTAATTTTCTCATTTCACGTACAAGTATGTACTTACACAACTCGATACTTCGATCGGATGAAAAGTATTCTTTATTAGAAATATCTGACAACAGAGGCAGAACGATTTGACGCGTTACATTTTACAGGTAAAATATACACATATATACGTAAAGTAATAAGTTTCCGGCAAAGAAAAGACGCGTAAAAAAATAAATATTTAAGATTTAGATTTTACAGCTTTGTCTACATCTTCCGTAACCGCTAATAATTTTCGCCACTGTGCCATGTTCAGGCAAATACCTGCGCAGAAAAAACATTTCTTTCAGTTTTTTCTTATTTGTCTACTGTTCATTATTAAAATAGAACTTTCTAATACCTTTTTTTCCTGGCTTCAAATTTCCATCCTTATCAAAATACATTTCTCTAATGTCAACGTATAATTTTCCTTTGAAGTCTCTCACTGTAACTTGCCGATTGTTTCCTAAATCCCAAACGGCCTCTTCGTTCTCGGTCGATTCCTTTTTCGTCTTTTTCGCAGTCTTCTCTACGGTCTCATCCGCTTCCCTCTTCTTCGGCTTCTTTGATTTCACTTCCTTGCAAAGTAAATAAATATGTTATGCGCTGCTACCCAATTTTCCATCATACGAATCAAACAATTGACAATTTGAATATGTACAATATTTAGTAATTAAAGTAAAATACCTCTTCGCTACTATCGTCATCAGTAGACACGTACTCTTTTGACTTTGGCATTTTTTCAGAATGGGTTCACCTGAAACAGTCTCGTTACACTTGGTACTATTTTCGTATAAAAAAATAAAAGGAATACCTAGCAAATAAAGAAATTACTATGTTTTAGGTTATATACGTTCAATCGTTACAAAAATTAAGATAATTTCTACTTATTCGTTCTAACCTCTTAGCAAACGCAATTTAAAATCAATGCAATTATTTACCTACATATATATTTGATTTTGTAAAAATATTATGTTTATTAACGAGACAGATATACAACAAAAGTGTGTCTGTACGATAATAAACCACTGTAATTCGAAAATAACGTTCAACGATTCTCAACAGTTATGGGTTTGTATACATATAAATACATACATAAGTACCTGCCTTCAAGTTTACAGTAACCTTCGATTCAAACGATGCCTTGATTTACGCTTTCAAGGCTTTCAACGGGAAGTTTAGCACGTAAAAGGCAATCTTCAAACTTTTAAATTCATAGTGACGACTATTTTTCTGTAATTTTCTGTATTTTTCTATAATTTATCATTTATTTTCCGACCAATCAGAACGCGCATAACGCGCAGGCTCAGTCGCGGGAGTGTCGGTTACGAACCGACGCGACGCGCTATCGAGTAGTTTGTTCGCGACTACGATCGAGTTTGGTTCTCGAAGCCAATACTCCCGCAGTTGAACTCGCGCTCTACTTGTGCTCTCATTAGCCATTGTTTTTCGTTAATAATTAGAAAACGAAGTCTTAACCAACATTTTGACAAAGGAAAAAGTTGTTTAGAATCATCCTTCTTCGGATCTCGACCCAGTTCTGGGACACCCTGTATATTAATGTACAATAATGTAAGGATTACAAATGATTATATTGAATTGTATCGATAAAATTTATTCAATTTTTGCACTGATATTAATATAGACGATAATACGGATCCATATATGGATGAACATAACAAACTAAAAAATTAGATTTACGCCTGGTAAAACGTATTTGGTCAGATAAGATAACGAACATTACACGGTAATGATCTAATTAAATTAAATTTAATTAAATGAATTCTTTGTTTTCACATATGTAAGTACGTGAAAGTAATCCATTGCGAAACTACTTTCGTGCATACAAAATACTTCCACTTTCATTCTTATCACAATGCATCGCGACAACGTTTGCTATATTAATACATCGATCAGTAATTAAATAGAATTCATGGAAACGTATAAACATCAAAGTCAAATACTTTACGAATGTTGCTTTCAATACGAAGCGCAAATAATTACGCATTTACCGAGAAGTAAGATCATCGGTATACATATGTATGTATGTACACAAATATGTACAAGAAACCAGTTACATTTTTTTCAGTTTCACTTATCGTTAAAAACAATCATTTACCTTACCATTTTTTATTTTACAACACATCGTCATTTACCGTTTCCTTATTTTACATTATTAGTATCATCGTTATCATCATTATTGTTGTTATTATTATAATTATTATATTTGTTTTGTAAATGATTTTCTTTCCTTATGAAGAACAGTTAATTTGATCAATTAATTACTATCACTCGCGGTTCGAGAAGTACGGGTTAAAGGCCGTCTACTATCCTCATCCGATCCGTAAACCGCTTCTTCATCCGATCCATATATAACATCTTCGTCGGAATCGTTAATCATAGAAAATGCAGGGTTGTCCTTTGTTATGGAGGAATCTGTTATCAATTGTAACAAGATTTATCGTTCGTAAAATAGGCGATTATTATTATACGCTATGCATACCGATCATTCGAGTACGTAAAATACTTACGTTGACCGTAGACTTGTTGCTGTGCAGGCGCGTACACATAAGCCATGGTATACAAATAAAAATTAAGAAGACCGTAGAGAGCCATAAATTGAGCCGACGAACGGTAATAAGTAGTTAGACGAGAAGCAAAACTATCCTCGAAAATACCAGCTCCAAACTGTCGTGCTGTCACACAGCCACAAACTAACGAAACAACACTAGCCAGTAACGTTAAAAAACGTAATCGAAGATCTAGAAAAGATAATATACATACTGTAAATAGCCGAAAAATACAAATAACATTTTTATAAACATGTTTATCGTACCGAAGTACGGCATAGATCTTAATTCACTGTACGCCCTCAATATTAAGAGGAGCAAGTACGCGATATAAAAGCCTCCTACTGTGAAGAAGAACACCTTGAAACCCTGCAATCATGCAGGACATTATTGATAACAAACCACATATCGTATATTAGGTGTAAGTAAATGATAGTCTCTTCTCTTTGTTGACACTTACGAAATAATTCGATGTGTCAAGAACGTAATTATAAGTAGGATCTTCTAATTCTGTACAACGAAGCCAGGTCGCAAGAATGAGCGCCGAACACCATAGCAATCCAACTACTAAAACTTTTGGTAGATAAAACGTGATCAGGCGTCTTTCATTCTGTCGGAAATATAGGATACATCAGTTTTGCAGGCAACCCACTGTCATTGCGTTTACATTAAACTACGTTTAAGTTGACGAAGTAACGAAAAATCATACTTGTCTTAAACCATGGTAAACGCATAACCAAAACATGAGAACTGCACAAAGGAATGTCGTTTGCAAAATTGCATCTACCATACCAGGCACCCAAGAGTTGATCAAAAATGTCATTGGGAACAATGGATCTGAAAGAAGAAGAGAGACAAAGAAATGAACATTTGTTGAAAAGTGACAAACACTAAATCTCTAACAAATCATCAAATCAAATCTTACTATTATATAAAATTAATAATGGAAGTAATATAGAGATCCATTTCTGTTCTATCGACCAGTCGTGCAATGGATATTTTCGAAGAGAATGCCCGAACCAACACTGAAAATATAGTAAAATGTTCAGTTTCAATCAACGTATGCATATATGTACGTATATTACATTGTACATATATGAAAAAATATTTGCATTTTACCATAACTCCGAATGCAGTCAATAAGAAGATAAATCGAAACCAAATTTCGAATTCCGTGAACGCCGGGTTGTAATTTTTGTACTGTAAATAAGTAAAAATATTACCAAGTACGATTATTTCGTCGATTCTGCAAAACTATTTAAATTAAACATTTTATTTCGGGTAGTGCTTACTGACGTAGAATGTGAGTTCGTGTATGATGTAGCGTTGATGGAAGCTTTCGAGGCCGTGAAAACGAACAGTAATAATATAATAACTGTAATCGAGAAATCCGAGATGAGCAACTACGAGTTCTTCGCACGTTTGTCTTTCGCACCTCAAATGTCTAGTCCTATAATGAAAAAAAAAAACAAAAACGCACACGCACGAACGCACGAACGCACGCACGCACACATATATCAGTGATAATTCGATATATTTAATTAGATTCATATAGAAAGAAGAAATTACGTAAAATATGTTAAGTTCGATTTCATACCTATTGTGTCCAGTTTCAGAAGACAAAATAGGTACAAGTTTATGATCAGTGGTAATACCATCTATAGAGATGCTTATTTGAAAACTTTTGTCATATCTTTCATCTGTAAGAAATCAATACATCATGATTACAATTTGCATCTTACAAATGGATGTGAATATTCTTTCAGTGATTTATGTTCGTAATACCATCATTATTAGAGGTCAATAATTTTGCGATAACCCATAGTTGTTGACTATACGTGGATAACAAAGGTGTTTTCATAATAAAAGGACCGGTAGCTATTTCACTGCCATTTACACGAGCTCTTTGCTCGGTAGTTGAAGTGATAGGAGGACCTGTGGCGAAAGAATACAAGTATACGTGAATACGATATTACATGTGATAAAAAGTAACTCTGTTCAAGCAGAGAGCTTACCCGCTAGTCCAATAAACACTGCTAATCCAAAACATGCAAAGAAAGCAACAAATACCATAACAAATTCTCTCTTATGCATGGAATATAATCGCATCTGCACCGATCTACAGAAAAACGTATTATCATTATTATATTCCAGTTGCCTCTATGCAAGATAAATGAAATACCTTTCGCATCGATCGTGATGATAAGCAGGTGCAATGTATTTATTAAATTCACTGAAGAGATCACTAAACTGCGAAAGAACGTTCCTCACTCTAAGATTCCATCCTGCTGAAGGAAGATGATACGAATATCCTAATCCAGGACCATCCATCTTTACGTTGAACCTGTTACGGTATAGGTGAATATAAGATCGTAAGATAGTCGGTTATTACCTTCTTTTATTCTAACACTAAAGACATAAACATGTTACTCTTATCGCTAACGTGTAAAGTGATACGTACAATTTTTACAACAATACCTCGGTTATGCCAAATTCAATGATATCAAAATTCATATACATATAGAAATAATAATTTTTCAATGTTTCATGTACGTACTTACGTACTTACATACAACATACAACATATTAGAACCACGTGTTTATTGTAAACATTCAATGTCTATTTACATTCGAATGATCTCATTCCATTGTATAACCGTAAGTTATAAAACTCCGACAAATGTATATTCATATTTATGTAAGGTGAAAATATTCTTACCTTCCCATTTATCAACACTTTTCGATGAATCTTTGCACAGTTTCAAGGCATTTGCATCAACTGGTTTATCATATTAAATCAAAACAACTTGAAAAGTGAAGATATCGTTAACCATTTGTCAATCGAACAATTAAATTTAAAATATTCGACGGGACAACACCAATGACCACGGAAAACATTAAGTCTGCAACGACGCACGAAACGAAAACGGTAGACATCATGACGCGTGCTATTATTGATTTTTACCACCGCCATGTAAAAGTAGAGTTAGTAACTTGTCATCTCAATACGAACAAATTAATACGCGAAATGTTTGGTAGTTTCTTTTTTTTTTTTTTTTTATTATTTTAATATAGCAATATGACTAATTTTACGCCTCATTTATTGCTACAAAACGGAAAAAAAAGATGCTTTCTTCATTCATTATCCGTATTTAGATGTGAATCGTTTCACAATCGCGAAAAATAACTATAAATTATCAATTGCGATTAAAATACTTTTGAACAATTTTACGATCTCTTCATTCATCCATCTATATCTAATACCGTAATTAAAAAGTTTTGCGCGAAATAAATCTCCTTGTACACGTGATATAAAATATAAATATAATTTTTCCCTTTTTTTCTTTCTTTCTTTTTTTTTTTTTTTTTTAGTAAAAATATAATCGCCGATGACACTTAGTCCCAATATTTTATTTTTCCATCCCAACCAGCTGTAGCCAGCCTCGAAGGTTCGTGTGGATGCCACAATACATCGATACATACACCATCGTGCGCTTTCCATTTTTTGTACAATTTAGTCGTTTTCCAATCCCAAATGTAACACTTGCCATCCGCGTCACCCGATACGAGGTAACTATATATATATATAAAAAACAAAGAAAAAAACAAAAAATACATATATACTTCCAAAGTTTCAAAGTAAATAAAACAATTTTCTCACCTCATATCAGGGGAAAAGTCTAAACCACAAGCGTAACCAGCAACCATGTGACCCGTAAATGTTTTTTTACGATTCATTTTAAACCTATTTAATGCAGAGAATATAACAATCTTATTATCCATACTTTGACAAGCAAGCCACTTTTGATTAGGAGACGGAGTTACTGCGGGCATAGAATGCATAGAAGGATCCGCAATGTATTTCATATCGACCGGTATATCCCTGCACAAAGAAGAATGATTAAATTTTATTCAAATCAAAAGAACGGGCTACGTTCAATTACTTCACAAATTTATTCATCGTTGCGTTGAAAGTTTAAACGCTTGTCACGATGAACAAAGAACTTCATACCATTCCCAAACTCGCAGACTTTTATCGTCAGAAGTCGTTACAAATCTTCGGTTCTCATCAACGAACGTTATTGTATTAACAGCTCCTAAATGCCTGTCATATTCCTGAGTTATTTCACCAGAACGTACATCCCACTGTAACCGAGTATGCAATTGGCGTAAGAGCTTTGTAAAATTTACCGATTATCGAATAAATCTTACAACTTACGCAAATAATTTTTTTGTCGCTTGTTCCAGCTACGAATAGATGTTGTTTATCTGTGTCGGGATTAAATTTGACGCAGTAAGGGATTTTTCTACTCGTAAATCGACTGATGCACGAACCAGTCTCTGTGTCCCACAGTTTTACGTAACGATCATACCCAGCTGACAAAAATCTCTGTCCATCGTTATCAAAACTAATATCCCTTACAGCTTGACGGTGACCATAATAAGTTCGAATACATCTCCTATCTTTATACACCTCCCATAGCTACACTTGAAACGATAATAATCAGCATCAAATTAAAACCCATCTTTTTTCGTGTAGTACTCTTCTTTTTTCGTATTTCAAATTACACCCACCTTTACTCTGCAGTCCATACTACAAGAAAGTAACAAATGCGCCGTCCGTGGAAACCATCTAATTTGCGAAATACCTTTCGTATGACCTTCCCACGTATGAATTTGTGCTTTTGGTAAGAAACATCTATCGGGCGGTGACTCCGATCTCAAATTTACTCCAACATCCTGAGGCGCGTGCAAAAATGATCTTCCCTGATAGTCGACACTGTCTTTGACTAAAAAATAAATTTTTGTATGAAATAAAAAAGCCAGTTAAGCTTGAAAGTTTAACAATTGTTCCGGCCGTACTATGTAACACCGTCTTCTCTTCGAGAGGTTTCTCCTCCGTTGGTTTTCCTCTTCTATTTCTTTTGGCTAATATTTCTTCCAATTCAGCAGCTTCTTCCTCCGTCGGTTTGACAATTCGTTTTTCATCTATATATCCACCCCATGGGCCCAAGAACCCTTCGATATCTGCAGGATCGTCGTTTCTATGCCTTTTCCTTTTATCGGAAGGTCTTAATGTTGTATTTTCAAATACAGTTTTGCCTCCAGATTCTTCTGCTGCTTCTTTTGCTCCTATTATCGATCTACCTTCCTCCGCGCTACCATCTACGGTCGGATCTAAAGCGTATCCTATAACAGACATAATTACTGGGATAGCAAAGAATCTCATTTTGTAAATATCGCGCATCACCAACCGAGCATACCATAACTGGCAAATGTTCTTCTTTGATTTTCGAATTGAAATTCGCTTATGTGAGCCTTTTCTACATAACCAGAAAGCATATTTTTTACAGCACGCTGTTGTTGCGTTTTAAAAGGATTCTCAGGGCCAATATCTGGAGCAAACAGTTCCTCGTACTTTGGATTGTGCGTAACTTCTTCCATGGTTGAATCTACGTGTCTTACACATAATTCGGATCCCTATAATACAGTAGAGCAGAATGGCCGAATCAATACAATTAACATCAACTTTTAATTTAATTAAAACTACTTAAAAGACTTATCGTTGAATATTTACCGTTGGTATTACTTCTGGTGCTGAGCAAATCTGTATGTTTATAGACGCGGTTAATTTTTCCACAGCATGAGGTAATTCAACAACAGGTTTGTTATTTGCACCGACATCACAGTTAACCTCACTCTTTGTACTTTCATCGTCATTTTCTGACTCGCTATTATCGTCACTGCTACCATAATCTTTCAGTGCAAGCATATTTTATTGTAGATATTTATACGATAACTGTTCCTATTAACTAACGCGAAGCATTCATTTCAAAATATTCAAACGTAACATCATTGCTTATTTACGTACCCATACACACCTCGCATTGACTACAGATAGTAGACAATAGTAGAAAACTGGACAATGGACATATTTGTGCCTTGCAGATACCCTAGCCGGAAGGAATAATGAAATATGATTATTTTTAAGTTTTCTTAGTGTATTTCGTTTGTAAATCGTTTGTGATTGATTCTGAGTCTATTTTTAACGTTTGTGACAAATTACTTCTTTTGTAATTAGCAATTTTATTTCAGTCATGATGTGAGCCGAAACTTTTTAGTAATTTTTTATAATGAACAGATTTTGCGATAACTGATAACTGTAATTGATTGGAAATCGTTTGTGATTTATAAATATATCATTTGCATTGCTCGTGAGTGAATAATTTCTTAATTATCTACAAGTTTGTTTTATAATAAATAATTGTAGTACCCATGCGCAAAATATACTCAGGACTCTTGCCAAATCGCTTAAATTTTCTGTTTCATATTCTATGGGCAAAAGTTCTCTTAATTTTTTGGAGCAACTGTCATTATGCTGAAGATTTTTTATAATAAAATAACAAAAATAACAAGATAAATGATTTCATATATTTTTATATATTATATATTATTTATAAATATTGTAAACCGAGTTCCTTTTCTTTCTCTAATTCCTTCCGGCTAGCTTCATGTAGGTAGCTAAAGGCATACATATACCCTTATTTTATTTTCCGCGTTCATTTAATTTGCAGTATTTAACTTCTTAGCTTATTGAATAAACTCCTTAGGAGGAGTTTCAATGTGTACTCAATTCAATGTGTATGTATTTTTTTTTTTTTATTATTCCGTCTGCACCCTTTATATCTCTGATTCCACTATATCTCTGCACCCTTATATCACTGCATTCCTTACATCCCAGCAACATCTCACTATTCCTAACATCTCTGCATCCCTTACATCTCTGCATTCTTTTCATCCCTACATTCTTTTCATCCCTGCATTCCTTACATTGCTTCATCCCTTATATCATTACATTCCTTACATCTCTTTATCCCTTACAATCCGGACATTCTTTCCATCCCTACATTCCTTACATCGCTTCATCCCTTATATCTCTACATTCCTTACATCCCTGCATTCTTTTCATCCCTATATTTTCGTCATCCCTGCATTCTCTTCATTCCCACATTCTTTTCATCCATACATTCTTTCCATCCCTACATTCCTTTCATCCCTACATTCCTTACATCGCTTCATCCCCTATATCCCTACATTCCTTACATTTGTTGAAATTTTTGCGGCTATAAGGCCTACGGTTTTATACAAATTTAGTTCCTCTTTTCGCCACCAGAGGGCGCTGAAACGACGTCGAAATTTTAGTTCACATTTTTGCCGCAAGAGGGCCAGAAAGCCAGCATGATTTAGTTCCCTTTTTTGCCACCAGGGGGCGCTGATTCGACATCGAATCAACGCCATCTGGTTTCAAAAAAAGGAATTAAACCTTGTCGAAATTTTGGCCCTCTAGCGGGAAAAATTTGAACTAAAATTTCGACGTCGAATCAGCGCCATCTGGTTTCAAGAAAAGGAACTAAGCCTCGCCGAAATTTTGGCCCTCTGGCGGCAAAAATGTGAACTAAAATTTCGATGTCGAATCAGCGCCCTCTGGTGGCGAAAAATGGAACTAACTTACCTTTACTGGAAGCAGTCTTTATAATATATTTATAATAAGGGATGCAGAGATGCAAGGAATATAGGGGTGAAAAGAATGTAGGGATGAAACGAGTGTAGGGATGATAAGAATGTAGGGATTTAAGGGATGAAGAGATGTAAGGAATGTAGGGATTTAAGGGATGAAGAGATGTAAGGAATGTAGGGATGAAAGGAATGTAGGGATTTAAGGGATGAAGAGATGTAAGGAATGTAGGGATTTAAGGGATGAAGAGATGTAAGGAATGTAGGGATATAAGGGATAAAGCGATATAAGGAATGTAGGGATGGAAAGAATGTTGGGATGTAATGGATAAAGAGATGTAAGGAATGTAGGGATATAGTGGAATTCCGGGGCTGGGGCCCCGGTCTCCACTGCACGCGGCCCGAGGATTGTCGGCATCGGTCGTGGCCCCCGATGTCGGCGGAATCTGGCACATGGCGGTGGGTGAAAGGACTCTCCCTACCGCTCTAGTGCAGGCCACCGTGGTGGTTTTAGTGGGTAAAAATCCCACACTACCTCCGGCTCCTCCCCAGGGGGGCTGAAGGTGTCTTTCTGAAGATTTCCACCACGTTAAAAAAAAAAAAAAAAAAAGGGGGTATTTTGGAGTTGCAGGAATGTAAGGAATGCCGGGATGGCAATAATGCAGGGATGTAAGGGATACTGAGATGGCCTTGGCCTATAATGAGGGATAAATTTAATGAAATAATTGGAAAAAGTAATATAAATGGGGTCCTCGGCTGAGACCCAGAAGGGGGATATAATCATAAATGTTGTTTCCGTTCGATGAGCTTATTTAATAAGCAAAAAAAAATAAATTAAGTAAATTTTATTGACTCTGGAGAAAAATCATACTGGTTGTGCCCTCTTCATACGGACCTGATGTTATCAAGGGGTGTTAGAGACCCCGCTGCGCCAATGATGCCCTCTGCGTACCGACCTGATATCATATTGGGGTATTAAGGACCCCTAAACACCGCTGACCATCTTTGCATACCAATGATATAGCATCCGGGGTGCCAGGGACCCCGGAGCACCAATGACTAACTCTGCATACCGACATATCATCTTGGGGTGTCAGGAACCCCGAAGCACCGGTGACACTCTTTCAATACTGACATTCTGGCATCAGGGGTGTCAGGGACCCCGGAACACCATGATACTCTGCTTACCGACATTACGGCATTCGGGGTATCTGAGACCCCGAGATACCGGCGACGCTGCATATCGATATTATGCCACCGGGGTGTTAGGGACCCCGAAGCAACTAGCGAAATATAAGACCTAAAAACGAACAAATCGTGAAACTCACTTGTTCGGGATAGTGATGGGTGCGACTGGATCTGTAGTGCATGCCCACTACAGTTATTTATTATACAACTTGTAAACAATTAAGAAATTACTCACTCACAAACAATGAAAATGATGTATTTGTAAATCACAAACGATTTCCAATCAATTACAACTATCAGTTATCACAAAATCTGTTTATTATAAAAAATTATTAAAAAGTTTCAGCTCGCGTCATGATTGAAATAAAATTGCTAATTACAAAAGAACTAATTTGTCACAAACGTTAAAAATAGACTCACAATCTATCAAAAACGATTTACAAACGAAATACACTAAGAAAAATTAAATATTATCATATTTTATTATTCCTTCCAGGTAGCTTCATGTAGGTTACAAAAATTATATCGTCGCGGGGTTCTAAGGACCCCGAAGCACCGCCAATTCTGTATACTAAAATTAAACTGCGTTGGGGTTCTAAGAACCCCGAAGCTCCGATGATTCTGCATGCTAAAATTATATCGTCGCGGGGTTCTAAGGACCCCGAAGCACCGCCAATTCTGTATACTAAAATTAAACTGCTTTGGGGTTCTAAGAACCCCGAAGCCCCGATGATTCTGCATGCTAAAATTATATCGTCGCGGGGTTCTAAGGACCCCGAAGCACCGCCAATTCTGTATACTAAAATTAAACTGCTTTGGGGTTCTAAGAACCCCGAAGCTCCGATGATTCTGCTTACCAAAATTATATCGTCTCGGGGTTCTAAAGACCCCGAAGTACCGATGATTCTGTATACCTAAATTATATTGCCTCGGGGTTCTGAGGACCCCGGAGCTCCGATGATTCTGCATACCGACATTATTGCATCTGGGGTGTCAGGAACCCCAAGAAAGTAGCGAAATATAAGACCTAAAAACGAACAAATCGTGAAACTCACTTGTTCGGAATAGTGATGGGTTTGACCGGATCTAGCGAAATATAAGAACGAAAAACAAACAAATCGAGAAACTCACTTGTTCGGATTAGTGATGGGTTTGACCGGATCTAGCGAAATATAAGAACGAAAAACGAACAAATCGTGGAACTCACTTGTTCGAGGTAGTGATGGGTATAATTATTTATTATAAATCAAACTTGTAAATAATTAAGAAATTGTTCACTCACAAACAATGAAAATGATATTTTTGTAAATCACAAACGATTTAAAAACGAAATACACTTGTTTAAAAATAATTATATTTTATTATTTCTTCCGACTAGCTTCATGTAGGTCTTGCAGATGAAAGAACGACGGGTAAAACAGGCACGATTATCCTATCGGCTGTGCTTTCTGCATGCAAAGCAATCTCATCTGGGGTTGTCTGGAACCCTCGAAAACAAAGGCATGTCCGGTCTTTTGCATCTGTAATCATGGCGTAAGATGGCACAGGGGATTAGGGTTAAAATTATCGTGGCGGCGCTTCTAACGTCGTATTTCAGAATGTGAAACGCATGATAGACGTGGATAGGCACTAGCAGGCACTAGTATGGTAGTACTTTAACGTAACGTACATTTGCGTAAAATACATATTAACAAGAAATATATATAGAAATTGGAATATTGTGGATAATTTTTCAACAAGATTTGAATAATAGAAGAAAAATTGACAATTTTAATATCACATTGCGCGTGAATATAATATATGGATGCAAATAAAAACATTGAAAATGAGTAGTACCACTGATAATAGTGTGTCTTGTTATCCTCCGGATCGCAAGATATCACAATCCGATGAGAATAACGTATTAGTACAAAATTTACCAGAAATAAATTTACCCGAAAAGATTTTATTTGTAATAGATACAGTAAGAGAAAAGGACTGTACACCGTTTAAACTTTCCAAAGGTACTAATTATATGCCTTTGTTCATGATAAAACGGGTTGTGGAACAATTTATTTGCATCAAATCTACCATTCAGCGTAGTCATGAATATGCACTAATGATTCTAAACTCTCAAAGCGCAGAATGGATTTGTGATTTTACCAATAATATCAATAGTATTATCGATAGTTTGAATCTCATTGATGAAGAGATTATAGAAGACGAAGAGGAAGATGAAGAAGAAGAAGAAGACGAAGAAAGAGTAGAGGAGGAGGTGGAAGAGCAGGAGGGAGATGAAAGAGTAGAAGAAAAAGAAGGTAAGAGAGAAGGAAAACATAAACAAAGACGAGCAGCAAGACGAAAAGGAAGAGGAAGGGGAGAAGGAGTAGAAACTGAGGAAGAGAAAAAGGAAGAAGAAGAAGAAGATGAAAAATCGTATGATCTTGGACAGTTATTTCATAAAATTGAACCGAAGCTACCTTTACCAATGCAGAAAGGTGACATTGCGGGGCCAAAGTTTGTAACTAGAGTAATTTTGTTATATTCACGATCTACCAGTATACCAAAATTTTATAGCAGTAAAGCATCTTTAGATAATCTTACGAAGAATCCATATTTTTTTGTGGATGTATTGTATGTACACGAACCACCTTGTTCTGAAAACTTGTGCGAAGAAATTTATAGCGAAATAGGAACTTTAGATACAAAAAATGTTTCCTATATATTAGAAGTAGGAAGAAATGCTGCAAAATTGCACGACAACATGGCAAAGTTGCTGGCTCATCCTCTCCAAAGACCAGCGCAAAAAGATGTTTGCTATGCTATTTATCCATTTTCAGTTTCTCAAGAAACATACATCAACGTATAACTATTAATATCGCTAATAATCGAAAGAAAGTTGATTGAAAACTCGGCAGGTGACTAATATAGACGCATTAATTTATTGTGCATCGATTTATGAAAAAGTTAATATAAAATTTGACAATTACATGTAGCAAAAGTAATATTCGCAGTTATTTAACAGTGCAGCCATTCGTTCATACATGTCCAATTGGTTCGTACAATCCGTCACATAAAATTGTTGTAACACACGCACAACAAAGTAGCGGTTGTCGTTTTAAATAGCATTTCAATCTTGACGGGCATACCTATATAGCATAATTATATCACAGCATAGTAGATAATTGTTAAAAAATAAGCTAAATTTAATTCGAATTAGAACGCAAAAGAGATGTGTGTTGCGTCCCGTTTAGTCATATAAAAATGAAACAATAATTCATTTGCTCTGTGGCATGTTTAAATTTTTGTCAATTTAAATTTTGTTACGTACGTGTCTTATTTTATCCTATCCTATCATCCTACCCTATCGTATCTAATACTTACAATGAAATATATCATTTCAGTCGATAGCTGAAAATTATTAGAAGTAAGATCGTAGAAAAGTAAAATACATAAGTTTTGTTTTTGGTTTGAAATGGATCCGAAAGATCGGTGATACGTTTCAATATTGGTATATACATGACAATTGTCGACCCTGTGAAAGATGCGCCCAGCAAGAATCGATCTATTAAGTACATAAAATTTGACGAACGTTTGCAAGGTAAATAGGTAAATAGTTAGGGTTCGAAGTTAAATGATAGCATGGATAGCACAGAAATAAAGGAAAAAATAGGGAACGATCGAGATGCGTGACGAAGACGAGTTTTGCAACATTCGTAAAATTTGCGGCAATAGTTTGACAAGTTGTCGTACGTCATTTTCAACAGTTTCGTTTGCCAAAGTATTGGCGGTATCTTTCAATGAGTACGTGGTAACATTGTTAGAAGTATCGGGTAAATCAATGGCAGTAGTTTGTTCATTTTTTGGTTGCCAGTTACCACAGGAAGGAAAATTTCGTGGAACAGGCAGCATATCTTGATGTTCACCGACTTTGAAAATTAACGACATTCCAACTTCTGCGTGAAATTCAATGTGACAATGAAACAACCAGTAGCCTGAAAAAATGATAAAAAACATATGATAAGAAGAAGTAGGAAAGTTGTGGTAAATAATTAAAAAAACGGTTGTTCGATAAATATTCTCACCCGGATTATTGGCATAGAATCGTAGGATGGTGTAACCGCCGTCCGGTACCGTTACGGTATCTTTCAGAGGAGCGTGGTCGAGGTTTCTGCGTATCGCTCCTTTTTTATCCAATGCTTTTACTTTTTCGACAGTGATGTTTTTTCCTATTCTTTCCATGGCAATTACGCGAAACTGATATCCATGAAGGTGAAACGGATGATTCGCATCGTAAGCAAAACCTAAGAGAGAGAAAAATCTATACGTATAATCGTTGAATCGATAATCAGTAAATAGGTAGATAGATAGGTAGGCAAACCTTCATCGACCAAAATCACTTCGACCACACTGTTGAGCTTGACACGGAGCACATGAGTGCAAGCGCAATAATCTCGTTCGCAGTCTGTGACGGTACTCGCGTTACAAAATTGCTTCTGATCGATGGAGTTTCTTTGAGATAAGAGAGGTACGGAGGGTAGTTTCATCGAGATGTGATTCAGTTGGGGCGTGAGTAGCCGTACATTAGATTTCACTGAAAACATATAATTATAATTAAATGAATTAGTCGCGTACGAGAGCAGATGTAAATTAGCTCGCGTCTAATTACCTTGATCGAACGCATACAACGTTTCACGATGAAAATGAGGATTATTTTTCTTGTAAAAATCATAAGAAACATAAAACTGGTAGTCCGGAAGTTGGATATTAGATTGGTCGTTTCCATCCATAGCTCTCAACAGCGGTATACTCAGGCTTCCGTTCGTTTCCGTACCTTCGTTTAAAGCATTCACTTGCTAAAAGTAGAATGGACAAATTATCGCTTTATCGTGTACTTAGGATGGATTTACAATCGAGTAGAAAGAATTAACGAAGAAGTGGATGGCAAGGTAAAAAGATTCTGTAAACGCACCAGCAGACCTAAAGAATCGTTGGATTCGCGTTCGTATGTAACTACATCTTTCGGATCCTGATCATTGGCACCTTCGTATCGTAATATAGCAACTTGGTACGCCTTGGTGAATCTTTCATCGCAATCCATTAGTCCCCGAAATCGAATCCAGTAATTGTCTACACTTTGATTCGTTTCAACGACAAAATCAAACCTTTCGCCGGCGTAACTAACAAGAGATTCCGCTGAGAATTAGAAGAAAAGAAGTAGAAATAAAAATTTCTTTTTATTTACGAATTTTACATAAGAGTACTTGTTACCTTCGATAGGTTCAACGTCGCGTCCATCCGAGCTAAGTATGCGCATAGTATGGTTGTCGATCGATAGTTCGATCGGGCAATTGAGAAATTCGGCGTTAATCAGCCTGAACCTGTATCTTGTATTCTGCAACAGATCAAACAGAGCGGGAGGATCGCATTAAATTATTATTTATATCGGTAAATGTTGTTCCGATAGATTTGGATTTTACTTTAACGTTACCCGCTTAACGGTAAACGTTGCGACCGGCATCGTGGTAGAAGCGTTCCCGTTGTCTTTGCCGTTGCCAGTTTCGCTTTTATTTCGAAGCACTACGAAACGACCGAGACCATTGATCAGCAGATTCGGCGGCTTGTTGTCGCCGGAAGCGTGATGATGGTTCAAAAATTGATCAATTCCCAATTCGTGTGTCCAATCGGAGAGGAGTATGGTATGTTGGTCGATATCGTATAAATCGTAGTGCCAATTTATTTTTCGAGGTACGCGTACAATCAACGCACCGAATACTCCATCGCCACGTTGAAAACCTTGAAACGATAGTTTATCTAGGATTACAACAGCAAGAATTGACCGAGAATTGACGAAAGAGGATCGTTTGAAATCTCACCTAAATGCGAATGCCAGAAATGTGTACCAGCCTCTGTTGCGATATAATCGTATCGAAATGTGGAACCTGGCGAAATCGGGCATTGAGAAACGTAAGGAACGCCATCCATGTACGGCGTTTTCACGTGATGCTGTCCGTGCCAATGCATCGTGGTACTTTCGGAATGCAACATATTTATCACGTCAACGATTATTCTGTCACCTTGGCACACCTATGAAAATGCAAAACATTACGTATAATTTTCACCGTTGACCAAACGGTTCTCGTTGGCTTATTTCGTTATTCGGTTATATGTACGTATCTAGAATAGATCTGTAAAACGCGCAATATACTATAAGTACCTCGATAGGCGGTCCAGGCATCTGCCGATTAACCACTAAAATGGATCTTTTAACACCATCGGCTGGAATACAATGCTTCCGAAAGCAGTCCGTAAAATTGAACGGACAGTCGTAGCACGCTTTGCTCATAGTACGATAACCTTCCAATCTGAACGTGTAATGACATTCCATCGGTGGTGCATCATCTATACAAGTTCGCCGGCAAGGATGCTCCGTCCAGTTCAATTCGTCGGCTATCTCCGGTTCGATGTGTTCAAAATCGAAATCACTGTACGCTGTTATAATCGTTTCTAAAATCGACAAACGACGATTATGTTGATTAACTATTAAATAAATCGCGCGTTTTTTCTTTTTTTCTCACTTCTCACTCACCTGACAGGCAACTACGAAGCAACAGAGAAACCTTTATGAGAAGCAATAACACGTTCTTCCAGTGCGTCATTTTTGATCTATAAAAATATTTCATGGTTTAAATGCGATACAACGAAGATTTTTCACTGGACTGGGCAAAAAAGAAACTGCAGAAATATCGTGCAGGTTTAACGTATCGAGGAATAAGTTGGAAATTGACGCGAGCAACAAGAGTACGACATTCCGCTTTATCTAATCTAACTATAAGTGTTATAAGAAAGTGCATATACAATTAAAAAGAATTTGAATAGGACAGATATTTCGATATATTTGCAAAAGTAAGCCAAGGTTGAAACGAACGAACGAACGAACGAACGAACGAACGAACAACTAAATATGTAGTTCCGTGGGGCATTTATTACGTAAAGTAGATGATTCTGCCAAAAATGTGTTATATCGACGATATAACGAAGAATCGTTTTTGATCAAACAAACTAATAAATTTTGTTGAGGAAATTTTTGCGAAAAATCGTACCCACCCATTAACTTGCTGAATCAACAGTTTGTTCTATAATTCTCGGGATAATTAACCGAGATAAGTGCTTGAATATTCGTTGTTATTTTCGATTACAAAACTACCACCATCGATAGATCTTTCTTAACAATACACGCGCATAATATTAAGCCAGCCGATTAGTCCGACAATGAGAAGGCAAAAGAACAAAACTAAACGATGCAACGCGCCGCGCCGCGTTTTCTTTCTCCTGTTCTAACGACTTACTGACTTAACGCGCGGCTTGTGTGCAAAATCAACGATGCTTTAAGAAAGACTGGACCAATGTAGCGCTGTTCGCTTCTCTATAGAGGAATTCTGGAGGTCACAGGTACTCCACGAATCGCCAGCGATCCTCTTACTCTTAATTCTACATGACGATATAAACCGCAACGTCATCAATTTCATATTATACACGTACAATTTTCTTTCCCCGTAACGTAATCGTTCTTCCCCTATAAAGGTGTCACAGGAATTTCCAGCGATACACACAAAACGAACGTTCTGTATCAAACACGATCTGCTCCTCGTGACGCATTTCTCGCATAAAACATGTTTCCTACACGTTCTGGTACGAATATAATAATAATAAGTTGTTCGTTCGTATCGTTGTAAAAGAAAATAAGAAACTATCGATTCAATTTTGCAGGTAAACGCGCGCCTTTATCTTATTGAAGCGATAACGAACAGGCTTTGTCGATATCCTAACAACGAGTTTTTTCCATTATTTCGTTTGGACGAACGTGCCAAAAATTTTCAGCGAAAGATAACACACACGAAAGTACAATGTTGCATTATTTAGCACGTAATGTTCTCCGCGCGATATTTCGATCGTGAACCGAACGATCGTTCGACGAGAAACGAACTCGATCAGGACGAATATAGGTAGAACAAATTTCGATTGCAAACAGGAGTGCATACACAGTGTGGGCGCGCGTATGCGAGGAACAGGTTTCTGGAAACGACTGAACAACGTTTCAACAAACAACAAATGGAAAAAAAATCGTAAAAGCAAATTTGATCAAATCATGCGAAAGCTTAAACACGCTTTGTTTGATCTCTCGTGTCTTATAAAGTTACGCTTAATACCCTAATAAAACACGGTACATAAGATTTTGTTTCACGGTCAGGATATACATGCATATTAGGTACTGGCATAAGTACTTACTTACTCGTTCTTTCTTTGGAACTTCGTAAATTACATATAATAAATCGACTTGCGTGATACCTTCGAAAAGTTAATAAGAAAACGACGGAGAACACGATAAAACATTGATCATTCAACGATTATTAAATTAACGTTTGCTTCAAAGAAGAAAAAAAGAAAAGAAAAGAAAAGAAAAGAAAAGAAAAGAAAAGAAAAAAATCGGGAAAATCGAAGAACACGAATGTTTTCATAGAATCGTACGTGTCACGGTTTTCTCGGTATAGTTACACGTGATTCGATCATTATTCTCTTCTCCAATCTCTATAATGCACGATAATTGGACACCGCGAATAAATTTTTGCAATTCGTTATGGAAATAGTTTCTCATCGTAAACTAACATCTCGAGCGTGTAAGTAAGTAAGTACTTACGTGCTTGCATCCGTAACTGCACTCGCATTCGTTTCAATGCATTTTTATCGAAACAAAGAGGACACGTAGCGTTCAATCGTGAGAAAGAAATTAAAATCGCAGTACACTATGATGTTCAATAATAATAACCGCAAAGCACATTAACCGATATTGATCCGATCGAGAAATTAAACAGTAAAACGGACAAACGTCAACTTCTGTCAAACGAGAAGCATACAAAATTAAAAGAAAGAGGCGAGAAAGTTTACGTAAGAGCATTAACCTTCGCATAATAACGGTGATTTCGACAGGGATGACTGCGCAGCAGGTATCGTGTGAGCAACCAACAAGGACGCTCAACAACATTCCCCTTCGTTTTCATTCTTGATGTCAACACCAATTTTCTCTTTCACAACAGGGATGCATGCACCTCCTCTTTTCAAAAAACGTTTATCGTGTCGTATCGTACCTAATGAAAAAAAAAGGAAAGAAAAAAGACAAATGGAAATAAAACGAAAGACAAAAATAAATTTTGCTTCGCATCCATGAAGCAAACAATTGAAAAGGACACTTGTGTATAATACGCGAATCACTATAAGAACGCACGTTACACATCGCACACGGATTCTATTTAATCTAGCGTTTTCTTTTAAAATAAATATTGTAAATAAATGTACATAAATAACTAAGTAAATATACTAATACATATGTAATTTATTTATCTGTATATACATACATACGTATCTATTCGATGCAGTCTTGCCTTTTAAATTTATGCGCGAGATGGTTTTACCGCAATACACGTGCCATCCTAACATATATCGCATACTTACGGCGCGCATGTGCAACAACCGCGTAACAACTATGAAGTTAGGAAACAGAGAATGACAACCACTTCAGCGCAAAGCGAGTCTGATATTACCCGTCTTTGTTCGCGTATGAACATAAGCACATAACCATTACATTACGGTTATTAATTAAATGAATCCTCCAAAATGACCGAATTTATACAAGGTACATGCTTGTTAATGTGTCCAGGAAGAGAGCGACGGATGTAAGTCGAAAGCAAAACAATTCAAATTATAAAAATAAGTTTCCAACAAGCACCGATATGGAATATCGAGAAAAATTGTTCAACGATCGTTTTACCTACGTATAACTATACCTCATTATTAAATGCAGTTAAATAACTTTGAATATCATTCCAAGAACAAATTTTGCATCAAAATTTTCTTATTGATGATTATATAAAACAAATGTCACCGTTGTTAAATCATACTTGTTAATTGTTGCAATGAGAATACGTTAATACCGCAATGGTTTAGTAAACATAGTAACTTATTAAAAGGAACAGTTGTTGAAGATCATCTTTTTCCCATATCGGTACATCTTTATCCAAAGAAAACCTCAAAGAAACTGCTCGGATACGAACAGCTGTAAGAGCTAATATAATATAAAAACATTTGTAGTAGGGAGGAGAAAGGTTTATTACATAGATTCGAAATCGATGAATGCCCAAAAGGAGCAACACGGCCAAAGGCAGATCCCAAAAAAACCATCAAATGCTACATCCGTTCAGCAGCAGGATCAGTTATGACTGATCCGAATCAACTGCGCCCCGCATCCGTCCTATTATCAACCGTCAGATATTTGTTTACCAAGTATAATTAACACCGTAGCAATCATTTTCTCGACTATCGATTTACAAATTCGTTCGATCAACGAGTTGTACTTCTATTTCAGGATAGCTACACGTACAGACGTCGATTGGATAGTGGTGTACGATTTTATCTTCGATCGACTAAGAGCCGTAAGACAAGATGCCATCATTCAACGCATAGAAAATTCTTCTACAGGCATTAAATTGTTCGAGTCGATAGTTCGGTTCCTAATTTATGCTGCACAGAGGTACGATTTCATTTTACGATGCGGTATCAATAAGGCTAATCGAAAGAAACAATTGCAGATTATGCGAGAGAAGCAAGTTAGAATTTAGCGAACAAATTAACAATCAACATCTTGCCGAGTGCATGGCACAGTTGCTAACGTTATACGACAAATCGACCAACAAAGATTTTCTTTCAATCGATAAATGTCTACAGAATCTAACGCTGAGCAACGATCGTCAACAGATGGAAGCGTTGTATATCCTTCTAAACATGGGTGATGCCGAATCTTTGAAAAGAGCATTGAATCTTCCACTTTACTTAAGGTACGGAACAATAATATAGGCATACTTATTTCGCGGTACACTTTACACTTATATCGTTATCTTTATTGCAGAAAATCTCCGGATATACAACTATCGATAAAAATATCGCTAGCTTGTCATTTGAAAAACTACGTTCGCGTTTTCTCGTTAATCCAACAACTTCCAGCTCCGATACTCGTCTGCGCAGCTATGATAAATGCACCGAAATTAAGAGGGTAAACCGAACACCGCTTTACATCTCTCACATTCATTTGGCAAGCGTCGCGTACGCTTTTTTTCAAATTCAAACAATTACTACTTCTACTACTACTATTACGATACATACGTATATGTTTTAGAACGGCACTGCAAGTCATGAGTTGGGGATATAATAGTAAAGTCCATACATTTCCGGGACTTAAATTGCAAGAAATTTTACTGTACAAAGATATCAATAAGGTTCAAGAAGACTGCAAACTGTTCGGCCTCATTTGCATCGATGAAAATGTTTTATTTCAAAAAACGAATTTCAAAGATAACGTTCAATTGGTAAGTTGCAGAGTAAACGTGCGGTAAGAAAATACATTTCTTTTCTAATGTATACTTCCATAAATACAAAAAATAATTATTACAGGCCAATTCCGAAGCGTATTACACACATCGGATTTTACATCATTTTTTACCACATATTTTACTTGGATCCGTTTAGCAATTTCAACAAGTAACGAAATATTCTGACAGAATAGTTTATAATAACAAGAAAATACGAGAAATTTCATTTGTCTTTTTTCATTTCTATAATTTCTTAAATTGATGAAAAAAAAAAAAAAAAAAGAACATTCAATTGATAATAAAATTATGTTTTCGAATCTGGTGTTACTTATTAAAAAGAAAATTTATTTCACCTACCATATTTCCACTGGCTGCTTACTAATAAATTTTCTCCATGGTCAGTAAACAAACAACGCTCACTGTGAATCACTAGACGAACTACTCGAGGAATCGGTGGACATAACTTCAACGTCTTCTGTTTCTTGTTTATGCGTGTTCATCGCAACGCTTCCTTGTCCGCTCACCGACATATGAATTTCACCGGATGGGTGCCACGCAAATTGATTAGCTTGCGATACAGGTGGTTCTAAAATAACAACCACGATTTGTACAGAAATGAAGAAATAATAAAAACAGCAGTAATGCAATGCTCTTTTGCAGCTTTTAGCATACCACCAACAGGATGTCCAGCTCTGTGTAAGTCCGACGATATGCCAGGATGGGTGCCCAACATTTGTCCGTTCAGAGGAAGATCGCTTAATCTTCCAAGGTATCCCAGTCTCATTTCAATATCTAAATAACGAATATCTCCTTACAGGGTCTGTACAAGAAATATATAAAAGACACAAGGAGAAATAATTTACCTGTAGGGTACGGTCTTCTAGGATCTCCTTGTTGCCATGTAAGCGGGGCACAAATGGCGTTCGACGCGCTAATTCTATGCGCGTATTTGATCAACTCTTCCGATGGAACTGGTCTTTTATTAGCGCGAGCGATAGATTGTAACTTTTGTTTCGCTTGGTAAATGGCAGTAGCCAGAATTTGTTCAGCTTCTTTCAATTGTCTTTGCAACTGTTGGATGTCTTGATCTTGACGTTCGACTTCAGCTCTTAAAGCTTCCATTTTTAGGTTAATTTTCGCCTGTTCGGCTGCTCGTTTCAGAGTAGCTTTAAGTTCATTGTCCTTGGCAATTAACAATTCAGTCAGTTGAGCGTGTTCCTCGCTCGATAACTTGGATGGTTTCTGAGCTATCGTATTTTCTATCATTTCTCTAAAAAGACAAAGAACAGGATTTATTTCTCATCAAAGACTCGAATATTTTGATTTACTAACTTTGCTATCAACTCAATGTCATCGACAAGGGACAATAAAACTTCTCTGGTACTTTTACCAGATGCCATAATGCACAGAATTAGTATTATTTGAAAGGAATAACCCGTCTCACGATTGAATTCACCCACGAACTTAAACCGTGTCCGTGAAATTATCGTAAACACTCTTTTGTCGGCAAAACTTTACACTATTTCTTTAACCTCCCGTAAGCTACAACAGATAGGGCGTTGTGGCGAATTCACACGAAGCTACTACGTAATATTCGGAAATAATAATTAAAAAATCAATTTTGTACGTGACCATTACAATGTATTAAATTACATATATATATATTTCTGAGAATATACTTTATGCACTTATGTATATAAATATATTAATTTTTAAATAACAGAAATTGCGGAAACTATTTGATGATTTACCGATTGATTTTCCGAAAGTTAGCATTAGCGCCCTCTGTCAAAAAGTGGCGGAAGTTGTGCGGCAACTTATCAATCGATAAGTCGACATGTATATACCTTTACTGTACCTTGATAAGGTGATTAGTCTATCTTCCTACACATCATTGGTTGTGCAATTCATCACTTAATTTGTGACCACCCTGGACACCCTCAACCATTGACCAATATTGTTGAAGACACCCGTCCGAAACAATTTGCTCAACAGCAGGTAAACGACACGTTGTCGGGTATCGATCGAAGCTTATATAATATTTTCTGTTAACCTCAACAACACTTAACCTCTGACATTTTAATGTACATATATTAATTGTCCCAAGTGGCATAAGTTCGAGCTTACTCCACGACATTTTGTCAGGGTGGTACAGCATTAGTTTTCTAATACTAGCTGTAATCCGCGTCGTGACACAAAGAGAAAACTAATATTACGTACCTCTTTAAATAGCGCAGAATCATATAATGCACAACATTCATTTTGATAAAGAGATTGCCATGACATTACCTTATTAACCCTTACGAGGGCAAGCGGGTACAGTAGCCGCTCGATAATCATTTACGGGGTTTTAAGAGTGAGTCTTTCTAAGGAAGAGGAAATTATGGAACAATTATTGTATCTGGCTATCCATTAATACGTTCCACTCAAGTGCAATAAGCTCAATTAAAGAAACTCAAATATTTGAAACATTTTTATTTAAAAAAAGTAAATCGATATTGAAATATCGAAGGAAGAGTAAGATTCTTGTCGCGATGTTGAAAGAGGCAATACTGTGTCCGGAAGTTTCGATCGATGTTGATTAAAAATCGTCGTCGAAGAGCTCTCGAACGTATCGAGCTCACCCCAATCTCCTTTTCAGCAAGATCGTGTCTCGAGAAGTGCAATTCCCTTACTGAAGTAAGGCAGAGAGACGCTGCTCGACACGAGATAGAAACTAACGATAAACGCGATAAAGGGAGTGGCGCGTATCGTTTTACAAGACGCACCGCGCCGTGATCATTTTGCATCTAGAAAATAATTCATGCACCGAGTAAATTATTCAGTACGAGTGTGCATTGCAAGCGGATAGCCACGTAAGTGTTAACCCCAGGGCTAAAAGACACGCGAGTAACCGTTCGACATATGAAACTCGATTAATTGAATGGAAATGAAACATCAAGGAAGTAATTATTAACTGATATGGCTTTGTGTTCGTACTTGTAAATAAATAAACCGATATAACTAAAACTAACAATTTTTCTTCTATCTCATTCATAATCTACTTCTTGTATGTATTTATTATACGTACATACATGTACTCTTTTAAGTGTTCCTTACAACGTGGTTCTACACGTAGTAGGTAATAAACTGAGGAAGTGCCCTTGACTAACTTTGTTGATAAACTAGCTTTGTGACAAACAATGGCTGTGGAAAATACTAACTATCTAAATGAAGAATTTTTGCCTGCGAGATAGAGGGGAAAGAAGAAGATTCGAAAGAAGATAAAGAGTTTGACTGAATCCACGGCCTGTTCGTGACCATACATACATAGTGGGAAATATTGAGGCGAGTACTAGCGAGAATCGTGATATCGCGTGCTCCATCTGGTGGCGCGAAGCAGGAATGCCCGAGTCCGTTTCGATTTGATGAAGGGTTTTAAAGGGGATATGTATCTGGGAGCACTCGAGTCAGACGAAGAAAAGAGGCAGAAGGGTAGCGAGTTGAGGGGCGAGATAGATATAGAGAAAGAGAAAGAGAAAGAGAAAGAGAAAGAGAAAGAGGAAAAGGGTGAGGGAGAGACGAGGGGACTTTCGCTTCGTGCGACAAAGGAGTATTCCCCATTGTCTCGGGGAAACTCCCATTTTTCTATTGTATCTCAACAGCGTCGGCCCTGAGTCTGCCTCCAGACTCTAGGTAGATACAAGGCGCACGCGTGCACTTACACAGCGATCCACAAAGATGGTACACGGAGACAGCGTCGACCTGGAAAACTCAGAATGCACCGATGCATTTCCATTTGCTCGCTCGCCTGCCTGGCCTGGGAACGAGTCAAGGACAAGCTTTCGGAGTTATGGCCGATTTACAAGCGACCTCGTCGCCAGCCTGCTCGATAAAAACATTTTCAAAGCTTGTGCCTACAGACCCGGAAGAGTATCGTTTGAAAAGCTTTTCAAGGCTCCCAGGTAGAGGATAGGATCAAGGTTTAATACTCAGGTATTCGAGTCTATTCTAAAACAAAAATTTCACTTCATGATGGTGATAACCAGCAGAATCATATCTATGGTATTAGATAAAAATTTCAGCCAGCCATAAAAAACGAACGAATAAAATGAAAAATTGCTAGGAATCACGAACGCAGGAACGCTATTAGTATTCTAACGAGCAAACTTCAACATCACTTCAACGAAATATTTGTTGCTGAACGCGACATGTGTTCGGCACACGAGCCCCAAACGAATTCTGAACGCGACGACATCAAGGGGTCGTTTAGCCAAACTGGCCGAGGGTCGAGCCAAAAACATCTGTCAAATGGTTCGCGAACGAAGGGTAACACCGAGTACTTACATCATAGCGACAATTCTGGCCGTGAACGTTTTTCACTCTAAGAATCTTATACTTCATTTTTCTTTCCTTGTCTCATCGATTCGTAGGAAATTTACGAGAATTATCGAAGATACGCCCCGCCTGAGTTTCTTATTATTGCAGAGAACCGCTAATAAATGTATGCGTTGCGTTGCGTCGCATCGCATCGAGATGCTTCGTTATCCACGGAAAAAAACTGATTCTCTTATCTGTCACGCCTCGAGTTGAAGTATCGAACGACGTTCGATGATTTCAACCACATTCATGTTTTTCTTTAGGAGTGTAGTAAATCAAACAAATATTGAAACGCCCAGTTTCATTAAGATAATCTTAATTATTAATAATTACGTGAAATATCTCACTTTTGAAGTTAATACTTTTAGCTCTATACCTACTACATATATGTATAATACAAGATAATACAAGATAAGAACATGTTAGCAGGATCGATTATCTCGTTTGATGAATCAATTTTTGTTAACATTCAATGACGCAAACGATTCCTACAAAATCACAAACACCGTTTTCGTAATAGAATTCGTCAGATGAATGGAATCGATGATTCGCTCTACGATTTATCGCGTGGTTAATTGGTAAAACTCGAGTAAAATTGTAGGGAAGGGTGTCGTTACTGTGTACAGAGCGGAGAAGGGTCAATTCCTGTTAATGGGTCAATTTCCCCAATGACCGTAACGCAATTTTTTCTGTATTTGGTAATTGCGGTCTTTTTCATGCTCCCCCAAAGTTTTTTTTATCCTGAATTACGAACGTGGTTTCGCGAAACGACCCGCTAAACTCTTGGGAAATTCTTTCTCCCCGACACCTCTCGTGCGTGTTACGACCACCTTCTGCCCTCTCCACGAGTCAGTCCCAGTCCCGTTGGTAAATACATACGTTTCACGGTTAAAAAGATAGAATGGGTCACGAATGTTTAACCCTTAAGTATCGTGACCGACCCAGTTAAAGTTTAATTTATAATACAGTGCTCAGTTCTGATCATGCTATATTCTGTATTTTATATATATTTCTAAACTGATAGTGAACTCTATTCGAACCGGTAAGATATGGTAGGTAAATACATACAATGTATTTCGGAGTGGACGAGCTAACCGAGATTGTATGTATCTCGAGGCAAGCAGTATCTCAAGAATGTGTTGACTCTGTGAGTCCAATCAAAGCTATAATTAAGCAGATAATTACCGAGCAAAATATCTCAGGAGTGTGCTAATTGCTCTCCACACCTACATATGTTGGTAATTTCACCAACCTCACCGTGTCTGTCATTTTCAAGCTCGGTTCAAAGTTTGAACTTAATTGCTGAAAAAAAGCAGAAGGTTATCGTTTAAAATACTTCCGTATTGCCAATCGAAGGCAGAATACACGTATGTATGTATGTATGTATGTATACCGTTTACACAGATGTTCTTGGTTACCTGGCGTTTCGATCGGCTGCCATCAATTGCACGTTATATTTGAACAATTTTCTGATAAGGTGGCACCTGGTTCTTTACGCTCCATTATTATTCTATCGGAACAACGCGTTCTCGTTGACTCCGTTTCGTTCGAGGGTATATTCGAGCGGAGTTGCGAATAATCGAAAACAAAGCTCCAATCAACGCGAGCGCTCTAACTTTCAAGTCTAAAAAGGGTGGATGTTAATCTAGGGTGAGCGTTGTTGGGGTAGTTCTACGCCTATAAAAGAACTACAGAGGATTCGACCGTTATTGCGGTTCACCCTCCTTTTAAAGTTTCGCCTTGATTTTTATATATACCTTGATGTTATGTATTTTAACGCTGCATCTCAAATACCTACTTAAATTAATAATTTTTTAATTAACCATTGAACGGAAACGGTAGGGTGGAAAATTGCAAAAATATTTTGGCGACGCGCGGCGCGACGCAACGGGTATTTTCGACGGTGTAGAAATGCGGAAATTGAATTTATAAAAGAACGAGGTGGACCGGAAGGGGGTAATAGGCGCGGTAGGCTAAACAACGTTCGCGTTGCGAATCCTTTCTTTCCCCGAAGCGACTTCTAATTCGATCCACGCATCCTTCCCCTCTTCTCATAGCGATAAAGAGAGGAGAAAAGGGGAGAGAGGCAGCCCTTTCCCTTCGTACCTGCTCCCCCTTCCCACGCTCTCTTATTCACCCCACGTTTCACTGACTGTCTGGGACCGTGAAGTGTTGGACACGTGTGCATGCAATGGGCTCCGTCCAACTCAAATTCAACAATGACTGAAATTTTAATTGATCGTTAGTCATCGACGATGGATTATTAGTTACGAATCGTTGTTGAAAAAATTATAAACTCTTATTTGTCGTTGATCAGATAGACGATTCATCAACCCCGTTTACCTAGTAATTACATTGCACAGAGGCAATCGTAAAATATCGTAGTTATATTTCTATGAAGAGAAAAATAATTTCAATCACAAGCAGTAGATTAGGTACTTACATACATATGGTTCAAGGCAAACGCGAGCTTGTAAAGGGTTAACGCTATGAAATGTGGGTAGAAGAGCGTTGGTGGCAGGCGGCAAAACGGTTTCAGCTTCGTTTCGCTCCGCTCCGTTCCGTTCCGCGTACATATTGTGTGCACGGTTGGATTTCGACGATCGGTCGACGGCTCGGGACAACAGTCAGTCGTTTGGTGGCTGCCGAGTTGACCGGGTGTCGTTCAGCTAGACCAGAGAGCCGCGCCTGCCGGTTCTGACCCTCTCCCTCTCTTTCTTTTCTTCGAAGTAACCTTCGTTTCTCGTCTGTGTCTACTATACACGTTGTTCACACGCGCCTGCCCGTTTTATCCTCTTCAATTTTTCTTTTTCTCCCTCTGTTTCTCTACGAGAGTATACAGTGTTCGCCTGAAGGGACCATGAAGGGTGCCACGACCACCGTAACCAGTCTTCTTCTTTTGCTCGCAGCGATCCGTAAGTTTTCTTCTTACCTTTCTTCCAACAAATCGTATTGTCATCCTATCGATCGTGTTTCAACGAAACGAATGAGATCGAATGAATGTTTCCAGTGGTGTCATCTTTTGCGCCCGTAACAATTGCAGTCGATCGTTCGAGTCACTCGAAAATGGGGTAGAAGTTTTGAAATTTCTTTTTTTTTTTTTTTGTAAGATTTTCAGTTCATAGTGTGGTTGAAGCTTATTTTTAACAGCAGTATGGATCTTGTCGACGAGTCAGGATGTTCAACAGTGTCTTTCTTGATCGTTGCGATGGCGAATTATAATTTACGTTCGGGAGACGTTGCGAAGAGTCGCGGATCGAGCCGCTAACAATATTTGCCTTGCAATTTCGCGCCGCTCGACAGCCGCGAAATTAACACTTTTGCTCTCGGATTAGTTTCGAAGCAATTTCGCTAGCGTATATAGATTAAAAATAATTTTATTTCATAGAGAAACACGGTGAAATTTCATTTATTTCAAATAACAGAAGCTTACCGAGTGTACTCTAGTAATGATTTCTTGTTCAAGTAATAGGAGAGTTGGCGTTAATTAAAAATTGTGTATTATAGGCGAGGTACAGTTTCAGACAACTGGTATATCGCAATTACAAATCTTAACATATTAATTTACTTACCATTTCCATCGAAATATGCACGAAGCGTGATTAATCACGAAATGCAAACTCACGTTGGGCGTAACCCGGTTTTGCTCAACTCGTAAAAGCTTGTTCTGCTCTTCTAGGTTACTTTCCTCGCGCTTTCGTTTCGCGTTTCTCTTCTCTATCCGACCCGGCTCGACCCGACCCGACCCGACCCGATCCGACCCGACGCGACGCGACGATCTGTTGGCATTTTCCAACGCTTTTTTTTCTTTTTTTCACTGGTGTCCTTTGTAACACAAGCTGCTCTTAAAAATAGATTACCATTGCTTGGTTATATGCAAACGATGTGCCGTGCAAAAATAGTGAGAAAATAAGCTGTTTTTTGCGCACTCTACACGCCTTCTACACTACTAGCTGTTGCTTTCGTCTCCTGGAAAATAACAATTTTTATTATTATTTGACTTTTGTGGATCGTTTCCACAGAAGTTTCCTCCCTTTGAAACGGGAGCAATTATCGTTTTTATGATAAACGGCACAATGATTTTCGAGTATAATTGCGAGGTAAACGCGGTTTTCTAGTGATATATTCGAGCTTTTGCGCGGCAAAACTTTCAAAGTGTATTTACCGAACCGAAAACGAGTGTATATACTATATACCTTAGAATCCTGATATCTATTTATTATTTCAATCAAAATTGAATTTCTATGTATACATATTTACATACAAATTGCGAATTTACACGGTTTCGATGTTATGTCGATTTACCTTTGACCTTTGCCACCGTTTTCAATCTTATTTTATCATGGGCTGAATTAAATTCTTCTCGGGGAAGAATTCCCTGGTTTATATCCCTGGTTTGATATAATATTTCAGGTCTTATATCTTCCAGTTTGTTTCATAAGCTTGTCAATATCTTTGTACCAAGAATTGCCCAACTCTCGTTTTGGACGATGATTGTACGTGCCTGATAAAAATTTTGATCGATAGTTCTCTTACGTTTTAATTAATTTGAAGAAATGTAAACGCACGCAGTCCGATATAAGGGAAGCTAACGCAAACAATTAGTGAAAAATTAATCATCGCAAAGGGGCGTGTCCCGTTATGAACATATTAATAGTACTAATTAGCCTAATCGACCGTACGAAGGATCGATATACACGAGATATTCTATTTAGCTACGATAAGCGAGCAGCACCCGTTAGCAGGCTAATTAACGAGACGCTGTCATTTATAAACAGAGGCAACGAAACGAGTCGCGTTTACCATATATCGTTTGTCGTAAATATTATTCTCGATTTCTGTGAACACGGGCAGAAATGGTGTGACGGCAATATACATATTCTCGTGGCTATATTTCATCGCAGAAAATGGATATACCTACGCGTAAATTGAAGGTTCGTCCTTTTTGAAATTCGAATATTTTGATAAGAAATATCAAGACGTGATTATAGTTGTTGTTAAATAAATTCGGCAAAAGGAGCGTCCAGAGGAAGATAAGACACCCTGTTGAACGCAAAGAGAATAAAAAAAGGCGCTGTTGAAATGGAGCAATCATCGAACTGCCAGAGCGGGAGGTAGGAAAATGAAATCGTACGGAAAGGTAGAGAAAATAAACGACGACGATAAGGCATTTAATTCTGCAGCTGCCAATTGCAATCGCGGAATCGGAGCGATTCTTCGGGTAGAATCTGAATTCGTTTACGTAAGAGGAAAAAACACGGTGTTTACCGTTGTAGGTGGAGGTAGGAGGTGAGTTCACTCTTATCTATACCAAGGAAAGTGAGTCATGTGGTGTAATTTCTGTTAGGTATTATCAGTCTCGAGGGCCGCGCGTTCCAATTTCGATGGAATAAGAAAAATATACGGGCTGCTGAGAAAATATTTGTCTATGATAAAGCGTCACACGGTTACAACACCCCTTAACAACCTATTAAACATCTAAATGCGCCAACCAATTCTTCTTTCTTTTCATTTTCAAACACAATTTCCTTTCACTTTTCCATTTGAGTTAGTTAACCCCAATGTTTTCATCCCCAAATTAATATAACATTAATGCTACTCAACTTGCGCTTCGTTACGGTACCATTAAGGTGAAAATTTTTCCTTTAAGAGAGAGAAAAATATGGACCGTTGCTATGAAAACCAGAAACTACTTTTACCATAAGTTTCTCGTATACAAGGTCTAGAATTACGTCAAGATCCAGATTACACGAAGGAAAACGTGTTGCAACGTGACAAAAATTTGCGAAATGTACTCGATAACGGACGGTCGATTCTCAGAATAGTATCAATCACAGATACACCGGGAGTACCATGAATCTTGACACAGGTAGACAAAAGATATTTGTTCATGGCATTAGAAAAACGCGTTCAACCTCGAGTCAATCGCACGGTGAATTCTGAGTGGAGGATCATTCGATTCTTCCGGTTTTACGAGAGGTAGCACGATCTAGCTGGAAGAATGTAGTTTTGCAAGAGATAGACTCGTTCTTTCAAAACTTTTTTGTCATGGCCACGAAAGCAGGTCTTTACAGTTGAAACCATTTATCAAAGTACAGTAGCTTCTAAATTTAACACGTTGACTGCTATCAATCTTGTCTTTTACACTTGGCATACTTTTTTTAATAGCTTTACCAAGAATTTGAAGGCTCTGGCACTTGACATTTTTTCCCTTCGTTATGCTTGCCTATAGACACCAAAGATCCATTCGGAGAGTCGGCGATACACAATGAAGATGGAAATAAACTCAACTAATAAAAATACATTTGCGATCAATCACTTAATTCAGGGGATCAATTCCTAAGTATCCTTTCAAGTACTTCTATTTTATAATATTGCATCTTCGTATAAAATATACATTTGTAAGATATGTTACTTTTTAATTTCATTATTTTTTCTTCGGTAAAATAGAGGGCCTATCTGTAGGTATTATGAAACTCTCGCGAGTGGAAAACGTTGTTCAGCAGTGCACGTTCTGTGCAAATAATTTGCACTCTGATACCGATATCCGGCGTATCGTTTGAATCACTCGAAAACAGAGCTATACACATGCGTATCGATTAAACGAACATATCTACGCAGAATTGTTCAGCGGAATGTCACAAAAGGTTTCGAAGAACCGAAGAGAATTTCGTGGTGCAAAAACTTTGCGATCACGTTGGACGCTTACGAAAGTGTACAGAGGACAAATTAAGAATGGCTGAAACCCTGAATTACATCACGAATTCGTGATAGGATCAAGAATAAAGTGGACAGAACGTGACATCTCGAATCTTTCCCGTCACGAGGTACATACCAACAAACAGTAAACTTCTATGGTATCGTATAAAGTAGATCCACCGTGTGTAATTCGTCGCTTTATTATCGTATCAAGACTACTTTGTCATCGTCAGGGCTGCAAACCTGTCTCTATCGACTTGTATATATATCTTGTCAGGGCGATAGTAAAACTTTAGCAAACGACGTCGTAGCTTGACGACCTTCCGGATGATTTTACATTTTACGTTGACCGGCCTTTAAAACTTGATCAGCCGTCAGCCGTGTATGGTACACGTCGTTTTATCCATCATACATACATACATACATACATACGTATAGTCAACAATCGATACTTCGAAGTTAGCTTACGAAGAGGAAAGAAATAAGTTTTCTGTATTATAATTTACGAGTTTAACGATCCGCATGGAATAATGTCGTATCCCTGGAGTGGGCGTGTTAACACGTAACGATACTACTAGTTGGGTGATCGGGAAGTCACAGTTTTATAGCTGTGTGTCACTAGAAACCTCGTCTAGACAAAATTTATTCCATATTTTCAGCTTTAGGACACCGTATACGTTCACAGAACGTATGTATGTAATATGAAAAGGGGTGGACAGGGGTGGAAATTCAAAGACATTTTCCTGGAAATTGGAAGTCTCTTAGAAAGAAATTTCACTCTTTGAGAGGAGTTCAAGAACAGCCTTGCATATTTATCGAAAGGAGACCTTGATTTTCGTTGAAATCCGATCGGTGCTCGACCGATCGGTGCTGGAAATTGGAATTTCCGATAGTTTGGCTGCAAATGGAAGCCGGATTCGAGGTAGCTCGATTATAGCTCGGCTATAAGTCACAGCCGTCCAACCGGCTGAGCGGCCTGAACTCGATAGCAGCGTGTATCCAGGTAATTCCGGCGGAAATCCGTCTTGCAAAAGTGCAGTCTAAGCTTCGTGGAAAGTAGTCGAGAGGGATGCGAGCTGGTTATCCGGTTCACGACTATCATGGTAAAGAGCTGCTTTCACTGTAATGGCGCGAGCCGTATCGAACGAAATGGACGTCTTCTCTTAAAGTAACACTTGTAAGTATCGTCGATAATCACGGCATCGAATTTCAGGGAATGTCAGGAAATGAAGACATCTTGATGAAATATCACGAGTTCTAGTGTCACGCGAAGGCGTAACTTTACCCAGATAAGAAAACACCCAAGTATTACGTAAGAAAAACGAGACATTATTAAGAACTGTCAAGCCTCTTGGAGACAGACGATCGATTGTTCAGCCAATTAGAGGTTCGTTGTTGTAACTGGTGCTGGTTCGAGGTCGGTCTCACCTCGCTACGGTAGCCTCACCACGCAGTGGTTCAAAGAACGGGCAACAGGATAGAGAAAAGAAAGAAAGAAAGAAAGGGTCGAGTGTTGCATTTTTCTTAGTATCAGCGTGGTCGACGACCGATTCTCCAACAGAGCCAACCACTGTACGGAATCGATGACTCGGATATAAGCTGGCCGGAAATGTCGCCGTTCAGGATACGCTTCTACATAGAAGGTTACGCGTGTAGAAGTCGAGATAGGAACCCGAAGGTTTACTTGATGCTAAATTTTAAAAAGCTGTATTTTTTGATCGCGACATTACTCTTTGTCGTGGCACGCTCGTGCGATTTCATGCTCTTGGATTATTTATAACTCGTACAGAAGAGCGGTCGATATAATACACTTTTTTTTTTTTTTTTTTATAGTGGTTATTTCTTAACAAGGTGTACGATATAGAAATACCAAACCTCACCTATTCGAGTTTCCGCGAATTAACACATTAACTTTAGGATAGTTCCAATTTTCTGTGTATAGGATATAAAAAAAAGACAATCACCAGTTTTCCTTGTGGATTGGTAACCGATCGACTAGACTGATGGATGCATACAGCGAACCCTGCATGTGTCTGTTGAACCGGAAACGGGTCAGTTGAAACTATTGTATCAGGAGTTCGCCCGATATCGATTCGACCGAGTCAAATTTGCGAACTATGTACACCTGCACTGAATTTTATGAAGTTTAATCAATAAAATTGTAGGCAAAGAAAACGATGCCTCGCGAGAGAAAAGCTAATATGAAATTGTGCATTGCTCGGTTATTTTGACGTGAAATAGGAAAGAGGAGCGTAACGACGGTAACGAATGAATCGTGATTATCGATCTCTCTCCGAGTACAATGAGACTGGAGAAGTAGGGCGAGATTCTCCGGCATGCAGCCCCTTCCACGAAAACCTCGACGGATCTATCTAGCCCCGCAGCTTCGCGAGGAATTCGCAGTCCGCTCAATTACGAAGCGACCGAATATTGGGTCAAAGGTCGAGGGAGCGTATTAACGCGGAAGGTCGTGTCTCGTTGAAGGTGCACTGATTACGACGTTTCACCTGTTTCAGAAGCTGCCATGTGCGATGTATCCACAGACCCGAAGAGTTTCTTTCCCATCGATAACAACCTGACAAAAATCGTATGGGCCCATGCCGTGAACAGCCAGGCTGAACTCGCGCAGGCACTTGAATCAGGTAAGTTGAAATTATTCCTTCCTTCCTGTAATATAGTCTTCAATTATTACTCTTTGAGATCCGTTTTATACCCGATTGCTTTACAAGAACAAGTCTGGAAATCGTTGAAACAGCTTTTCCATTCTGATTAATACCGTCTCGGTCTATCGTCTTTAATACCGTAGCGATGGTGTGTCGTTACCAAGCAACAGAGAAATTTAAATCGTGTCAAAAGTTCGTGGTCGAACTTCGAACGCCCGTTCAAGTAGTATCACGCCGATAATTATTGATTAAACCATCGTTGCTTGAGCTGTCACACGAATAACTCGCAACAACGACGAGATTCATTTCTAGCAATATCCGCGATTAAACCCTTTTTCGTCTACCTTTTTGATTACGCGTCAAAAATACCTTTTAAAATACATCCAAGTACTTAGCCAATATCGTTTTTCAAGCAAATTCGTCCACTCTATCCAAGGTAATTCGATGGAATTATATTTAGGGACACGTTTCGTCATCGTACCGGATGCTCGTCCGCGTAATTAATATTCAGGAAGCCGATACGACAGCCGTATGGCAGCGTGGAAAGATTTTCGAGAAACGAATCGCCGGCATTCGCTGAATTTCAATGAGAACCGAAGAATGGTTCAAGCTGGCTTAGAGGAAGGTCAGTCTTCGGATACAGCCGGCCTTGATCCTCCAATCCCGTGATTGATCGCGTAGTTGACGACGAAAACAGGACGTACGAATGTCGTATCCATTGCTGTCTGGCCTTTCAAATTTCGTCTACTAATTTCTCAGCGACCGATCAAAGCTTCTCACTGTCATGTCGTCGCAATTACGCTTTGATTAATCAAAAAATGAAACCAGGCAACCTGCTTCGTGGCCAACGTTCCAGATACGTACCTATATGTATACGTATCCTTCGCGCGTTTCCTGCCGTTTCAACTAAGAAAAGTAAATTCTTTTCGGTTAAACATTCGCGATACAAAATTTATTTTTGCTTTCAGCCGATATCATGATGTTGGAGGCTGACGTGGTGATGGGAAAAATGAACAATAACACAAACAGCAGTCAGTTGATTCCGATAATGGCTCATCCACCAGCCAACGTTAGCGATCTGTCGCTGGATGACTTCCTCAAGACCGTGATTGAAAAGAAGAACGCGACCAAGGGCGTCAAGTTAGACTTCAAGACCATCGAGGCCTTCAACGCGAGCAAAGCTATCCTCGATACTGTTCGCAATAACGTATGTACTAATATTCTTGTTCGCGTGTATTTATAACGTTTGCTTCTGGATCTTTGCGAAGCCTTTCTCGATCATCGTTCGACCGATTAACTCGATAGGAGGATATTTTAGAAACATTGAGCGTTATATTTTTACTTTTGCCCTCGAGAAATCTCATGTTTTATCATCCTGTTTTTTTTCTTTTCTTTTTTTAATAAAAAGGGTTTGTGCAGTTAATTTCAATACGTTCAATATAGATATCAGCAGCACCCCTTTTGTTCATTAGATGATTTTGTTCATTTCCAGTTGAAGTTCCCCGTGTTCATTAACGCGGATATAATTGCTGGACCGGTAAACGCAACTACTGTGCCAGTGGATGCCAAGTCGTTCCTTTCTGTAGCAAAAACGATCGGTAACTGTACACTGTCCATTGGTTGGACTACCAGGTAGCGTTCATAAGATATGCATCTTTTTTAAGGCGCCCTGTATAATTCAAGTAGCTGTTACTTAACTCGATCGTTGCGCCGTTGTTTCCAGGTACGGAGAGAAGGACAAAATCACCGATGGTTGGTACACCGAAGAGCAAGTGCAGAAAATGATCGACGTTCTGAAAGAACAGAATCCAACTCAGCCGATAACTTATCCCGTAAGAGCCGGTCCAGCCGCGAACAACATCACCGTGATCAAATATCTGATGGAGAAGAGTGCCAACATCAGCAACGACGTAACCTTGACCGTTTGGTCGAGCGAGGGCGACGCGGTGAACGCCAAACAGTTATCCACCCTGATCAAGGACATCGGTGTCGATAAAGTGTACGTAGATGTACCTGAGGATTTGATGAAGAACCTCAACTTCTCGGCAGCGTCCAGGATCGGCATCGCCACGATGACGATCGCGGCATCTTTGATCACCCTCTTCGTCTCGACGGTCATGTGAAAAGCTTCAATCGTATTTTCGTAAACGTTGACGAACGGAAGAAAATCGTATCTACTTCTGTTTCTCGACGCAAGACAGAGAGAGTGCGAGAGAGTGGAGATCGATGGGATGAGATTAAAATTGAAAAAAAAAAAAACAAAAAAAAAAAAGAATAAAAAAAGCATTCTCGATGTGTAACGATCGTCTCGATCGGATCTTCTCGCTAGTGTCACGATCATGATCGATGTACTTTTTAGCGTGTAAGCTTATTCGCAAAAGTTTTTTCTAAGTATTTTAAGGGAGCTTTCTTAGAATACGATTCCTCGCGCCTGACGGAGGAGCCTGCTTTACACTTGGACCATGTATTTTTTCTTTTTTTCAATTCTCAAAGACAGCTACGTATGTGTATTTTTTTTTTAAATTTTTTTGAATCGAACGATTCGGTTCGATTAACCTCCGTCAGTTCGATTTTTAACTCGAGTATGATAAAATAGAGTAAGATATAACATACTATTAAAACTAAACGAACTCTTCGATAGATCGATGTTAACACGTTACCGTCACCGCGTTATCGAATTTCATCCGTATCGAGTTTAGTTGTAAATTTTAAATATCTCAAAAACGTAGAAATACGGAAGAGAACGGTGACGTGTTTAAAATTCATCGATCGTTCGACTTGGAATTTTACTAAAACAATTTACCTATATATTTTCATGTATACTTTAATGCTAGAACAACCGCCGTTCGACGTATATACATTTCTGAATTGAAAATAAATAAACAGTGAATGTGAAATAAGTTGGTATACGCAATGATCCCTTATCTCGACAAAAGCAGTTTAATTTTGCAGAAGAAATCGGAAATCTATGATCGCGACAGACTAGGTTGTTCTAGCGTTAAAATATGGATTGTTTGATAGTTTGATAGCAACGATATTGCGAGAAGAATGCAAATGTGAAAAATTCCAGTTCTGGCACTCGTATCGTACCCCTCTTGCACCGATTCTATTTTGTACGACACCATGTCTAAAGAAGAAAGCTACTCATAGCGTGTGTTATATCGTACCTCTTTAGTGTTCACCGACGTATCTCCTGTACCTGCCTTTAACATATCTCAGACAACATAGGTGCAGAACAAAGCGGTATTAGATTCTTACGTAAGCCAGTAACGTTGTATATCTGTAAGCCAAAGGATCGCGAATGCGTAATACGGTGCCGCGCCGGTGCACCGCGTTTGATAACGAAACAATAAAGCCAAATGTGCAAAAACTAATTAAATTCTTTCTTTTTTTCCTTCTTTCTATTATACATATATTCGATTTGGACGGTGAACGTGGTTGTAGGTGGATTTGGAAAAGGGAGTTAAAAATTTCGAGTGGTAACTGGTCTGGCTCTAATCCGACGAATCGATGATTGCTCATGCGATACGTGTCGTGGGAAAATACGTAGGAAATCTAAATCTGCAGAATGTTATAATTGTTCGAAAGTTCATGTACTTATGTAGGTATTTCAGTTGCACTTCTGTCGTCGACGATTCTAAATAGGACAGATCACAGGATTACGAATAGCCAAGAATATTCGAGCGGGATGAATCATACGTAGCTTCCTAGCCGCAAAGGGTCGACTCAACGAAGAAAATCACATAAATTAACTCCAATGCTAGACGCTTAATTACTAAATTGAGAGTATCGCCAATGAAACGTAGCTCTTCCCTGTTACCCACCATAGATTCCTTCTTCGTCTACTATTTACACTACTATTTCACACTGAACAAAGAATGTTGAAACGTAGATTTCTCCAGTGAAACGAAATTGCAGCCTCATTTCAGTCTCATTTTCTTCGACGCATTTTTCCCCGATATAACATTCCAAATACGATCGATCGTTTCTCAAACGATGCATAAATAAGGATATTGACCTGGTGGTGCGTATTACGCAATTGTTAGAGTAAATCGTAACGACAATTGAAGAGTGAAAGAGTGAAAGAGTGAAAGAGTGAAAGAACGAAGTAAACGACTCGTTCGGCTCTAGTGGGATTCCGGAGAGTAACAAAGTGACCTACAAGCATAATCAGGCTAGATAACCTCGTGAACCCAGGCAAAAGTTTTTCAGATCGATAGCAGTGTGTCCCGCTACATTCTTATACGCCAATCGCTTCTCGACTTTTCTCGTAGGTTAACGTAATCTTTACTTACACGATTTCCTGTCCTCGATCATCGCGAAAGACGTAATTAAGCGTACGACAATTGGGCCGATTTCTGTTAAGAAATTCCGAAGGAAATTTCACGAGCTCACTGTCGTCACTGTCGAAAACGAGATTACCAGGCCTCGCGTTCTCTGAAGGCGGAACGAATCGATCCATTCACCCTGATCCCGTGGCTAAATCCGCGTGACTAATTTTCCTTCCTGGCCACGAAATATCTCGATGGAATTCCACGGAAGCGAGCGGTTCTTTAAAGCTTAGGCATATGTCTTTTGTCGCGATCGTTTCGAGCAGCAAACAGCTAAGCTCTTTTGCTTATTCCCCTTTATTCGCAACAATTTAGAGAATAATCCCAGAACAGAGCTGGTCTGGTTTCAACGTCATTTAAAACTTCAATTCTGACTCGTTAGTTTTGCAATTCTAATGGTATCAACGCGTTATTCGCCAAGGTCCCTAAGAAAAATATAATCTGAAGAACATTTGTTAGGGGCAGCAGAGCCAAAGCGTGTCTCTTTTAAATTTTCTCGGTTGGCGCGAAGAAACGATGGTATTCCACGAGGGTGTATTACACGGTGGAACTTTGAGAGTCATTTATTGTGCCTCTCACCTGGGATCACGGCTCATTTATCTGGAAGGCTGATTGCGCGCGTTCCGTGGACACCGCTCGTAATCCCGTGCAATTTCATCGTCGTTTTGCCGACCATGCGAACCGGCTCGTCTTTGCGTGGCGAATTCTGACGAATGGAAGAGAATTAATATCGTCCAGACGGCGAAAGTGAAACGATCGAGGTCTACGTTTCGTCCACGATATCGTCAACCCATTAACCAGTCTCGAAACTTTCTAATAAAAAGAATTTCTTACTCGCGTCGATCAAGAGTAGTCAACTGTTAACATCTCGCTGCGTTCTTTATCTCTGACACTGTATCACGTTGTTGCCTCACCAGCTGCAAAGATCACAGCGATATCGAGCAAGATCCGATCAGCAGTTGACAGCAACAGTCTGTGGCCTTTTTTCCTTTCCATCTCCCTTGATTCGGGGGAGAAAAAGGAGGCGATGAGTGGTCGCGATAGGTCGCGAGCCAAACGCGTTTATCGAGAATCGAATCGGAGCGGAAGCCGTCCAGAAGGGCTACCGTGTTTATTTATCGTGTCGAGCACACCGTGGCCGGCTTAAAAGGCTGGTAAAAAGCGACCGACGACCTCCGTACTCGACGAAAAACCAGTCCCAGTTGTACCGGTTAGTTGTAAGACACCGGCGCGGCGCGGCGCGGCGTCGCGATCCTATCGACCTCTCGTTCTCGCGCCAACCATCTCGACCGGATTTCCAATCACCTGCGGACATTTCTGAATGGCGACACGAAAGTGAATGGGACGAGAAAAGGGTGGTCCGACGGATCTTGCTTCACCCTGATGCCAAGCGAGAGCTTTGAGAATTGCATTTGTTTTAGAATAATACATCGTGCATTTTAATTATTCATTCGTTCGGATTCGCTAAACGATCGGTCAGAGCTTATATTTTAACAATTTACCGAACACCCCTGCCGATTAAGCCTTCCGTAAAATCTAGCACGCGTATCCTTACCAACGTTAAGTTTAAGACACGAGCACCGGCAGCGGCACAGGTAAGTATGGATAGGGACGAAGGGGACGCAGAAAAGCCGGCGGCCCAAGGGTGACGGAGGGGGCGGAGAGGGAGACGAATATCGCCCGCACGCATGCGCACTCGGTTCCGCGATCTCTCAGGCCGCCGCGCCGGCCGGAGAGGCTGGCCTCAGTCGGCCGCGACATTCGGTCCGCGATACCATTCCCAGTAATCTCTGTCTACTGGACCTGACCACGATTAGTGTGGGGTGCCGGTTGGTTGAAATCTTTCGCATTCGAAAATAAAGCCCTTCGATCGATAGCCGGTCATTGATCCGTTATCGGTGAACTTGAACTCGTCGTTGTCGAAGGCTTGGTTCGATTTATCTAAAAGACGTACGAACAAGTTCGGTGCAGGATGGACGTGAAAGCGGACACGGAGAAGATCGACGAAGGGAAAAGAAGTCGCGAGACGTGAGAGGAATCGTTTGCGCGAGTGATCGTCGAAGGATTACCGTTGTCGACCGATTTTTACGGAATCGAGTGAACTGGAACGTAGCCAAAAGCACATCTATCCGTTGCCGCGTAAAGTAACTCTTGCTCGGTGCGGTAGCGATCACCACGTGGATCAACGGTGAACCCTATCACCGTTACGTTCGTTTCTCGAAGAAGTCTAACAACCGCCTGCCTTCTGGCCATCCATATTACCAGAGAACCGGAGAGCATCGTTCCTTCCCTCTTAAACCGATCATTAATGTCTCGATCGTGGTTCTTGATGTGCAGAGCCGCGCGTCGATCGCGATGCATCCTTGAACAGACAGGATTCTGAGGGAAAAGAATCGATCGAGGAGTGGAGCTGGCTAGGATAATGTAAGGTGTCTGAGAAGTGAGGTTTCTCCAAGACGAAATGACGCTCGATAGGAGGTTGCCGTTGCCGTTGTTGTTGTTGTTGTTGTTGTTGATCTTTCTGATGGCGTTCGATCTGTTCGCGGTGGAGGCTAGGCATCATCATCCGCGGGAGGAGGTGGCAAGCGAGGCTAGACACAGACACAGGCACAGGCACGAGTCCTCGAACGGGAAGAGAAATCGTCATGAATCCTCTTTGTCGCAGGTGCCTGACTACGAGGATGACTACGAGCAGGATGATTACGATCCTGGTCCCTATTACTACGAGAGATCCTATCCTCGTAGGACGGCGAGGATAATCGGACCGCACGGACCGAATCGGATCCTCGAAACGCGTTACTCGGCAAAGTATCGCCGAGGTGGTAGTTATCGCGGGACAGGAGGTTGGTACGAGCAGGTACCCCGATATCCGAGTACAAGTTACATGGGAAGGGCCGATAGGACCTACCGCAGCAGACTCGGCCATTCGAGAACTCGCGACCAAGAGTACGAAGAGTACGAAGACCAGTTCGATTACGAAAAACCTTCCCGCGGTTACGAGGACGACAGGCATCGTTCTTGGTGGAAAAACGGAAAGAAACAGAGGATCGCGCCTTCCAGGCACGATTGGCGTCCTGACGTTCGAAAGAGACACCATCCTGACGATCTGCAAGGATCGAGGAGATTCGATAACAATTGGAGAAAATTCAATTCTACAGAGTCGAGGTATTTCTTTCGAACGAACAGGAAAAAGATGGACAGGCCAAAAGATTACGATTATCCTGTAGATGGCTACGATGATAGGGACAAGGACGAAGAAGAAGAGGAGGAGGAGGAGGAGGAGGAGGAGGAGGAGGAGGAAGAGGAGGAGGATCAGAACGATGACGACGAGGAGGATCAGAACGATGACGACGAGGAGGATCAGAACGAAGACGACGACGAGGAGTTTGATAATGATTTTTACAAGAGGGATAAGAAATCTCCTTTGAAAACGTACGACGACATCATTAGACGATTGACGTCCAACGAGCCGACCACGGTTAGAACCACCATAAAAAGAGATTACAGGAACATCGTGGAGGCGGAGAGACACGCGAAACGTAATGCTTTTGAAAATTTCAAGTACGAACCAAGGAACCTCAGCAGATCGCTGGTTCACGATCGTGGACTGAAATTTGCGGCATCCTCGTTCGTTGGCTTCGATCGTCAATCGGTGAAGAAGATCGTGGAAAATCCGTCCAGTAAATTGTTCAGCTCGCCGGTCGATCGTAAATTAGCGAAGAACGCCAGCAACGCGGACGATCGGCAAGAGAAGAAAATCGTTTCGAAGATGGACGATAGTCAGGCACGGACCAAGAGTCTCGAGCAGGATTACGACGAGTATGTGAATGCGCCGGATAACGAGAAGGAGGAGGATCTCATCAAGGCTGGAGTAGAAGAAGACTCGGCTATGCAGGCGGACGTTACTAATACCGTGAGTTTAACGTTACAAATACTAAACCTTCTAATCCTAATAGGTACTAATTGCAATTTTGAAATAGGTAACTTTATCAGTATGTACTACAAGAACTTGCGCTTCCTTTTCAACGTATAACGAAGCATAAAATTACAAGAAACGTATTTTCCATGAAACGTTTGACCGCCAAAGCGTGAAAGGGTTAAAAGTAGCGAGAAAGTCGAGAGTATTCGAAGCAAATGCGAAACAGTTGGTAGTAGAGATGAATGATAAACGACAGGGAGAAAAGGAATTCTTGTTCTCCAATTCGCTGTCCTTCACTAGATTATGCGAATTAGATGTTTCTCGATCTGCTCGAGATGTGACCTTGACCAATGTTCTTTCTCGTCTCGATTCGATTCGATTCGATTCGATTCGATTCGATTCGATTCGATTCGATTCGATTCGATGTTCTTGGTGAAAATTCGAGGATCAATGGTACGCTCTGAAACAACCTCGAGAAATTCCTCCTCCTCGAGTTCGCGAGAGAACGTTCGATGGCATCGAGGGGGAACTGGAAGTCGTAAACCTCCTCGAGTTCCTCGCTATCGACCTTGTCGACCAAGATTAAGATCGTGGCGTCTCGATTTTACGGAGCACGCTCGCGTGCGCTCGCTGGTACACGCCAGACAGAGAATCCTTATCGATGCTCCGTCTTGGAGCCGAAGCTTTTATTTCACGCCAACCACTCGGACAATCCACCTTTCCTACGAAACTCTTATCTTTCTCTCGAAAATCAACAGGATTGGTCCATTTACAGAACTCACAGAGGATTATTATTGACTCGTACTACTTTCATTTGTCGTTTTCTCAAAACAGATACTATGTAATAACGAATTGACGCAGCTCGATGAGTTAATATGATAACGAGACATAATGAAAAGATTTCCTGCCATTCGAAATTCTGAAATTGCAGACAGACCGTTCCGCGTCAGTTGGTCGGTCGTTCGGTAGTTCGTCCTTGACAATAGAGCTCTCGAACAGACGTTTGGCGTCTATTCGGTCTAATCGATGACGTTCTGTTCGACCCTTGCCACTGCTTCCGAGAACTATTTTGAATTCGTTGCACTTTCGTCTGTGGCTGGCTGACTGGCTGGTTATTATTGCCACCGGGCTGTTTCTCTTACCTATGGGGGCCAAGATTAGATCGACCTTGGCAATGTAACCGCGTCGACCAGCCGCAGACCGCTTTTATCCGCGTGAAAATCCTCCGTCGCGCCGTGCCGCTTCTTTATTACCACGAGCTGGGTGAGAAATCGATACCACGAGAGGGTGCTCGCTCGTCCATGCACCACGGTTCTTCTAAAAACTTAAATTTCAAACTCAACTGTCCGTCGTTCAAGGATAATAATTTGCATAGAAGACGCAAGCAGCGATTACGTCGCGGTACAAATTTGAAAGTAAGATCCGAGACAAATTTCCTGTCGCTATTCTGGCGATGCAAACGGTCTCTCGAATGGATCGTTTGATCGATTATCTTCGTCGTGCTGGTTAGCAAAGAACCGAGTTCGAGGAAGCTAAATTGAGATGAGATCGAAGCCGATTCCGCGAAAAGGGAGGCGAGGGGAAAATAGAAATTCCGTACGGTGCGAAAAGGGGCGTTGATAAATGATCGCAAATTTCAGAGATGAGCATATTCGGCTGAATGGAAAAACGGTCGGCTACCGGGCAACGGACTAAAAAGTTCGTGGCCATCGCCAGATGCATTAATCGGAGTCACACAGCTGTTGCCGGTCGTGAAATAACAGTGGCTGTGATTCTAAGCAGTCGCCACGTGTTGCTACAAATCGTTAAATCGTTTTTATTTCTTTACTTGTTCAATTTCTTCGGAGAATGTAACACATTTTATTAATCCCAATGAAAATATATATGATAATAAGGAAAGTAGAGAAAAAAGAAGGTACGGAAATGGACGCTTATCCAACGATAACTTTTTAATCCTAAAATGATGAGAACGATGGAAGATAAGGTAATAGATTTCTGATTTAAATTCATCTTCTTTCCTCGAATCGTTAAAAGGCACATACCACGTGTTTTGTCGCCGCGTACTAGAAAGATAAACGAACGTCTCGTTTTAAACCGAGTCTGAAATGACGCGGTGTTCATTATCCGAGGGGTAAGCAAGCGTGCATTCATCAACGAAAGCAAAAGACGGTGAAAGCGAGTAAAAGAATGCGAAGAGTGGCTTCTGTGGTAGCTGCAATTAAAAGGGTCCGTTTGAAAAGAAAAATCGAAACGATTCCGGTCGAAAGCATGCCTCGTGTCCGACCACTGATTCACTAGCAGAGAAACACCTTAATCCTGCGGTACTCGGTTTCTCTCTTTTCGGAGTAAAAGAACGAGAGCCGGCTGTCGTCGTGATCGTGGTTCAACCTTTTTGCGCCAATTTACAAAGGTAAACCCGCCACGTTCCATCGGCGATTTACCTCTACACGACGCGACGGCTCAAGTGGAATTACTGCATCGGATAATTGAGCAATTCTACGTGTACTCGATCTTCCTCCTCTTTTCCGTCGCGATTCCTCCCTCCATCGATCGATCGTTATTCAAGGGAATTTCGTTGATCGGTTAAGTAATTCGTCAGAGTTTATACTGTCATGCTTCTTATATAGGTATGTACCTAAAAAAAATCTAAACGAACATGCTTGGTACTTTCTTTCGTAACCCGTTCAATTCGTTGCGGGCTGATTCTCGAAAGCTGTTTCGCCGAAACAGCCCCCCGTAGCGAGCATTAAGAAATGACTTTGCCACCTGACCACGCAGCCAACACTCATAAATTCACCATAAAAGCTTACCACGGAAGCTCGTTTATTCCGCGTAAAAAATTCCAACGAGAGAAAGCTACCACTGTTTCCCTCGTCTTAATTGGCGAAATTCGAAAAGACGCGCGACAGAAATTCTGAAAGGAGATTGATGTGGATCAGAAAATTTTGTCTAGAGGGACAAGATAAACAAGGGGAAGCTTTAAAAAGCGTAACACAGATGCCGACGATACAGAGGAAGATTTTGCTAATCTTTCGAGTGGATGATTCACCGGCTATCAACCGCAGAAATAATCTTCCTCGTCCTCTTAATGAATCATGAAAAATAGGCCGAATTGTAGGCCATTCTACCATACGCGCTCCACTGACTCACCCTCTTTTAATTCTTTGTCGACGAAACACTTAAAAGTTCGAATTACAAGCTTATAAAATGTAAATATACATTTCCGTTCATGATCCTCAAAACTGTTTTGCATGCACTATCCCTGGTAGATAACCTTATTGATGAGTTCATTAGCACGACCAACGCGAGACCGTCTCTCTTTCTCTATCTTGTCTCTTCGGGATAACCGTGCTAAAAGTATTTAAATTTCGATTAACGCGACAAGGCTATAAAAAATATCCTTGTATGGTGTATACGGCGAACCGTAGAAAGTTTTACCGAGTAAACATCGTCAAAGTTGCAGTGATTCTGATTGCACAACGAAAGATTGCGGTTAATTATGTTTACCCGTAGCGCAGTGTGCAGTAAATATCATATGTACACGGATCCAGTCGGTTTTTTCATTTCAGGCATTTCTTTCTTGTTTCGATTTGTTTCTTTTGTACCGCCCTATCTTGTAGAAGAAATTTTCGTCAACTGAAAAAACGATGCTCCTCCGTTCGCGTGTTGCATTAAATTGCGGCTGTCCATTTAATACAATATTTAATCGGTGAGTCACGAATTTTGCCAGCAAGTTCAATTTAGTTTACGGAACACTTGTGCCTGTACCAATTCGCGCGAGCATAGGCTAATTAATTCCTGGAAGCTTGTCTGCAGAGAGGATTGTCTTGCAGACACACGGTACTCGTGCTCGAACGCATCTGGACGTTATGTATCAGGGATATTGGAGCCTTTCCAAGATTCGATGCACGTAAACCGCGGGTTATTCAGCAGCCAATCTGTAATGATGCGTAATAGTGACGACAATGCTTGATGATCAAACTTTGGCCGGATTTATCAACGGAAATGTACGATAGTCGCTTTAAATCCGGGGAAATGGTTGACAGACGACGCGATTCATTTCCAACGATTGACACGATGTTTGGTAAACCTATCCAAACTTCCTGAATCATTAAGGGACGGATAAATCATTGGAAAGTTGGACAGATTCCAGGTCGAACTGCTTTCGATCGAATTATGGCCTGTTGATGCTCGCTAGCTTCCTTTTCGTTTTAACAGATTTTCAATTTCGAAGATAAATTAGGGTGCGATTACCGTCTTTTTTGGCCAAATATTAATAATTAACTAAATTGTTGCGTTCACTCTAAAGTAGTCGAGTTGCTTTGATATCAGATGGCGCAGATGGCGCAGATGGCGAGATCTTGCCTCGAAATCGGGTCATTCTCGTGTCCACTTGGAGGGACTCCAATTTCGCGTATTCTCGAGCTGATGTACCGATAAAATCCAAAAATATTTCCGTACTGTCCTCGTGAGCCAAACTCTCCGCGTATCTGCACCTAGATCTAACTCAATCTCGAGTGGCCAGTCTATTTGAAAATCAAAAACAGACCGTCAATTGATCGTGAAATGATATTTTTCACGCATATTTTTAATTTTGAACGCGATGAACGATAATGTAACCGGGCAGTGAAATATAAAATGAAATTTCGATAGCTCCTTCGTAAACGCTCTCCTCCCAATAATTAAGGATAGCGATCAAGGCGTTAACTTTGTTTACATTGTTGATCGTTCGATTGGAGTAAGGGCCGGTTCTTCGTGGCTGAGATTTCCATTAAACCTTCCTCTCGCATAGGAAACAGCGGGAAGCAATTTCGTTTCACGCGCGAACGATCGCTTAAATAACACGTTACCACCTTCGCGAGGGATCGACGGGGATGAAGTCATTATAAAAAGCCTTTAGCTACGGACACGGAAAAACAAGCAGAACTTGTTTACCTTAGGTTCTATAGTTTTAGTAGAATCTTAATAATGAAGTCTGCACGGTGTATCAGCACCATCAAGGTTCCGCAGGAAGATGTCTATTCATTTTTTCCAAAATTTTTAAGTGGCTAGTAAAACATGATTTCGCGTGACATTTCGTTGCCCAAACGGATTAACTTCAGCCGTCGCGTCGGTAGAATTAGGACTCGGTTCAAAGAAGAAATACCAAACGATGACTGGTTCGTGCCCCATCCGTTGGTGAATTCCCATGGCGATCACGTCCCATTCACGAAACACGTATGCAACCGCGAGCAGCGAATCGACTCCGAAAATGCCTCTTTACGACACAGAATACCCAAGGAATCACAATTCCCTGATCCCTTACCGTTGCTAAATCACGGACGACCTATGGCAAACTTTCCATGGATTTAATTTTACGCCTCAGGTAAAGTCCCATAAATTATCTTCGAACTATCTATCTCTCTTTGATCGCGAACCAGCACGTGCTTCTCGATTACCAGACCAGATTTACGAAATCCAAGGAATTAAGGCAAATGATCTCTGCTGCGGTAGATCTCGCGTAGGTACTCTTGGGTGGCCGAGAAACGGCTACTCGAGTCGAAGAAAAGCTAGCTATTCCCCCCCATTACGTTTTACCATAAAGAAGCTCTATGCTCGAGGCAAAACCGTGAGACTCCTGCTGTTACCATAAAATTAATAGCTCAATTCGCTTTCAAAATTTGTCCGCGCGTGCTAAGAGAGGTTCGTTTTCTTTTTAGTCGTTTTGTCGTTGAAGTGAAAACCTTCCGAAAGGAAGAAAGTATGTAATTACTGCGTTGCTGAAGTAATTTTTCCCGGGTGAGATTCATTTTGATTCGAGGAAGTATCCCTCTTTTAGGTTCCTTGGATAAGACGACCTACCGCGTTGGGAGCATTCGGACCGATTTACACGACGCGGGTGCCTGTTGAATTTACGACAGTAGGGCCATTTTCATTGTCCCTCGTTACCGCGTTACACCCTTCCCTATCGATTCAAGCAACTAAATATGATTTAACGCCCTTAAATCGTGCTCGTATAAACGCCCTCTCGCCCATTAATAATAAGAATAATATTAAATTGAAAATTTAAACGTTTCAGATATTCGAACTATTCGCGAGAGTGTGGAAAAACGAAAACGAAAACGAAAACGAAAACGAAAACGAAAACGAAAACGAAAACGAAAACGAAAACGAAAACGAAAACGAAAACGAAAACGAAAACGAAAACGAAAACGAAAACGAAAACGAAAACGAAAACGAAAAGGGAAAGGGAGAGGGAATTGCCAGCATCGTAAAGTGTGATTTATTCGACTGTCTGTCCGTCTCGACCGTAATTATCCCATAGAGCGCGATATATGCGGCAATTTATCTGGTGCGACTGTTAAAGTGGTCGCTACTCGATGTAATTCGCGCAATTTACGCGGCCTGATTAGCCGCGAGTGTGGTTAATGGGTGCACTAGCATACGCGATAATTAGAATATCGAACGACAGCTAGTTTATCGACAGGTGAATGTTACTGCGAGCAATCGGTGGGCGACAAACATAGTGGAAAATGGCAAATCACAAAGGAGTAGCTGCGGGCAGAAAGTGGGCAGACGGCTCGGCAAAAATAAACGTTCTACATAACCCCACAGGGTGTCACACCTTTGTACCGTGTAACTTACGTAAAGTATTTTTTGTGCCTTAACGTGGACACCCTGCATAATCGTGCGAGTTGCGTGTTCGCACAATGTTGCATTCCAGAATGCCGGTTGACCTTATAGGAAACGAGACGTCGTGCCGGTAGGCAATAATCCTTGCGGAAAATGATGGATTCGTGTTTTAATGAGCGATAGGCGCCAACGCGAATTATCACCTTTACACCCTAATTATTATCGTCGATTGAATATCGAGGTTTGAATTATTGCAGGCGAGCTTATAATTAAATGTTACCACCGGTTTTGCATGGAAACGAATGGTCGCTGGAGGCAGGAGGAAGTGTCGTTCGAAAATAACAAGCAGGATATATTTTTCGAACGATAAAACAGGAAGAAAAAAATGTGAAGAAACAATCTACTGAAAGTATCGATCAAACGGGAAGGATTATGCAAATGACGCTAAAGGATACACGTGTAATTGCATCGAACGTAACAATTTTCATAATGGGAACAACTATATAGCCCATAACCCTGGTTGCATGTATCGATCGATTCCCATGGAATTTTTCCGTTCGACTCTCTCGATAAATAATACTCGAGACCGATTAACCCTTTCGAGTGTGCTCCGCCGTTCTCCGTTCTCCGTTTTCCGTTTTCTCGGGGGTAATAGTACCGATGAATATTTATGAGCGTAACTTCTTGCAAAACGACCAGTTTACTTTACGCGGGAACTTGCTACTCAAATATAATGAGATCTGTTTCATGGCTCGCAGAGTAATTGTGTTATTGCCATGGATAGGTATACCTAGGGGCAAGTTAACATTGAAAGTGTAGGGAAGAAAGTAAGTCTATGAGTCTTACACTTTGATTGGCGCAGTAGAAACATCCGTATATAGTCCGACATACGAGTACCGATAGTCGAACGTGTTATTTCGATAATGTTTGCGCGTGGCATCGGTGGTGCAATCGGTGACGCAAGTATTCGCCAGCTGGTGCCAAGAGCATCGAGCTTACCCTGTCCACGTTTTCCCGACATCCATCCTGGCTGCTTCCAGAAAACACGTGTTCCTCTCTTTTTACCCGGTGGCACGACGACATGTTTACATAGATGTTCCGGTCTATGTTTGTTCGTCTCGTCTACCTTCACGCTACTTTACGATACTCGCGCGTACACGCTCGATGTTTATGCAGTATGACTGGAGAGGAGGCCTCCTTCGCGCCTATCCGATACGTTTATCCGATAATTTCGAGTGGACTTTTGCTCGAATAGGCGAGCATACAAACACCACTCGAATTGATTATTCTAATTTTTTCCACTCGTGCCGATTATGGATAAGAGATAACGATCGTGTGTCGCGACTAATGAAACATTGTCGGCACTATCGTCGCAATTATCTTGTTTCGATCTACATACAAATTACGGTGAACAGTTAATTTCCGGGTTTCTCTCCTCCCTCGATCTATTACAATCAACAGTCGCAGATACGAGGCTCGTCTTGTAAATAATTCATACGTCGCCAATGATTTATACTCGTCGAGGTAGCTAGCGCCAGTTCAGCCAGCCTCTCTCGAGTATCTCTCCTTTTCGATATTAACAACTTGTTCGTTTAATTGCAACAGTCGATACTCGACGCGACGTCTCTAATTAACCGCACGCTCTGCGACTCGAATGCAGGATGATGATTCGAGTTCCAAGAAAATTATAATTTCATTGAGATATATCCGAGGAACATAACACACGGATAATAAAGGGTTTTTGCAATGAAAACGCATCGATGCATCCATCACGGTGTATCCTGGACAGGGGTAATGAAAGCGGTTTCGCAATGAAAGACGAGGTTGACTCCTGGTAAGACGAGGAGAAAAATAGGAGCGACAGGACTATTAACTAACGGTGAACGTTGCAAAACTGACGTCGATAAAAAGCTCTCGAAGCATATAGATCGAAATAAATCCACCTACCTGAGGAATATAAATGTTTGCTCTACGTCACTAAGAGAATCGTAAAAGTTCCCAACTTTTGTTCATAAATCAACACGGGTGATCATCTTTGGCTCTACATATATATCGCTTTTCACCCTAACATTTGCATGAATCTATAAAGTACCTGCTCTATTAATAACTTGAAAACGGTTATGCATAATATTTCATCTACATTTCTTTGCTTCACCAGCTCTCATAAACTCATAAGGCAAGGTGTTAAATATCTACAGATAAAGCAGTCACCGCGCTATGATCTATTTAGTTCTGATTTATACTGCTGTAGAGGAGTGTGCAAATATTCGCGGTACTCTTTGTGAAGTTAAGTGATCGGGTCGGCAAGGGTCGGCAATTTGTATCTACATATATCGAACCGCGCCTTCGAGCATTGTTAGAGTCAATTGAAGGAGTAACCGCGGAATCGTAGATGAAACGCGATACACCTAGCACTCGACGAAGATTTAAATTCGCTCGTTACGACAATCAGACGTTTGCGTCTCGTTCTTCCCACGCACGATCAGCCTCGGTAAATACGCAACTGCGTTCATATTAATGCTAAAATTTTATGGCCGATCGCGCGTTCATTAGTAGTCAGCTATCCCATATGGAATTTTACCTTTGACATTTGACATGGAACCATCGGCTGCCAGCCATTCTATCCGCTCGCGCCGTTCGTTCGCTTTGCTTTCCCTTACCAATTAACCAACCTGTCCATTCGCGTTCGTTTCTATTCAACCAACAATATCTTTTCATATTCCGCTCATCTTCATCTTCTTAATTCGAAAGCACACAATCGTTGCTCGTAATTTCCAATGATCGTCGGAAATTAGCAAAGAACCTCGAAACAATTCAACCGGATTTATTAGTGTTGGGTAACTCAACGAAAGGAAGATTTCACGCGTTTTCTTAGCCATCATTTTATGGAAATAATAATTTTCCTGATCGTCTAACCTTTCAAGTGGGATGTATTTGCAGTTATAAACAGATTCTAGTCAATTGAAAGAGAACTATTCGAGGCGAAGGCACGCGCCTAATTGGATATCGCGATTCGATCGGCGTGTTCAATTTGTTCGTATACGAGGGCCAATTAACGAGTTAATTAGCGAACGAATTCTATGGGAAAAAGCGCGCCGCGATTAGATGCCGCGATTACCGAGGGTTCTTCTATACGCGTTGAACGCGTTAATTACGAGGCATCTTCGAGATCCTACCTATAGACACTGTCAAGAGAAAAAAAGAGAGAGGAAAGAAGTACATTTGACACTGGAAATTACACAACGAGCCAACGTCATCGACAAATTAACAGTTATGTTAATTATTATCCTTGAGCCAACAGCTTCCCGTTGCGCTCCCTGTCGCGAGCAAATCGCGATCGATCAACATCGTTCTTCTGTTTGCTTTCGCGCTAGGGAAACGGTCAATTTCAAATAATGGGCCGGCTGAACCGTGTCGCCAGCGACAGGCATTCGCGGTGAGATTTTCGCGGAAAAGTCAACGAACCCGAACGAGATTTATGCGAACGTTTAATCCGCACGGATGCTGATCCGAGTGCAGTTTATCGGGCGGGCGGGCGGGCGGGCGGGCGCGCGTGCGTCCGCGTGGTTAATGCCTTCACGAGCTCCTTCTAACGTTACACCATTCTACGAACCATTCTCTATCGTCGCGTCGCGTCGGATAGAAAACATACGATTAAAGGAGAAACAAATGGTTTTTGCACGTATAATTTCATTCAGGTGTGTAGTAGATACGCTTCCGTGCCATTCGTCTTCGACTTACGTACATACGATACACGGCGACACGGTTAGTATTCGCTGGAAGCATTACGATTTCGTAACGTTCACGGGTCTTTTTCTCTGAAACGCGCAGGTTCGCGTGAATATTAACGACACGAGCGAATTCGACGATTTCCGTTTGATGTCAGCCTGGTCTCGAACGACACGCTTTGGAATTTCACCGATGCATCAGAGGATGCGTCGAGAATAAACCGCGAGGGAAACGCGTGGCCTCTCGCAAAAACGGACGGCTAACGTTTCATCAATTTCACCCGGCACACTCTCTAATTCCATCCGACGTCTCCCGATTGCAATGTCACGTTGTTTTGCCTCCATTTGCATACCTTACAAGCTTTGGAAGCTGACAAGCTTGTTACCGAGGCTGACGTTCTATGGCTGAACCACCAATCGAGAAGTTAATTACTTCATTGTGTTACATGCGTAGATTTCAGGCTAGACTTCGTTCCTTCTGTCGTATCTATTATCAGTGGTCAAACTGACAGTGCTAATATGACAGTAAAAGCAATTGAAAACTAACAGAGTACATAGATAGTTACAATTTGACCCCGTACTAAGGTTTAAGTCGACGTCTGCCACGTTCAGGGGTGAAAGAAACAGTTGGCGAAGATCAACGACCCTCTCGCAGCGCCGCAGATACTCGAACTTGGTTTACTAACATTTGCCAGCTAGACACCACGATAGTCGTGTCTATCTTCAGCCGCGTGGCTATTTCGGCTACGACACGCGAAAGATCCGGCATACCAGTGTTGGTGGTGCGCACCCCTGCCTGGTGCAATGCGAACGAACGACCTAGTGACGCGCCAACAATTCCAATTCCACTCATCGTCAGCAGCCGTTCACCTTCGTCCACCATACAAATTTTAACGGTTTTTAATATTTAAGACTCGTACGATGTTTGAAAAGGTTGAAATTTGGTAGGGGCTACTGGTGTTTCACGAAATTCTGATTGGTTCAAGAGCCGAATGAAAGAGTAGGGAAAGAGTGATTGGTACGCTGTACGGCAAGTCCTTGATAAAAGGCTCGTCTCTTGGCCGAGAGAAATTTTTCACGTCCACTTGCATACGTTTTAAAGACACCTTTTGTTGCGTCACGGCTTCGCGCGTACGATTAGTCACGGGATATTTCCGAACGGCTGAAAACGGACAGCTTGTATCCGTCGGATCGGGTTAAGGCCGGTACTCATTGAGCTGTTAGGTTGGAAGGCGAGTCTCGGTAGCCGTGTCGGGTTCGCACAAAAGAGGCATTAAGCCTTATAAGCGTATAGACGTGTGTACACGATAGAGTACTACTTCTCTAACTTAACGTAAGTGGCAACACTTTTACCTCTCTAAATGATAGATCGCCATTCCAACCATTCCAGCAATTCCACGGAAGCGATGATACTTGTGTTCTAATACCGCTTATCTCGCCTTCGCAATTACAACTTTCATGGCTTACAATCCAATTGTAAAAACAAGTTAAAATTGCCTATCGCTTTAACCACTTCGGGGTGGTCTTCTCAAGTGAGTAGAAAGTGTAATTGTTGTAACGAAAGCACCGGCTTCGTATGTCATTTAGAGACGTAAATATTACAAATTGTCGATTTCACGACTAACAGATCGCGTATGAACCGAGAAATTCAATTGCCTCCACCAGGAACATCTCATCGAAACACCCTTACCGTGACCAATCGTTAATTGAAAATTTCCCCGTGACCATACCGAAGAAACGCGCTTTCCCGGATCGAATGATCGAATGATCGAATGATCGGCCGATGGATCGTAAAAGCAAATTTCTTCGAAGCGTAAAAGTTCAACAAACGATTCGCTTCGGAGCGAAATGCCGCGATTTTCCTGCGTAATTGGACGTAACCTGACACATGTGACATTTCGAGGGAGAGCCATAAGTTCGACAACGTTAATCACGCTGCAATAACGTGGTAAGTGTTGCTGGTAAACGAAGGAAACGACAATTATGGCCGCCATAAAGCACGCGTGAAGAAAGGTGCGTGCGTGGAACGAACGCAGCGTGAAACAGCTTGGAAGAGCTTGGAAGAACAATGCAGGCTCGAGCAATTATCTCAATTTCTTCTGAGAGTGTTGCGATATAAATTACAGCCCGGGAAGCGTGATACGTTTAAACGTATAAAAATTTGTTTAAATCAATTCGACCGTAAAGAGTCTTTCTTTAAAAATTTATATCGCCACCCTGATGAACCAACCTACCTAGTCGAGTAATCAACCTAACGGTACGAGTACGACAAAACGAATCGCATCAAGTTGCATTAACAAATGACCGAACATTATGCCGGAAGTATTCTACGCTTCAATTACCGATGATTAAACTTGCAACATTGCTGCTTAATAAAATATACAGATCTGATCGATCGACTGACAACGCGTTAATCAAACGATGATTATCCATCTAGTAATAACAATTTGCATTTATCATAGAAGATAAAGATCTCGTTCTCAAGCCTCTACTTATTCATAGCAGTATCTAAATTACGTTCGTACCAGCGGTCAATTGGATCGCAATTCCTGTCGCTCAAGAAACGTCATTGTTGCATTGTCCGAAGCAAATCGGTCCAGATTGTCGTACGATCGATTGAATTTCGATGGAAGGAACGATCATGAGGTTGCAGGCGAGGCACGTGTCGCCACATTAGCGTCGTTCGAGTTGTCGAAGCAACATGTTCTCTCGTTTAACGAGTCTACGGTCTATAGAAACGGAGCGTTCGGAACTGGTTCACCAACTTGTACATATATACAAGAGTTAGAAGTTGAAACGAATAACGGGCCCGTAGGTATATTAGTTATGCATCGGACGACATTGTTTTACAATTACACGCACCTGGCGTGTGGACCTCGTAGCTTTTTTTCGTGAACAATGGCAGCAGGCGACGCGACGCGTCGCGAAAGTTTCCGTTGCAGTCTGCTCACAATGAGACGAATGATGTTTCTCTTTTGATGTAAAATTCTTGGTAAGCTGTGTCGTATGTATCGAATGATAAATGAAGAGAAATCTACGTGTTCCTGGTGACGCTAAGTTGCATTCGCTAACACGTACTTCCTGGGACAACGTGCTGCATCGGTTATCATTTTTATCTACAGATAATTTGGAGCGCGTCGCGGCCGCGCCGTTTGGATAAAAATAGTTGACCCGCTTGAAAATACACGCTGCCGAGTCGAATAACCGCGCTAGTCCAGTCCAGCTCATCGCGATCATCAAATCCGTTGTAATCGCCCTTTAACACGAGCTTATTAACGCCTCCCTTCTTATCTTCTCTTTCGTGCTGGGATTACTCTATTGACTCTATGTTTTCTAGACAATGTCGACGTGTAACGCGATGACTGAGAAGGTTTCGATTTTTGTCTCGCGCTAATGAAACTGTAAACGAGCGGCTTATTAGAAGCGGCGACCGGAGACGTCTACTCTGCTTTATTAACGCGACTTGCCGTTACCGCTAATAGGTATTCCCGCGTCCGATTCCTGTTCAGGATGAATGGAGTGACCCTATTTGGCCTGAGGAACAAGTTCTTTCAATGAGAACCACCTTGTATGAACGAATCATCCCTCCCTCCTTTATCGTCGTCGCCTGTCTCTCTCTCTCTCTCTCTGTCTGGCTACCGCCACGAGAAACTGAACCAGCCAGCCAGCCAGCCAGCCAGCAACAAAAATACTACGGCTATTCTGTGCGTTCATTCAGCTTCGTCGTGTCTTGCGATCGCGTCAGACACTTGTATCCATATTCCTCTCGCCGCGACAGTCGTGGAAGGTAATCCCACGGAGGCTCTAATTCTTAAACTTGAAACAATAGGGATGAGAATCTCGGCTGCCAACAGGACAGTTCGTCGAACTATCTGGGCACGTTCATCGCAATGAAAAGATAGACGCGAACCGTTTACAAGAAACGACATGGAGAAGATGTAGGTACGTACGCGTCCACGCCCCGGTATGCGAGCGCGTTCGGTTAATTAAACATGGACAAGGCGAATCGCGTCGATGGTCCTCGGTATCGCCACTTACGTAGTGCCATTGAAATACTGCACGGTTCAGTAGCCGGCATTGGCACGATGGCAATCTAGATCCGATCGATCTACTACCTCTATCGTTTAGATCGTTAAGTTAGTTCAACTACTGGCCAGGTGTCGCATTCTATTTTTCACCTTCACTTTTCATTTCGTCCAACAGTTTATCCTCTTCATCGAGTATTCAGTATCCGGTACCGAGTAATTTGCAGCTGTGAAAAGGGCCATTGCACTTTGAAGATTTATCCGTTGATACACGTTGCAGTCTCGCGGCTAGATTTATCGCGGCGGCTACCAGAGGAGCGTGGATAAATAAATTTCCAAGCATTTATTTATCCCGAAGAAACTTTCTAAGGAGTGTCGACGCGGTCGTGCACCGTTGTGTGTGTTCCGTAAGGCGTGAATACGAGATGATGTCATGCAGGCGTTGCACCTTCTCTATCCCTTTTAACGATCGGCAACTGTTGCTGCCGGAGAACTTCTCGATGATCTCATTGGTTGGCAGGAATTGAACAATGTGTCAAAGGGCATGCGCTGCTTGATCCGTTCGTTCCGCAAATTCCTCGTTACGGACGATCGAGCTCTACGTCCCTGGCGATTTTCCGTTTTTCATTCTTTCTATTTATCCCTCGTAACAGACCTAAATGATCGGTAAACCATTGACACGTCCAGATAAATAGTGTCCCACTGCAGCAGCCACTTGGCTCCCAGATGCGAGTATCGATTAAATCGATCAAGAACTTCAGAGGAGACGGTCAAGCGTTTAACAGGAAGGATCGCGGCGTGAATCATCGGAAGTGGCTGGACCGCGGTTGGTCACGTACTTGCGAGTTACTTCGCGGTCTGGTCTCGCGGACCACCCGTAAAAGAAAAAAAGAAAAAAAGAAAAAAAGAAAAAAAGAAAGAAAGGCCGGAGCATCGATCATAAATTATCTATGAATCGTTCGCAAGTCTGTGTGACTAACGTTGTAAACCATCGTCGTTTCTGATTCACCTTGCGCAATTAAAATTCCGCGCGCCGAATAAAGCGAAAGAAAGAAAAAAATATGACCGACTCCTATTCTAGGAAGAGAGCGATGCGAAAAAGTTGTTTGACAAGCGTATCCGGTAATAGAGCTCGGTGTAAGAATCGAGTCTGTCGATGACTCGTAGAGACGCGATCATAAATGATTTTCCTCGGTTATGGGAAAATATAGAGAAAGATGACGATATCTTGCCTGTCTCATCAGTTTCGTATGTAAAACGTCAGATAACGACGAACTCGTAATAAAGAAGTTGACTAGTCAAGCAGCAAATTTAAAAATCGTGTCAATCGCGATAAAGCGGCGAGCTAGCTAGGTAGACGATGAAATTCAGCGAGTTTGCAAATACCGTTTTCTCAGATAGCTAAATGGGGTCGGGTCGAATGAGTAACGCGTTTCGAAAAACGTGTTTTACTGTTGTCATTTGAATATCGAATTCTATCTCGAAATAGCCGAACGAACGCGTTACGTCACGCTTTCTTTTGCCTGCTACATAGTTGATTCAACAGTATAGATATTTTAACTTAATTTTTCTCTTCAAGATCGATCGAAGGAAGAAATTGGGACGTAACCGGAAGTAGCCCGTATAATTGGTTCGCTGTCGACCACGCGTTGTCAAGCAGATCGTTAACTCGATGTTTACTCGTGTCGAAAGAAACTCGAAGAACCATCGTTCGATCGCGGAACATAAAAAAAGAGTAAAACGACTGTCGACATACTTGTTAAACAAAATCGTAAAAGAAACGGAAGCCGGTCTGAATCCAATTTCGCATCGTTTCTGCGAGATACAAACTATCCCCGGTTACTTTTATGCTCCTTGGAGCCTAGCCAATTTCTCTGTTAGAAAGAACTTTATTTTCGTTAGCGTCTTCGTAGCGAGATGTTTTCTCTCTACCCTCAAAGTTACCGAACGCCGTAGCCTTTGCAAGCCTTTTTTTTCATCGGCCACTGTTTTTCTAAGTAATGCGGGAGGGAAATGAAGAATTAGAAAAAAAAAAAAAAAAAAAAAAAAAGGATTTATCGCGAAGGTACGCGTCCAAATATTTGCACATCAGTTTGAAAAGCATTGGCGAAAGAGCGGCGTAGGATAAAACGATGCAATCGTTACGAGCAACAAGAACATCGACGATAAATCACTGGCCAAGACGACGATAAGACGGTTTGGCGGAGGCTGTGAATGCCGATCCAACTACGATAACGATACCCGTCGCGAGTCTAACGAAAAACGTCCCTCTAATGGTTCGACTATGACAGACGATTAAGCTGATGACGCATAGGATGGATGAAGAGAACAATCGATCGTTTCATCTTTTGCTTTGCTTTGCTTGGTACGAATCAATTATAGTTAACAGGTAGCGATAAGATCGACAATTAATAAGAGGCTTGGTAACGTCGCGTCGTCGAGGGAAAACACGAATAGTCGTAGCTTAGCGAAGATCGTCGACAAGCGAGATTCAACGCTGTTGACGCGGGAGAATACTAAACGATTCTTGGATATGTCTGAGAATAATGATCGCATAGTAACTGTTTCGAATCGCTTGCAATGCAATGGCAAGTATCTCGATTCTAGTATCGTTTAAAATTAGTATGTTTAAAAGTTTTGGAATGTTGGCAATCCGCTTTCGTTCGGTGAGAAAACGAACGCGAACGCGAACGCGAACGCGAATTAATTTGCGAACGACCAGCTGCAGCTATCTTCGACGATTAAGCATCCCCTTGGTGTCCAGGCTCGATCGTTATTCATATCAATTAGTCCCGTGGGCGCGAATACGTTCGTAGAAGTTACAGCAGCGCATTATCAATGACGATCGTACCCGGTTGGTTCATGGTATCCCATGCTGAATGCCGTAGCGACTGTGGTGGCAGCAGACAGCCTGGCAGCAACGCGATCCCTTTCTCGGAACGCTGCAGCCGTCTCATTTGTATGGGGATCGCACGTTCACTTCCCCCGTACCTTCAGCATTTTTCTCCTTTACTTGTATCTCCTCGTCGCGTCGGTATCTCGCGTTCTTCAAAAAATACCGACAGAAAGTCAACAAATTTCTCGACGAGGAATTCATGTAAAATTAACTCGGCTGAAGTTTCAGCATCTTCGATAACCCGTTAACGTCGAGATGTACAACATAAATTCGATCAACGGCAAACCGCCAAGAATAATCCAACAGGAGCGAGCCTGCTCGAGAGACAACGTTTTGGCAGAGGCGAGAGTCTCGAATAAAAGTAAAATGGCCGGCCTGGATGGACGCTTCCTCTTCGTTTTGGCATGAAATACGGCTCTCCGTATAAACGACGCCGCGTCTAACGCGAAAATACGTGACCCAGATTTCTATAATGCAAATGATAGGCTTGGTGGCAGACCTCTAATCGGACCACCGTTAGAACTTTCGGGTGGTCCGCCACTTCGCTTCGCTTCGACTCGGTTCGATATTTAATAACAGGAGCTGCACCGAAAGTGCAGCGAGACTCCTTGCTGCTCGTCGAAGCTACCTTTAAGCCTGCTTTAAACATTTCTTCCCCCTTTTTTTTCACCAACAATTTCTACTTGGGTGGTTTACACCTTTAGAGATCGTTTGTTCGGAATAATTTGTAACAGCACCGTTGCGTTACTTTTCATCAAAGTAAACTCCTCAGGTTGTTAAGCGTATACCCGCGACGCGACGTGACTGTTTCCCTGAAAATCGTGTCGAGATGTCAACAGATCTTTTTATAGAGGAAAACGCGCGTCTAATATTTTACAGCGGCGAGAAAACAATGCACGATAATGCACTTAACGAGCGTGCTCGTTCCTGCACCCGGACGTCGTGCATATAAAACAGCTTGATCTCTGCTCGTGATCTCTGCACCGTTTCAATCGGCCTAAAAGAATTTTCCATTAAAACAGCCGCTTGCCGGTCGTAAACGTTTCATTGGCGCGAATCGGGTGTCGGAATTTCAGGAACAGATAGATACACTGGCTCCCAGAAGCATTCGTTCAATTGATACACGCTGACAGTAATTCAATTATACTTTGAACCTTCCGATTAAATAATGAACGGAGGAAAATTTAATTACAGATCTTCTTTTATGTAATTTCCAAGAGAATAATAACATGTAGAAAAAAAAAAAAAAAAAAAAAAAAACAGTTTAACATGGCACGCGTTAGAAAATGAATATTTATAGTCGCGTGACGATAGTATTTCAGGAGAAATCGGAGCATCACGTATGTGTGACTCTGCTAAGAAATGTGATAACGGTGAGTAAATCGTGGAAACGGTGATACGCGTGCAAAATGTCGTTTGCTGGGTCGAAGCGTGACGAAACCGATTAATCATCGCTAACACAGCTGGAAACGAGTGTCTCGTACTTACTTACGGTCTAATTTAATCACTAGACGCAACACGATTTTTTTTTTCCGCCAATTTTTACGAGCTGGTCGATTGTTTGCTCGACGATCAGAATCAATACCGACCTCTGACACTGTGCCATCGTAAAAAATGCAAACGCTTGATTCTCCGAAATTGATTCATCGCTCGTCCCCGCTGTCGTTTATCGTCGCTTCTTTCTATTGAATTTAATTATTCTGGTACAGCAACCGGTATCTAATCGTACAGACACGTATACTTCTCGTATTTTCCCCTTGCGCGAACGTAACAAAGTTCGAACCAGACGAAGATTCCCTATGCTGCGCTGTTAGATTTCCGTAGATTTCGCCTCAATCGATTGATAAGGTGTGTAATAAAAAGTAGGCTACGTTGCTCGTATCTAAGAGGAAGATTCAAAGAAATCGTTTTTAATTTCCAAGTCTGACCTATCCCTGACCTGCTTCCTTGGAGAACGTTCGCGATAACGTTCGAACGTTATTAGTCCATTTGCAGCGATCCAAGATCAAAGAAAACCTCCTGACTGCAAACCCCTATATTTCATAAACCATGCACATTCGACTTCCTTTATCGAGTTAACATACGCGTGTAGTTGAACAATGATAAACTCGAGAAAATGATTGCACAACGAACGATACATCATTTTTCGAGTAATTGGCCGCATTGTAAACGCGTTGTATACCGGACAAGTTAATTCCAACCACCTTTTGTCCGCTCGCTGATAAATTATTTCATGCTTTAGCCCTAAGGGCAATCAGTACCCAGTGTATCTGATCAACCATGCTTGCAAACAGATAAGTGAAAACAGACCATTATTTCTACGCCTTTGAATCGTATCTATTCAATTATCCACTTGCTTCTATAGATGGTAACGTAATAAATTTGTACTCGAAGCTTGCACTTTTTTTGCGATGACGGCGCAATTGATCGCGCGCTATTTGGCAAATGGCAATGACAAAAGTCGCTTGTCCGAACCGGGGCCGGAGCGGGGGTCTAAACGGGAGCAGAGAAAAACGAAACGTTTCGCGAACAGAGCCCATCGTGGCGTGCATAAACTTGGTGGGTATTGACCAGAAGGATGTTTTTCTTGCTACGTAATCGTGAGGCAAAGTTTCGAGAAGCGAGCTCGAGGAAAAAGCAAGCCTGAATGGGATTGCGAGATGCAGCGTGAAATTAAAGGCATGCGAAAAAGAAACGGTTAGGGGTTTCGAGTGGTTCATCGACGAGAGGCTGCAAACTGCGAAGCAAAGCGTGAACCGAGCTTGCAGAAACTCTCCCCCATCGCGTTGCATCGCGTCGCGTCGCATCGCGTCGCGGGGATTGTTTCTATTAAGCGGCTCAACATCAAAAGATCCAGATGTTGCACGCTGCGATCAAGTAGGTCTCTGTTTTCTTTGCGCACGGCCAAGGTGGACCGCGGCCAGATGCAAATTCGCTTATTAACTTTATCTCGGGCAGAAAATCACGACCGAGCATGGACGGGGGAGTGTGTCGGCCACCCACGATACAGAATATAAAACGAGTAAATTTATGCGGCACTTGCTTCTTTGATCGCTACTTCTTTTTTCGCTTATTTTCGTTGCACGGCGAATTTCTTTTCGGTGAAATTTATTGAAAGTAGAAATAAATCACGGGGAGGCGTTGACCTGGTGTTCATGGGGTATTCAGAAATTCATCTAAATTCTTTTTTTTTTTTTTTTTTTTTTGTAGGATTACACGGAGGATGAAGACGAAGACGAAACTCCTCCAACGACCACCACCTCGACGACAACCACAACTACAACCACCACGACGACCACAACTACACCGAAACCTGTAGTTACGCAGAATTACGACTACAGAGATTCGAGAGGTCACGAGGGCGGAACTGGAGCCCAATATAATGGGTATCAATCAAAAACCGACTATCCACCGATGTCGGCTCACAGTGCGCACAAGTGGCAGACTCTGGGCACTCGAGAAAGCGTCAAAGAAACCAGAAGCAACATGCAGCAGTACAACAAAAACGGGAAGAGTAAGTTTAACTTTCAAGTAGTATGTTCTATCGGTGCAGATAATCAATACGCTTTCCTGTCTGTCGATTTATTCATGGCAAATATTCATGGGTCGCCTTCGAAACGGTGTGCACCTGTCGACGTTATTAAACGCTATTAAATCGACGATGGTGGTCCAACATCTCTCGTCAACGCGATCCTTTGCCGCCAAATTAAATTCTACAGATAAATATCGCGCAAAAAAGTGATCGAGTCGCTCGTTAATTAAGTACCCCTGAAAATTAATGGGGAAACTATAAATTGAAGGCTGTGTCGTTAATCGCCCGACCATGGGCTCGAATGCATCGTTTCTTCCTTTTAACGAACAATTAATAATCCGATATCCCATTCAACAAATAGGATAACGGGGAAGAATATTAATGTCAATTGACTTTGAATTTATGATAAATAAACTAGCATCGAGTCGGCGATTAAAGATAATCATTATTAATATAATCTCGATTTTATCAGTAAACAGGTAAAGATCACAATTTCTTCATTCTCTATTCGATACTTCAAACACCGTGATGATCTAACTAATCATCACAGCTAAATTTGACCGAGAAACTTGTCAATTCTGCTCGAAAGACTGACGAATAACCACTTGGCGATGGCAATTAATTATTTGTAGAAAGAAGTGTAATAAATCCAAGTTGTTAACCAGTTTGAAACGTTGTTCAGGGAAAAGCAAAGAAAAGGCGTTGCACCTTCTCGATAAATTGCGTAATCACCGTTTACATTTCGAACAGTTTACGAGACAGCTCTTCCTTTTCGATCGAGGAGAACGGAATGCTAAACGACCTATTAATATGCAAATTAATGGCGACGATTGCGGCAATTCTAACCGCCTTCTTGTATGAACTCTTACTGTCCTACACCAGACACGTAAGTAGCTGCACGCGTCTTATTCCACGTTAATTCGTATCGAGCCGGTTACTACGATTCAATCGATTTAGACACGCTTTCCATCGAAACTTGCATAATTCTATGATCCTACAAAGGGCTTGAAAGATCCTTCAAAGTGGGCTGGTTTCTTTGGTCGGCTGAGAAAAACAACGGAACGATCAAATCTAATCCCTTTCTCTTATAATACATTCCAGAATACGTTTGAATACGGGATGGATGGATGTTCATCGAGTCAGCATACTTCAACTTCCCTGACGGTCGTGCCTCCATTGTGAACGCGCCGATATAATCTCGTGTCAGTGCAGTCGTGGCAAGAGTAACGCCTACGTACCGAATTAGCATAGCAAGATCGTTGCTCGAGATTACCCGAGAAAATAATTCGAACCGCGAGAGAAGATTTCCCGAAACTCGTCCCTTCCATCTTCACCACGCGTCTTCAATTTATCGCCTCATCGAGAAATTTTGTTCCATGAATCAATCGTTTTTCGTTTTTCGTTTTTCGTTTTTCGTTTTTCGTTACGATTCGATCGCGAGAACGCGTTTCTTCATAAGGGTACGAGTGGTTGTTCCTCGAACAGCAACTTGGAGAACCTGCGATTTCAAGAACTACATAATCCGTGTTTTATCTCCGAGTGGCCGGTAATCCTCTTTCTCTTTTGCCAATCAATCACTTGACGATGAGATGGATATCGGAGTAATCTTTTGGAATAATCTAGCACATTGTAATCCAGCAAACGAAGGTGGCAAACGTTGAAAATAAAATTCGAAGAAAAATTAGTTATTGTTCATCTACATATGATACCAGGACGGAAGGTAGATGGATTCCTGCTGGCATTTCGAGCGACGGTTGCCTGTGCTAAAATTTATTGATTTCCAGGTACACACAATGTGCAGTTTCTCCCGTAGTTGTCCATACAAATTGCATCGAGCGATAGCTGCAGCATAATTATCGACTGTCCGTGAAACGCGTAGAAAGCGATTAGGTATCTGACTGTGCGTTGAATCAATAGAAAGCTCGCATGATTTATGTCACCGTCTAGTGTTGAAGATTCATCTTCGACGGTCGGGTCGAGTGGAGAATTATCAATTATCAACACGAATGTTACTTATTGAGAAAAATTTCTGATACTGTTTCAGCGGCTGAAATTCGAGAGGCTCTTCAGCACGCGATCAAGGTTTCCCGAGAGGGTAGCTGTCAATGGCCAAGGCCAAGGGTGATTCCAGTTCGCGATGTCTACCCGAGCCCATCGACCACCTACATTCCACACTGCGCGATTTTGCACAGGTGTTCGGACGACACCGGATGTTGTAGATCGGAAGCGCTCACCTGCGTGCCGAAACACTCGCACCGCGTCGAACTCTCCTTCTACGTGAGTAGAACTGATCTTTAGATAAAAGAAAATAAACCAAATCTGTTTCGACAGATTTATAAGGAATCGAATCAGCATCGATTACGAATGATAGATTACGAACACGACAATTTACGAGCGAAATTAACGTCAGAGTCGAATAAAGTTTGACCATCGCGAAACGGTCCGAGCTCGTTACAAGGTAGATAAATCGTGAAGAGAGAGGGAGGAGGTTGCGTGTTGCATCGGATGGATGCCACGAGGAAGACTTTATCGTCGAGGTGAAAGTACCATTAATCGTGTAAACTGTATTGCTAGGAATTTATTAGCGAGAAGTCAAAGAGTCGTGGCATTCCTGCATGATTTATGCGGCAAAGTATCGGCGATATCAAACCGCGGATCTTGTGCGATTTCAAACATTGTCCATGTAGAAGGTGGACACGCAATGGTTAACGATCCTTTATCGAATTCGACGAGCACGTTTAAAATACGCCTATCTAATGCGAACCGGGAAGCAAAGAGGGCTAAATTTTCTGGGTTTTCAGAACCGTCTATTAGTGTGTCATGGAAAACGAGTACATACCTAGTCCACGCGTTCTCTGGAATGTCGATGGAATTAATTTTTCCTTGTCTCTGGTTAACTTACACGACCACGGCTGGTATGATCGAGTATATCTCGCTACGCAGCAAGAAACCGCAGCCGGCAACGATTACTTTTTTTCCATCTCTTCGTACATTTACATTTACATTTACATTTACATTTACATTTACATTTCTTCTAATTACCGTACTTCAGTTTAACCAGTCAAACTACTTTGTACATTTGGATAGATGTTCAGGATAGTACAAGCGGAGAAAGGCGGTAGTGTGACTGATCCCTCTAGCGTGAGGAATATGCAGACCATAATTGGACAGAGACGACACGCGCCTTCTTCCATGGTGGTCCAGCCTATCCCTCGCGTCTATATTTATGCACGAAATCAATCCTCAGGAAGATGATTACTTCTCCTACCCATCTATTACGCTTGATTGCCGATTCGTGAGCTTAACGTCTCCTCGCAAGTTTGCTCTTACATCGTTGCAAATATGAAACTCGTTTATCAAAAATCCAAAACTTAATAAAGTGGCACGCGTTCATTTCTCTATGAAATAGCCAACCAGCAATTTGTTGATATAAATAATTTTCTTCCTACTTTTTTCAAACAATACTTGTTTACGTTTGATGGATTCACGTAAAACATTTCACTGCTGTCTAACTAGTTTGCAGCCCTATTATCTCGAGGTAATAGACGCGTAGATATCCATAGAATTGCTCGTTGCATTTACCGTAACTCGAAGGTTGTATTTCTCGTGGAGGAATAAACGAGCGGACCGGTCGATTAGCGGCTAATGGCATTTCATCGAAAGTGGCTGTCTGTCACCGGTGAACGAGGACGTCTCGACGATTTTTGCAACGAATTACGCAAAATTACGTAGGAAAAACCATGACCTGCAAAAAAACACTACAGGAGGTCGTCGAGTCAGCGAGTCAGCGAACGAAGTGCAATACGTGTGAAAAGGTAATTAATTCGTTTTTTGCGGCTAAGCTTCGAGAATGCTTGCTCGATTTAACCAGCACATTTTCTAACCGTATTATTTTCTAATTCTCAGACAGTTATTCTGTTAATGACAAGTAGTTCAATCCTCAAATGGGACTTATGCTAATGAGGAAATTAATCGCGCTACTGGTTCGAGACGAAATACCGTGGAAAATCGTGAGATAGGAGAAAGATCAGGAGCACGTTTGATCCATTGCTTTCGAACCGGCTCAATTAAGAGATATCCTCGCGAGACCTTTCCGTTTCAACGAATCAGAGTTCGCGAGCTGACCAGCCGCAACGAGATAGCCATAAATTTTCAGCGACCAACGTTCCGTTCGAATCCAGTCGTTAAACTTCTCGAGTGATCTTAATGAATCAATTAATCCTGATGGATCTATCGCATTCCTACTGGATGCGATCCACATAGACCGGATTGGATTGAACTACATTCCTAGACGGCGTAACGAGCCATCTACACGAATCGAATCGTTCCCTTTGCCCATTTTCTTTTTCTCTTGCGTCGACGAATCGTCGAACGTTTAGAAATTCGCGAAAGAACAGAAAAATCAGCCTGATATAAATCGCAATAAACCGGCTGCGTAATCGTCGATGCAGAGGTGCATTACACCAAACGGGTGTAATTTGCATTTACCCGCAATTACCAGTTTCGGCTTTACCGCGGTGCATTAGCATAAGTTCTTGTTCGGTCTTGTGGGAATCTCTTAGCGGACCGCGAGTCCGCTAACTTCATCAAGTATTTCATCTTTACGAAATACGAGGGAAAATGATAAATACGACGACTTAGAGAAGTAGAAATCATGTCGCTTCGAGAGACAATGACTTAAATTTGTATTCGTCGTGGTCGAGTTTCGCGCAGTAGATACTTATGTATGTAGGTCCAGCTCGCGTATTTCTGTCCCCGTACAGACGGGCCGCGCGAAGCTTTAACGTTTCGACGTGATAAACGAGCAAAGCGGCTATTTCGTAACTTGCCAGCCACGTAATCTTCCAGTATGTCTCCGGCGCGACGAAGCACACGTCAAACGTCGAAGAGAAGAGCGGGCCAAGAAGCAAACAATCGCATAATTGGACGAATTCAAACTTTCCTGTCTAACACGTACGAGTATATACATATAATATCTATGTATGTAGATATGTATAATGGAGGCGATCGCGTGCTCGTTGGAACGCGAGAGGCATTTCGTAAAACGCGAAAACGTTTAATTGCGCGTTGAAGAAACTGGTAGGTTACTTTCTAAAGCGTACTTAATCTTGACAAAGGATCGCTCGATATATCGTTCGATCGTGTACACCCACGCGAAGCACATGGCCAATCAACGGCGAACACCGATTGTGATAAATGGACGGGTCCATTGAGGTTCACTATGGAGAGAGAGAGCTATAAATTTCATAGGATACATTGAACTTTTTTTTTTTTTTTTTTGCACCATGCAACTCGAGTAATACCGTCTCTACCCGCGATCCTGCTTACACGAATCCTATTAAGCCATTATATCTTATTATACTTATAGCCATTATACTCTGTACCTAATAAAAAAACTCGTTCTTTCTGCCTTCAAGGATCAAAGCCATACCTTATCTAAATCTGATCGCAATTAAACGTTAATTGTGAAAAGAAAGGAAATACCGCAAATTTCACTTTCTAATATAAAACAGTTAATGAGACGTTTAGGAAGTCTTGTCTAACCACGAAATCTGAAGTCATCAAGCTCGTTAAAGCCCCTGAAAGAACACAAAGACCGCCCCTCTCTCGCTTCTCGAACGAAAAAAGGAGCCCTTTCTTTGCTAAGAACTCTTTGAAACGAGTTTCCGTCGAGACGACGCGCTCCAGTTACCCTCTATAATTATCCCGAGCAACCCTTTGGTGCTACCTGTCGACTGAGATGGACCCACCCGATCTGTTCGTGAAAAACCATCGCCGGATGACTTTTCCGCTTTTCCGGCCGCGAATGAGTCAGCCCCCTGACAAGTCGAGCTCGGAGCCCAAGTTGGACGCGTATCAAATTCGTTTGCTGTACGCGGATATACAAGTTCGTTTGTCGCATCAGCAAGTGCAACGTGAAACACAAACTTAACCAATGTATTAATACCAGAGGCTTCCGTGATACAGAAATAAATACATACGGGGCTTCCTTTATGCTTCCTCCATAGATCCCCGTTCCTGGGTTAACAACGTCTGTCGATCGTTAAGACACCCTGTCTTCATCGCGAAAACGCGTCGAAACGCATGTATTATAAATGATACCGTTCCAAGAATCCCTAACGAGAGTTAAAAGCGAACAAGTCCTTTCTATTGGTTCACTATTTATGCCCGGCTACCATTAGAGCTATCGGGCAAGCTCTAAAAGCGACACCATAATCTCCGCTCGTAATTTGGGCGACTGCCGAAGCACCAAAGTACCTATTCACGACCTTTGCTATCACATTTTCTTAGCGAAGAATGGTTGCTCTATTTCTATATGTATTTCGACATCCAGGAATTTATTAGACACAAGGCAGAAGTGCAATTAGAGGTTTTGCCAACTACTGTAATGTGGACCAATGAGGATGAAATCTTCTTGGGTATTGTTTTATGTTGTCAAGTAGGAGGGAATAGAATTGATATTTGTTCGGCAAGGCTTGAAAAGGATTCGAGAATAACCTGTCGCGGAATGTGGTAGATCGCAATCGCGAGGGCAAGGTCCGGTTATCGTTTTTAATGGTTTTCTCGAGTTGCCAGCCGGCTCGCTACCAGAAAATGACCGGGCCACCTCGTTGTTTCTGGGTAGTTGGAAGGACCCCACGCAAGATTAACGATCTTCGTCCAAGCAGACATGCCAGTCAGTTTAATGGGACGCCGACGTGGCTCTTATTTCAGAATTACACCTGACCGAGCGAGCAGCATTCTGACAGGTGGCGGTGAAAAAATGCCGCCCCATCCTGTCTTCTTATCGCGTAAGCCTCTTAGAGGAGAATCTCGAAGCTCGGGTCAAAGGAAATGCGTTTGAGCCGGAGGAAATGAACGGCGCGGCGGCGCCTCGGGCACTTGGGTGTCGCACGATTAGGCTGCTTATGGGATCACGAGTTTCTCTGATTGCGAGGAAGATTTTCAAGACTACTCTCCAAGTAGAACGGGAGGAATATACATAGCAGAGCAAGGCTGCAGGAGGAAGTTAGCAAAGTCACGACTTCCTTTTCCGTCAGGCCTCGCCTACTGGTGTGCTGACCCCGTGGGGTCAGACTGTCAGATATCGATAGTCGAGCCTCGTACACGGCAGACATGCCCTCACATGCTAAGCACCGTGTTCTTTCTATTTTCGTTTGAATGGCGGTAGATAGATAGGTAGGCGATGGTGTACATACGAGTAAATACACGTTTGCTGTGTCTCGACAGCTTCGTACGTGCGTGTAACTCGCTCCTATACGTCTAGCTCGTTTCGTTGTCGTCGCGTTTCACCAACCAGTCCAATGGCTTCGATCCCATCAGATACGCTCCTTTTACGCCAGTCAATGAAAACTGCGGACCGTAGTTACGTGCCTTCGATAACTTACGATCAAGGATACTCGAATGCGTTGACTCGGTAATCGAGTTGGCTGGCACGAGCTTTCAGTGTCAACTTCAACGACCATTCGCTAATAATCTGATGATCCTCGAGCGGGAATTGCGCGAAATGGTCTATCGAAAGATTTATAGCGATACCTTCTTAAGTGGCGGAAATAGCGAGACCGGTATAGCTACGTTATACGTTATACGTTATACGTTATACGTATAGGTACAGACGAGAATATGTAACGCGCGTAATTAACGTTGTAATTTAAGTAGGCTTATACCGATGATGTGAGAAAGATAAAAATTTCATTTGTCGCGATTTCATGACTCATTAGCAACTGAATCATCGTTGGTCGTAAATTAGGTTAAAGTATGTCTCGCGTGAGCATTTCCAAGAAACTATAGTCACCAACAAAGAAGATTATTGGACTTTCATGCCACATATTTTTCTCGGTGGATATTCGAAATTAACGAATGAAATGATCGTTTGAGAAAAAGGAAAATCAAAGAGAATATCGAGTATAAGCAGGTTCGCCTTATCCAAGCGTGTATCTAATCGTGAACGATGCTCTCTGTTTCCGCGAAGTAACACCAGTTGCAAGAAAAGGAATAGCCGTAAGTGACACGGCTGGATACGATTACATCGTTTGAACCTTTCGTGGAGACAAGATAAATTATCTGTACGTAGATTCACGGGATCCCTTCAATCCCGAATTCCGATTCCCGAGTCTCATCTGATCGCGACGGTCTTTGGCTTGAAATTATATTACACGCTGTTATAACTGTACGGTTAATGAGCGTCCGCTGGCAGTCGCGTGAAATTTCAAGCGACAACCAGTCACCAGGAATTATCGCTCGTTTTCTGTGTCGCATGCAACACCTTTTCCTTTTTTTTTCCGCTTCTTCTCGCGCTGCCTTTCGTAATAGAAGCTCGTGCGAAGCGGATTAGCATAAGAGCCCGCCGCGTCGGACGATGCAATTTATTTACAGCTCGTGCTGCGTCGTCGACTGATCGTCGTTTAAAGGAGAAATAGGGAAACCATTTCTATCCGTTTACGTTTCTTGTCACGAAATTTTCGCGATAAGTGGATTAAATTTCGTTCCATTTGCGTGTAAATAGATAGGGAGGTATCTCAAGCAAAAAGGAGACAGGATACGGTAGAACGGTTGCCAGCAGCTTCCGTTATGGGATTTTACGAGTAATATCTCACGAGTAAGCGAACCGTGCTTCGGCTTGACGTTTATCTTTCGACGTAAAAAGTAATTACTTTCTGTGTGGAATGTAAGGTGGCTGGTCAAGAGAAATTTCAATATTGCTCAATTGAAGCGTCTATTAATCTTAGCCCCCCTTCGCAAACGCCAAGTTTACAGCGATAAATTTCGATTAAGACTTACGAATCTTTGTTAGTTTTTATTACAGTAACAAAAATTGGAAAGATCGATCTCTTTGCATAGAAATTCCTATTCTTAGGAGTCGAAGATAGCTTATCTTGTGTACGCTTTGGTCTCACTTACCTGCGCATGGGTGAATCGGCAGCTAGTCTCAGCCTCTCTGGAACTTCGTTATCGAACCCAGCAGAAAAACCAACTGATTGTCTCTTGTAATCTCTTCGCGTACATCCCGTCTCGGACATCCGACTGTTGCTCGACCACCTGCACAGATTCAACATCCTATGTAGGTACTGTTGTAGCTCGTAATTTACCGTCAGATTCTTGCCTACCAGTGGTTCTCATCGTATACTCGCGAAGAAAAGACATGAAATTTCGTACGAATATTCGTGAAGGAAAAAGTGAGTTAAGACAAGGATATCCTGTGAAATCCCATCGCATGAGAAATCGGCCAGTCGCAAATAAACGAGGTGGATCGTCGGCAGCCGCATAGAAATTCTTCGAACGCGACACACCGTCTAAATTTGCCAACAGACGTTCGTCCGCGACGGACGTTTTATGAATAAACCATAATGAACGTGTCCCGGTGACTGGACAACTACATACATACGAGAATCGTTTGACGCGCGAAATTACCATTCTCTCGTAATCCTTATCCGATTCAATTACTATTTCTATTATTTAATCGTGCGTCAATGGACCGTCGCGTCGTCGTCGTCGTAAACCTTGACTTCTTTCACCAACGTTGCAGCACTCGAGAAACGCGATCGCGTCTGTTCGACCCAAAAATCAGAATGCATGCAAAGGCCTGAAACAGTACTAGACCCGCGAATCTGCATACAATGAGCAAGCAAGAAAAGCAAGAGCCGTTTCTTGTCCACGTGAAAAGACGCGAAAGCATTAATGTAAGAACGGCACGAGACGATCAATTTTCGAACGGTTTCGAACGAACTATCCCGACGATCGTTCGTCATCGTTTCTTCTCCGGGGATCAGTTGAACGGCTCGAAACAGAAAATGCGCAGGGTTCTATTTTGTAGAGACAATGACTATTCAGCAACCGTTGCAACGGTTGAAAAAAAATCAAACGCGAGAATGAAGACGATAATTACGCTGCTCGAGCGTCCATTGGTAAAATCTATTTTACGAGCGTAAAGGAAGATGAAGAATGGAAGGTTTTAACGCGTTAACTCATCGTGGGACATCTAATAGTGCAATGGTGCATTGGTGGATGTAACCCCGGCTAACCTTCGCTTAAGGCTTCGCCTCACGTTAAGGCGCGGCGCGGTGGACGTTCGTTAAGGCTTGATTATTCCCCGAGTTAAGTTAGCTAGGAGCGCGAGCAGCCGGGACAATATTCAAGCTGACACAGCGGTGAACGTTCTACGTGCCGGCAGCATTCTGCGGCCTCAACCTACCAGCTCTCTTCCGCTCCTATTCTCCAACTCTAACTGCTGTTTAGAATGATAATTCTCACCGGTGGACGGACGGCACGAATCGTTTAACCAGCTTCCACGTTGTTGCGATCAAAGTGCTCGTAAATGCTAAAGAATGAGATGAATTAATTGAAGAAGAAGAATGGAATTAGCAAGATCGGTAACGAGCAGCGGATTTGAAATAGCACGCTAGAGAAGGGAGGTTAACAATGCAAAGAAGCTCGACCACGCGAGAAACCGCAGTCGAAAACCGCAGAAGGTGGAAGTTTCGAGGCAACGACTCACGTAAGATCGCGTGCACGGCAGTCTTCAGCTTCTTCCAACTAGGATTAGTCGGCTTCCGTGCACGACTTCTGCTTCGATTTAACGCCTGCTGCACGAGAGGAAGTTCCTCGTTCATGATGTAACAGCTTCGTTTCGCATTCAGCGTTTCAACCTTTCTCGTTACTCAACACGACCCCATAGAACATGTTGCATAGTTCGAAGAATTAGATCCGAGATAGGTAATTATTTCATGACCAAGTATCCGACAGGTTGTCATAATTATTCAATTAATGGACCAGGCCGGAAGGGATTTCTAATTCGACCCATACTAATACCGCTTTACATTTCGATAGACTAATTAGACACCTGTCTACCCTCTATCTGTCTGCTGGCTCAATTAGAACTTCGTTTCTAAACTAATTACCTGGCGAGATAGACGCTTCTCTTAACAGATTCAGTCTACTATAGAGGTGACATCCATTCTGCGATTTTAAGCAGCGTGGGTGTCCTGTAGCTCTCTGATGCTACTCGACTCATCGACAATCATCGAGAAGAGCTGGAACCGATAACCTCCGGATTAAGGAATGTCGATTTGAAAGTCAATCGACGTGCCCGTCGTGTGACCAGTTTTTGCGAAAAGGAAAGAGAACTTACGAATGGAAGGGGGCGAATGGAATCGAGTAGCTACGATCGATCTCTCGCGTGTCCACCACGATTTGTCAGCGACGCGAGAGGCACGGACCATTCGAATTTTAAATTCCATCAAACATTTCTTGATCTCACGCTGCAACGTTAGTCTTTTGAGAGAGTTAAACACGGCTGGTTCGAAAGTTGCGACCATATTACAAACTTACAAGCTCTATTATCATCCGTTTATCTCGAATGCAGCACACGCGTTGCCGCTCGTAAACTGTACACCGAACCGTGTATTTACACGGAGGCAATCTCATTAATTCTCTTGGAACGGATCGGTAGCCAACAGCGAACTTCCAAGCGAACTTTCGAGCAACCAAATAGAAGGATAAATTTCAGCTAATACCAGCCTGATAATGTACCTTCGATATCCACGGATCCACTTTTGCGATTACTCCGTAAATTGATTACCGTGCCTCCGGTTCGGTCGTACGGCCTAATACTCGAACTCCAACAGACGATAAATCGATTTTGGTGCGAGTAGACTGTTGGAGCGTGGAGTTCTCACAAGTAAGTTTCGTGTCTCGATAAAGTCGTTCAACCGTGTTCGCGTCTATTATTTCCGCGAGAGATTGAGAGAGCCCGCGTGACAGGAACATATGTTTACGCGAACGGCAGAGATAATCAGGAGCGTGATAAGGGTTCGGCGGTACGAGTGCTCTTGCTAATCGAAACGTTTTTTCTCGCTTTCCGCGACCAGGTAAACTTGTCGCAAAAAATAAAAAAAACGAGTCATCAAGGATTTCTTAAAGGTCGATTCGAGGACGCGAAAGTCGTTCCATCGAGAAGACAGAGCCGGTAGTCGATTTATAATCATCGCCACACCCTGTGCTTCCCTTTTTTCTTCTCTTCCACGACGATCCTCTACGCCCGAGTGCATTTTATTCAGCTAACCACGAATCATCGCGTTCCTCTCCGCGGAATTTCGATTGATCAGACGCATTTTACGTAACGCATCGCGTCAATTATAAGATGAACGTTGATTATCCACGGAGATCGATCGCGAAGAGGCGCGAACGCGCCTTGATCCACTTTGTCCGGTGAAAAATCATCGTCATCCACCGAGATATCTCTGTTAACTGGACTGATTTATCGGTTCGAAGTCAGGTCGAATTGCGCAAGCAACATGCATAATGCATAGCTACGGGTATTGTAGTGAATCAATTAAAGGGATCGCTACCCGGTGTCTGTACATTGTAGAAAATTCATTTTTCTCGCCTTTCGGCTTTTCAGCCACTCACAGTTGTCAGTTTGATGACGTCGACGACTTTTCAGTTAATAATGAAACTTCGAACGTCTTTACCAGGTATATGTTATCACGACGGGTGAGCTGGATGTCTCGTAACAAAGAACTTATTCAGTCGGTTCGATAGGTACCTAATAGAAATTCATGAGGTCGCGGCCGAAGAAGCAAATTAATATCGCAAAGGGGATAAAAAGATAAATGAAATTTTTAATTGGACAGTGTCGAAAGACACGGTGGAAAAATAAAAAAATAAAAGAAGTACGAAACACGGGTCGAGGCGAGTGAATGAAGAGGAGGAAAAAAGAAAAGAGATGGTGGACGCGTGCAGCTCGAGTCTGGCAGCCGGTTTCAAGAGAATACCAAACCAAACCCAACTACTGTTTCGCCAAATTTCGATTTTTCTCCTTTAGTGCCATTAGGATTGATAAAATTGGGACTTGAAACTTTTTCCCCTATACTGTATATGTACCAAGAATTTGTCCGGAAGGTCGGCGAAAGATCGGAGCTTTGAAAATCTGCCAGGTACACGTGCACGCGGTCTAACTTTAGTATAACTGTAGCTATTCTCACAAAGGGTTGTCGTCGTTGCGATGCGATGCGATGCGATGCGATGCGACACAGATTTTGCTCGCGATACGACGGAAGAAGCGTTGTACCGGAAACGGGAATGTTGGAGAACGATAAATCTGCGGCGAAACGGCTTTCGTCGAGAATGGAAAGAGCAGGGAAGCCGATCGCTTCGACGATTTGCCACGCGAGGAGAAGCAACGAAACGGAACAAACGTATAAATCGGGCTTCATCGAGATTTCGCCGGTCGTGTAACGACGAATCGGCTCGGTGAACGTAACAGGCCATCGAAGGGGATCTAATTACAGGGCTTCGCTTCCTGCCGTAATTAATCGCTACGACCCGCAAGATTTATACACTCCTCCTCTACGTTCCTCTTCCCGTTTTCCATTCTCCGGCCACTGTTTGTCTTTTAACCGGCCTCCAATCGATTTCTCCCGCGGGATAAGATCGTTTTAACGTTCTCAACACTCGAATTATCCGCAATTACTGGCCGCGTCGTTAATTAACAATAATTTTCTGGTGGTATGCTGGTACTCCTAACAGACGGTGGTAAACTCGTGCAATATAATTTCTTTTTTTTCTCTCTTTTGTGTTTCCAACGAACGATATAATTGAAAAATTTCCATCGAAGAATGATATAACTTTAGAAATACCAAATTCAACAGTTGAATCAACACGTTGACGGTGTTTGTACATATGGGTAAACACATTCCTTGCTACCTAAGGAGTGAAATACAGAATGGAAGCGTGAACAGCTACTAAAAAACTGACAATGAAGCGAAAGCCTTGAGGTACCTTGTAATCGTCAGTCGTTGAACTCGTGTCAACAGGTGTTATCAGGTGTGCTGATAAAAACACACGACATTCCGCTTAAAAAGAAAAAAAGCACACAATTGATCTTAATATCTCACTACAGATTGCTCTCTAAATAAAAGCACACATACGATATGTGTGTTCTTATGACATGGTCTAATTAGGAAAGAAAAATATTGAAACCCTTCTATAGTTTGAGATATCCTGTTGATAACGAGAAAGAGAGAGAGAGAGAGAGAAATTGGAAATAACTTATTGGCGGGAAGATAAATGAAAGAGTAAGAAGAATATTGCAGGGAGGAAAATGGTGATGAAACCACTTTCCTTGGTCGTTGTCTTCGAAATGCATTCTCGAGTCCGAAGATATTCCGTGAGTCAGCTCGAGGCGACGCGACGTTAAAGTTGGTTCGCGCGCGCCGTGGGACGCCGCGGGACGCCGAGGGACGCCGAGTGCAAAGATCCGTCGGTGCCTCTTGGAAAATAGTACAGCAGAACGTGTAACTACCTCGGAGCCCTACAGTTTCTAAGTAACCTTCGAGTGTCCGGAAAGTGAACACCATCTGCCGGAGGGCGTTGCTTCAACGACTTCGTGTAGGCTATCGTGATTAGCTCGTAGAAATGGCAAAGATACTGAACCAACCATCTTGGAATAAATTCACATCGCATACGAATGCATCAGATAAGATCGATGCATTTAACGCGATCTATCGAGTTCCCGAGTCAAGGAAACGGGTCATGAACGTCGCGAATCGTAGCAGGCGTATTTTCGACCGGAGACAGGGTCGAAAAGATTAACGGAGCCACACGTCGGGAATCAAGATGGAGCGATTTCAAGCGCGATAGTTGGCGCGAATAACAACTGGTCGGTGATCATTGCACGAGGACGATTGTGCAACGTTCGATAGAAGAATAGATACGGGGAACGGAACGTTTCCATTCGCGGCCGATCCGGCTGCTGTCTCAGCTTTTTCTTCATCGAGAACACATAATTCCTCGCGCGATTAATAGCCTCGATTCTGTCGGTTTTAACCGCAAACCAATCAGGTTTAAGCCTGAAGAGTAACGCTTTTGAAGATTAACGCTTTGCGTTTATAGTCGGGATGGTTGGAAAGTCGCAGGATGCGCATCTTTATGCAGTCCACGCGGGACAATGAGGACATTGTCGCTGGGGACATCGGACGCACAAAGCTGACCGGAAATTCATTGTTCTTCGGGGCAACTTGGAACGATCGTCCTCTTCGGCCGGATTCCAGCGTCGCTAATATTAACGCCTTGTTACCAGCCGTTCTGCGCAAGCTCCGCGAATCTTTACTCTTTCCGACTCTATTTCGATCCTTGGGATTCGTACCGTATGGAGTGTCAACGGTTACCACTCCTCCAACCATACTTCACGGCACAGCACACTTAATTAAGTATACCAGTATACGGTAGATATACTTTAATTAAAAAGAGAAAATACAAGATAAATTAACTTTTCCTCGTTCGTTCGGTATTATATGCACCAGGAAACAAGAGTTCTTTTTTCATTGCAGAACTACTCACGATAAAAATGTAAACTATTCAAATGATTCGACAGGCACGCGAAAAATTTTCCGTTTGCGGGGGGAAATTGCTTGGAGACTAACTCTCGAGTGTATAGAAAGTCGATCTAATGAATTTCGGGTTCTACAAGTCGGCAGATCTGCTCGAAGGCTACGAGAGATACGACGACCGATCTCCCGATATCGCGGTCAGGAATCTGCAAGTTAAGTTAGCTCTGGATTCTGTGATTACACCGACGCGACGACTCGAGATTATCCAGCATGTCGTCCCGAATAGTTGAAGCGACGCGCTAATGGACGTCAGAGTAAAGAGTTCACGGTCAACGTAGAACGATGAGTGTGGCATAAGGACGCAATCTTGATAAGATCCAGCCACAATTGTAGCTCTTCGAGAGTTGTAAACGCAGCGAAACAACAATTTGGATGATGAGACGTTGCAAGGGTTGTAAAAAATGGCGAGCAACACAAAGGAATACGACATAATAAACGATGATTACTCGAAGCATCCACCGCGTTGTTGGTGCACGCAAATCGTTTATAAAAGCCTTCATTACGTCCGCGAGGTTAATTGCCTTTTAATTATAACCCATAGTCCGGCGTCGGTAATCCCTTCCCCAAGGGGGGAAGAGCTAGGAAGGGACGCAAAGTACCTGGTGGGCGAGTCGCGGTTCTGTCGTCGACGCTGAAGAGAAATTCAATTGCGCGTACAGTTAGCACGCGTGGGCGATAATGACGCCGCGAGACACGTGCGTACGCCAAGAAACGCGCGCTCACGCCCCTTTTGGTCCCTTTCCTATAATCTTCCTTCGTGCCGAGCCCACATACATTTTTCATTTTTCTTCCTCCTTCTTCGTGTTCGTTGCTGTTCAGTTACGCCTGACGAAGGTCAAGGTTCCTTTACGAAATTCAACATTTTTCTTTCCTCGATCCATCCGGGAAGTCGGCGACGTACGGACTTGCATTCTTCTTCCTTTCCTTACCGAAGGTCCGCGAAGATTACGATCTTCGAGCAATCCCATTCATCCGGTATCCTCGATCTCTCTGTGACGTGTATCGGAAGGCCGATAGGGAAAACTACTCGGTATTTAAAAGGTTGTGCTATTCTTCTGAGAATCCTCAGCTTTCCAAATACATTCCTCGAATCTTTCGACCGGTTCCATGCGAATTTCACCGATCGACGCGGAATTCCCGGTAATAAATTCGAAAATCATCCGTGAACTTTACGAGCATCGATGGTTTATTCGACTCGTCGAACTCGTCGAACTCGTCGTCTACAATGATACCTTTCCTCGGCACATTTGTCTTCTGTCGGAGTGTCGATAGGAAAGAAAGCTGGATGGGTGGAAGGAAAACGCGAACGAGGCCAGACGCGTTTCCATCTGCCTCGGGGAGCATCGTGGAGCATCGTGGAGCATCGTGGGTGTAAAGTGTAAAGTGTAAAGGGAAGGCGTGGGTGCCGTAGCCATTATGTACCTGACATCGTGACGAGCTCGCGTGAGCCTCGGGGAATCGGTAGTTGCTTGGAAATGAAGGAAAAAGCAAGTTGGAATAAAAGCAACGCGCTATTTCTAAGCCCTTTAGCAACAGCTAGTTGCTTTTGAAAAGGCGAGACCGTTCGTTGCTCAACTCGTAACTGGTATGGTATGGTGGTGGTCGTTTTGTCATGCGCATAATATGACGAGACTCGCAGGACCCCACAGAAATTACAGTGGACTGTATAAAAGGAGCACGAGCGCGAAGGTCGCTGTTTCTATTAGAAACTCGGCTTCGAGATTGATTTCGATGGAAGCGCGGTGTAACCGCGGTCGATCTACAAATTAGCCCTTAATTTCGCGGCCCTTTGTGCCGATCCACGTTCGCTGACAGCTCGCTTCTATCCATTGTTGTTGTTCAGCCTAGTCATGGTATCAAATTGATTTCGTCTTCATGGTCTCTTGCTGCCGATTTCAACCTTCTTCGGCGTCTAGATAAGACGTAGCGAACGCGGCGAGAGTCATAGTCATCGCTGGATCTCGGCGCGGCGTTTCTTCGTGATTACTTAACGCGTCCCGTAAATTAACGAAGTTACGTCGATTACTTTCGCGCGTTAGAGATAATCTTAATTACACAGAGTGGATTCGCTCGTGAACTTTTCTACTTTCCCTCTTCCTTTCTCGCCAGATCTTCATAGAACTCTCAATTGAAAAGGAATAAACTGATGGTTGTACGAAAGATGCACGTAAAGTGATCGATGTCAGGTGGATCGATGAGGCGACTAAAAGCTGAAGAATCACGGTGACCCGCTAATTTGTAGGTTGCTCGAACGCGTTCGCGTCGCGTCGTTGCGAACAGTTGCAAGCCGCATTCCGTGGCTGTGACCGCGCAAAAACGTTGAAACGTTCGTCCGTTTAACTTTTTACCGTGTTAAACGCGCGTGTACACGATACTGATGCGATCACGATGCGGATGAACGAGGCATGCGATGTCCATGGAAATGTACAGTCGATTCGTTTCCAGTTGTTTTACAAATTGCACTCGAACACGTCGGTGTAATCGATTCGGACTTGGAAAGAATTAGTTTCCCTTTGTTTTAACGAGGTTAATCGTTCAACGCGTCTACCTCGCGAACTAGCAGAAACCATTAGGGGAACCGTAAAGACCAAAGGCGTGGATCCTCGGTTTAAATAAAAGTTGAGAATCTTTTACCGAGCGTCGGTCGCGTCGGTCGCGTCGGTCGCGTCGGTGTAACGTTAATTAATGCTTGGCAGAGAATTACGAGAACCGGCATGACTCGAGACGATCGTTATCCGTCGCACGACACGGAGCGTAAGAATCGTTAATCAATATCCCGGATACCGTGTGCCGCGCGAAAACACTAGCTCTTGTTGTCGAGCTCCGATGATATTTTACCCATAATCTCTCTGCTTCGATTTAATGTACCGTAGCCAATGTAATATAATTGCGAATTACGTAAACCGTACGTGTTTGGTTTTATCTTAATACCTATTACAAACACGTGGAATGTTTATTACAGGCAGGTGTTTATCGAGGAGGCATAACTCTCTATTTTGTAGTTTCGTGAATTAGGAAAGTAATAATCAGGTGATGGAGGTGGCGCGATATCGGGTCGCGATCGCGTTAGCCGATACTGACCGGCTCGAGCAGCTGCGGCATTTGCATACGCTTGTTGACAATTCGCGTCAACGTTGAAAGGCCAAGCGGTCTCGCAACTGCACGCGTGTTCGCGGCTGCACTGAAATTCTTTCGGTCAGCTGAAATTCCTTAGCGTACGCGTCAAATTAATCTATTACGATTGCTCAAACTCGATCGAATATCAGATTCTCAACATCGACGTGCACTCGATTATCGAGAAAGTTTCCGTATTGTACCCGTTGCACCGAATAGGTTAAAAAAGAGATGCAATCGACAATGTCGCGTAATGGTTATCGCGAACTGCAGTTGCCCGGAGCGATTTCAATCTTGCAACTGGTTCGAAACAGGTTGAACGAAGGAAAGCTGAGTCGAGGAAAGGTTGATTTATGCGTCCTTATCGGAGAACAACTAAAATTACGCGCGATCTGTCATTCAGAGGAAGAAATTGAGACGCTGCCGACTCTTATCGATAATTCCACGTTTCCAGATAACCGAATCTCCTCCGTTCTCCGAAGCAGCCAACCATGTTGAGATATAGCAAAAATAGGAAAATGTCCTATTAACTTAGAATAGCATTCTCTAAACTGTCCAGTAATCCTTTTTCCACGCTCTCAACGCAACCTTACGACTTACGACTTACGATCGATAAAGATCTCGATCAGTTGCTGGAACGCCCACCAATAATCGCATGCAAATCGTTCTTAACGCTTAAGCGCGTGCCCGTGAAAAACTGGTACGCAAGAGATTTACGAGGGAATTTACTTGGATCAACAACGACGTCTCGGAAAGACGATCGGACGGTGATAGCAGGAATAAAAAACGGGACGTAGAGTGAAAGTAGTAGGTGAATTAGTCGCAAGTCCTGCGAGTCGTTTCTAATTCCGATGGAAGAAAGAACGAGGAAGAGAGAGGCTCTGGATAAATATCGGTGACAACAGGGGACATTTGCAACGCGATATCCGACTGATTAATGTACTCCTATCGACGATCCAAGCGGCTTGAATGACGCCAGATATCGCGTTATTATCTTTCATCTGTCCCAAGAATCTTCAGGCAGGAGAAGTAAATCGAATTTACCTTGATTCTGCTGGATCATTTATGACGCCAGGAATTAATTATCCTTCCCAGAAAGGCGTGTTCCTTTCGAACTTTCCGATCGGGGATCGGTTACATTCCTCGGGAAGAACCTCGGACTTCCGGGACTCCTACGCTGAATTCTTGTAACTTTAAGGGCACCTTACAGCCGATTCAAGCCACAGAGGTTAAACGAAAGAAACGAGAAATAAATTATTTCTCATGTTTCACGGAGAGTAATATACTCTTGAGAAACCTTAAATAAATTTTCTATATTCGAGGAATATATTTATTGCTATAAAACACGTCGGACCTTTCCAAACCTCGTGCTGGCATTCGACCTTTTGCACCGTCCCGTCGCGTCGTGTCGTAGATCTCGTCAAATGTTAGAAACACACCCTCGCGAATATTTCGCATCGTTTCTCATAGAAACACCGCCTACTTAGAATCGCGAGGATTCTACGAATCGAGCGGCTGTTATCAAACGATATGTCCTTCGGTTCATCGTTATCACGATACGTTAACGAAAGATCATTGACACGTTCCTTGCAGAAAAATCCGATAAATCTCTTTCGCGGGAATCTGTAGCGAAGATCTTGTACACAACGTATCGAGTATCCGAAGCAAGAAGATGCATGCGTAAACATTTGTAGCAATGGAGAAGGAGCTTTCTTTGAGGCGAGCTGCCAAAACGGCTGTCGACCGACGCTCTGAAATGCAAACAATCTCGATAGACCAAACACTTGGGCTCGTGTTTTCATACTAGTCGAAGATGAATACGGGACTTGGAGGAAGAAGAAAACCTTTGTGGTGTTTCGCAGATTTTTGCATTGCATTTACCGATACCTATAGTAGACGAAAGATTCTGGTTCGTCCAAATATTTTTCTGCCGTGCCAAAGAAAAAGCAATGTTTGCATGCGAAAATACCAGCTACAGAACTGAAAAGAAAAGCACATGGCGCGTTTATCAAAGCTATCGCGAGATCAATCGACCGCCCACAAGATACTTTCGAACGAGATCCTATCAGTTCGACGTCTCATCGAGAAAGTCCCTAGTGACTCTGCTTTACCTTCTCAAGCAGGATAACTTGTCTGGAAATATCTCTTGGGAACCGTTCGTCGAGGATATGTAGTTTGTAATACAATCGTTGCTATCGTTACGAAACGAGACTCACAGTCTGGTTGGATAGCTTACGAATCGCTAAGCGAGTCACGGTACACGTTTCGAATCCCAAAAATGACAAGAAACAACAGTACACGGCAAAGAAGCGAACTGGAAGACATGGTTCACCGATCTCCAGGCTCGTGGCACACGTGATTTCGTGGTTGCTTCTTTCTTGTGTTTCATTCACCAGTGGGTGCCCCCCGAGCGAGATACGGTGAATGTTAATGAGCCAGTCGGTCAGCTGCTCGATTCTACCCAGGGGAAAATAATCCAGCAAGAAATTCAATTCCAGCGTACGTTTCTCAGCCAGATTCCAAGGGCTAACCCTTCGGAATTTCTATCAGAGAATTTGCAAATATTCTCTGTTGCAATACTGCAACAAAGGATGAGAGAAACTGCGAGACGCGAAAAACTGGTCCAGGTTGGAAAAGGAAAATCGATCGTTCGGCTCCCTTTTGCCAGCGAACCGTGTAAAAAGTATGCAAAAGTTCTAAACGGTACAAGATAGCAGAATCGGCCATTATTTTACGAGAAAATAAATAGCGATAGAAGAAAGTTTTAAGTCGGCCATTTCAACTAGGAAGAAATTGTTGAATGCAATAGGGTTCGATAGGGTTAAATACAATTTGACCGTTGTCTTGTAACATATTCTGCATAGCAATTTAGAGCATTTAACTCTTTGCACTCGAAAGTTTTTCTGCTACAAGGAAGTAGCTACTGCAATAATCTTAATAATCTGAAACGCCACGCGATAAATTTCTATCTTCTCCAAAATTGATAAGGATAAAAAATGAAACAGGAAATTGTAAGTTCTCCGGATTCGTGGAATAGACTAACGTACGCCATTGTGGCATCAAATTTATGACCACCATCTCTCGGCCAGGCTATTCGCCAGGGACGATCGCGAATCTCAATCCTGGTTGTACCGTCTTGACAGAGTACGGCCGAGGAACAGGGAGACAGCCCACGACAAGGGCAGTTCGTATTACAAAGATCCGGGAAGATGTTTGCGCTTTGTGTCGACCGGTAAAAAATCGGCGAGACTCACGTTACTCTTATTCGATGCAATTTGTCCTCTGCGTTTATTATTCCACCAGCCGTTCGTGTATTCCTTCGAATAACATCGATTCGATTCGATTCGATTCCTTTTAAACTCATCCACTTGCTATTTTTCATTCAGATACGAATCGTGGATTGCATTAATGTTAAATCGCGTTGTCTCTTATATTGTAAGTAAGTAAGGAAACCGCAAGCTGCGTAAGTAGAATAGACACGAAGCGAAACGATGAATCACTCGACGTACCGAAGCAAGCTTTGGACACGTCTGATCAGTTGTCAGACGTGCTAAGCATGTCTGTTTCTACTGTGCTAGTGAACAAGCAGCAAGCAACGATACGTCACGAATACCTTTGAACTTCTCTACGATGAACGGTTGCATAATCGATCGGTATCGCACGGATCTGATCGATGCTCAGTACCGCGCCTACCCGCGGAATCCCATAATAAACCAATTGACGCTACCCTTGCTGGCCCGCGATCATGGCATTTCGTTCCGCTAGCTGCTAGCCACTAGCCCATTGTCATCGATCTCGACCGCGATCCTAGCCTACGACCCACTTAACACCATCAATTACGCGTATACGCAGCTGTTCTTCGATCCACCAACGTGCTTATCGCACGAGCAATTATAATTCACCGATTACGAATGATTCGTTTCGTATCGTTTCGTATCGTTTCGTTCCACCTTAGTTCATGCTTTGAAACGGTTGGTTAATTTCTATTCCATTCGCGACCACCAACCTTTCCTTTCCTCCGCGATTTATGAGCTTTCTATTCTATCGACCATTCTCGCTCGATTCCTGCTAGATTGAAATGCTAACTATTGCTTATCAGCTTGTTGCTGAATTCCGGTCGCGTCACTACTCGGTAGCTAGCAATTAGCGCAAACGAAAGCAGAAATTTCTCTAGATTCCCGCTTTCCATTTACCTCTGCCCATGTATTATTTATATGTATTATGATATGTTGTACTTGAGGGTAAACAAAATAACGGGAACGCTAGAAAAAGCTCCTCTGATTAATCTCATAAAGAAGTGAAACGAGCATGATTCGTTTCTCCATTATTTTGTCGAATCGCTGGGTAAAAATAGTAACCGGGGGTAATTAGTGTCGATTGGAGGAGCTGTTACGTGTGGCCCCGCGATACGGATAACCCCGGTCCATTGAACGAGCGTCGACCAGTAAGCGACCACTTTAAAACAGAGCCAGACCAGACTACTGGCTGCTCGACTAAGGTTAATTGAACTCAATTAAAACCGTACCGATACGCGTAGGCGATCGCGTCGTTGCTTTTTCATACGAGTCGCGATTTTCCTCTTAGGTTATTACCTAACAACAAGGGAATCGAAAAGCGTCCCAAGGCTAATTTCTTATATGTATCTAAATATAAGAAACTTTAAGAGGTTTTCGCGTTTTCATTTGCAGACGACGAACGTAGGCGGCAGCAGCGTGGTGGAAAAGCTATCCTTTTACAACCACACGGAATGCGAGTGCAGAGAGAAGACCGAATACGACACGACCAACGAGAAACCCTCGGAGCAAAGAGTCTACAGACATTTTGCGAGCTCGCTGCAACCTCAGAACATGAGAAGGACGCAACCGAGAAAACCGTGAGTCTCTGCCCGTTTCATTTTTCAGACGTGTCATTTCTGATTCTAATTTGAAATGGTTAAGGTGCCGATGCCCGTCGGAATTCACGCCAAGGATCACCTCCGATGGCGAGTGCCAGTGCAACTGCTACGAGACTGATCAAAACTGCATCAAGATCAGAAGGGGAAAAGGATTCTTCTCTCTAGCTGATAGATTGTAAGCAGATTATGAAATAGGATAGTTCAGGCTCTATTATTAGACTGCTGCTTTCATAATACGTTTATTCTACCGACTGAGCAGAGATTCGAAAGAATCGTATAGACTGTTCTGTTACACAGCTTGAGAATCCAGGCACTAAAGGATTAACGAACAGAACTAAAGCAGTGATCTAATATTAGCGCACTAAACGTTCGAAGCTTCGAAGGCTGCTGTCTGTCCCTACTGATTTTCCATGTCCGTTTCGCAGATGCATTCAAAACGACGAATGCGCGTTGCCCAGCTGCGAGTTTGGCGAGTATATGCGGCGACAGGGTAAATGTCCCCGGAAAAAGGACAAGTTCGACAAAATCGCCAATTACCACAGGAACCCGAGCCACTGGTACAGGAGTTAGAACGCAGAGAAGAGAACGGTATGACGAAGAGGAAGTGCCGAAAGAGAAACAGTGAAAAGTAGGAAGAACGAGGGTCGAGACGCGACGGTGCCATTTTATTTCCGAGTGCCTTTTATCAGAGACTCGTTACATATGACTCGTCCTATGTACCTATCCCGGCGACCTTAACGCTATACTCTAATGTCCCTCTTTGTTTTTTATACTATCGTTATCGTTATCGTTATCGTTATCGTAATCGTTATCGACGAGAATCATTCGATCAGACCAGTGATAAATCACAAATAACGGTAGAAATGCTTTAGTTATTAAAGTTTAGTAAAACCTTCTTGTCGAGTGCCTCGAATTTGTTTATGTAAAGGATGGAACGCGTAACTAAAACGTTTCACTTATAGTTTTCATTAGAATCGATGTTTGCTGCCAACTTCTACGTAGATGGTTTTAATTACGTGATTCATCCTGAGTATTTTTCTAGAATGATTGTAAACATCGTCGAGCATTCTGAAGCGAGGATAAACTCGTTACGGACGAGATAGAGCTCTAGATAGTTTAATCGTGTTCGATGATACTCGTCGCTGTGTGGAAGAATCAAAAGAAAAGGGAGCGGAAAGTTACATATCCGGAATTCGAAGATCTGAGAAAGGCGCGATGACAGAGGTCTCGATTATTCGTACGTTAACGGCGAAGAAAAGGTTGGACCATAAGCCTAGTCTAAGTAAGATCCTGCCTCTATATTCTGCGCGGAACCGACACGCTCGCGACATCAAGTGTCCTATACCAAAGCGAGAAAGTTGTAAAGACGAGAAACAATCGCGCAGAATTAACGATACAGATCCCTTTAATTGTACTCGTATTTTTTTATCTTCGAACCAAGGTTCATCGAGAAGCATTAATAATCGTTAGCAGGTTTATTAACTTTTCAAATTTAAACTCCAAGGCCCGCGATAAGCCGGGAAACACCAGACTGGTGGCTCCATCTATCAACGTTTTCTACGAAGCTATCAGTGAATGCAAATTTGTTTCTCAATGAACCAACCGCAAGATCATTGCCCACCTGTATGTACAGACTACTGACTACTAACGATGAACCTTCGAAGAAACAATTCAAGTATACGAGAAGAAGAAAAAACAAAGTTCGACCGGCTCAAAGTGACGTTCGAGCCGCGGGTATTTCGTATCGCGCCCTCTATACGTGTTTTGTACGCTTTTATATACATTATCGTAGTATGTACGTATGTAGTAGCCGATTTGATCGCGAAACCGATAGCTGATCGAGCATTTATGAGCCAATGGACACAATTCGTGTATAGATCGGTCCATTTTACGCTATTCTAAAATCTTAGGTCACACTACTTAGATGTCGCTTTATCAGATGATTCCCGCCCTATGAAACATGCAATTTTCCAAACTCGATCTATACGCGAATTTACGATTTTTGGTGCCGAATATTTTACTGTTAATAATACATTGGACGCCACTCGACATTCAGCTTGCACTGTTGTTCTCGCTACGAACTCTAATAAGCAATCTATATACATATATATAGACGTAGACAGCAAATCAAGCAGCAATGTTGTATAAAGAAATTCATGATTATCGTTTCAATAAAATCGCAACTTACGTTTATGTGTACCACGTAGTCTTCTATTCTGTCCAGGCCAATGCTCGGGTAATCCAACACACATGTTAATTGATAGAAACACCAAAAAATTTGCTTTAAAATATTCAACCGCACTATTCAAACGAACGCGACCGACCACGATCACGATGATCCAAGAACTGCAACATTCTGGCTCTCCTGATGCCATCTGGTGGCACACACTTTTATTCTGTTATTCGTTCTACGAGAAACCTCTCCTTTATTTCTAATTTCTCGGTCGTATACACTTATAATATTTTTAAGCAGCTGCGATCTATAATATTACAGTTTTGTACGATAATAAATTTGATGTCTTATGCTAATTAGTCCTTTTATTAGTTTTGATATACTAACCACGATAACAATGTCGAAGGTAGACCAAACATCTCATGGAATTTTTTGTCAGATGGTTTGCTGTACCAACGTAGCCCAAAACGTAATTTGGATCAATGATGTTAGATGGCAATAATGTAGAATTGTTAACGTGTTTTGGTGAATGCTTTGATAACCTGAAATGTCATAATAGAAACGTCAGTTTTAACAAAATAATGATACAAATATGATATTTTTTAGTTAATAAATCTGTTTGTAATAGTTTTGTAATCAGTGTTTACTTTATCCACTGTATAAGTAAAACAACGATGTAAGATCATGATCATGTACAATAAATACATATGTATTTAACAATGTATTCCAATGGTATTTTATATAACGACTGTTTTTGAATTTTATTATTTATTATTTAAACTCGAGAAAGTTGCATAGATACAACAATTATGGAAACAACCCGAACTTTATACCTTAATCTCTTCAGTGAGGACAAAATTCATGTTTTGAAAGAAGTGAGTAACATGTATACTTTGATGTTCTTTTCGAATTATTTACAGCTATAAAATCAATTTCTATTCAATTTAGTTGCTGCATGCTTGTGTGGATGAAATATGTGGTAAACCAGGACCATCTTATCGCAAGTTTACAACTAGCATGGATTGGAGTAAAGAAGAATACGAAGAAACATACAAATTAATATCCATGCTTTTAAGACATCCAACTTCGTTGTATTTAACAGAAGAAAAGGTATAACTAAATTTCGATAAAATCTGTGTAAGGTTTTATGCAAAAATATGTATTACTATACCATCTAGATGCCTCAAGAATATCATGAGCTTCCAGAGCATGTTCAACAGAGTATATTGGCATGTTTGAAAGTGAGAAGAGAGCAATTAACAGATGCTCTGCTAAAAGAATATTCTAAAGAAAACGGTGAAACGCTAATTGATTTTGATTGGAGATTAAAGGTAAGCTAAATAAATAAAACACATAGGTACATATTGTACATTAATTCACTTATCATTTGTAGCTTGTAATGGGTTCAAGTAAATTAGCTTCCTTGAGAGAACCCCTTCTGCAGTTAGATCTCATTGTTGAAAATAAAGAATCAAAACGTATCTTAGGTTTGGAATTAAATAAAGATGAATTGGATATGTTCATAAATGCTATGGAAAGCATAGTGCAATAAGTTTGATGTAAATCCAATAATGTAAATAAAATAACAAATAAAACAAATTCTTGTTTACTACCGAGAGGCAATTGTAACAGGTTTCTAACGATAAGATGGAATAAAAATGCACGATTGTACACGTGTTTCACAGTTTATTATAGGTTATAGATAAATGTAGAATAGTTTTAATTACTATTATAACTGCTCATCGAAGATACTGAAGACTGTTGGTCTGTGTCTGAGGCGTCTTCAACTCAATGTCTTGTTCACAATTTTGTAGTATTCGACGCACAAAACAGATAAACGAGATGGCTTGCATCGAAGGCGCCTCAGAAATAAAACGATTGATAGTTCGAGTGCACAGAGATCAGTCGGGTTCAAGGAATTTTTTTTTCTGTTCTTTTTCTTTTTTTTTCTTTCAAATAAAAAAGTTCGCTCTCGTCGCCAAAACTTGTTTCGAAAAAACGGTAAATTTCGTTGTAAAGATCATTACGGACAATATATTTAATGAAAAGGTTTTTACTATACAACTTTAAATTTTACCTCTTTCTCCTTACTCAATAATATATCGTTTAAAAATCAATGCCGGTCGCGGGCACAGTGAACGCTCGCTCCAATTTTAACACTTACAGTTATTCTTGAGAGATTTGGAGCATTTTACATGTATATATGCGCGCTTTTTTTTTTTTGTTTCGTTTAAACTTTACGAACTATGCTACGGTCTTAATAAAAAAAGCTTTCGTACGGAATAAATTTACTTCTGAAAAATCTGTATAAACGAATATCCCCGTTTTTGTTACGTGGTAATTGTGCATGTTTCTCGTAATTGTAGTTAGGCGATATTTTTTTGTTTAATGATTATTATAAAATTACGAATAGGCTTTCCTCGTAAGTAATTCTCATATGGAGAAAGTAGTAAGAGCATTTCGATCAAAACGCCGAATTTACACAAACGCTTTTCCTCTATGTCTAGATTATATATCACTTACACTGTCTCGACATACCTGTGTGTTTCTCGTGTGTTGCATGATACTTGCTTGCATGTGTGATTGTGTGTCGTGTGCTCGCGCGTACCAAAGTCATACGTAGAAGTGTGCATTTCCTCGTTACAACGTAAAACCATCTATCTCTCTCTCTTTTTCTAACTCTCTCTCGATTGTGTACACAATTGTATAAAAAAAAAGATAACGCAAGGACCGTATAAGAAATACGAGCAAAATTGATCGACTCTGTTGTCCTTTTAAAAAGAAGTCGCGACCCGAGTGTTTCATCACTCGAGACGATTTTTTGACGTAATATCCTGTAATAATTTCGTCCTCGCTCTGCTTTCTCCCGTCTTATCTCACTCTTCTTTCTCTCTCATATCCCGTTTACATTCTGGCAAAGAGACATATTTCAAAATGTTCTTCTTTTCTATTTTCCTTTCTTTTCTCGTCGCTCGATTTTCATTTCCTCGCACTCTCTCTTCTCACACATTCAAAACGCACACGTACAGCTTTTCCTCTCGCTCTATCTCTCAGTTTCTGATCTTTTCCTCCGTTACAGTTTTCTCCTTCTTTTACATTCTTTCGACATAGCAATATTCGGTACAGTTACGGGAGGGCGTACGCGATTCGATGAGTACTTTTGTATTTATTTATTTATTTATTTTTTTTTTCCTCTGGAATTACTCGACAAACGATGTTTTCCTTTCTATCTTTTATTCAAATTTTCGCCGTTATCTTTGCTCATCCGCCGCGCGATGATCACACAATCCAGCTTGGCGTTTCAGTTAACAATGATGGTTTACCAAATTTTTACACAGCAGGGCCAACATAATTACGACCCGCGCGAATGGGCACGGCCCAACACGTTGGAAATTTATTATTTGATCAATCGAGTGGAAAAAGAATAGTAGCAAAAAATCTTCCGCTTGGAGAATATCGTTCGCGGAACGGCAGTAGGTGATTTGTTTTCCTGAATCAATCTTACTTTTTATTTGGCTCGTCCATTCCGCATACCCATTTCTTGAACATATTTCTACTTCGCCCTGCCGTCAAATGCCATGGTCTAAGAATTATTAATAGGCCTATTATAAAAAGTCTATATGTTCTCGCGATGTCGCGGTGTAACATCGTCGTCGTTCCATGTATTTATTTATTTATTTTTTTTCCTTTTATTTTTCCAGTTGTTATTGTTGTTGCTCGTAACGAAAGAACGTTATTTTCTGTTTAGATGCAGGAATGGTCCAAATATACATATCTATATAATATACTTTTTTGGTTTTAACGAGAGAAAAGAACTTTCTTCTTCCCAAAATACACAATTCGGTTAGCGGCATTTATTCGTTCATGTTGTTTTGGTAACGTGCATCCGCGATGATTTCCTGTGAACAGCCCGAAAGGATAAATGTTGAACGCAATAGTAGGCGAAGATGAGGATTCGAATTGAAATCTAAGGAAAATACAATACTGTCGATGCAACTTACGTTCGTGTTACATTCGATGGTTGCCGCCGCAACCGCCTTGTCGCTTATGTCGATCTCTTCGATAGCCTTTAACAAAAAAAAAAAGAAGAAAAGAATATCCATAAAATGAATAGGGAACACTAGAATTATCCAAGCATTAGAATTGCTCGAATTAAAGCTAATAACTGTAGTTAATCAGATGGCCCCTCACACTATGTTCTTCTTTGCGCATTAAACTAAGTTAATGGCCTCAGGATCGGTCGCGCCAACAGGCGCGAACGATTTTTGGCGATCATCACGTATCATACTACGGCCGTGTGCTACTTCTGAACGTTGTAGCAGGTTTATTTATAAAGTAACGAGGACTGTGCAAAAGCTAGAAAAAGGGGTCAAACGCGATATACTACCTTGGCTACGGAGGCAACATCCTCGGTGATGGCTGGTGCAGAAGGTGGAGAGGCAGGTACCACCGGTTCACTTGGGACGGCTGGAGATGTAATTTTCGAAGTTTCGTCGGAACTTGCTGTCGTGCTATCGTGAGCCACGTTATTTTCTACTGGTGCTTCAGTTTCCTTGGTGCTCTGTAAAACATATGTCTATTGGTTAGAGGATTCGCGCGATCGCGGAAACCCAAAACAAGTCCGCCAGCAAGTCCAAATCCCAGCATGCTACGAGGACAAAAGACGTGAAAAATACACGATTTCCATCGAGCCACTTTTGACGCCAGAGTTAAGCTTGCAGGTATATTACAAAGTGTCCTGTGATTATATTATTACATATGTACAGCGGCGAGCATCGATGACTTCCCTTGATAAGGGGACTCTTTTGGACTTACCCCTACCTCCTTATCACCTTATCAACAAATGACCTCCTCCTACGGACCATCGCATCGTTTCCATTCACATTTTTACACCTGTTGTAAAAAGAAAATTGCAACTCGACTTTGCCCCGTCAATAAGGTGTTAAGTATAAGAGAAGATAAGGCTAAAAAGGCTCTTGCTACCTCTCCCCTTACCGCAAAAAGCCATTTATTCTCGTCGGTATACCACGCGTTGGTGTTGGCAGATAGGATCGTTGAATGGCTGGACAGAAAATCGTGTCTCATGCTTTGTGGACAGCGCAAAGAATTGAAAAACCCTGATCTGGTGAACCCTCGGATATAAGAGAACTCTTGCATGCGCATTACAAGATGCTTACGACACAACAGATGCAATTACGGAAAGAGAGCATAAGATAGTATCGATGTCTAATAATAAAGTACAAATTTCTAATGCCATTAAATTCTAAACGTGTATAGCTCTAATTTTGTACGTGTAACGATTAGTCTCAAAGTTTACGTCTATCAATGAGATTTCACGCTAATGAAATTCGTCTAAGTCGAGCGGCTAAATTGTTATTAATTAGTAACAGCGTTCCGACAAAGAAAAAAAAAAAGTAACCAAAGTATGAATCTTCTACACGGAAACTTGGAAGAAAGAACTCGACTAGTATAGCATTGGGCACCACAGCAACGAACTTTCTTTCTTTTTTCCTTACTTCGCGTCTTTTTCATGTTCATCTATGCGTCGAGCTACGATGCTCTACGTTTTTTTTTTTTTTAGCGCCTCGATTCGAATAACAAGTCGTGTTAATATTGTCAAGAAAACCAAGAGGCAAACAACACAGGTGATGAATGGCAGTAACGGTTGTTCTTGGTAGATGGTTTTGGTGGTGGAAGCGTCAAGGAGGTGTATAATATAACGTATGTCAGTAACAGATAGTAGACAACGTAGTGTTAATCACGTTTTATTCGATAGAACGAAGGATGCATTTAACGAGACCCCCTCTCTCCTTAAGAGGAATACAGAGGAAAGTATCGAGGACGAAATACGGGAGAGCCTGTTGCGATGAATCGATTGGATTTCTATACCAGGTCGTGCACAGGGAACGCCTAGGAAGGGTAATATATTTGTATCAGGTTCGTGCAAAAACCCAGAAACGTCGACGTCAGAGTGTCGTGCAGTCCGGTTCGATGTTATTCTTCGTCGAGATACGTGGATCGTGTTGTTAGACAGTTATCGTTTTTCTTTTGGATGCGACGATGGGAGAATAACGATGGAGAAATTTCAGGTGCTCAGGTGACAAAGCACCAGAGCGAAGAGGAGGAGAAGGCGACAGGAGAGAAGGATAAAAATGAGGATTCGATGAATCGAAGGAAGGAAATAGATATATCACAGAGAGACGCGGTTTTGGTTTTGTGCTCGGACCGTACGACGAGATACTTGGAACGAGGCGCCACCAAAAAGGTATTTTGGCTGCCTGAATTCATGCCAGGAGGTTGTGTTACATGTTAGTCACCTGATGGGTCTCCTGGACAGTTGTTGACGACGTGGCGTTGTTTGACAACTGACATGAAATCGAGCTCTCTTCCTGGTTCACCGTATCCGCCAGAGACTCGGCTAACCTCTCCTTTAATTCAATGTCGGACTCATTGTACGAATTGAGGCTTATCGACACCGATTCCATCTTGAACTCTCGATTGCTCTGGTCGTCGTGTAACTGTGTTTGCGAGGAGTCTTTGGTGGATGTTGTCAGGCCAGACGCGATACTGACATTGGACTGGGGACTGGGACTTCTAGGCGGTGTCAGAAGTGTCTCTGTCGGGTGTCTCGGGCTGGGCGCGTCGTTCTCGTCGGGAACTGGAAGCTCACTCTTCATTTCAGACACATTAAGAAGAACGGGGCAAGAGAGCTGTTCCGATGGTAAAGGATAATTGGAGGAATCCTCGGTGGTTGGGGGTGGTGGCGGTGGTGGTAATAGATCATCGGAAGGACTGGGTACGCGTTCGAGGCTGGACAGTGAAAAATGTGATGTCTGGGATTCGTTCGCGGGGTATGCGTCGTTTTCGTTGGCAGGGCAGGACGAGGGAGAGCTGCTGCTATCGTTTGGCAGTGAAAGAGGCGACCCGTCGACCTGTTCGCTATTTTCTACATCTAAAAGTTGGGCTTTCGTGTCGTCTACTACACAGGAAGGCACTGTATTTGCGTTCTCGGAATCAACGTTTTCTCGAGGACTACTAATAGTAGGCACGGGTGAATCTGGCAGAGGTGGAGGCATCGATTCTTCTTCCTCGGTTACCTCCTCGCTTATTTCGATTACTTCTATCTCTTCCTCTTTCTCTATAACCACGATCTTTGGACGAGATTCCTCGGGAACGACCGAGTCTTCTGGCTCTTCGAGGACCACGATCTCTTCGACGGTAACAACGATATCGGGCTCTGCTTCCGGTTCCAATTTCTCTTCCACTATAATCTCGACCGATTCCGTGGCCTTCGCCGAGTCCTCGGCATCGGTGTCGCCCGCCGGCTCGTCGTCGATCCTTTCCATCGTTACATCCTCATCTTCTGGAATAACAACAGCAGGTTTAGCCTCTACTACGACTTCCTCGGAAAGTGGTACCGGACCTTCTTCACTTTCCAGAACGGTGTCCATCTCTTCAGCCGGTGGTTTAACATCTTTCGCTTCTTCTTCTCGTACAATTTCAGGCTGCTCGATCACCTGTTTAACCAATTCCTCCGCCTGTTCCGTCACATTTAGATTTTCCAGTGCTTTTTCTTTCTCCGACATTGCGGGTTCCACTTTTTTCGGCTCACCGACTACCACCTCCGACGCTTCGTTCTCTACCAACGGTGCGTCATTCGCACCGCCAACTATCTCCGATTTCGGAGACTGCTCAACCGTTTGAAATTTCTTTCGAGAACACGCGTCGTCGTCGTCGTCGGAGGGATTGTCAGATTTTGCCGCCGCGGGTTTTTCCATATTTTCTTCAACTGTGGATTCAGGCTTGCTAGAATCGGAATTTACCACCGGCAGAGTGGTTTCGATTTTCGGAGGGAGAATATTAAACGATTCTGTTGTAGGGTTTACGTCCGCGGAAGAAGCGGGTGGTCTCTGCGGGGGATTAGTCGCATCGAGAGATTCCGCGGCGGTCGGCGGTGTTGACGGGTCGTTACGCTCTGGACAGGAGGAAGCGGAGGAGGAGGAGGAGGAGGAGGAGGAGGTTGGTTGAATTAGAGAATGCCCGACAGCAACCTCCGCAGGCAAGTTGAAAGCCTCTGCGATAGCTGTCGCGGTCGCGGCAGCCTGCTGAGCTTGCTGCAAAGGCGACGCGTCTATGGGGGTCGGCGGTGGACTGGACGGGGGCTGGGAAGGAATATCCTCACTGGTTTTCCTCTCAATGATAGACGGCGTAGCGACTGTCTGGACTTGGAAAACGGAGACTTCTACCGGGCCCGGTACGAACTGACCACCGGCTGGACTGACCTCGACTACTTTTTTCTCGGCCTCCACTTTTTCCACCTCCTCTTTCTTTTCCTCGACAGGGACGGGAGTTGGGGCAGAGGGAGTGGGTTCCTCTTGCTTTTCGTCCGCGGGGCTACTATCTGGAGACGCTGAACTTTCTTCCTTCGTCTCGGCCGACGGCGATGAGGCTGTTGTTGCTGGTGCTGCTGCTGCTGCTGCTGCTGCTGCTGCTGCTGCTGTCGGGCTGGCTTCGTTTTCTGCTGTTGGACTACTTACTGCTGATTTCTCCTCGACTGGGCTACCTGCGGTGGCTGATCCGTTCTCCGCTTCTTCTCCGCCCTGAAACATTCAACGATTTTCTTTGGGTTATTAAAAAGGGAGGCTAATCGTAGCACGAGGGTGAATAACCTAGCGACTCGTAGACAAGAGGGGTTTGCAAAGAGGGTGGATGCCCCTATGAAGGAGTACAAAAGGAGAGCCGCCATAGGGTGCCGAGGTACGAATGTCGTCACCCTTTCAGGGGTGGCCAATCGTGTCACTGTGTCAGCGATTACTTTCGAAGCGAGGCGTGATTGATTGTGATTTTATAAATATACGTCCGGTTCGTTAGTCGCAAAATACAGGCGTGTGAAATCGAACTTTGTCTAAATTGCACGAACGATCGTGTGAACCGAAGAAGAAAATAGCAAAGAATGCTACGCTTCGAGTCGTTTGGTCTAACAAAAAGTTCCTAGAAGAAATCGATGATCCGTTATTCGATCTGTTTTGTCTTTTCAGGTAAATCAGGTTCTAGGGTACTGGCATTTTGACGCGGACATACGAGAGAAATCAATTGTTGAAACCGAAGAGGGAAATAGAAACCGGACGTGCGGAACGCGGCGCGTGCTTTATCGTCCCCAGACCTGGTATCGATCGGTTGGTTAAGTGAAACCCCTTCTCGCCGTTCCTCCCGTGCATTTTCGTAAGGGGTAAGCTTCTCGCTTAAAGAATTACAGCCCTTGGAAGGGTCGTGGTGGACAAGGGCTTTCTAAACCGGAGTGTTGTTTTTTTTTCCTTCTTCCTCGGACGTTTCTGATTCCCGTGTTTCGCCAGCAAAGGTTAGAAGCTGGCCTATACAGCGTGTTTCAAAATTCATTGGCGCATATGATTCACTACGAGAGAAAGTTTCCTCTGAAGGTTTTCGACCTCTGCCGGTGAACGACTGACGCGAATCGAAGAGTCAAAGTACTGGCGAATTCGCGTTGCAAATTTGGCTAAACTTCAGATAGAAGGCTAAAAGGACAACGGTAAAAAGAAGAGGGCTGGCCGAAGGCCAGAATCGTCGTCGTTCAGGCCATTGTCCGCGCCCCGTGGCTCGACGGAAGAAAGAAGCATCGCCGGTAATAAACTTCCGATTACCCTTGGTTTCCTCTTACAACGAGAAATCGATCGTGCAAACACGAGAAGATTCATCGTTGGCCGCCGACCAATCCTGACTGGATTATAAAACAGAGTGTCTCTAATAAGTTTGCAACGAAAGACCAACTGCTGAATGCACAAACGATGACTGTTGCACACCAATGTACAGAGGATAGAGAAAACCTACGCACGTTGGCTGCCCACGGCTGTTCCGAATATATATTTAAACGAGGATCATGAATCTCGCCGAGTTTCGCTCGCTCGAAACTCCAAGCTAAATATCTCTAGCTGAATATCGTACGAAAAATTTTTACTAGTCCTTGGTTCCATTTTACAGGCAACGAAGTTAGAAATACTGGCTGTTATTTGAAGCGTCACCAAAATACCATGGTATTGAAATCATTCGTTAACGACGCGAATAACTTAGTCCTTTAATAGCTCGCTGACGCGTCTCAACCGCGACGTTATAGTCGTTGAACCGTGCGAATTATCCTATCCTGACATCGTCCACAACAGCTGGTATGCTGTATTAAGATTGATCCTATAATCAATTTCCCGTTCCAAAAAAAGATAAAAGAATGAAAGCTTAGAGGGGTGACACGTGCCACGTGCTCGTGCAACAACTGTTGCCTGTTCCTCCCTGGCGGATGCTATATCTGCAAGTTACATAAGTTTACGCTAGCAAACAGCTAATTACATTTTTCTCGCCCTGATTATTATCCATTGTCCTAACTCAAATCCATGCTCGTAAATTTTCTTTTGAATTTCAAATAGAATCTATTCTTCTGACCCGCTTTTTCTTCCTTTTTTCTCTTTCTTTTGTTTACCGACCTTACCCAGAATTGAATTACGACAGCAACACTTATTCGGTCCACCGGAGCGTGTCCCACAGTAAATTATACATAACTAAACTAGACCAGAGGAAAGAAGAGTTTAATTCTTTTCACCGAGGACGATCATTTTATTGCAATTGAATAAACATACCGAGAATTCCCATGTTTGCCAATCCAAGAAAAAAAAAAAAAAAAAAAGAAAAAAAGAAAAAACTGCTGTCTTGACGATAATACGCGTTAATCGAACGAGAAGTTAATGTAGCGTATGAAGTAATTAATAGTCTTCCTAACGAGCTCGTTTACCTACGCTTTTCACGGGACTTGACTTTGCGTTCGAGGAGTCATTAATAATCAAGATACTTATCTAACACTAGGACCAAGTATCTAACCCTTTCAAGATGAATATTTGAAAGAAAATACAGAAACACCCTTTCTATGAAACGATACGATTCAATTTTCAGAGGGGTTAACGAAAGCTTTCGTGTTAACCGAAAATGCAATAATGTTTCGGAGCAGCCTTTGATCGTTGATCGAGCATAAATTCAATTTCCATTGTTTGTCACAGTAGGCAGACGCGATTAAATTTCTCGTCTGTACAGGACTAATATATTCCTGGTCAGGTTAATTTTCCTCGATTCGCCAAACAGTTGTGCGCGGATTAACGCGACACGAGGATATATCGCGCTCATTACGGTTGAGCGCGGTTATAATTCGATACGCGAAACCTTAAAACGGATTCACCCGGCTGCAACTCGAAGCATCCCCCCCGTCGAACACGAAAGCATATACTTTCGTAGCTGGACATTCTTCATCGTGCTGGAGGAGAAAACATTTTCCGAAACTTTCACCGTGTTCCAACTTTATACGGCTCGCGACTATTTTTATTTTACACATCGAGTGTCGGTTTACCTTTGTTCTCTGTTCAAGCGCATCGAACAATGAACAATTGCGTAAAATAAAAAACAGTATCGAATGATCGGTAGACACTCGTTGTGAATGCGTGTATCGATCGGATATTTGTTAGCTAATTGTAAAAAAAGAACATCGACGCCATAACCAACGTAACTGCGTCAATTTGCGATTATACAGTCTGGTTTCTATTTAATCCACTTTAGTATCAAGTATTTAAATGAAACCAGTCCGCTGGAACCGATAACGCGAATAATACGTCCACGAGCGAGCGGATACCAAAGCCATTAAGTCCTGCAAGCCACCTGGGAACAGTTAATCAGCGCCGGAAATAGGTCTGGATCAGGGGAATCGTTCGGTATGTTGTCCTAGGTAATAACCGTATCGTGCACGTTGCTCCTAGTAGGGAAACTGGAGGAAGGGTTAAATTTGTTCTGATCACTCGGTATCAAGCAATTGGAGAAAAAAATCACAAGTATGTATCGTGTGTATAGCCTACCCCGGTGGATTTTACCTGGTCAGTTTCCGGTGGAACCGCAACGACGCCCAAAAACGGTACGTAAGACAAAACCTTTCTGGTGCCACGAGCGAAGGCACCTGCCACACGGAACACACCATTCCCCACACTTCGTCCTGCCTTCGTGATCGTATCCATCTCGCGAAAATTTCACGACACTTTATCGATAATGATCCTTAAAAAATATATCCCGAAAATATACCCCACTTGTAACGAACGAAACAAGACACGTGATACGAAATTACCAAACTATGTACTTTTACGCGACTGCCGCGAAACGTATTAATTTAAGACGCAATAGATATCCTCCCCCGTCATTCCAGCCTATATATAATCCACTATATTAAACGAAAAATGCTTTTTATAGTCTGATTACTTTACTGCCTTCTATTAATAGGAAGCAATCGTTAGACTTGCGATTGATACTAAGTACAAGATACGAATGTCTTGTGCAAGAAAACGTGGCCGAAGATAAAAGCATCTGCGTCTTGCGACCATCCAACACGCAGAATGACTCACGCGAGTCGTTCGCACTTTCTCGATCAAACTAATCCTTCTTCTTCACGCTCCGAACAGTTTTCGATTAACAAACGTTACGTAAGCTTTTCAAGTATTGTCAGCGAAACAATTAAAATTTCATTCAAGTAAAATTGCACGATAACAATTACTCTAAATCAATTTCGATCGCCCAGAACAAATTTGGGGTATTTTTTCGAATAGTCCTTCCAAAATATACGCCAATCCCAGTCTCGTCAGTTTAGTAGGGTTTAGAATATGTAAATTGTGTAGCCAAACCGACGAGACGGAGATTAGAAGAGGCAATGCCTTGAGAATGTGCTAACTATGAAATTCGGCCTAATTTCGTAAATAATTTTTACCAATTGATCACCGGTGCGTGATTCGAAAGAGGAGCGAAAATTTTGTATAATAGATATCGCGTTTACTTTGTCACTAGGTGCACTTATACACGAATGCACACGCGTGCACGACCACTAAAGAACGGAACGAAACGGAACGGAACGGAACGGAACGAACTGTTCGCCGTTGGCGAACTACTCGGCTCAGACTGTGAGTTCACGCTGGTTTATATAGAGTCGAACAGAGAGGATCGTCCCACGTCTGGCTGAGAGGAGAGGAGCGTGTTACTATGTATTTACACGCGTAGATCCTCGAGGAGGTAACGTCTAATCGGGATAGGGAGAAGCGCCCTTTCTTTTTCGAGGCTTTCTAGAAAATGAGTAAAACACCTTGGTTGCGCGATAGCTGGCAATCTTGTGAATGTCACAGAAATCGTTATCAAGGGAAAAATTTCTGAATTTTTCAATTCAGGGGGCTTTACCAATAAGGGGGTTTATTAGTTTATAATTAAATTTATAACAAAACCCAATCGAAATGCAACGAGATGATTCGAGGAAACACAGAGAGAACGAAGAGGAGCCTAATATACCTCACCAAGATTCCTCGAAAGTGAAGTCAGAAATTGAGCCACGGTTTGTAAGAGAATAGCCCGTTGATAGTGAACAAGAATCGGTAGAAACGGACGAGTTACAATGAAAGAGGAAGGAGAATGGGAAACAAGGCGTCGTGCACCACCCACGCGTGTACGGTGAAACCAGGAAGAGAAAGATGGAAAAATCGTGCGCCAAAGATGCAGAAATGCATGTACGGTAAAACGAAGGAATGATAGATTTCAGGAAAAGTGCCGAGTTCGATTCGATCTGCCTGGTAACCCGTGGCGGGAAGAAATCGGAACGCATACGGCGTCTGCGAACGGCGAAAAAATTTTCACCGCAAAACCACCGCGCATTTCTATTCTTAGACGATCGAAAGAGAAAGGAGTGATGGACGAGAAAGGAGAGACGGAAAAAGGTTAGCGTTAACGAGAGAAGGAGACCAGACAAGGGATCAAGGGGTTTTATTCGGCGTGAAATAGCGCCGGAAAATTGTTGGCTACCTTCCAAATTTCTAATGTTGCATGCTTGACCTTTAGACTGCATTCGTCATGAACGTGAGTCAATTGGAAATCCTAGCTGGAATTAGCAACCGAATTGATATCCGATGGATTAACTATGTATAATGGATCTTTCTCTCAATGGTTCTCACATTGAACGATTACTAAAGTTGTCGAGGATAAAGATGACCATGAGTTGCTTTTATTAAACTAAATATGGCAACTTCACCCTAACATATTTCATACATACTTTCTGAACGACCCAAGAGTTCTGTGAACGTTCGTTAGTGGCAGCATCGACCATGAAGTCGTTTCAGAATTATTCTTGGACCGAGCAAGAAACGAGGTAAGATTACCAATCGAGTGCTCGAAACTAAACCCATCCACCGGATGTACCTACAGATGGAGACGTTCTTTCGTTTCATTCGACGGTGGAAAGAAAGTTCTCGTTATGACCGATGCATTAATTAATGTTAATCATAGTAAATAGACAGACGCTAACGAAGCAAACTCTTCCTTGACTACTCTTCTTCTTTTACATAACGAGCTAAAGTACACTTCTTGTTTTTCTCTGCTGCTTGTTTAAGTTTAGTAGTAATTACCTCGCAAATACATAAAAAAGATTATAAAATTAGAGGAGAATTCATTAGCAATTATCTTATGTCCTCCATATGTTCAAATAAATGGAGTTCTAGTGTAATAGATTTTACGATCTCTACTTTACCGTTGCTTTCACCAGCTATCCGAGTTTCGCGTTACTACTTAACGCGCTCTTTACGACTCGTGCGGTCTTCTTTACGAGATATGGATATTTTTCATACCGTTTAACGTTTAAACAGCGGTTTCGAGAGCCGTTCTTTCCTTCGTTTCAGGACTCGTTCGATGGAGGATAACAATTTTAACGCCCCCGTTGCGTTGGGCGAACAAGATAATGTGGAATTACAGCTGATAACGTTTGAGGACATACATGTATTGTCGTTGCATTTTCCGTTAAACGAGATTTACGTGTCCTGCTGTTGCTGAATTGAATAATATTTGTAAAAAATTGTATCGCCTTTTTCGGGTATTCTGGAACTCTGCTGTATTTTTAAAACGTACTACAGTAAAATCTGTTTGAAGGTAACCCTGTTGGGTTTTGTGCAACAGGAACGAAACGACGCCGTCGTCGTCGTCGAGGAAGGCGGTGACGGCGTCTCCGACAAACGCTGCGAGGAACACGCACGCACTCTCGACTATTCACCCTCTCAACGGTTCTCTCTTCACCCTTTGAAGAGGATCGCGAAACGCAACAAAACGAGGGTGTGCGTACTACACGAAGCAGAGGTGGGTATCGATTTTACCATTCGTACACACGGATTCAACCGCACGAAAGCCAGAATGAATAAAAACGACCAAAGGGAGTGGCCAACGATAATCATCGATCCCTCAAAGATGCCATAATTTCCATTTCGTCTAGCTTACGGATTCGTGACTCGCTACGGTAATTTCTATCCTAGTGAAATAAAGGATGGATATCTTTGAAAAATTAAGGCATTGATTTACCCAACTAGGCAATGGAAAAATTGGGAATGTTATTGATTTATCGCAAGAAGGGGTGGATACATATTCGAAAGTCCGTCTATCGACGAGTCGATGAAACTCACAGGGAATCTCAGTCACGAACAGCTTCCGGGAAATGTTGTGGGTGTTGCATAATTGAGAATCGTTGCTGCACGGATGGCTGGCGAATCTCTCGATGATATCCCTCAACTACGGTAAACTACTCGGCCCCCGATAAATATTGAAACATCCACTCGTGGCTCGAACCCCAGAGCGTTGCCTGAATCCTTCGAAAGGAGTATACCCATGTGTGTATAGGAGTTAACCCAATTGCCCCGGGAGTAAACTTAATGATACGAGCAAGAAATAGATCAAGTGTCACTGAACCGGCCATACCATGCGTTTACGCGTAAATTAAATTAAAATTAAAATTAAAATTAAAATTAACATTAAAATTAAAATTATTACCGTCTCGGGGAAGAACCACTCCCAGAATCTCGAAAAGTAAGGAATTCCTTCATTGCACGCGAACGATTTACGACCGCGAATTCACAGAAATCCCCTCGGTATCCGACGTTCCGGTATGCGAACACGTTTCGAATACTTCGCGTATCAGTAAGAGGATTTCCTGTTACACATTGAATACGACGATGCGTTGGACGTCTGATCGATGCAAGCCGGGAATATAAAAAAAAAAAAGAGAGAGAAGAATACAGATATACTGGGAAATGACAAAGACGAGCTCGTTTTCCGTGACTTAACGATGCAAGAAAATTCCGTGGAAAGAGATTTTTGTTCGTCTCGTCGAGCAGAAAATAGTGACGACGTTGCTTTCCTCGTCTATTTGTTAGTAGCAGTTTAATTTCCTCTGGTTTCAATGATAAATTGGAAGAAAAAGAGAAACGATTGCAATTACGTTCGTGAAGACGATGCTGACTGGGTTGCGGGTAACTTGAAGCGACTCGTACATCCTGTAGGGCACGATACAAATCACCAATGTTCTTTTTGCTGAACCGTCTTGACAGTTCGGACATGACTGAACTGTTTTGTTTCGAGAAAATTAATAAATGAAAAAAGCATGGCCAACTCGCGACACTCGTGCAAATGAAAAATCACTGTATCATCTTACAAAGGTATATAACGCGGGTGGAAGCTGTGTTCCATTCACAGGCCGGAAGCAAAAAAGGCTAGCCAGCCACGATGGAAATAAAAAGGGTGCGGAAGATAATGGACGGGAAAACTCGTTATCGAGTGTCTTCTCGGTTGGAAAGCATGGCCTGTCGCGTTCTGCGGTTTCGAGGCTCGGCAACCAACGACCACGGACAGGAAATTCCACCTGGGAAATCACGTGATGCCTACCGTTTCGCACGTCCGATCTTAATTAAGAAGCGGACTATTTTCAAACGAAATAAAGCGCGACCGCTCCTTCGTCCTGGTTTCCTTTCTCTCGTGATCAACGACAATAGAAAAATCAAGCAGAATTATACAATAGATATATCGCCTACTAAAATGGACCATTAAATGCTTAAATAATTTTCATAATCGAATTGAACATTGTTGCACTTGGAAAGTAGATGCACTTTTACCTTGCGCCTGCTTACTCGACTTCTGACTTGAAGGGATCAGCCGGAATTTTACTATCGATAAAATACACGCTTTGCTTGGACTTTCTGTTATCGTTTCCAAATCCAACCCGCCTTAGACGTTTAGACCCAGCTTTTGGAAAATCCACTATTCCATTTGCTTTGATCCGACTTCATTTTCCCAAGGGATCCAAGTTAAAACTTTGAAAATATTTTTTGTTCGATGCTAATGGATATTTTATCAGCTAAAAAGATTAATATTCAGAAGGAATCTGATTTCATAGTATAAGTTTAAATTACTGACATTTCCTTCGTACAAGAATACCGCGGATCGAATAAAAGTCAATTAACCTACATCGATCAACTAAAAATAAATCGAGAAGACGCCAACAGGGCTAATAAAATCAATTCGAATATGATATAAAATTAGGTGACATTTTGACTGTCGGTTCACCTATATACCTCAATGCCACTTTATCTTTTCCAGGATTTTGTCTAATCAGAATGAAAATTAGATTTTGAAAGCCTCAGTTGATGTTCGCGTGCGAGAGCGGCACGAGTCTTTCGCTAGAAAGCTTGGTGAATACGAAAAGCCCTGGTAGCCCCGTCGGTTGGCATGGCAACAGCTCTGCGCGTCCCGGCGTCGGGACGCTCGATACTAGACGACGACGACGACGACGTCGTCGTCGACGACGCCCAAATCCGAAGGGGAGAGAGGAGCACCGGGCCCGTCACAGCCACAACCACACCGAGCCGTGCTGTGCTGTGTGGATATTCGACGCCGACTTTGGATCACGATTTAACCCCGATCGATTTACGGATTTGCACGGGAAACACGCGCGAATCCTGCAAATCCGACGCGAAAGGGAATTACGGTTTGAAACTTTTCGGGAATCGTGGGATCGTGGGATCGGCAACAAGTCGTACCATCGATTTCCCTTTTTAAATTCAAAGGGTGGAAGGACGATGAATCTTAAAAACAACTCGAAATTTTTATCGAAACTTTTTTTTTAAGTATGTCATGTAAGATGTAGCAACGTTTATAAATAAAGAAGAGGGAAGCCAAGAACGTATTTGTCGATCATATTTTTTAATACAATGGCATCTTGATGACGTCAAGCGATAAAACGAGGTTGAGATCTGTTCGTTTGGTCGAGGTCTTTCAACCGACACACTTTGCCGAACGCGCTGCTGCTCGTTCGAATGGTGTGCGCTCGGCTTTTTAATTCGTGCATCGAAAACACGCGTTTCAATCGTGGTAATTCAACGCATTTAGGAAATTAATTTCCTAGCATCGCGCGCTACGTTTATTTTCTCGTTTCGAGTAAATTCAAGCGGACCAGATGGAGAAAATAACCGAGCTCTTTCATAAAAGATTTAAGCTTTCCACGATAGCCTTTCGACATTTCGACCACCTGTGTTCGATCGTTTCTTTTTGCATTTATCTTTTTCGGAACAGCCCCCCATTTAGTGGCGAGAGAAGAAAATGAAAGGGGATTAATCTCTCTGTAAGAAGAACACGGGATTTCTGAAAATGTTACGATGAAACATTTGGCTCTTGCGTAATTCTCCTTTATCATCATTGATTCGGTCAAGCAATAAAGTTGTTTGATTATCGAAGAATATTCAATTGAGAGAGGAATCGTTCGCAATATTAACTTCTTCGCAAGTTCATATTTATCTATCCACCCCAGCTCATACAACTTCTGATCAAACTGCAACTATCCTATCGCGTCTGAGATCGAAATTTGCTTGACAAACGGTAGCTTTGCTTTGCTATTTGCCTTACTTGATGAGTTTATCAGCAGATGTCGTGAACGAAACGTTACATCTTCCTTTCTCACATCCAGACGTATTTGTCTGGTAGTCGTTGAAAAACATCGAAACACAATCCATTAATCCACGGTGGGAAAGCTTGTAAATCGATAGCGCTAAACTGAAAGGAAAAATAGAGAAACGGACGCTTCGTCGACAGGAGCAGGCTCTTTGGGTAATCCGTTTAAGCCAAACAGTCTACCCCCGATGGCTTCTATAGCAGACACGACAACCGAGAGGAAAACGTTCAACAGTTTTGGCAGCCAGCCAACGTTTCCTCCTGAGGTTGATTAGTTTGTAATTGCGTATTGTTTTCCATGCGCCAGCGAAAGACGTCGCTCGAAGAAAAAACAGACAAGAACGAGCCCTATACAGTAGACTCCTGGCTCGATAAGACACACCCTTTTGATTTTGGGTGAATATGGAAAATGGTAATGCATCGGAAATAAAATGTAACGACAGGTATTTATACGCGACGGTCATCGAACTTCAAAGGTAAACTGACAATGTTCACTGTTCTATGACCGACCGGTCGCAAGTTTCTAAGCTTTTTATTCGCGTTCCACCTGTCGCATTGTACTCGTGGTAGCGCGTGGCGAGAGACAAAACAAACACGATTGGTATTACCAGCGAACACCATCCTCTTATCTGTCGACGAGCAGCTAGAAAATAGGAAGAGAACGAACGGAAGAAGATGAGACAAGACAGACGAGGCAGAAAAAAAAAGGAGGCTTTCATCGTGGGGAATGAAAGTGGCTTTTCGAGAGAAGCCCCGTCGTCGCCAACCGAGCAAGACGGATATTCGATTTTCACCAAGAAGAGACACCTGCCGAATTCCCACGTCGTTTCAAGCACCCACTATGAATCGTACATCTTTCCTTCTTGTCATGAAACGACTTTGCACGACGCGTTTTTCTCCTTCTTTTCCTTTCTTTACTTTTTCGCAAAATAAGTTTAATCAAAGTGTTTCGAGATCATTTAATATGGAAATTCTCTGTTCCCGGATAAATTCATAGCGGTCTCATTAACGAGCTGCAAGTTTAATTGGCGATTTGCTTGGCTGCCGGGATTTCGAGGGTTCGCGAAGCCGCGTCGAGAGAAGGAAATTTATTTTTCTCCCTGCGAGAAGAAGTTACGCTAGCCTTTCCTGGAGGAATCGAGCGGAACGCAACGGTTGGAACGAAGCTTTCTTGCCGATCTTTTTACATAGCCTTTATACGCGCAATTAACTTCGGTGTGCTTATTACGAAGCGCGAAATCGTTCGATCAACGTCCGATTTTCTGTCTGTTAATCGACCAAAAAGTAGTATGAATATTTTGATTGAATTTCGCCGAAAAGTCTGATAGAAAGACACCGAGAAACCGATTTGTCAGCGGAAATTTCTAACGAACAGAGAGGGGGATAGAGGAAAAATCGTGTAGAGAGAAGGTGCAGGCAATCGCGCAGCGAACGATCGTGGGATGAATTTCATCGGGGCCATTAGGAATGAAATCGAAGCCAGTAGAAACTACCGAGACGCCTTCCGCGGTGAACGAAACCGGTTTTTAACCGTCTACCCGATCTTTTGCCACCGTTGTGCCCGCCGCGCCGTATTCCTGGCACATCGACGTGCAACTGCACGCGCGCATGTACCGTTGCATCGCCGACTGCAACTGCAAACTCTGACATATTTTAAGACCGCGACGTCTGTCGTATCTCGTCACTCGTCGCATAAATTTCTACCCCATCCCGAGACCGTGTCTTTGCTTCCAACAAATCGTTTCCTTTCTTATCAACTATCCGACGATCCTCTTTTAAATAAGCGCGCGGTCATCGAGATACCGTTCCAATCCTTTCTACGATATATGTAAAGCGTTAGACCTAAAGGTACAAGGGGTCGTAACTACTCAGGAGGCCGCCATCCGCTTCGTAGCTGACATACTGAAGCGAAGCGATTGATTTACAGTAAAAGTACCTTTATTAGATATAGCAATTAAAAGTAGTATTTAATCGTTGATAACGTAGCGAAATATCGGTCGACAGTGTGACTATAAAGGATTAACGAACCCTCCCGTCTCTCTTTCTTATCCTCAGTACTGTTCACCTATTCTTACTACACTCTACTGAGCGACGACAAAACGGTACCGTAACACTAGCTATCGGGCATTCGTGACCATGAAACGGTTAGAACAAAGGAGAACTAGTGAAAGTTATTCTTACCCCTAACCCTCAGTACCGCGAGTCTGGCTGGCCAAACTCTGTTGCTACGCTGCCCTTAACCCTTGCATACAGGTGTTTTCTTTTTCCCCCGAGGGTTCAGTCACGCGAACTGAACGTCGAGCAACAACCTTCCGTCTTCGAAGTCGTTACACTCAACCCTGCCCACCCTCTCTTGCTAATTAATACTACTCTGCTCGTGCCAACTTCTCACCCCCTCTTTCCCTTTTCAACCGTTTCAACTCTTTCAGAATAAAAGCCACGCTCTGTACACCGCGCATACAGGATATATGTACTCCCCTACGTTACTGGGTAGGCGACGTGCAAGTTTAGAGTAAAAGGGGAGAAAAAAGAAGCAGCCACGGGACCAGCACCGGTAGGTAACGCTTTCGCGCGAGGGTGGCTGCTTGGAAACAATGTGGCATTCGCGTAGGTGCGAAACCGGGGACACGAGCAGCAGACGCAAAGACTCTCGAGCGATCCTTAAGCTCAGCTCCCTCGATCTTTGCTTCATCGAAGAGAAGCACTTGCCACTTCAGGATACTTCTTCCATCTATCGAGGGGATAGTTTCTCTCGATCGTGAAAAAAAAGTTTGAAGCAAACGCGGAGAAGGTTTTCATTAAATTCGTACGCAGGGAACGAGCAAGAAACTTCTTCCTAACATACGTGGATCGTTGCTGTTACCAACTTGTTTACGATCGCATAAAACTTTCGCGTAGTATACGTACATATATAGGTACGATAGCAAAGAGAAAGAGAGCCGATTACGTGAATTTATGTCGTCGCGTAAATTACGCCTCTGAACGAACAATAAATAAACGGTTGCGTTATTTTTAACGCACAACCATGCCTTTATCACGGTGACATTGCGAGAGGAACGGGGAGATATCGCCGCGCCGCGCCGCGCCACGATGAGTAACGAGCAGTTTCTTCGGTAAATAAAAGCGTATTATACCTAGCGATAGTCCTTGAATGAAATCAAGGTACGATTGCCACGTTAACGCGACTATACCCGAGGAAAAAAAAGATGAACACGCATCGATGCGATGGTGGATGAACTTTGAGTAGGAGGACGAGGCGCGAGTCGAAGCCCCGATCGCCGACGCGATAGTAGCTTATCTAACGGGTGTGTCGAGTCGACTAGATCGCGCAGTGTGAACGAACTCCACGCAACGTCGAAGCGGAGCTTTTTTTTCGCGACAGGTAAGCGTATCCGGGAAGTTTGGGCCATTGAACCGTGGTTACCACCGAGCACAATGAGTAACACAAGCGTATACTGGTCCCTGTCGAGCCCCGTTACCGATTTCTCTGACAGATACGTCTCATTTCCCGTAGGAAATCGACTCGATATTCGCGCCCTTTAATTCTTCTTTTCCTACGGCAAGAGCAAGAGACTTGTTTATGAACGACGAAGGGACCATCATCGTTATAATTCCACGTCCCGTAGGATGGTGATGTTTCGAAGAATACAAGCGTTACCACTCCCATTCCCATTCCATGATGTGGAACCATATGCCAGACCACACCGCGCGTAGTCGTTCGCGTCTGTAAAAAAGATCCGCACACGCAAAACCGAGCGATGCCGATGTACCTGGAGGAACATCGAGTAACCTTTTAACGGTTACAATGCTGTACCCCAACTATCCCCAGATTTAAAGACACCAGTTTTCTCTAGTACCTATGTATTATATCTGTAGAATTCGCTAACAGGTTCAACAACCGCCCCGCAGACTACCGTGGGCGGATATACACGTTAAGCAAAAGTCACGGCCCATTGACTGGAATCTATACGTTCATCAGAAACCCTAAATTTCACTGGTTATTATTTAATCTTCCGAAATGATAAAATTAGCGGAAAGCCAGCTAAAATCAGGTTGGCTCTAACAAACGCTCCAGCGAGGCATTTTAACGGAATTCGAAGCAACGAGGGCGGGCAGAGGGCAAACGATGCCCTCTTCATGGTGGTGTCACAACAAGCTGCACAATGACATCCCGCTATTACGAGTCAGCACATCACCACTTGTAGCTTCCTTAATGACTCGGAATGCCAAGCGAGTGAAAGTCGCGCTCGAACGCACCCGCTCGCGATATCCATGGCTAGTACCCGTTCGATGATACTTACGCGTTTCTTCTTCGTTGCTGGTCTTTCAGCGTCTAACGAAGCTGATACCAGCTCATCGATCATATCCCCTCGATAGACTTTTACGAACTGGTCCGGTAAATCGATTTATAACGTCATAGACTCGTTAGCCACGTACGGGAGGACAGTGATAGAAAAGTGTCAATCTGAACAGCTAATTCTGAGGAATTAAGGTGGCACGATCGTTGGACTTTAGGATCACGGCCGCGAAGACGAGGAGGACGAGATGCAGAGATGCAGAGATGCAACGAGGCGCGCGCACTCACACAAGGTGAAGAGGGAACAGCCCTGAAGCGGATGAAAGAGAAGCAAGGGGGATAATTCAGTGACTTCGAAGCCGGTTTTCCATGGCGGCCTATCACGAAACTCGCGAGCTACGACGAACAAGAAGGATGATGAGTCACGGCTGTACGCCCTTCCCACTTTGTACAGACGAGGTTGAAGAGAAGGAAAGGGAGTGTTGTAGGACGAGAAAGAGGGAAAAGGAGCGAGAGCGGTGAGAAGATGAAGAAGGTGGTAAAGAAACGAGGAGATTAGCCCTGATGATCTTGAGAGGCTAGGAGGTTCGCCTACGCGGGGCTAGTTCCACGACAGCCAACACAACCTGAGGAGACTGGCTCATCGTATGAGTAATGTTGTTGCTTATCGCGGATACTGTAAACGATTATATTGTTGCGACCATAAATATCGATTAATTGTTCAAGTGGCATGCAGTACGGTCGCCTTGCTCCATGTAAATCGCGAAACTCTTGAAATGATAACTTATCGTTAGACGTATCATTTTCTTCGTGATTCTTCGACACGATTTTTCAATAACCTGTCTCGGCACTATCCTTGGCACAAGAAGAAATATCAATGACAGAGCAAAGATTCCAACCGACGCGACGCGAGGATAAAACACCCGAGGTACTTTGCCAAGTCACGCGCGTAGAAATCAAACTTTAGACAAACTTTTTTACAAAGTACTTAGTTACAGAATTGATCGTACTGCAATCGACTCTGTAAATGTTAATTGAAAAAATAAGGATGGAGGACGGCGAGGCAAATATTATCTTTTCGCAAGAGAACTTTGTTAACGTCGATCGTTATAATATTCATTCGTTGATGATTTTTTTGCAAATATAAATTTCAGATAATCACGAAAGGCTGGAGGATTTATTAGACGTCTCGAGGCCAATTAAACACCGGTCGAGCTTTCGATCCGTGACGGTTATCGCGTGGTCGTTCTCGATTATACCGATCGGCTGGAATCGAACAGAGAGCACAAATCATGTTCCAGTGAACGGTGGCCTGCGTTACGCTCGTTTCACCATCGTATTTCAACTTCTATTAACTCGCGTAAGTACATTCGCAGACAATGATAAAAATATTTCGTCCTCTACCGTTCCTTTAACAACCAATTCTCCTCGATGTCAAATTAACTGTAGCTTATTTATTAATTATACCCTGGATCGTTCTGACGCTAATTGCTTTAGATTTGAAACGACTCGAATCGTAAGCGATGGCTCCGTCCTATTACTAAAAAGACACATGGGAGTACAATGTCAAAATAATATCATGCTACGACACTTAATCAATCAACTTTTCTGTCTTCAATAAAGAATAGTAAATCGCGAGAACGTTTCTCTTAGAAGACGAGAAGATGACACAATTAACGGAATCAATGACCATAGGGATTCATGGTTTTCTTGTATCATCGTGTCGAGGGAGACTACAGGGAGACAAGAAACGCGTACTGGAATCCGATAAGGTATATAGACAGTACTCACCTCCGCGAGAGGCTCCTCCTTGGTGACGTCTCCATTCTTGGGTGCTTCTTCACGGGCAGGCTTACTCTTGTCCTTCTTGCTGAAGCTGATCGACCTGAAGGACCACTTTTTCTTCATCTATGAACGAGGAAACGGCACTCGATAATGATCGAAGAACTCATTACACGCAACCATGTGACTTATTTTTCTAAACAACACGTAAACACGAAGTCTTTTGGTCTGGCGATAACTTTGGTCGATCACCGCGCATGAAAGATAGCGAATAATGATGAAATTCATAGAAATTAGTTTCTACAGCAAAATTAATATATTTTCCGCTACGAATTATTGTTCCATTAATTTTCCATCATACCCTGATGAATAATAATTAAATGCTTATTATACCCTGGGGCTCATAGAATCGTCGTCAATTAAAATGTTTCTTCTTGGCACAAGCATAAATTTACCAGTTTCTACCGTGTAATCAATGACGTTTCGTGTTCCGTGCATCGTGATTATTCGACGCAATCGATCTCACCTTGTCCTTCTTTTTGGTTTCCTTGTTTTCTGGAGAAGCGACTGCATTCGGACTAGCGGGATTAGCTTCTGTAGGTGTTGTGGCCTCTGCCGTTTCCGCGGCAGATTCTCCAGCCGACTCCTGTTTCGTTTCTTCGGGCTTTGCTTCTTCTGACTGTAAAAAACACCGAAGAAATGCACAATTAAGTCATTTTCTTGGATAATTACGCAACGAGTCGTTAAGCGAGCAGTTTTCGAAAGTAAACGAGCAGAGGCAGTGTCTTTGTTCGATTCAGTAAAAAATTATCTTCAGCTGCGCGTGAAACTGGTGAAATCTGGATGAAAATTTGGAGCACGTGGCAGCAGGTGGTTCGCGAATTACAAAATCATGTAAAAGATTCCCCGAATTGAATTGCGTCTGCTGTCATTCGAAGTAAATACATTCAAATAAATAGGTAAGAAATTTTCCAATCGAGGCAGATAAATTCGTCTTCCGATAAGAACGAGTTGGTTTGGTTGATTTCAATGCGGAATTTCATCACCTGCCGGTCGGTAGTGGAATTGCGTCATCGTGGCGCGGCGGGCGAATTTTCCATGATCACGTTCCACCATCGAAACCTGTTGGTCGTTTCTGGTTAGGTGTAGAAGAGCCGCAAGAAAATCGCTGAAGAGAACCGATCGAGAGGAACGAAAGCAAAGAGAAGGGGGGAAAAAAAAGCGGAGAGTGTGCTCGCAATAACAGTTGCGAGACTTATCAGAATGGGACAGCTGCGGCTCGAACGACGTACGAGATGAAACCGCGAAAATCTCGGATTACACGGGACTTTCAGTGGTTCTCCGGCCCAGAGGATCGTCTGAAACACCTTGTGTAATCAGAAATCTCAGGTATAAGAGAGAATTTCTTCTAATAAATAAGGGCCCGAGCGGTGATGAGGGAAAGTGAACAAGTGTGCGTCATTTATTTAATCGAATAATAATTATTCTATAAGCCCTCGACGTCTTTATATTCTATTTTATGAATAATTAGTTTGAACGTTTCGCTGACGTTGTTTTTGTTTAATGGAGTAGTAATAGAGTATCGGAGCAATCGAGCATTGTTTGAAGACCGTCTTGAATCGTGCAGAGTCTTCGATCGAGTAAACATTGATTCCAGCTTTATTATCAATGCAAATCCCCCAGAACAATTCCATATCATCGTTGTGTGCTACGAAGCCAACCTGCCTTGCTACGTATATTTCCGCTATTAATCGAGCTAACAATCGAGCCATTATCCGCCAAGAACGACGCAAGTCGAGCGTTTATTTCATCGAAAGGAAGCTCGTTCTCAGATGCATATGTATTTCTACTATTAATCGAGAGGTCGACTAGAGACATTCTAAGCTGTTTGTTCGACAAATTTTTCATTTTTTCCTCGCGAAACGTCAATATTCGTTCGAGGAGCGAGGAGCAAGGTGCAACACTCCCTGTCTGCTTGAAAAGAGACAAAAGAGAATCTTCCATTGGGTCGCAGGCGCATTATATTATGTAAATACCCGGTTATTTTTGTTCCAAGCAGCCGGTCAGATGGAGAACGATAGAGTGTTGGATATGGTGGCGAATTCGAAGTATGTATATATATATATACTTGAATACTTGTCTGATGGCAGAAGAAAGAGAAGCATATTGGAGAGTCGCGTGTGGCGTAGGCGCAGAGTACAATGGCACTGTACGCATACAGTACATACGAGTAAGTATACATATAACCGCCGTTGAGGATGCAACCGATGCGCCTTCTCTTCCAGCCATTTCATTAACGTACGTCAAGATAAATTACGAAAGATTTCAACTCGCGCAAACTCTCTCTTTCGATTTCCCTTATCTCAACATCCTCGATTAACCCTTTCGCTCAACCCGTTCTGTGCTAATCGCGAATTGATCGGTAAAACTTGATAAATAATCGTTTCCTTCCTCAGGGAGAAAATGAAAATAAATAAAAATAAAAACAAAAACAAAAGTTTTCAGACTTTTCATCATTCTTCTAGCCGTGACTGTAACGTCAGTTAAATATTCATGGGATCAAGCGCCAGGTGTCTGACACGTGTTATAAATAAAAGAATCTATGCAGTGTTAACTCGGAATTTGATATTCAAAGGTGTTCGCAGACGCGTTGGAACGATGGAAAATCTGTTGCGTTTGTCGATCGAACGGTAGCAAGATACACAAAGAGAAATGTCCACGATTCGAGGACAACCACGCGAAGGACGAGAGACATCGAATGCAGGTGCACACACAGTTTCTACGACGAATTCCTCACCGTTGAATCACGCTTGTTGCCGCTAAAAATCTTACTCGGTCGAGCGAATGTCCGGTAATAATCGCGAAACATTGCAAAACAATGGTGTTTTGTTACGGTGACGCGATTTTCACGCGAGGAGGAATTCGTCGGAGAAACACGAACGAGATACATATACGGGTGACGAGAGACAAGGGCACACAGGATCTGCGAATTTCGTGCGGATAATCGCCCTCTCTCTTGGAACAAAACCTTGATCCTTTGCTTTTATTCCGTACATGTACACACTCTGATGCAACGTAGACTACTTCTCTTGGTTAACAGCGATTGTAATTTCTGAAAAATTATAATAGGAGAACTCGTTTCGCATTGGCAACGACAAATTTTTCAAGCAGGCAGCATTGCATTATCGTCGGTACTCGTGAAGAATATACTCGATGGAATTGAAACAACAGGCAGTTTTAATTAGTGGAAGCAAACAGACGAGTCGCGTCTCGTATTAATTAATAAACCGAGCTGGTGTCGAGCGCGATGATTCACGCAAAAAGCGTTCATCAAGTACCTACGGTGTAGGTTAACGCGAGTCCGCGTCTAAAACAACATCGCGTGTTCCCTTCGAGCTGCGTTCTAACCATCTCCTGCGCGAAATAAAACATTACACACGCGTGGAATTCAGGTCACTCGGTAACGTGGATATACCTATACCGCGATTAATCGCGAGAGAACTTTCATCGACGAACAGAGAGAAACCTCGTAAACGTGATTTTACTTGCATCGACCCGCATACCGGCAACTCCGAAATTGTATTTTAATTGAACCACCGGAACACGCGAGACCAGCCGCGCCATAGCTCATGCTGCTGCTGTATCGTGTGGTTAAACTGCACGGTCAAGGTTACGAAAGTAAGGTCCGATGGTTCTATTGGAATGGCTCGTCGAATGGTCAGGTCGAACAGATATAGGGTGTTGAAAGAAAAAGACTCCAAGTTACTTGGCTCAGTGGCTGTTCAGATACAAAAGTATTTGTTCATTGGAACTGGTTTTTTTTTTTTTTTTTTTCTCACGTCTCGTACTTACAATTCGAATTATATGAGATACACTGACTCGATTTCTTGACCACCCTATACATCTGAAATTATTCGCAAAACACTGGGGCCCTGGCGCGCCGTAGATCCTCGGTTCGCGAAAAATAAAGGATCGCTGACCACGTTGGTTGGCTGGCATGGTCGAGGCAAACTATCAAGGGCAGGTGTTCGATGCGAGAAGCAAGAGGAACCTCGCGCACCTGCCTCGAGATTTTGCAATGTACCCGAGAGATGCTGTCGGCAAACTTGTGCCTCCGCGCACCTGACCAATATTTAGCAATTTCTCGATAACACAGATTATCTCATTTCTTAATACTGCAAGAAAATATATTGAAACGCGACACGATGGGCAGAGAGAGAGAGAGAGAGGAGAAAAGATTTATTTGTCCAGGAGGACAGTTAGGTATGCATCGCATCGGTAAAGAACAGGCTCGCGCGAACGTACGCGAATACAGTTAGTCTGAAAGAAGGCGTACACCTGTACCAACCAAGTGTACCGAGCTACGGTAAAACGGTAATCGCGATTCTTTTTCCCTCGTGAAAATTCAGCGAACAGAAAAACTCGTGTATTTCTCGCGAATCTATGTAGGACAAACGTCGCGTAATCTCGGTAAGTCGTGCGTTACACGCGTCGTACTCGGTTATCTCCGCGCATCCGCAACCACTGATCGCGAATCATTGTGCGACTGATATACATAACGCGTTTACGAAGAATTACAACAGGTGTTCGCGTGACTCGTGTTTCGTGAAAGTTAGACCGAGAAATCGATCTACCTTGGCGAGAAAAATTTCGAGACGAGATCACGTATTCTCGCTTAACACTTTCCTTCTCGAATCGAGTAAAACGTTAACATCCTACGGATGATTTTTTTTTTTTTTTTTTTTTTTTTTTTCAATATTAATGTTTAATAAGATAACGTTGAAATTTATTCCGTTCCCAATTCTAAAGCAAGACCGTTACTCCCGTTTTCGCAAAGTGGCACAATAGGCGTTCCCCGCATGTAAGAATACACTTTTCTAGGAAATTAAGTGCACCGCTTTCTCGCGAGCTTTACACGCGATCTAGAAAGGCAACGCAATCGATAAACACATCGCGAAGAAATGATGACAGTAAAACGTAAAGCCTAACGTGTACATACGGTGATAAAAAATTCGAGCCGTACGATAAGCCATTAAGATGATAATCACTAAGCGACGCGTACATCGAACATTGGACGAGAAGAAAATAGGAAAAGAACCGCTATTAAACGGAAATGAAAGGAAGAGGCGGGAAGTTCTACTATTATAGTTTCCCTCCTCTTTTCCGCACGCGTTACCGTATCTAGTGCATGACAGCTGCCGGGGTTGCTCAATCGAGGAAATATCAAGTTTCGACTAGTCGAGAGAGCATTTCACGATATACGCACATCGACGGTGTTTATGCGGATTTGACGAGAGCGACAATTGGAACTTTCGATGCGACTAGAAAACGTCGAGGCGCCGGCGCCGGTAACTGACAGCCTCGGTTTTCGTCCTTTTTCAATTTTCTTCCGCGAGTCGCTTCTCAAACTATTTGGAATTTGCTACTTTAAACCAAGTCTAGACGAAATCTAAAAATAAACGTTCGTTCCTTTTTTGCACCGTGCACAAAGAACGCGTCGAAAAATTAATTACGAGCTGATATATTGTATTCAGGCAATTACGAGAGCAAAAGGTTAAAGGTTGATTCGCACGCTCACGACTTCCGTCCACCGTCTTATCCATTTGTTTTCCATGAAAAATTCGCTTTGAACTAATGAGAAGAACTCATCGTGCTGCATCAGTGAATCATCGCTCGATCAACGACGAAAGTAATCGCATATGCATTTCGCTCGAGATTTTCTTTGCAACAATCTTCTATGACTCGGTTATTAAATTCAATCGATTCATCGACGATGACGCGACTTCTCGACGCAGACACGTCATTACGTCGCGTCTATTATTGACGTTGAATAAAAACTACACTGATCGATTACTGTTACTATTCTGACGATCGACCCGCTAGATACGCTTCACGCGTTTCAATTCGTTCCACGCGCTTCCGTAGTAAAAGGAAATGAAAAAAATCGCTTCCTATTTGAGGACCACAGTATCGAAGCTTTCTTACCTTCTCCTTATCCTTCTCCTTTTCCTTCTCCTTTTCCGTTGCATCATCCTTATCCTTGTCTTTATCCTCGGCCACGTCCGTGTGAGGCGCTATACCATTGGTGGTAGGTTTCGTGTCGGTCTCCTCGATCCTTTCCAACTTGCCATCGCCAGGTGCAGCAGCATCACCGACGACACCTCCTTCCGCGGGTATCCCCTCCTTCTTAGGCGTCGTCGTTATGTCCACGGACCTTCTGCTCTGTCTCGCTCCCATCTTACTCGCTTTGCCTCTCTATCCCCTTTTCTATCACCTGTCTCTCGTTTGCGCTTTCCGGATGCTGTGATCAGGTGTCGCGCGTCCAACAAAACTGACCTGCAATCAACACCAGCGAAAGTGAGCGGGCAAACAACTTCGATAACAGATGATTGACCGAACGGATGAAACAGCTTTATCGTTCTGCATTAGTCAGACCGATAAGAACATAAATTTAAAACCTTATCTACGCGTTGCTTTTCAATTTCTTCTTTTCATTAGCCTTTCGTTTCAATTTTACCTTTTCGAGGGTAAAAGCGACACAATTTACACTCGTTAGCTTCCAACAGCAATAACTTTGAGACAAGGATGATCGTTCAGTTGAAAGGGACAAAGAGAGTTGAAGAGAAACGTAAAAAAAAAAAGAGGTTCTTTCAAACGTTCGTTCAAGTGTAATTATCGTTGGTAGAAAAGAGAGGTGGACGATGGCTAACGGTTCGAAGCTTCTCTCACGAAGAGGAAGCGATCCGTTGTTCGAGCGAGCATCGCGAAAAACTAGCACGACGAGGAAGCAAAGTCGAACGCGTAGTAGACGAGCGTTTAAAGAGCACGTGGCGAGGATACGCGCCGCTGACCGAGCAACCAGAGAACTCGCACTTTGTCTCGACCGAGAAAAATGACCGAGAACTCGATCCAGCAACAAACCATCTGGGCTATATAACTATGCACTTCCTTCTTCTCTGGGAATGAGAGAAAACCTGGAACGCGACTCGAATAATCGATCGGTAGTTGATGATAGAAACGCTACGAGACGTACATACTCGTGATACGGCATTTTCATGAATAAGGATTTTCAATAAGCGGAAAGTGGGTAGATTGAATTAGCTTTCTGCTTTCTAACGGTAATCGTCTAACTGTCGACCGACCTAAACCGATCTCTGCGCTACGCAACAATTCTGCCTTCCAGGCATATTTAAATTTAGAAAAAATACACCCGTACCTTCGACGCCACAATAGTGTCATCTGAGACCGGTTTTATATCGTTCGAGCCCCTGCTATATTTCTACCGATTAAACACGTCGCTAATGATAAATGATACGAACAGCTTTTCTAAGACAGAAGTAACGCGGCCTGAATGCGAGTATCACTGTCACTGAATAATACCATTTGTCTCTGGCGCAGGCTATTCACGGTGCATTGCACTTTCGAGGTCCCTCTATAAGCTACAACAGCAGACTTGCGTTAATGTCTTAGCTGGTTAGATGTGTTTTCTTCCACATTCTATATTACTTTCAATTTAAAAAGGAAACATAGCTGATTGGTATCTAAATTCACATAAGGAAAATAGGCTAAGATTCTTACGTAACAGAATAAGGGCTCGCAATGAGCCCACCCTTGCTAGTTATCGAAACAACCGCCCCCTCGTTCGTGGCTACCGAATTTTCCGAACAAATTCAAGTATACTCGTGGCACAAAGGAGCCACGGTTCGCTGGAGAGAAGGGAAAAGCTATTAAAAGTTCCGCTTCGTTTCCCCGCTCGATGATAAGTCCATCGAATTACGACAAACATTATCGAACTGCTCGCTTCCAAGGAAAATAACCGGATCGGATAGAGGAAAACGTTGAACGATTTTTTTTTTTCTTCTTCTTCAAGATGCTCCAAAAAAAATGTGACACGATGAAATATCAGCAGGCACAGAAACCATAGCGAGAAGGAAGCGTATAATTAGGCTGGATCATATATTAGACAGCAGGAAGAGCTCGACAAATATTTACGTTGTTTCTTCTCTCTTTCTCTAGAGTGCAACGAAACATATGCAACTTGAAAGGGTACTCCGAACGATGTGACGGTAAAAAATAGATTTAAAGCATGGCTGGAAGTTATGTACATAGATGGAAACTGCAGTGAGTGGCGAGACTGAAACACGTGTCGAACTATCGTAACTCGTGGGAAGCATAGAATCGGTATCTCGCGAGAAAAATAGCTTTTCCTCTCGTAACTCACGTGCATCTACCATTTATCTCGCGCTGATTGTTCTATACTTACGCTATTTACGTCATTGCTAACCTACCGATTGGAATTATTTTTCACGGTGCCAATTGCGTTATCTTAAAAATGATTGTTCTCCTAACGAAAAGCGGCTAAAATAATACGCGTTGTATCGTTTCAGTGTTGCACAATTCATAATAGGTATATAGTACGCGTCAACGTGTAAAACACGGCGTAACTAAAGAGCAGAAAAGGAAGTCGGTCGCGCCATTGAAACCACTCGTTTCTTCGATTCACGCTCGAGACACCGGTTCAACGACTCAACGACTCAACGACTCAACGACTCAACGACTCAACGACAACGATAACAATAATTGTTTTTCTAAAAACAAGACAAATAGCTAACGTAACCGTGTCGTTTCTATGAATCGCGCAATGATCTGGTATCTGGACTTATCAAAAGTCCTCGAGCCTTTTATGACTAATCGAGATATTACAAAATATTAAATATAAAACTGCAAGAGTCATCAATTTCACGAAACGTTCGAGCATCAAAGTGTCAAGGAAAACTTGATGAATCACAATAAGAAGAACAGAAAGATAAACAGAAATTCTGTAAATGAGTCACGAGTACTTACCAAAGAGAGAGATTACGATTTTAGTTTAAAGACACGATTAATCTCAACTAATTATCTATTCACTCGGACAACGAGTACACAAAATGAAACGAACACACAGGCAAGATTTCTTTCTGTAGATCCGCTCAATAGATTAATAAGCGCATTCAGAGGTCACTGCCGTCGAAGACTATTAAGGGTTTAACGACGATGTCACGGCAAGATGGTTCGTGACAATGTATGCCAACTAAATTCCATAACGGACACTCTGCTCCAGGCGATGCTAATGAGAAAATGTCGACGTTTATGCGATTCTAACGATACTAAAGTCGATTGACACGAGCGTACGAATCGAGTGCAAGCGATTAAAGAAGAATGTTGATTTCTTGGTAAAGAAACGATAACGATGATACGGAGTTCTTAACGCGTTTGTCCTGTGACTCAGAAGTTATTTTCTCGTAGAACGATCATATAATCAACGATCGAACGCACTTTCGCGTTTCGCTAATCGTTGACGCGTTCAACGCCGCAGTGAAAATAGACGCGTATAGTCAGACGCGGTATGATTCTAATTCCACTTTCCAGTTTATTTCTTCGATCAAATTTTCTACGTTGGTCATCGGTGATCCCTATTGAAGGAGGAAAAAAACTATTCTTTTCCCCTTGTACATATCTGTACAGTGTGTGTGTATGTGAGAACACGGTCGATTCCCACGGAGCCATACCCAATAAATCGTCCATTATTTTCAACAGCCTAATTCCACGCACACATCCATAGACGGAGAAAGAATGAGCCTAGGAGAGCGAATAATTCGTCCTCGAAAAAGGACATCTGCTCGGCCCACTGTTCTCGAAATTGAGAATTATGAGCGTGCCGAGAGAACGACATCGTCGGCCCGTATTCAGGCGCGTGTCCCGCATGCGTCAACAGTTGCGCACGTGCGTGAATGCGTGCGTAGCGCGTACGGGAGCGATGAAAATCGCGTGGCAGGCGAAAGGGTGCTACGAAAGGTGGTGCAGCAGCAGCAGCAGCAGCAGCAGGCCAGAATCGGTCCTATAGGGTAAAGCCACAAACGCACAGAAAACAGTCGGTTCGAGTGAGCTTAAAAATATAACGCGTATCCGGAGTAATGCGTGGATATCTATTTTCGGCCGGAGTCCAACAGGCGCGTGCTGCACCCTTCGACTCGTGTAAACACCGCGAGCGAACCTTTGCCCGGTAAAGGGTGAAAGTCCCTGGTAGCCGAGTCGAAAAGGCTCGCGTAAACACACGGTAAGATAGGGATAAGAATGGTACAAGAAGAAGACATGGATAACGCGAACAAACCTCCCTCACAATGGATAAGAAAATAACGAGAAGACGTCAGCGACCGTTCAATATACCGTAAACAATATGTAGATAGCGGGAACTTGTGCAATCTCTGTTAAAATAGAAATAGTCTTATGGTGGAGTGGAAATATACCAATGGCAAAGTATAAAATATTAAACTTTCGAGAAAAGTGAAGAAAATGAAGATGCAGAAGAAACGGAAGAACGAAGAGGAGCAGTTTTCTCGCGAAAAACCGGTCGAGCCGTGAGGCGTTTCAGAGGCGTGCACGTCTGCCCGAGCAGTCGGACACGGCTCTTTCCATCGTTCTGGTAAACGAGAGAAAGGCAGATGTGGGCAAGTTAACGACCCGTTATCGCGTCGACTCGGCGTTGCTTGAAACTGGTTGCCGTCGATCGCGGCAGCCGTGGTCAGTGGAAAAAAGCAGCTGATTCGCGTGCTAGTAAATTCATTCTATTGCACTTGACAGCATCACCCTCCCTGTACGTACGATTCTCAAAGTAGGTACTTGCTCGAAGGGTTCGAGCGTACACTTGGACCGTATCTAAATCGCTGACCGATACCACATAGAACGCAGGTGCGTTCGAGTGCAAAACAAACAGTGGAACTCTAAATCGGGAAGCAAAAAACGAGCAAGAATCGAGTTGGCCCCGATGGCGATTGAGAAGTAAAAGGGAGAAGAATAGCAACATGATGCAAAGACGGAGAGCAAAGGCTCGCTAGGCCAACATTTTCTCGGCCTTTCTCCACCAACTGCCATTCCCCGAGCGACAACAATCGCTTCCGTGGAAGCCTTGACTGCGTTTTAAATGCACGGCAGGTAGAGGCCTGCTATGCAAAATCGGCACAAAGGAGAAAGAGAAGAGGGAGAGAAACTGTAGGCAGGCAGACACGTCGCCTGCCTCTGTTTAAGGCACCCAGCCTGGCAAGAACGTATCTCCTTTCTATCCCTCTCCTTCTTTTCCTTTCCTTTCCTTTCCTTTCCTTTGCCATGGTAACAGCCGAACGCTAAATCTGCGAAGCGGACAAAGCGTTTGGCGAGTTTTCTCGCTGCGTCAAATCCATCATGGTCTTCCATCCATGTGGCACCAAAGCAATAGGAATAGCACGCGAAGCGATTGCGATTGCGATTGCGAGATTCTAATGGATCGAAGCCGGAGGGAAAGGTCACTGGTAGTCTTGAAATCGTGCGTACGGTCGATCGTTCGGGGGTTAATACCGGCCAACTGGTGGGAGAAGGAATCAAGATGGCGTAACCGGCCGCTGCTCCCAACGATCCTACGATCGCAATAAGGGACCAGATACCTTCCTTATTTTCATCCTCCTTTCAAAAACACATCAACAGGAAGAAGTAGGAGAGAACGTATCGTGAAAAAGCCCGTTCGAAATGATAGAACGGAAAGCCGGCTCCGTACGGCGACCGCTATATCGATTGATGGTGCCCATGTTCAAAATGGCGCGGGGGTACACGCATGAAATCCCGCTCGAAACATGCTGGAAGGTGTCTCGCTCGACTTCCTGAGGGAAAGCAAGCAAGCCAACGTAGATGAAACGTTTAGGGTACTTTACCGAGGAATCGATAAGCTTCGCAAATCGTAAAAGAAAACTGGAAGAAGCGGTGGCACGCACCGCACACGCGGGGACGAGGTGTGCACACGCGCGCGACCCGAAGCCGGCATAACGAACGAAAACGAGCAAATGCCTGGCACTCGCGACGCTTGTTACTCACCTCGAGGGCGTCGTAAGTGTCGCGACGGGGTGAAATTTTTCCCGTCAAGAGCGTCCTCCTTCGTCGCTGTTCCGCACAAGAAACAACACTGGATATATTATTCTGAGAGGAGGAGAGACGCGACACGATGCGCGTGGCGTCTAGACTGACACGAGGGGCGAAAAACGGGGAAAACGGCCAGAACACAGAAGAGGATACTCGCGAGCTAGAGAATCAAGGGGATAACGAAACACCGAAATCACCCACGATCAAGACAAGACAAGAGAAGAGGAGCTTTTAGCGGGAGCGCGTTCGCGAACTCATCCACTTGGCTCGGTAACGCGCGACCGACTGGCGAGAGAGAAACAGAGGGGAAGCGGCGTCCGTCTGTCCGTCCGACCGTCTTTCTGTCACCAGCGTACAGCTCACGCGCGCGCGCACACACTCACTCTTTTTCTCTCTCTCTCTCTTATTCTTTCATTCTCTCCCCTCGGCTTTTCCTTTTCCCTCTCGCGCTTACAATCTCTTTCCCTCCCTTCCTCCCTTCCTCCCTCTTTTTCCCGGTCGCGACACTCTGTACACTCTTCTACTCCAAAAGTCTCGATTTTCCCTCGTACCTCGTGCAAGTACACTTCAACTTCCAAATCGCACCAACGACAACGACGACAACGACGACAACGACAAACAACAGGTATACGCGGTTATCTCTGGGATAAGATCGCGTCGATTCCAGAAGAGAACGTCGGGAACGTCGGGAACGTCAGGAACGCGTATAATCGCGATGCGAAACTCACCCCCGTGAGAGAGATGCGTGAGGAGCAGCAACAACCAGTTCGCTCGGGGCCGATGATCGATCGGTTCGCGGTTCCTTCTCTGCTTCGATTTCTCGACGACGACGACGATTCTCTCTTGTGTCTCGATGCACCAACCGTTCCTCTTCTTCTTCCTTTGTTCCCGCCGAACAGAACAGAGTTTCTGTCTGACTCGCGTACGCGTACCACCTCCTCTCTCGGTCTTTGTCCCGAGGTTAGTCGAGCGTGGGGAGGCCGAAAACCAACGCGCGCGCACAAAAACTTGCCGATAATCGAATCGTTCGATAAATCGAACGGGTGAACAATCGTCGTCCGTCTGTTTGGGTTGTCGCGCGTACGCGCGAATCACGACTCCGTTTCGTACGCGTTCTTGGTAGGTGCTGGTGCGTTTCCGTTCACTGAACAACCGAGCGAGTTCCGTTTCTCCGTGTGTATCGCTGCGATCCGCACTCCTCGACGGTCAGAGAAAGAATGAGCTCCGGGAGAGACGGGCAGGGAGGCAGGAACGTACCGGCTGAGCCCGGCACCCCGGGACTTGGTTCGGATGGTGGCAGCCCTGTCTCGAGCTCTCTCGGTGAACATCGGGGTATGGGGGTTCGACAACAGGGCGGGGTCCTGTCACGAAGGGCTCTCTCTCTCTCTCTCTCTCTCTCCGTACCTCTGGACACGAGCAACGTGGCTCGAACGCAAAGTATATACGCACGCACGTACGTAGGTTTTCAGGGTCAACCGTTTTTTCTTTTTTTTTTTTTTTCGAGTAGCACCCAACCCAGCTACGACGTCTAATCGAATCCTCTGGATCGATCGATCGAACCGATTCCCGATCCGATCTAGGGGTGTCGATAAAGTTCGACGAATTTACGCTTCAAGATATAGGAACGAGCGTAAATATTAGGTATGTACACTGGTCGGTTAACGACCTACCGTAACGCGACGGCCGAATTTAACGCGAGTGGGAGGAAATCGATTCGCGAAAGTCAAGCAACTGGGCTCGCGGAGGGATCGCGGAGAAGAGATTTACGGGTAAATGAGTAACTCTCGCAGCACGGTACCATAACGTCGTCGTTGGTCGGTATCGCGTTTTTTAAGGCAATTAGAGTCACCAGATTATCTCTGCAGGCTGTACCGTTCTCTACCTGGAAATCGTTCGTTGTTTAGACAACTACGGTGGTCGTTGGAGCGAAACAAAATACGCGTATACCTGCTGCTGCTGTTGCTCGCTTACTCGCCTACAACTGGACTACGACGAGGAGAACCGCCTTTCGCCTTTCGTACCCGATGACTAATGCGAAAAGCGGCGGCACCGGTGGAACGCTCGACGCCAACAGACGCCGCGCCGCGTCGTTCAGTTAGATAACACTTTGGCGCGTCCGGAATTTCGGAATTTTCGTATTTCGACCACCACCGCACCAAACTGTCCGATCGTTCGACTCTCTTTCTCTTTCGAGTCCCTCCAGAGACTTCGATGCGTCGCGTCGCGTCGCGTCGCGTCGCGTCGAATTCATCAAATCTTATCGTTGCATCCATTACCGAACCGAAACGACCACCCGTATTGCGAATCCTTAGTAAAATTGAAAATACTTGGAAGAAAAGACATACTGGCGAGGACAATCGATTACGTTCACCGGAAATTGGTTATCGATAGACGGTGTCGAGACGAGGAGGAACGACGAAGGAAGATCGAGTTCTAGGTATCGAATTGTCGTGTATCGTATCGACTATGCGCAATGCTCGGCATTCCGTGCCGAGGACGCTTTTGTGCGCGCGAAACAATACCCGGATAAAGATTTTCCGCGAAGGCAAACCCGATTATGCTTTCCGCACCTGTTCCACGATTCGACCACACTTTTACTATATTTTCGTCAGATTAGTTTCCGAGCAATTCAATCGACGCGTTGAATACCGCGAGTATCATTGGCAACCGGTGATCGGCGAAGAAAGAAAGGGAAAGGTGATAAGCGATACTCTCGCTCTTTTCTCAATTTTATCAGTCTCGCCTTTCGAGAACAGTTGAACCGTCTTGGGGATGCATCGATCGAGGGACAAAGAAATCCTGTTACCGTTCCATCGACATAATGGGTATTATTCGTTGATAAAAGATATCGCTTTGAAAACAACACGATTCGTCATTGTCCGCGTCTCTAATTAGGTTAACGCGTTTTCCCAATGAGGTCTCTCTTCGTCTCGATCTATCCTCGAGTCGCCACAGCTGTTTCTACTCTTTTATTCGCCTATATCGGTGCTCGAACTTGCTCCTCGACTGATGGAAAAAAAGAAAAGAAGAAAAGAAGAAAACATAGATAGATTTCAATTTATAATATTCCGATTCGCGTCAGATCGCGTTCTAATAGGAGGAGGCTGCATCCGGAGAACCGTGTACGCTCCTATATAATCGATATCCATTAATTCGAGGAAAAAACCATTATTATCCTGCTGTTGGTAGAGTTACAGGGTGTACAATTCGAAAGCGATTGATTACATAAATAAAATAATGTAAAAAATTGCTATCCAGCGATTACGTATACTAGCTAAAGGGTTAAGTTAAAGAGTTTCTGTCAAACACGCGTAGATCGCCGGATGCGTAAGAATGCGCGCGCGTTAAGCACGAAGAATGCGTGAAAAGAGAGGGGAAAAAATAGACAGCCAGCATCGAGAGTATGCAAAAAGAAGCGGGTAGAGAGAGAGTTGGTCTATCAGCAAGGCTAGCCATTCTTTCGTGTCCGGCAGGAAACGAAAACCGGCTCTATAAGCAGTCTCGACAACGGTACCAGCAGCAACGAGCATATGGCGAACGGTGGAGAAGCGATTTCCATGATACGCGACGATCTACGTACGTGTAGGTGCACCAGATTGCGCGTGCACTCAACCGATTATCCCTGCACCGCCGTTTTAAGACGGGTTTTCAAATGGTAGGTACTAGGAAATTCTAGCAAATTCTATCATTCGTACAAGTTGGAACGTTTGCATCGAAGAACGTCAAGTTTGAGAAGCGAGTATACACGAATAAAGGATATAATGGATGGTGTCGATTCTCGTATACGGCACGTTCATTACCGGAAACGGAAGCTCCACCTTAGTCGCTGACTACGACAACGTTTGTGTGAACGTACTCGAAGAATGTCGCGTACTGACGTATGTAGGTACTTGAAAATTCGATACATCGTGCAACCTAACCACTTGAAAACGATATATCGATCGCTATTCCGTTGCAATAAACACTTTGACAAACTGTATTTTTTTTCCATAGGAAAATATTTAACTCTTAACAGAACTAACTTTCCTTGTTCGCGTTACCACTCCAATTAGTCTATAGAATTTTAGAAGGTAACTGCATAAAAATGTTGATCGAAGAAGCGATCGGTTTATCAACGAGGTTCGATCTTTCGACCAAGTCTCGAGGTATATCGGAAACGAAGCAATTAAAACGCGTGTCGAGTGCAGACGAGGAGGAGTTGGCCCCCAGTTGCGTATACGCGTGCTATTCGAGGCGCCAATTAATGAAGATGTACGACGTGTATCTATGACACTCTGCCAAATGGCACAAGTACATACTTCAGACACGTCCATGCTTTCTTGGCCAATGAATGAACCGCCCACGCATTTCGATGCCGGCAACAGAAGGTAAACGACCCAGAATGCTGGAATATCGCGCGAATCGTAATTCGACGAAAATGCAATTGAGCACAAGGCCGTGCATTCGGACTCTCTGATTCGATGCCAGCAGGCTATATAAAACGCGTACCTACGACAGCCTGTGTATTCTTCGAGTTATTACATTTAGAAAGCTTTTACAGCAAGTTTGTCTGACACGCGTCGATTTGTCACCGTCAACCGTTGGTAGACGAACCGACGCGACGACGTGCATCTTCAACTTACATATATCGATGAAAAATTCTCGATGTTATATTTTCATATATTTGCGACGATGAAAAATTCTCGAATAATGATAAGAGGAGAGGGATTGTTAGAGTATGGAACACGATCCGTATCGTTACAGGTGGCTTCCGAACTAGTGCACACACACCGTCGGAATATACACAACACAGGACTCTGGCAGATAGATCGTGTATACACGGTGGTAACGAGCTGTTAGAAATTCACCGAGCATTTTCTGCAACCTCTCCATCGACCATTCCAGGCACAAATATTTACTCGTGTCACGGTAAACCGAACACGATACTATTTGTACGGACTACTTTATCGCGTTGCTTTATCGCGAGTTGAACGCGATGCCCTGAAGAACGTTCGGGCATAGTGGTGTTACACAACGGGAGTAAACGACAATATGGTGAAAAACCAGTAAAATCCTTCTATCCTTTGCTATTATCGCGTATTATAAGCAGACGAGACGGTACATCCGCGCAAAGTGAGACGTGCCGAGCAGAAAATAAATCAACGACGTAATTACTCATATCCCAATCACGGACGATCCAGAATCGTTCCACACAAATTGAGGATCGGTCCCAAGCCAGAGGACCTTTCGTCACTTCAAAGCCACCAACGACCGCTAATATATTATATTATTCGACGCCGGTTCCGGCCTGCGACCTTTAAACAGGCACCGACCGAGTCGTCAGAGGACCCGACTGACCTGCCATTTTAATACGGTTAAACCTCCACTTCCGAATAAAACTTCATCAGTCGTACGAATCCCTCGCATCCGTCGGAACTGTGGACGGCTGGCGCCCGAAATTATTTTCACGATCGTCCACGAAAAACCTACACACATTATTCCACTAATATCATGCTGCATATACAGTCGTTCGCGAAAGTATAGCATCAAGCTGTTAGCAAATGAAACGCACACATTGAAGATACAAAGGTACGAATAATTTCGCAAACGACTGTACTATTAAGCGGAACCTTCGTAAATACATGTGCACACCCATCTACCGTGAAACTTTTGTCTGATCTGAAACCGACCATCGATATCTCCTTCCTTGCACGTGCAAAATATCGTCACCGTGCCAGCTCGTTTTCGCTATCGACCTATAGGGAGAACTTGCTACTACTCGCTCGCTCGCTCACCCTCGCTCGAAATCCAGTTTGACCTTGCGACAATGCAGAGAATCGAACAGGACAATTCGACTTGCTCGTTGGACACGCGTTCCATAAGCCGTTCCAAGGGAAAGTCAATTTTTAAACGTATTTCGTCGATGCATTCGTGTCACGAACCAGATCGAGTCGAGCATGAATTTTTCACTGAATATTCGCAATGATTTTTTCACTTGGAAATTCTTCCTACAAATATCAAGAATCAGTCCGGATCACACCTTTAACCATCAATGATCGATCAATCAGCTGATATAAACGAAGAATAAATTCCTAGGTAGTTTCGTCGTCATTTCCGATCTTCCTTCCAGAAGAAAAGAGGACAGGATTATTTGACCAAGGCAAGGCGACGCGACGCTGCAAATTCTCTCTCCGTCTCGGATGCTAGACACGTGCGATCGTATACGATGGAATGCACGCACGCATAATTAACGCCCGAAATTCCTGCTCCCTCAGCAACGAATTCGAACAGCAAAAAATCTATTATACATACACATGGAGGAAGCTAATGCTTCCCTCCACCTGAACGTCGTAATTTGTAGGTGGCACGACTTTGTCTTGAAGAGGCTAACGACTCAGCCCCATTGTGCCGTCAACAGCGTTGTTTCGCTAAGACGGTAAATCACCAACGTCGGAGCAATTAAGTTCCAATTAAGCGTCACGAGACGCTCTACTCGATGCTGATTTCATTCATAAGGGTACACACACCGGGAACGTGACCACCGTCTATAGGGTGTAGTACCAGTTAGCTGAAAAGCAAGTCTACTCACGTACTCCCGTTTCACCAGGAGATTCGCCAAGGATACGTGAGAACTAAAGGGACTAGATATCACCCTGAGAGTACCGTTTCAACCCTTTGTGCTCGGGGCCATTCTACTCTGATGTATTCGACAACCTGATATCACCGACAAACGTGGAAATATTCAATTTAAATTTTTAACAAATTTAACGTGTTCTATGACTTCAAAAATAAAAGGTATTTTTTTTAAAAGGTAATTTTTTTTCTTTTTCAGCGCACCGTGATTTTAACCAACGGCAAACGTCTGCCGTCATTGATTTAAATGGTCGTTGAAAACGATGGTGCGCGAGGGACAGATGCAAACGCGTCCATTTAAATCAACGGTGCACGCTGCTTTTTACCGTGGAACATGCACGAACGAAATGGCCATGGCGTCGAAGATCCCGAGCGACAGATGCACGGGCGTTTTTAAATAACCAAAAGTGCCTATTCTCTTCGTTGGTTGCTAAGGGTGAAATAGAAATACTTAAAAAATCGAACGTTCTATGATTAAAACGTGAATCGTCACTTCTGTTCGATGACCAATTGTTTATCGATTTCAAAGTTCAATGTAACATGTTTACAATGAGTCAATCTGTTTTCCACCAGATTTTCTGTCCCTGAGTCACTCGAAAGACGACATTGACACGTTGCAGCAAGAAATATGCAACGCTAAGTGAAACTGAATGGCCATAGAAAGCTACGTTTTGTTAGATCGTTTGATTAATTCCTCTGATTCTACAGGACAATTGGTAGTGTTAAGCCCGATTTCAGCTGAGGGTTTCTATGAATTTCTCTTAGAAGAAAATTTCCTAACGCACAGATTTAAAATATTAGTTTCATCATATTTGTGTGGATCGCGAGGTCTTTCGATCATATCCGGCAAATACTCAAGGTTAGGATACTAAATACTTCTACCATTCTGGAACACTCTGATAACGTTTGCTATCTAATCTGTTAACAGGAAAATAAGGCGTGCTCTCGTTCTCTTACTAATTTTCCTAATCCAAAATTTCAAAATTTGTCTCGTCTCGCCACGATGTTTAAAAATGACAACAATCCGAATCGTGCTCGAGGGAGAGAAACTCTCGAATAACCCCAAGTTTCGATTCGTCTATCAAGAGAGGAAAGTTGAAAATTTGCAAGGATGAAAAGGTAATTTGACGTAGGTTCGCTGCGAATATGGAGGACCGACCGTCCCGACCGTCCCCCGTCCACCCTATTTCGACGTTGCGTTGGTTCGACGGTGCACCACGAAACGAGGGTCGGTTGCTTTCGTATTGATTGTGCCTCGGATGATTCATGGGGTTCCTCTCCACCGCTGGCCACCCCCGCAATATTCTAAGCCGACACGACCAACCCCCATGGCTCGAAGCTTATCCCTATGCAGAGAAACGGAGGGACACGGACACGAGACTCCATATTTAGGGGAGATACTGACTGGTTGTGGCAGACAAGTCGAAGGACAGACTGGGTTGGGCCAATGTGGCTTGGCTTCGTGAAACAGTCTCATGAGTCTGGCTGACTCATTAAAGAAAGAAAATTCTACGAAATACACACTTTTTTCTCTTATCGATCAACTTTATGTCTGTTAGACTAAAACCTAGTACAGAATACTATTGTATATTAAATGGATAATCTTCAGGTTGCAAAGAAATATTTTTGAAAATTGAAAATTTTTCCTATTCAAATTTGTATCGTTGTTGAAAATTGAGCAGGAGGGGGTTTTTCGGACGAATCTAAAGGTGAACACACGTTCGTGGTGCACGCGTGTACGAGCGGACAGGCTGTGTTGGCACATCTGGCCGCAGATTCAAGGCCGGACAATCAACTTTGTGTGCAGAAGAGGGACCACCGCTCCTTCTCTCGACGTGTACACTAGTACCTGTACACGACCTTTGTATGATATCCAAGGACTAACGCTTCCACCAATCACCTTATTTATAATCCTTATATCACGTCGAAGCTTAAAGTACACGAGGGTGGAGTCGATTAAGAAAATCCCTTTATGACCGAAATTTTCTATATTCTACATTTTCGTGCCGTAGACAAAAAAGACTACAATCATTCGTGCTACCACTGCTTCTTAAAAAAAATTGAAATATAGACTCGAGTGTTTGTATATTTGTAGATGATAATGTAAGCTAAAGCAAAGACCCTAAACCATTCAAGGGTTCTGATGATAAGCGGCTGTAAATACACTGTACAAACTCGGTAAGCTTTCTTGGTTGCTTTTCAAGCCCGAAAAAATTTCCGAAAATCGATGCCGATCGATCGTGAATCTTCGTGAGCAGAACTTTCGACTCGGTATCCCTGGTTCCGGTATCCTCTGGCTTCGGTATAACGTTACCGCAAAGGTGGTCAGTCGGCGTGCTCTTATTATATACTACCCCCCTCTAGAAGCTTCCAATAATTTCAAACGCGTTCTGAAAATGTTGCAATTGCAATTTTCTATCCACCTTATACGGAGGTTTCCTTCGCTTGATCCTGTAACGAACCGGAGCGAGTATTCGAGCACGCATAGAGCTGCTCTAGAAGAAAAATCCACGAGACTTTTACGACCGCGATACTCGACACTCTCGATCCTCTTTTGGCTTAATCTGCGAAGATGATCTCGGCTTTAAAAAGGGAAGACGTTAGATTGAATTATACAATGAGCCAGGATGCCAGTAACCGATCGATGATACCGGTGCGGTGTTGCAATTTCTATTACACGATTCGTGTCGTCCTAACAAACAGCAATCAATCTACAAGCTAAAAACCGTAATTTCAACGGACTCCTCCTTTTGCTGAGAAATATCTTAGACCTGTCAAGCTGGACAAAGCCGAAAACGAGATTACATTTTGAATTACATGGCTAGCTCGAACACTAATTCTCATCCACGGTTACCTAATCGCGTTGGAAAGTTCTTAGGACGAGGAACAAAACGAGAGAATCGCCTAGTCATGGTACGCTGGACTCAATCTTGGTACAGCTTCAAGAAAGCTGAATCAAACACGCGACTGATCCGTTCGTTTATTAAAACTCTTTATCAAACTTTCATAATTAACTTTGAACGCTATAAGCGAGCTCCACGATCAGGTTCAAACGATGGTAAAATTTCTATAATTAAGGCTCGTCAGCTACTTTAATTACACGGGACGTGACCGTCCCCGTAAACGAAACTCGACCAACTCGAAGATGAAAAGTATTATAAATTCTTCTTACATTAAACTTTAAATTCCGTTAAATTAAACGCAAAGTGGAATATAAAATGACACCTGATTTGATAAAAGGTAACTGAGCAATGCCAAGTACTTGAAACTAGCATAAGCGTAATCGGAAATCGGAACAGCTCTTGAAGAAGCTACTGGTTTAGAGATTAAGCCTCTTGTACTACAGTCTTCCAACGACGAGATCATACGTTAATTTGATACTTCCTGCTTGTAGCTGGACGAGCCGTGATTTTTCCCGAGGATTTCTTTTACCCCTTTAACAACCACGCGTTCCTCTATATTACAGAAAAGCCTTCATCTAGCTTTTCGTACTCAGTTCCGATCTCAAAGTAAAATTATAGGATCTGAAAGGCGAAGAGGGGTGACGAGGAATTTCTGCTAGGATCCAGGGACCAGGAAGCGTCAATTTTCGAGAGAAGGAGAAGGAGGAGGAGGAGGAGGAGGAGGAGGATTCGCTGTTCCTACCTGTACGCTGGATTACGCATATTTGTGGCTCAAAGGACCGTCAGGGCCAGCGGAATCGAGCAACCTTGCGAGCAACCTTCCAGCAGGTATACACGAGCGAAAAGCAGCGATGCTGGGATAACCGGTTTCCGCGATGTACGTTTGTCGAAACGCCTTAATTACCAGGACCTCTGCTCGTCCTTTCTCGATCCTTCGAGTATCACAGGGAAGTACGTCCACGCATTCTGTGCCCTCGCTTCAACCTCGCTATTACTGTTTTTTTAATAAATTCCACAATTGCAAGCTTCTACACTTTTGCCTGCACTATTTTCAACCCCGCTATCCTGCTCCGTTCCCCTATAATTTTCAATTACAGCCCGGTGCAAATGCAAAAGCGTACTATCAGAAATTCTCTCTCTATTCGCGCTCCCCTCCTTGTATCTAAAATTCATCAGTAGCTCGATGCAGCGCGTTTAATCTGGTAAAGTGCAGTCGGGAGAGAAGTCAGACGCAGGGGCGTACGAACAAACGACAGCGTCCAGATTGAATTCTTCGCGTTATTGCATCAAACGACACTATCAATGTTTCGATATAGCATACCGGTTCAATTTCACATTTTCTACTTGTTTCTTCATATAGAATCAATCAGAATTGTAGCGGTGGTTGTTAACTGTTAACCGTTTTGTACAAGGGTGTATCGAAAGGAGTTCTCGAGCAGATTGAATCTACTGTCGGTCGCAGCAAGGCTTAAGGTTCATCCTCGAGCAACGATCGATGCAATCTCGCGTCGACTGACATTATCCTCGAAGGACCAAGAGGATTCGCAAACGTTCACCAGGTCTCGCAGAGCAGTTTACCGTTTTCTCGGCAACCACTCCGCTACAGTCTTCTCTCCTCTCTCTCTCTTGATCACCACAGTCCCTTTTTCTTCTCTTTGCTAGTCGCTCTATTCACGCGCGATACACTGGCTAAGATTATCGGTCGTTCTTATGACTCACTCGAATACAAGTACGTACAACTCTAGCTGACGGGCATTCGGTACTCTCTCTCTCTCTCTTTCTCTTGATAATTTTCAAGCAATATCTAACGCGTTTCGTGATATTTATCGAGTTAAATTTTTAACCATAGCGGAACAGGGACCGACTGATCGGACGATTTTAATGAGCCATAATTTTAGGTCTTGGAAAGTGATAAAATAATAAAGAGTATAAGTAATTTAACAACTTCAGGATTGTAATATTCCATTGAGGTGAATGGACTCTGTCTCGAACACTCGGAAGATAGAGAAACATACATTTTCACATTGATTCAAAGTATTTGCTAGCTCACAGTAGGCAGTCAATCAAAACTACATAACGATCCATTCTCGACTCTCAGCCAACGACACAGGCTATTATAGAAATAACAATAGTGTGCGTGGCATTTACGGACCACCATACGCCAACTGAACGCAGAATCTCTGACATTTCTCGCGCGTTTGCACATCAGAGGAGATCCGAGAAGAGATCCAAGAAATGTTTGGACGGGTGGTCGTTCGTAGGAAATTTGTCTAGGAAGGAGTTGTAGGTAACGGTACCGCGGTGCGACACACGTCAACGTCGAGAAACCAGCCACGACGACGTTTCCTCCGATCGTTTCGCAGCTTTCGAGCCTTCCACAGACCTCTTCTCTCCCTTCTGACGTATATCTTAACGACGTAGGTCATGGAGGCCAAAGAAACGCTCCATTGCTCCGTATCTCCGTGAAGGAATCGCTCGACCGGGGAAAACACGAGGTCCCCCGATGTTCCAACATCCCTCGTACCATTCGACACGACCAACGCGCGACAACGAAACCGCTTGATCGAACAGTATCCACTGAATTTTTCCCTATGGTTCCCGATAAAATTCGATGTACGTTTATCGAACAGATAACGAGACAAACGAGGATCCTCGCTGTATCTGGCGGTGCAGCGAGATAGGCAAAGAGAAAAATGATGAGAGGAATAGCAGAATGGTAATTAAATAGAACTGGAAAGAAATTATACTTTTGATTTTCAAACTTTTAGCTAAATAAATCAGCGGTAAAATCCAACAGAACTGTGTAAACGAGCCTAATAGCAGACGTAGCAAAGTTTGCCAGGGAAAAAGCAAAGCGAAGCGAAGCGAAGCGAAAATGGTTCGGAGTTGTTTAAATCGAGAGGTACGTATGTATATAGATATAAGGGAGGAAAAATAAAAAAAGAGTAAAAATTGCTTTGTAGCAGAAGTTTAAATGTTGCGCGCGTTTACGAGCATAGAGGATACACATTAGGTGTGCCACCCGTGAACCCTGTATTCAACCGAGCATAGCGAAACCGGAACCTGAATATATCAGCTCAGGGTCCCATTTAACTTCCATCCCGCTTCAGAAGCTAGTCGAACGTAGCCGCCGTGAAATGGAAATCCGCCAGTACACCCTTAGGGGAGTGTCAACCAATTTTTATCGCCATCCTTTTTTTCTTAACCCCTCTATCGACTTTTTATTACTTTCGATACGCGAGTTCGCGTACCTCCTTTTCACGCTCCACTGTTTCAATCTACGATTCTGTGGCATCGAAATCCGGAAAAATTGAAATTCCACTTAAATCTCTGTCTTCACAACTTTAACCTTAACCTCGAATACCGAATGTACACCGTCACACTAATCACACCGCACGCTGCTACTTATTTTAAGGCCCTCGTTTGAAGCCGACTATCCGAGAAACGGTGATACACCTTTTGCTCGTCTCCCAACGGGATCAAGGTACCGCCGCTCTGCGTAACGTTTCATTAAAAATTTGTCGAGCTTGACGCTCTTTGCGCTCGACCTACTTTTACGCGACGTTCACCACTCCGAGTAAGCTCGACTTTTATCTTCTTTATTTATGACACGATAAAACAGATTCAGTGTTTTCTCTCAGTAGACCATGTAAAAGTCTATTTGCATAAATCAGTAACGTGTCGCCGTCGTTACATTCTTGACGCATTGCTTACATTCGTTACATTGGTACGTATTTAGATTAAGAACGTTTATCGAAATATATAGCTTTATAAGAGGAGTAACTGTGTTAACTGGAAAACACGAAGAAGGAAGAGAATACGGAGTAACCGGGTCGATCCCCTTCGATTCGACAGGAACTACTACAACAACCCTCATCTGGAAGTTCAATCTACCAACTCGTCACCCTCTCGAAGCCAGAACGGAAACTGTAACCTTCACCTTGAACAAAAACTATTTTAGGGTGGTCTCTGCGTTAACCCTGAAAGAGGCGCGAACAGAAACGAAAACGAAGACGAAGACGCGGCTACGCCCGTGCACAGGAGGCTCTAATCTTAACACGTACCACCAAGACGAGCTGATCGAGTTAAGGCGGCCACAAAGGCACGAAGACATCGCGCCATAATCGTGCCATTGTAGTCGCGTTTAAACGGCCGGGTCATTTATTCATTCGCGAGAACGTTGGAAAAATAAGAGAAAAAAAAAAAACGACAACGTCCCACGGTCGTGCGGAAATAAACGCGGCTAGATTAGCGTGGGCGTTCAAACGACTTCGCACCGATTAACACATTGTAAGTACTATCGCTGCATAACTGAATTATAGATGAATAAAATAATTTTTAACAAATAATACAACCTTCTCCTTTTTCGAAGTCGGTTAAAAATAGAAATACTCCATTACCGTTGCCATTATTATTTAATACCATCATTCGTAATCCCTACACAATACGATTAAACGTAAATATGATCCCGCTCAAACATCTTCTGAAAAGCTGTAACAGACTCTATGTTACTGCTGGCTACCGAATTCGCTTGTACATATTTGTACAGCTGCAAATGATACAGCGGTTGTTTAGCCATGGGCAACGTTCCTCTCGACCATCGTGCTTATGACATAACCTCCAGTTATCCTAAACAATACCATATTTTTTTCTCGACAAATTATTACCTTTATTGTAATCGTGAGTGTATTAACACTTTGTACTCATTTGACTAAAACTGGATTCCCCTTAATCGCTAAGCCATCGTTCTACGTGGCTATACAATTTAGTTATAATAAAAAGTCAAACTAAACAGTAGTCAAAGTATGAAATATCTTTGAAGTCGAAATCGAGTGGGATGGATGCGTTTGAAAAATCGTGACCGATTAGGGAAGGGAGAAATAAAACGGTGGACGAGAAAGAAAGTGGAATTGAAGCGAGATCGAGGAGGAAAGTAATTGAACGAGACCGTATGAAATGATTTATAACATGCTGGAGAAAACGTTCGTCACGAAGCCGGGCATCGTGCGCAACAGTGAAACGATGCAAACGCGGCTACGATGTGTAGTATTACTATCGGTTCTTCAATTATCAGATAGCCATTGACGTTGAGCCATCAATTCAACGACTCGTTTCTATTGCTTTCGGAATACTTTTTCGACTATCCGGTCCGGTCATTGCAATCGTAGGAAGAAAATAATACGGAAACACGTGTCGTTACGGTGCATCCGTGGAAAACAAATAAGGGTTCCGACTATTGGCCAACCCCCAGCGTTCGATTCGTGAAATTCGAAGCTGTAACTACATTTCCCTAGTAATGGTATTGTTCTATCCCGATACAAAGCGTACACGAAATACAATATAGAGTGCATATGATATAAATAAAATGTTCTCCCACAATTTCCTTGAACGGAATTTTAATATACTGAATTAACAGAAAAATCATTGCAAAGTAGAGGGTGTAAAAAATGCCGATCCACGAGACACGAAGCGTAACAATGTGAGACGAGGAATGCGACAGTGTAAAGTGGTGTGATCGCGTTAGTCGGACCAATTAACGTAATTAACTGTAATTAATTAGAAGCGAAACGAGGAACTACCGCTCGAGAAGACTGGTCGACGGTCGACGGTCGACGGTGCCGCAATCGATTCAACGAAAGCGGCAGAAAGTTAAAAGGAGCAATCGCAAAGAGGAACATGAACGAGCAAGGCGTTCTTTGTTCCAGTATTTTGAAACGTACAAGAAAAAATGGTCGGTCTCCGTGCTAATTTCGACAGATAAGTCGCAGCCCCGATATTTTTGGCCGTATAAATATTTTTACCAGCTCCGCTGCTCCTTTTTCTCTGTTTTCGAGAGAGCCGAGGCGGACGATACGCATCCACGCCACGCGGCCAGTGCTCCGAATATCGAGGTTCAACACTCGCTCGCAGCCACGTCTCCTATCTTTCTTCCACTTCCTCCGAGCAAATGGACTTTGAAACAAATTGATCCGTCAAGGGATCGTTGCTGTCTAGACCCTTGCCTTATGATTTTCTCAGCAATTGCGTCTATCACTGCTAACCGTTCATTGCCGCGATGTCAAGGCAAATAAACTTGAAATATTGCGAATACTGTAGAATTAATCCTCGAATCCTGGAAGCCGGGTCACTAAAACTAAAGCGATCGCAGTCTAAACGAGAAGAGAGACAACGCGATACCGCCGACATTCAGACACCCAGATCCAACAATTTTTTTCCTTTCTTTTTTACTTCCTCGAAACGAAAAGGGACCTAGCAGAGAAGAAGGAAGAATGGTCCTTGTAACCACATTATCACGGATTTTCCCTGTCCGTTCGTGGCTCGTCAACGGGGACGTGGCTTAATCCATTATGTAGCTACTGTGTTGGCTCTTGAAGGCGGCTTTTCAAGCGTCGCGCACACAAAGACACGCTGCTCTCTAGCACACCCACTTGTGCCCTATGCTCGTGTATCTCATTCGGGCAATATTACTCGGCCAACAACCATTACAACCACCATCACGGTACCTACTGTATACTCTCGTCAAGGAAGGCAAACTTCGCATCGTCCCTCGTTCCGTTGGAATATTTCGCGTGTTACGGTTCACAAATCTAGAATGGAGAAAGAGAGGCGAACAGAGGGCTGATAGTCTGCCCTCGACAATAAGCGAGTAGAAGATAACCAACCAGTCTATCGTTGATTCTCCTCACGGTACATATATCGTAAACGCGGCCATTGTAATGGAATGTTAGAAACTACCTGCCTTCTAGACAGGCTACCTTTAATCCTTTAACGCTAAAGGCATAACCGACACGTTTCCCCTAATTAAAATTACTCGAACCGTTGTTCGACTTTGGAAAGAAAGTAGGTTAGATGGTTTAAGATTGATTGATCGATTGATTGATTGCAACAAAGGAGTGAATACTCTTAATCGAAATTGGCTGATTACCTACTTGGTGGAGCAAAGAATTGATGCGGTAGGAAAATGTACCCTAAATGTTCCGGGGCCCTGTCTCGTCAAGGCTAAGGAGAGAACCGTGGAAGAGATTTATGTTCACCCGGGCGAATACGAACAGCTCAAATGTATTTCGACCACGTGTCCGGGATTACATAATAAACGTGACCATCCTCTCTTTCCGGGCACACGGTCCTCTCAACTTGGATTACCTACGCTGACGAATCACGAGGAACTAAATCGTCGTGCAACCCCTTTGGAAATTCAGAAGTCTCGTTGTGGATCTCGTGACAATTATTTATAATATACATATACATAAATGAGGCATTTCGAATATTTATCGTGCCTGACGCGTTCAATGTCTGCAGATATAAATGAACCACAACGAATGTAAAGGATTAAAGAGCGCCATGACTACTGACACTACGCTCCACGAGAAGTAAGTAAAAAACAGTTGAACAACATGTAAAGAAAGAAACGAGAAATGGAGCAGAGAAGCTAGGAACTTTTGTACGATCAGCATCGAGGGAGAGTTAAGGGCGAGGCTAAGCCGAGAGCTAAGAATGCGGGGGAGAGAAGAGGAAGCGTATAGAGAGTAGGGCACGGATGGTGAACAGCTGCCAGGGCCTATGGTGGCCGTTTTGTGTGAAACGTGCCCCCATAACCCCCATACTCCCCTTTCCATCTCGCGTTCACTCGTGTTCGCTTGCTCGATCTTCTCCAGCCACCGTAAGCCCTCTCCTATACTGGCTGAACCATGCAACTGGGACAAACGCGGTTGCACTTTCCTGATCAAGAATATACTGTAATTAATACCATTTAATTGTGTTTTATAGCATCTTTTAACATCTCTGAGCAATTATTTTTTAAAAACACAGCTTGTCCCAGTTGCATGAAACATCCTGTACAGTGATCCATCTATCCCCGGGCTCCCTGGTTGCTCGCAAAGAATAAAAGCGCGCTCGCGTAATCTACGTGTCCGATCGAACCGAAAATCTATCCGGAAAATATTTCTTCGCGAAGAAGAAAGCTTGCGTCGAGCGTGGAACGGACAGCTTCTTTTTCTTCCGACGAGCAGGAAGGAAGAATCGGACGAAGAATCATCGCGGTTGTCCGAGAAGAATGGAAGAATATTGTCGAGGAAGAGAATCGTGCATTGTTCCACCCTTGTCCTCTGGTCCGGAACAAGTTGTTTCTTCAAGATACACAACCTTCATATAATATTGTTACGTCCATGTGAAAAACTGCCTGACCAAAAATACTGGTAGGTTTTTGTAGGTAGCCCACCTACCCCTAATTAAAGATGCAAAATTCTTTTTTTTAATTTAACCAAAGTAGGAGGAATCGCGCGTGTTAAGCGAGAGATGATGAAACATTGAAATACAGTTGTTGCGTACGTGTTCAATTTGATATCACTTATTCGCGAGACAAACGGAGCAACGTGAAGATTTCGCTGATTTGAGTGGCGCAATAAATTATAAAGGCGATATCTCGAGCGTTATATGGGAGGGCAGAACGTCGGCATAACACGACGGAGGCACGCAAGAGGAAAGATCGGAGCGAGTCGTTTTGTTCGGCAACGGTAACATTGTTGTAACACGAGAAGATATTGTCCACTTGACAACGGAGCCATGGCATGGAAGAAATCACTCCTGGTGCACGTGACGACCGGGACCCGATATATGTATGTAACATACATACACCGGCATCTACCTTTTTCTCCTACCTTTCCTTCAACGTTTCGAATCTTCGACAAACAGCATCGATACGTTGTTTGTACAGAAAAGAAATTTCATCGAAAGAACGATCAGACGATAGTAAACAGAGAAGATAAATTGAATATATCGATTCGAAAAACAGAGACAGGCTCGTATCCCTTTTTTCTATGATCGCTGAAATTCCAACTGGAATTTAAACCTCGATCCGAGAGTGGACCGGATATGTGGATCGAGCTTAAAACGATCAGAGCGTTTCGTAATGTTCGCCAGGTAGACTGTGAAGTCAAAGAAGGAGACGAGGAAGAAGGCGAAGGCGAAGGCGAAGGCGAAGAAGAAAGAAAAGAAAATGAGAGAAAAAAAAAAGGAATTGAAGAAGAGGTGGAGGTTGAAGAAAAGGCGGTCCTCGGGGGGCTCCTTGTCCCCGACGCGACGTTTAATTTCAGGCAGTCCAAGGAGCTCGTAACATCTCTGCCGTGTTTAACATCGAGAAGAGAGCCTTGGGAAGAAGATGCCCGTGATCAGCCCAGAACCAGTTCTCGCGCCTTAAACGGACGGTTCTCACGCATTTATAGCCCTTCATCACGCTTTCCATTCGACCTAATTGCCTCGATCGACCACCGTGAGAACCACTGTTTTCTACACTGTTTGCAGAAATCTACGTCATACATATCTCGAAAATCAAACAAACCGTCTTTCTACAAAAATTTTCAAAAGAATGCCAGCGTCAGTTTCAAAGAGACCAACCAGCGCGGCACTTAACAAATACATAATTATTATTATTAATAAAAAGGAAAACGATCGTGATTATTAAAGTCGCTAAAGTGAAAGAAAAGAAACTGAAATTGTATGCTGCTTAAATGTATCTAACAATGGTTGAGAATCGTTGCTCGGTGATACGATCGTACCGTGATCAATAATACGGTCGTACAGCCGCGGCCGGTATAAAAGAAGGCGACTCGCTCAACTTGAACGTTAATGAGTCATTCGAGAGCCGTGTTTGACACGTATCTGGGTACTTAATTGCACCGCTGACGAACGTTAACTTTTAACAAATTCGTCGAGCGTGCAACAAATTATTCATTCATATATCGACGAGATTAACCCTCGATAACCCATATTTCCCAACCCTCCCCTAAATCTTGTATAAATCTTGTTCACTCTTCATTTTTTACGTAGTCTCATCTCGTCTCGGTCGCTAGGACGCACTGAAAGGAGTTTACTCCAGTGGAACAAAGAAAGTCAATGCCGTGACGTTACCACGAGGTTTTTACGGTTTACTCTAAATCCCGTTACGAGATTTCGCCTGGTACTGGTTCTCGGTGAACTACATATTAAGAAAGAGCGTCAAAGCGTTACGGAAGAGGGTCGATAACCGGCGTTCGATACATCGAAAAAATCGCAAGAATCCGACGCGGACTCGTAATATCGCTAACTCAACTCTAACTAAAATCAAATTTTATTTGAACCGTTGCGCTAGATTTCTCTAATCGCAATCATTTCTGACCGATTTAACGGAATTAACCAAGAATACGAAAGAAATGATATTTCGATAGCTTGTAAAGGAAACGAATGTTCGTAAGTGGATAGGAAGGAAGAATATTGTTAGTTGGGCGACACGAAAGTCGTCGACGAGATACGAGGAAAAAAGAAAATGAGAGGAGAAAGAAGGTACGCTCCGGTGTACAGAGAGGATACTACTCGAATAGGAACCGGAACTCGCGGTCCGTGCTCGGAATCGACTACACGATTGCACATGTACAGCCGTGCATATGAATCAGATAAAAGGGAGTCGGAGGAAAGAGGGGGATCAGAGGGGTCTTGTATGGCCGCGAGGCGCGGAGAGGTTATCGGCTCCGTCATTGATTTCTTCGTCGCACGAAAATAAATCTCGGTAACAGAGGCGGACGCTTTCAAAACCGCAGGGACAAGGATAAAGAATCGTACAACAAGAATACATGCACCCTGTATGATCGTCTCGATCTTAACCAACTCGATATGTACCGCGATCGTTTTAGCGAAAACTCTTTAACTCTTTGCGCTTCTATCTTGAACTTCTTCTGATATCGTATGTCTGTAAGATATCTCAATCGAGACACTGTAACTGTGTCTGAAAGGCATATTTGGAACGGAAACGATTAACACGTCGTTGACAATCTATAGATGGACGCGTTGTTAATTTTGTAGCTGACAACTAGAATATACAGATAACGCCAAATACGAATATATTCGTTACTAGTAACGGATGTAAATAAAGAATTAGCGGGAAATTTGAAAAAACAGATCTCATCTCTAATTGTTTGTTTTAAAAAAAAATTTACTAACAACAGACGACAGGACAGGATTAATAATGAAAATTATTCAAGATTTGTCAAATTTGGAATCTGACGATGATCTCAGAAAATAAGAAAAGCAAAATTTCTTCCATCGTAATGGCTCGTTCGAGATAGAACGAACGCTGTCTTTTTGTTCGACAACGACAGATCCCCGTAATTCTCTTTGACCTAGCTAACCTTGAATCGAACAACATCGCGTCGCATATTGTATCAAGACTTCGAAATAAAAATATAAACCCGAACTATGATAAATAAGAAAACAGCTTTCAACTACGACTTTATGAGATATTTCATTTCGATACGATTACGTTTGGTAATGGCTTGCGAGAGAAATTTCTACGACTCCGTAACGTATTTTAATCGTCGAACTCGGAGAAATTAACCGATGCACAATCGTAACGCAAAAGCCTGCCTCGGTTTACATCCATCTTGGAATGTTAAATATCGATCGAATATCGGTTTGTATCTGTTCTATCGGTTTCCGATTACGGAATAAACAAGAAAATTTGGTAACGACAGATGACGCATAATTTGTGCAGAAACAAGCGGAAACTTGACGCCCCGCCTGTCAACCGAGAAAAAAAATTCCGTACCGCGAGACGCATCAGGTTGGGAATACGTTACGGACATACAATGCCGAAAATTAACGGAGATATTAAATTTCAGAAACCGACACACAACAGATCTTATATATTAATTGAAAAATCTCTATGATCCACGTGCTACGAAATACGTTTTCATAGAACCGGCGTCACCCGGCGACACGCCGTTACCAAACTTTCGACTGAAGGTCGAAGTAAAGCGAATCGCCGGACAAAATTAGCTTTACTAACAAGAGAAAAACGTTTAAAAAGATAAGAAAGCTTGTACTCACCGTTAGCACCAAAATATCCTGGAGAAATCTGTCGAAATACGGATCCCAAGCACTTGCAAACAACACTTCACTCGAGTACGCCGGTCACTGCGCTTGTGCGTTCAAATTCACCATCCTTCAGCGGAGCACTGCTGCCATCTTACGCGCCTAACTGCCAACTGATTTACCCACAAATCCCGTTCGCAAAGGTGGCGGCAACTCTTCCGTGTTTTAAATCTTATCCACATGAAACACGATGATGATTAATTAACGATACTTACACTAATGTATTTGAATAAAACTTGTAATGAAAAAAAAAACGCTTTAAACACAGGTGAAACTTTGAAACATCAAAACTAAAACTGAAAAGAATGGTTTATGAAAACATCCATAACCTTACGTCAACGACTTACACGCGTCACGATTCAAGATGCTGGAAATTTTTACTAACAATAATCCTCTCGACTTGAGCCATTTTTTTTATTTTTTAGTACTGTTGTTACTTGTAAACTTATCAAATGAAATATGTTAACATACCACAGGACACGCGTGAAAAGATTGAAATTTAACTTGGTATAAAATGTTTGGTTGTCATAGAAAACAAAATAGAATCTAACGTATTCGCGTAATTAAATGACTGCATACGTTTAAAAAGGACACGCGTATAAATTCTTTAATTCTTTATTGTAATATTCATAGCTATACCATGAAAACCACATCCATATTCTTTTTCCCATGCCCAAAGTACAAGAAGCCATAATGTGGGCTATTTAATTTATGATAAAATGTCACACCAGGCCAAAAAAGACTGTGTAAAATTACCAATCGTTGCCCAGGTAGAAACTGCAAGTCCCAACATCCTAAGAAAACACTTCATAACACTTCAGAAAAACAAAACAATCGACAATTATAATAACTGTTCTTATTCTAATACCTGGGGGGACATCCAAATCAATTGTATCCAAAAAATCTAACGCGTAATTATAATCGGGCCTGGTAAGCAAATTAGTATTCCACTTTTGTTGGGGTGGACGAGCGTGCAAATAAGATTTTAAATAAGAAGCATCATTAATAGTAAGCCCTTCAAACCCTAAATTTTCGATGCAATCACCATCAGGACACTTGAACCACGCACCACGTGGAACTACTGCAGCATCTTCTCGTATTAATTCCACCGTAGCTGCGAGTCTATCTTCTTCTTTCAATTCTTTAGGAATCGGTCCCTAATATTTGTAAAACTTTACTAATTACCTAAATTATCATCTTTGCAAATGTAATCAACTTACGTCGTAATATTTCTTAGGGTCTTCATTTGGCGGGAATGGAGGATTTACATTGTACACGTTTGTAACTATAGAAGGATCTCCCTCGAATTTGTTAATCGCAAGCGGCGTTAAGAATCGTGCACATTTATTGGCTTTTGGTAGCAACAACCAATTTAATCCATCCGTACTAATTTAAATGTTTCTTTTTTATTTTTAGTTTTCTTTCTGTTTTAATTATGCATATTTAAATAATCTTACCTATAATAATACACTTGACCGTTCATGCAGTCCTTCTCAAAACCATACGCGATGTGATAATCGCTTCGTACTCCGTAGATTTGACCCCAATAGTAACACTTCCGAAAATGGTTTTCCTGTTGCAGTATCAAAAGAGAATATTTTAATAATTGTGAATTTTCTGTTCCTACACATATTCCAGCATAACCGAGCATATCTAAACTGTCCAATAACCAGAAACATTCCATCTTCTTGCGTGCGTTTACTCTCGGTAATAAAATGAATTTTAAAACATTTTGAAAACAATCGAGAATATGGAATGATTTTCACATCTTAAAAAAAGACTTGCATTTAATTCATGCCATAAGAAAAGTGTTTTGAAAATTCCAGTAGATGGATTCAAGTATCACACGATAAAAAGAGATAGAACTATCTCTTCAAAGTTTATGGTTGAGGAACGATAATGTCATCGTCCGAAGAAGAAAATGATCAATTGATGGATCTAGAAGCAATACGCGATGAAATATTAAGCCAGCCACGCAGTGAATGTATGCAAGTAAGTGCTTGGGAGGATGACGATGACGGAGTTGAAACTGAACGTAATGCTAAAGGTTAGATCATGATTTTGGAAGTGTATTGATCATAATCTTCATAATCGATTCGGTAATGTTGTTTCTTTTTATTTATAGAACCGGATGAAAAAGAAATTCTGAATGCAGCTGAAAATGGTGAATTGGATAAAGTAAAGAAGCTGATAACAATAAATCTTGGTCTTTTAGAAGCTACAGACAAGGATGGTTACACTCCGCTGCATAGAGCATGTTATGGAAATCATGTTGAAATTGTGGAGGTACAGACGCGTTACTTTGTAAATTTAATGTTCTCTCAAATAATTGTTTCAAAAATGTAATGGTATTCTGTTTTATTTATAGTATTTAATTCAAGCTGGTGCAAAGATAAATGCAGAGACTCTGGATGGATGGCAACCATTGCATTCTGCATGTTGCTGGAATAATGTTGAATGTGCAGCAGTGTTAATTGCAAATGGAGCAGACATAAATGCTAAGAGCAAAGGTGATCAGACACCTTTACACTTGGTGTCTGCAAGTTCCCATAATTCTCCAGCATTGCAACTCCTTTTACTACATCCAGATACAAATCCGCATATAGTAAATTCAAGCGGGGATACTGCAGAAGATATTGCAAAAAGAACAGGAAAATATTATCCAATGTTTGAAATCATCAGGGATTACTTAAATGAGATTTAAGGTAAGTAGAAGGAACTTTTCTGTTACTTAATAAATTTATTGAATATGTTTATATACACATGTTACAATATTACGAATATAAAAAATTCGTGAAATCAAGAATTTGATTTAAGCGTATCTTTGATATAGTATGGTTAAAATTATAAATATATTAATAACAGAACCTGTACTTCCTCTGTAGGTGCATTATATATTTTAATACAACAGAGTATAAAAATATAGATGTTCTTATATTATTAGAAACATAACAAACTTTTAATAAAAACTTCAATAAAATAATACTTAAAGATTGCTTGATTTTTGTTGCATGGTATGATAAATGTAAATATAATAAGAAACTATTCAGAGTATTAACAGAAAATGTCATAATAGTGTCGTATAAAATCGTATAAAAGGTGACTTTTTTTTTTTTTTTTTTTTGTAAAACACTTATTGATAAAGTAGAAATGGATTTTGAATAGTATTTCAAATAATGTATGAATTTTTATCTACGCATTGAAACAGTATTTTGACTTTTTTTTATTTACAATGATGTTAAATTAACGAATTTTGGTGTACCGTTACTTAAACGTTTCGATCCTTCCCATATAAGGACAGTAAAATCTTCAGTTACTGCATACAAATGATGTTGGTCTAAAGCCCATGCTATCGCAATTACGGGTCCACAACCTTTTATGCCATTTATAATTTCTCTGACTAATCTCAAATCCCAACTGCTCCATAATCTTATCACTCCGTTATCCAATCCCGTCGCAATAACATTGACGGAAACTCCTTCCGGTGCATTGCTATAACACAGTGCTGTTATCCTTCTTCGAGACAAAACAGATCCAACCGGTCGTGCGTTTATAGTAAATATTTTCAATTCGGACTGACCCGAAGAAGCATTTTCACTTGTCCTTGGAATTTCATAAGTAACTGCTATGTCTCCAAGAGTTTCACTGATCGATAATAAACGAATAGGGTAATTCTGGTCACATGGTATGGATCTTATGTATGTCAAACTGCAATGAAAAGATAAAGTTAATAATAATGGTCTATGGATATATTTTTTTTTAGCGTTCATCGATATATATACCTATTTAAATCCCAAATAACGATAATGCCACTTGTATCACCCGTGACAGCTATGCTAAATGCTCGTGAAAGAGATATTGTCGTTACTCTGCTTCTATGAGCTAAGAGCACAGATGCTGGTGCTGAACTGAAGTCAATTTTACTTGGCACAACTGTGTATGTATGCACCGTTATTTTACCAGATAAGTGACCAGCCCAAAGCTGCCCACAATCTGGAGCAGAGTTTAAAATAGTAATCTTGAAAAAGAAAAAAAAAAAAAAAAAAAATTTTACAAAATTATTACATGGTTCTTGATTTGAGAAAAAAGATTTCGGATAATAGCAGTTGCTTACTGGATCAAGACCAGATGACTTAATTAATGGTCTTGGTGGTTGTTCCTTTTTACATTTCAGTCTTGCAATTCCATCTGTACCACCCCATGATACTAGAGCAGCTCCCAATACAGATGTTCCACTTAACATACTAGCACCTAAAAACATTGCATGATCTATCTGTCATAAGTACGAAAATTTTCGAAAATGTTTAATTGTTAAATTGAAAAATATTTACCCTTCTCTTTTGTGTAGCCAAGTAAAAGAGTGGTGTAACTAGGTAATCCAAACACATCACCAGTCATTAAAGGAACTAAAGACGCTAGTGGTGCTCTATGTTTATGTTTCCAACATAAAACTGGTTCATTTCCGGGCGCGCCAACGTAGTTTCCCCATTTGATGCCTATAATCATAGAATCATTTTCAATGTTCAAATTTTGAAAGGAAAAACGTGACTGCAAAATCCAACATACCATCTACACCTTCGATTACTTGTGGCAATGGGTTATGTATCATTGTGTTCCCAAGATTCTGAATTAGTAATGGGTGAGCAGCTCTAAATAATTGCGCTGGTGTCTGGCCATATGTGCGTACCATTGTCTCCCAAGCTTGACGTTCCAAAGGATCTGCTATTTGTTCTACATTGAATCCATAGTAGGTCTAAAAATATAAATTCTTGAATTTCAAGTCAACATTTCAATCAAATATCGCACGAATCTTGATATAAACATACCGCAGGATGAAAAACATTTATAGCTTCCACCGCTGGTCTACCCGTTTGTCTAAATCCGAAAACCAGGTCGATCCAGTAGGGCAAAACTTCTCTAACGACATCAGCTTCTAATGCTGCTCTGTGAGCAAGAATAAAAAGTCGTGCATCACCTCCACACCATTTTGGTAATTCGACATCTCCTACCCGATTACCATTCTGTCGAATACCAAAGTTAAATCCTAAAAGAAACCTTGATGAACACCGATTGAACATTATTGTTGAGATTTGGGTATAATAAAGTATATTACCTTCGGAGTTCAATAAGAATTCAGGTAAATAGAAAAATTCAGGTATTAACTCTTTTACGTCGGTCGTTGAATCGCAACTAGTTAATCTCCATGTGGTAGCCAGCGCGTGAAATGTTCGATCAGGAATGTCAAAATTGTCGTCTTTAAAATAAAAGTTGATTTAATTAAAATAAAACCTTGATGAATTAATACATATACGTGTACATATATCTGAAAAATAGGATATGTCATTTACCTTGATAACATAAAAACATACTGGTGAATGGTGGTAATCGTACCAAAAAGTGAAGTACCGTTCCCGAATTACTATAATGTGATCCGTAATGGAATGGTTCTTGATTTAGAGCAATTAAGTTTAATCCTTCTGATAAAGCTTGCTTAAGATACTAAAACAAAGTTACGAGTAGCATATTAATATGACGTGTTCGATCAGAGAAACTATCTAAAGATAATTAAAATCCTTACATTATAATTATTTATATAATGTTGCTCATTTTTCTTATCCTGCACAGCCATAGGACGTTTGAAATTTCTAAAACAAAAAAAAAAAAATTGCATTATTGCTTTTTCATTCGTATTTTTTATTCTTCACGCGGTACTTACCTGTAAATTTTTGGATTATTTAGATCGATCTTTTCGTTTGTATAATCTGCTAGCACAAATGGGAACACAGGGTATTGCATTAGATCATTGTAGGAACGACCAGCTAATTTGTTTAAACAAGTTATATATTCCCAATTCGTTAAAGCTCCGCTTCTCCACAAAGTGATAGCTTCGTTTAGATCATCACCAGGTATTCGTCTTGGTAAATTGCAAGCAGACAATTCAGTTACAAATTCGTCTCTTTCCTATGAATTAAATATTGTTATAAATTTGTACTTAATACTTGCACATTTTTTTTTTTTTCACATTAATGCATACCTTTGAGGAATTAAATGCAAGTAAATAAGTTCTTCCAGTAATGAGAAAAATTTCAATAGCCCGTTCTTGAAGTTGATATCTTCTTCTATGCAGCTCTCGAATATCCTCGAGATGCCAAGCTGTTCCACCTACCATAGCTAAATCCAAACCGCCTAAAGCTATCTGTAATTCGAACATAACCGATTAAATTACAATAATCTATTTTATAACGATAAAGAAAAAAAATTGACAAATTCATACATCCGTGTGTAGTGGCACATCAGGTTTATCAGGAACAAAGTAAAGACAAGTTTCACCGATGAGAACCTCGCCAGCTAATTCAGCTCTAGGCGTAACTACTTTGGCTTGAGACATTTTACGTATTCTTTCGCTAGTGTGTAGCCGCTCAATTAATGCTGAAGCGTTTGCGTCTTGCCGATCAGTCATAAACAAGTAAGATAAAGGTGCTTCATATTTCACGGCATCTAATTTATCTTGATATTCAGTCATGAAAAATCTTTTATCAATATTTAAGTGACATCGTTGAAGTCGTATTCTGACTCTAGCTGGACCTTCTGTTGGGTCCAGTTCCCAACTTCTTGGATAACTTTCTGGAAAGTGCCATGCGGCCCTCTCGTGGGTTAAACGACGAGCCAAATCTCTCCATTTAGCAATCGCTTGTGCTTCCAATGCTCTCGAATGTTTCAGTCTTTCCATTAATATTTTACGTTCTTGATTTTGTTCCTCTACAACTGTACGCGTTATAGTCATAGCACTTTCTGTTAGCTGTTTAGCAAGTACATCGAACCTATTGGCGATCCTGAGAGAAAAACATTTTATAGAATATAAATGTAAATTGACAAAGCACAAAAAACATGAAATCCTCCTCTCTTTTGTTTACCTCTGAATTGCTGGAAGATTGTTATCAATCCATATGTCCCGATCTCTCATCAATTCTCGTCTTAACAGTGCTAGTTCTTCGTTCCATATACCAGGACTAGCTTGTTCTATTCCTTTTGCCAAATCCCATATGGACAGCGCTTCTTTCAATTCTGCGCATATTCTTGCATCAGCACTGGGTATTTCATCCCGTCTTTGCAAAAGATCCCAAAAGAACACGGTAAATTTTTGTTCTACCTAACGCATAAACACATTCATAGTTGTACAGCGAAAAAAATGGAAGATGAAAAAATACGTAATGATTAATGGGTTTACCTGTGGATGGACTTCTAAAAGAGAGGATAGAATTTCGCGAGCTTTCGGTTCTTCCATGAGTGACCTGACAGCAAAAATTCTGGTATTGTTACTTTGGTGGGGTCCAAGTAACCACACCATTATTTTAGCTGTGTATTTTCTTAAAGAATGTCTCGTAGACCATCCGCTGCTCCAATGATTTTTCTTCTCTAACGGATTACAGAAACCATGTAAGAGAATCGAGAACAATCTTTTGGTCAGCTGTAACTCGTTCCCGGATGGTGATTCATCAGCCGCGGTGATAAATTCAACGGCACGCATTAAAATAATACGGAATCGATCGAGTAATTCTCCTTTGCCTGGTTCACGCAAAATTGCGATGGAAGGTGCATGCAAACTAGTGTAACTGGACGACCGAGAGCCATGATCGCTTTGATCGCTGGATGTTGTGAAAACTGAAGTTATATGAGATGCTGAAGCGAGATACGATGCTGTGCTACGTAACCGGAAACCCGACTGATTCGAGACTTTTGTTGCGAGCACATCGAGTTCTCCGTCGAAGAGTGCAACTTGGGCGTCCCTCACGATCGACACACAAGTTCTATTCTTAGTGCAATGGGATTTTTCTTTCAGTTCCATATGATTTAATATTAAATGCAAGTCTAGAACAGCTTGCATTTGATGACTTCCTGGAGACTCTAAGAGTTTCGTGGCAATAGCAACGAGAAGGACATGGATGTCCCGGTAAAGAGACGTGGAACCACCTTTGTGAGCTCCTCCAACTAATGCTTGCACCAGTGATTCGATTAAGCCTTGTTCTAAAAGCATCCTTAGCGCACTGGGATTCTGTAATTACAGCCTTATTTATTATTTTTATTTTATTTTATTTTTTTTTTTTTCCCGTTTAAAAGGCAACGCTGCAATGTGTTACTGTACCTTTGCAATGATGTCAGTGATAAAAGACACTATCGGTCTGGCTACGTTTGGTTCGGTAGCTGCTGCTTTCGCTATCATCGCCATTAACGGAGGCATCGCGGCCAGTGTTGGTCCTCTTAAAGCTAAATTCTCTAAAGCAACCACCAATGGTTCACTTCCAGGATATAACGCTATTTGATTGGCTAAATGCATAAAGTACTTTTGTTTTATTAATCTGTTAACTTCTTCGTCACTGGCACGTTGTAAATATGTTTGGACGACCTGTAAAATGATTACATGTATGTATAATATATGGATTAGGATAAAATTTCAATATTTTATTGAACTTCTGGTACCTTGATCAATGCTGTTCGAACTCTAGTGTCGGGATTATTAGCCAATACAAGTAAGAGTTCAGCTCTTAGAACATGTTTCAGTACCGAGCCAACTTGGCTATCAGGTAAAACTCTAACTGCATCTCGAAGCAGCAACAAAAGTCCTTCACAAACTAGGCCTTGACAAGCTCTTCTTTCATCTGTCCATGTTGGTTGTCTTTCCTGCATATAATATCATTATCGGTAGCAGAGTATTGTTTAACAGATGAAATAAAAATTATTTCAAGCTTACATTACTGAGAGGATTAGACCCATCACTAGCCGCAATTCCAGAGTCTTCTCCGGCACTAGTATCTTGAGGAGGTCCATTTCGACGTTCCTTCCGTTTTGGTATTCTATTTTTTTGAATCTGTAAAAGTGATCACATACATATATTATAATCGTTACCGAACTTTTACATAACGCGAACGTACAATTACTAACCTGTGCATTTGTTAAACCCTTGCTCAATTTGCTATTCTCTAGAGTTCCTATAGATTCATCAGATGAACTAGAAGTTACCGTGTTGCTGACTTTCACGACTTTTTTTTCACCGATTGGTGGCAACAAGAAGTATATATTATGTCTCGAATGAGTGATGTAAGTTTCTGATGCTTGATGAACAAGAACTAAGTAATCTGTAATGGCTACTAAATGAGCAAATTCAGGAGGAGCTCCCATTAGTGCTCTTATTAATTCAACCACGGCAGTTCCGGTTGTAGAATCGAGTACAGCGCCCAACTCTTCGTACATAAAATGCTCCTATGAAATATAAAAGAATCAGTGAAATTATCTTCATGTTAGCACATGTAATTATATACTAACAAAGTAAAATCCACTTACCTTGCACAGAGTTAAAATCGTGTCAACAATTCCTACTCTGTTCAATTGAGATGCATTAAATTCACGCTGTGAATGCTGATCTCTCAACAGCAATAACAATGCTTGCAATAGCAAATTTAACGTATCATGTTTCGCCCACGTTCTCCACGCAGTCAGTGCACCTTTGATCGATTCAGGATCCGTGATGACAGCTTCGCAATTTTGTGAGACCGAATGATTGCCGCTGCCGATATCTTTTATTAGGATCGAACTATCACAAGCTGCATCTAACATTGCTTTCAGAATATGTCTACCTGCGTGGCACCGTGGCGATTCTAGAATGCGTAGGATTAAAGATGTTCCACCTTCGGATCGATACTGATTTAAAAGTTCGGAATCATTATTTATTAAGTGGAGAACTATCGAAAGAGCTAATGCTTGTTCTTCCTCGGTCGAGTTTAATTCGACTACCTGTATAGGATCAATCCTTTTTAGTAGTTATCAGATGTTTAATATAATTTTGGATATAAAATTTATTTTATACATAGTCGTGCTTACTCTTGCGAACAGATATAAAAATATGGGTACACCACCCACTAGGATAGCAGCGGGTACAAGACCCCTGTACTGTTGGCATTCTAATCGAACGGACAATATCGGTGCCACAGACAAAGGTGGTTGTTGCGAAACTCTATGTTCCGGTGCAGAAACGACCCTAAAACCTGGTTGACCCGGAAATAGATTTCTTACCACAGCTATAAATAGGAAAATAAATGCTATAAATTACGAATGAATTGCTATACAAGGCAAAAGTTAGAGAACCTACCAGCAGGGTTCGCAATAGCTTGAGGATACAAATGAACGATATTGGGATTTTGTGCTTCGTAACTGAGCAACAGATTGTCTTGCAGTTCACCTAAATGAGAATTTGTAGCATCCATAACCGCGTCCCAATCAATTTTTGTATCAGATACTTTGGTCTCCACAGCGCGCCTTAAATACGTTCCTCCGTATGACTTTCGTCGACTCGTATCAAATTTGCCACCCTCTGTATTAGACGCAGACGTAATCAAGTGAATCTAAAATAAAAATAGCAAATGTACGGAGCTTAATGCTTACCAAATCTTATTTCTCGAACACCATCTAAAGCTCCAGACGCAATTAGCGGTGCGAAATCTGGCTTCTCCGTATTTAAAATACATTCAGCAAGATTAGTGTAATTAGGTCCAAGACTTGCCAGATACAGTGCTCTCTCCTTCGTAAATACTGGACACCTGTAAGTTTAATTGTCACCGATAGGCATACGTAACACGGTAATTAATTGCTAGTTTAATGTCACGTGAAGGAAATGCACACCTGAATACCATTAAGTTTCCAAGATACCAAGCACCGATGTTGCTTGATCCGACTTGGCCTAATAGAACGCATGTAGTTCCAGGTTTTCTCACTAATAGACCATCGAATGGTAATTGTGCGTTGATTTCTCTCCAGCCATCTACCCAAAGGACAACCTCAACAACGGCGCTACGTTTGTTTAAAACTGTGTCTTTGAAATTCAGTGACAAATGATGCCATCGACCAGAGGGAAGCATACCAGTTACCGATGTTTCAGATATTGTTCGGTTCGTTTTATCATCTGGCCGGGTTAATCGTAAAATCAATTTATCTGAAACAGAAAAATACAATATACACATTTCTGTAATTAGCATTTTAAAAAATAAACGTATTTAGTTACCTGATTTAAGATCCAACCATGTTTCAAAAACCAGCGATTCAAATCCGATAGACATCAAGTGGACAATGGACGTTGGCGTAGGTGGAGATGTCGAACCTGCTACGACTGGTGTACCCAAGAAAAGATCAGACATCGATTGGTCTTTCCACGATAATTTGAAGAGCATGCGTTCGATAAAAAAATAACAAACTTATTGCTACACGTTGATATACGTACGTAAGAAACGTTCCAACGACTCGTTCAAGTTAAAACATTAATTGCGTATGGTTAAACGAATTTATAACATGTTATTTTACAGGAAACGTTGCTTTACCAACCTTCTCGGCTCCAGTTATCAGATAAGATGCCCCAGTCTGACAAACTTTCATTGTCTGAATCTGGCATTGGTGATGTGTTAATCAATATTCCTTTGCCATTAATAGGTAATCCTCTTTCAACTCTCAGCCACATTGAAACGGAGCAACCTTGCAACCAAACTGGCCAAGCCAGTTCAGGGCCGATTGGTAAGCACGTTGCATGCACGGACCATGGACTGCATATACCCGATGCGAAATGTCGCTTCCGAAAGTTGTTTACAAGATTCTCGGCCTTCTCTAAGTTTTTGTACTCTTGCGATTGAGCTTTTGAGAATATCTTTGCCTCAGCCATTACGGGGAATGACAGAATGAAATTGGGTTGAGGGCGTGCTACTAGGACAAGGTGGTAAAGTGGTTGCAATAGCGATAAAAGCGGAGGTGCGTCGACTTTGAACAGAGACAAGTATGTGACTAATTCTGATGGTGAGATGGATTGTGTCGCCAATAAAGTAAACACTTCTAAAATAGCGTGTTGCAGATCTGAAACATTTTATTACATAATGTTAAGAGGAAAATTCGATAAAAGTTAAATATGTAATTAACTTACCTTGATATTGAGTATCCCTGCTAGTGAATATATCTCTAAAACCGTTTAAAATTTTTGTGATCACGCCTGAGCCAGCTAGAGCGGCACAGCTTGAGGCGCTCTCTCTGCAAGTAACTGCAACTTTCCTCAAACCAGCGGTTATGATAGATGCCCTATCGGTATCCAAACCTCTGTGGAAAAATATTCCATGTTAACAGTTATTGCAACACCTTCTACACTATCCAAACACTTACTGTTCACTGAAATGAATTAACAGGTCTACTGCCAAGGAGCACAAGGCAGGATGTGCATTAGCATGACCTCTAGGTTCGAGCACAGGTCCTAATGAATTACTTCTTTTCACACTGTTATTGCGAGGACTTCGTCCCGGTATTTCTACATCGGCCTCATAACCATCATCAGCAGTCACGTATTCACCTGTGCTACTGTCATCCGCTGCACAATCCGGCATGGCGTCTAACGTCATAGTTGGTAACTGATATCAAGAAAGGGAACACTGTAAGTATTATAATTAAAGAAATCAATTTTTTGTGAAAGAAAATAGAAATGAAAGAAATTGTACCCTTGGTCGGGTATATTGCGGTACAGTTTCTTCTTGAGCTGGCTTTAGCATGGACACTTTCAATAAAGCTTCTATAATGATAGCCAATCCACGACCCAGTTTCACGCCTGCTTCCATCAATGCTCTGCCCAATTCCATGATTACGTCGCAGTCACCTGTATTAACGTTTTTATATATTACATCTACCAACAATGTAACAATAATAAAAACCCATCGACGTATCAGCAAGGAAATATTCTATGATTCTTGGAAATAGCTGCTCTACTAACAGCGTGGACAGTTCGAGATGTTTACCGATGACAAACATTCTGTGAACTGTTTTCACGTCGACTGAATTCGCGCAGCTTATTAGGATCTTAATCCGCAGCTGTGCGCGACGGAAGAAGTACGTGTAGGACAGAAACGTACTCGAAATGCTTATGATTCACGGCTCGTTATATAAAAGGCACTTACACAACGGGGATGTCAAGCAGCACGTGAGTAAAGCCTCGAAGAGTCTGTGCGCTGATTTATTGGAATCTAAAAAAAAAAGAAAAAAAGAAAAAAAGAAAAGAGGGCAAAGGTGTACATATGTATAAATCCAGATATTCTTTCTACACTATACGGTGCAGTTTGTTCTACGTACCTGCGATGGTGTCCGTGGAGATAAGTACGGCCAACGTTTTGAACAGTTGCAGAGACTTCTGGGACACGGAGTGGAAGGATAGTTTCGTGCGAAATTTTGGACTACAAAGAGCAACACCAGCGGCGGCTCTCCAAGCTGCGCTGGCTTGATAAAGATTTATTCTTTTGCCAGGATCCGCTTCGTTATCGGTATCTGGACAAGATGCAGTCACTTCAGAATTGTCGAATACTTCCGGAAAACAAGAAATCGTATCGATCGATCCTTCCAATTCGCTTTGATCTGCCGAAGCATCGTTCTCCACGATAGTTTCTTCGGTTGTTTTATCTTCCATACTTTGATCGCTCATCTCTGTGGTAGAAATTTGATCGGATGGCAGATCCCCCCGTTTTCCTTCGCTAGAACCATCTGGTGTATCTTCCAAAGCACGTAACAACTCTGTGGTTTCCTTTTCAAGAGAATCGAACAGAGATTTAAGCGCAGACTTTTCTATGTTCCCGAGATTCGCCTCTATAGAACTCGTCTTCCAGATCTCGATAATGACAGTGACCTCCAGCAGGGCGTAAACGGTCCGAGTGAAGGCTGTGTCCGTTATCAAAGCCAAAACTTCTTCCAACCCGTTGATCTCCGTGAACCCTTCGCATATTTGAGTGTTTACGATCAAACAGGTCATGGCGGAGAGACAGGACTGAATGAGAAACTTGGCGGTAACGTTGCCCTTGTCGGCCGTGTAACAGCTCTTAGCTTTCAGGAAGGTCGGGTAGAGCACCTTCAAGAGCAACTCCTTTCTGATATGAAACTTAGAGGAGGGTGCTATTTTCAGCAAGTGTGCCATTATGATGTAGCATAGTTTTGGATCGTCTAGCGTCAACAGGTCTGCGTACAACTCTAAAAAATCCCAAGAAAATGACACAGGTCTGTCGCAGGTAGAACATGTATCGGATTCCGAGTATGCAGCGAGCTCCTTGTAGAACGTACGCTCGAGAAATGCGACGGCTGGAGCGTACGTTGCTGGATCGTGTCTCTCCAACAAGAACGATACAATGCTGGTCATGAGTGTTCTCGGTGGAAAACAGCAACAAGTGCCGGCTGCTGTCGAAACTTTGATCAATCGAATCTGTAGCTCGGTAGCGAAAGGATGAGACTGCTTCAGCAGATTAGCGAGTGTCATAAACAGAGAGGAAATGCAACAAGCCTGTTTCGTAACAGTGCCGACCATCGGCTGGGTGTAAGCTGCCCCAAATACATCCGAATGATGATGAATCTGTATTTTATTGACACAGGATTTGTGTTTTGCTCGGTTGCAGTTTGTCGTATGAGAAATATCGCGTCGAACGGATTTCAAACCGCTCGTCAGTGCACCTATCATATCAATGACCTTTCTGGCGCGGATTACCGACCTCGCTGGATCAACGCTCGGTAGGTCAACAATCGCGAATACGGTTCGCTCGACCAGCTTTCCATCTTGGCTTTCGGTAAACAATTGAAACAATTCCAAGAAATCGGACAGCTTCTCGAGCGTGGTGCCCTGTCGATGTAGCAAACAATAGAGGAAAGTGACGATTCCGTAGATTGTGGCGAAGATGAACTCTTGAAGAAGCGAGCCTTCTTCCGGTGAGAAGACGTTCATGGGTTTGCTGCAAGCATCTTCGAGCAATCTCAGAGTCATGGGCAGTAATCCATTGTGAATGACGGCGGTGGTAGGCTCGTTGGCCCTTAACACTCGTTCCAACGCGGTGAGCATCAGCCTGGCAGCCGCTGCTTTCAAGGTGGCACATTCGGTACCGGTTAAACCGGTGCAGTCGATACCGAACTGAAGGGACCAAAGGGTGTCAAGTGCGAATTTTAGAACTTGCACAGCGGGTGTTTGCTTGGCTGGAGTATCATAGTCTCGTAGTCCCTGAAGCAGTTGGATGATCAACAAGCTGGCCTCAAAGTTGCTGATCCTAGCGTCCAGAACTTGCTTGATCCTCTCATCCACGTAATCATTCGAGGTTTTCTTGGCTGGCCGCGCGGGCAATTCGTAGAGGGCCGCTTGCCATTTTTGTTCCTCGTCGCTTCTGACGACGGACGTGAAGTACTCAAAGTCCATAGGATTCAGACGGATCTTCAGCGTGAGGGATCGTGCCTGATCGATACCGTCTGTCAGCAATTCGGACTCGCTGCTCGCGCTTTCCGGCGTGTTGCGACGCGCTTCGAACCCGCCAAACGATCTTTGTCTATGCTGGACCGGCACCTTGGCACCGATACTTTGTCCACGAGCTGTTCTTCTTCGCGACGGTACATTGCCCTCGTGGAGAACACCGTTCCGACCAGACTTTGTCGATCTTCGCCTCGCGTGCGGCACGATATCTACCGTGTCGACGGTATCGTCGTTGCAGTAGAATTTTACATAAGGATTCCGCTCTTCGGCAACGCTCGACGAATTGGTGGAAGCCGGCTTGTTAGCGTCCTCTTGAACAGCTACCGGATACAGGGCGACCAAAAGAGCTACCAGCTCTCGTGCGCAAGAAAGACCTCGTACGCCGAGAAATTGTAAAACCGCCAGGCAACGCCAACCACGATCTTCGCACAGATACCTCTTCAAACCGATCAGTTCGTCACCGTTGATCCTCTTCGAGCACAATTTGTGAACGTCCGAAAGTAACTCGCAAGCTACAAGAGTAGACACACCTCCTCCACCGGTTGAACTGTAATGAATATTTCCATATTGCGTCTTACTTTTATAGCCTTATCTTATCCATCAAACGAGGTCCCGTTATCATTTTATTATCAGTCTGCCCGATAGTTGACCATTGTGTTTGAACGTTCACGTTTGCATGGAATATTATTTTCAGTGGGTAACGCGGTATCTTCGTTGGAAGGTTTTAGGTAGGAAACTTTCGTGAAGAAAATTTTTAATCTTTGTGCCGGATAGTGATACCAACGCGTCCATCGGAGACTTGGAAATATTTTCTGGTATGTTTCCTTTGATTTCCTTCTTTTTCGCATTTAAGTATCAAGGGGAGAATCGAGTGGCAAACCAAAAGGCGAGAACGGAATGGTGAAAGGTAAAAATGAATTAGGAAAATCGAACGTGATAGCGTCGAAACCACAGCTACGAGATCGTATTTTCATTTCATACTGCGGTCAACGATCGCTTCTCCGTCGTGACAACAAAGACTAAAATATCTTGGAAGCTTTTGCTTTTTTCACACGTCGCGTCGATCGTCTTAATTTAATAGAAGCAGCCATAAATTACTAAACATATTATGGATTAATTTCTTTTTTTTTTTAATCTGATTCTCCAGTTTGCTATCTAAATTGATTAGTGTAAAAACTTACCAAAACGATATGGCATCTTTCACGTCTCGGCCTTCTTTCACTTGGGCAAGCAGTTCGGCAAGAAACACGTCCAACCACGATGATTCCTATATATAAAAGAAAATAGAAGAGAAAACATAACTGTTTTGTCTAAAAGTTTTACATTCTTTATCTGCTGGCAAATTGGATCAGAATAAATGAAGAGAGAAAAAGATGAAGGATAATCGGTAGGCGTAATTCGGGGTTTCGTCAGCGTTCACGAAATAATAAATTAATATAGCCCACGTAAATACGAATAATGTAACTGTGTGTTCTTTTTTTAGCAGTGCCATGCTTGTTTCGGACTTGATAGTGTAACAAGAAAAACAACTCGTTACGACAGAGATTACGGACACAAGACGAGGAAATAGTTGATACAGAGTTCCGAACTGGATAAAAAAGAACAAAGATATTGTTTTCTTTCGTTTTCTTTCGTTTTCTTTCGAACTGCAACCCGATTATTGCACGTGTCGTAGTGTAAACGATAAAATAATCGACGCGATACAAGGCATTAACCAACAGCCGAAAAAACACACAGAGGCCAAAAGTTCGCGAGTACCATCTCGCCTTTGGTGAATTATAATTTTATAATAATTAAGATTTAACCCTTTTCTCGCGGAAGACGAAAAAGAAAATTGTTATTTACCGACCGGCAATCGTATCGTGTTCGTTCAATGCGTAAATACCTACCATGATTCACACGGAAAACAACCGCAAACAGAACGTTTCAAGCATTGATTGTACAGTAGTTTGTGTCAACTTTGACAAGAATACAATATCAACCGTACAAACTGATAACAAAAACAAAAATATATATATATATATATGTATATGGTTCAAAGCGTTGCAATCGAATGACATAATCACCCATGTGGAAAGATATTCTATCAGTTAATAATTTCTTCTTTTTCTTTTTTTATTAATCTTCATAAAAAGTAAACGACTGCCAGCTTACGGATGCTCTAAAATGTTCCTTACGTTGAACGAATTTAGTCTGCGATTATTTTAACGCGAACATGCGATGAAATCAATACCATTTACGTTGCACGGTACCTACAACAGGATCTCGTATTATTTCGATCCTCGTGGCAAAGTATCGACAAACATGTTACGCCTGACTTGTAAGTCATCCCGACGAGTAAAGTTGTGTTCGATTCGTGAGAGAACCATTCGACGACGATTATTACGAAATCCTACATTGCTAGACACGGTAAAAGACACGTTATTCGTTAATTACCTTGGATTTCCATACTCGTATAGTTTACACAAATTGCATCGCACAATCGGATTTGTACAGGTAGATAGTTTAGTTTGAATAAAATTTGATTGAGATTGACGCAAACCTCGATACTTAATGGTGCAACCAAATCTAGCTAATGTTGATAACTTAATCGAATTATCGACTTTTTGCTTCTTCATAATTTCAGCCTATTTTGGTAACTTGTAGAACAATAAAGCTTACAGATACTGTCGACTAAGCGCAATATATTCTGAACCTTACCCGAGCAAAATTAATCAACAAAGTGGAAAATTCTGTAAATTAAGCTGAATACGTAAACAAGATTATCAATTCAGTGTATTCGGCAAATTTTGTATACGTAAATCAATTTGTGTAAATGGCACGAGCGTGTAAAGCCAGGTTTAAACTCCAACGCGAAAGGAAGAACGTTAAGGTAAAATGAACGTGTGTGGAAGTTGCAGCAGCTAATAGAAATCTTCTGCATTCTTCGATATCAAGTCAAATGAAAGATTTAGCACAATATAAAGGCGTGGAAAAAAGTAGAAAGTATCGTAAAAGATGAGGATGCGGTTCGCGTGATTCTGTAAATTCCAAGGTCCACAAGAGAGATCGTTGTACCTCGTAACTCTGCGGCTCGGCACGAATGTAACGATCCCATAAAATCTGCAGCTTGCTCGTCGAAGCCGAAGACATTCCTAAACGGTCCTCGTACTCCTTCTCGTCGTCTTCCTCCCTGTCCTCGGTTCTTAGTCGCGTGTCCTCCTCATAGCTCGGCAACTCGTCGAAACTGAACCACGGATAGAGACTGGTGTCCTCGGTTAGACTTCGAGGATCACCGCCAGGGCACGTAGCTACTCGATCACCTGAAAGATCGATCTGCTAATGTGTATCGTCCAGTGAACGGAGGACACCTTTGTGATGCACGGCATTCGATGGTAAATGAAACGTATCGTGTCGCGTTGCGATCTTCGCTACACAGAAGAACAATAAATAATCCAAGGAGAGTCGCGTCACGTCGGCTCCTCCTCGCGTACCAATCGCGGCCGTGTGTACCACACCGTGTGTCTCTCGGTACGCGTTTATGTGTCGATCGACTACAGCTTACATAACATCCCCACAAGTCCACGACAGACCAGTCGTTCCAGCGTTCCACCGCGAGAAGCCTGAAAGCTTCTCTGGAGCGACGAAGAGGCCAGAAAGGTAGAGCAGTAACCCCGTATTCATAGAGCAAGAGCAGCGGCGAACGTGGCCAGCACCGGCAGCATCGCGGCCACCAACACCACTGGGACACACTAGCGGTGACACAGTTGGTTAGCTGCTTGCTAACGCGCCACAACAATGCAAGAGTAACCCGGGTCTACACCAGCATCGGGGCTAACCGCTTATCAGTAGATTTTACTCTCTCTCATGCCATACGATTCGTGCTGTCTGTCTCCTCCTTATCGCTTCTTCTCGAGCTTGCGACGCGATTCGTTCGTTCTTATACCTCTTATACCAAAAATCCCTCAATACCGATACTCTCTATTTTTATTTTGCTTCGCAACTTTCTTCTTTGCTCGTGATAATCCGTGCGTCAATGTACCGGAACTGACATCCCTGGTCATGGGTATCGTCTCACCGTATCTCCCAAAGAAACGACCAGGAAGAACGTTTGATACACGTTGAGACCACCACCGAGTTCACCACCATCGAGGATCGCGACCTCTTTGACTGACTGATCGATCGATCGGTTCCGCTCGGTTAACGATGATTTACGAGCTTCCTTCTATTCTGACTTTTTACTATGATCTGAAAGAGGCGGTGGTCATTGATCCTGCAACCCTCGCAACTTTGTATCCGAATCGACGATACTGTGGCAGAGAATATTCACATAAAATTACTTCACAAGGTTCTCCGATGCTTTCTAACTGCAACAGTATGGCTCGTGAAAGATATCGATGAGAATAAGGTCACGATTAGAGATGTTAAATCGCCGGCAGAGACGGACGCGTTGACAAGCACAAGTAGCGTAAAAGGCTATTTCGCCGGCTGATTTAGCCGAGTCTTCGCATCGAGATCCACGTACTTACTAACTGTCTACGACACGATATAACGGAAGGGGGCAAGCTAACGAGACGAGCCTCCCGTGGGTCAAACGAGGCCTCCAATCGGCTTCTTTCTTCGATGAAAACTTATGATTCACCCATTGCCAATGTCTTCCTCCCCTGTGTCTCGATGGGAAAGCAAAAATAAAAGAAAAGAGAAGGGTAAATGTAAGTACCTTTCTCGACTGTTCGATTCGATGAACCAACCCCTTGTTCGAACAGGTATACGACCATTAGTCAGTCACGTAGTAGCAAAACGATGAACCGGCTGACTGTCACGTACTATATTATCTTCCTAAGAAACGTAAGAAATGTAAATAAAACAGTCTGAATATTGTATAATACAGTACGATTTCGCGGGATTTCATAACAGACGAGAAACGATGTAACATTACGAAATTTTACGCTGCTATCTTTGTTGAAATTATATTATGCACCGTGTGCGTACGTGCATGCGTGCATACGAGTACATACACGTTAAGTACGATGAAATCTGTATGTGCACAATGATCGAACGAACCAGTAATATTATAATTATCGGTTTCAAATGATGTTTCCTCCCCCACCTAACAGCGGCAGCAGCAAGCAGCTAGCTCCCTTAGCAAACAATGATAACCGCGAACACGTGCAAACAATTGAAAACAGTTTCAGTAGGCAGCAGCCGTGCAGCCGTAATTGTCGATCAATCTTTGACTCGTATTGTGCTGCGTGATTATCTTAATAGAGCTCTACCCCACCGTTCTTTAATTAGCCTCGGCTCGGCAGTGCGATAATGATGTTCCAGCCGCGTCTTCTTCTTCTTCTTCTTCTTCTTCGCGAAAAACCAATCGATATTTGTCCCGCGTGTGTCGAGTGAAAGAAAGAAGTAGACTGTAACGTGATATTCAACGAGCATAGATAAGGATTGCGTTAAAAAAAGTGTCCGTGTTGCATTTTTCTCGAGTGAGCGACTACTTTTGGAGGTGAACCGGTTTGTGCAGCCCGCAAATCTAAAAAAAAAAAAAAAAAAAAAAATATATATAGATTCGCTAAAATTAGCCTTGATTGTTGATGGTAATGTATGTACATATAATGACGTTCGTTCGAACGTTCACGTGTGTTTCTTGGTAAACTCTTCACCGTTAAGATTCATGTCTTACCAATACGTATCAAGCTTCCACCTTATCTTGGCCTTGACTTTTATTGTTTATCTTGATTGAAGAACGGTTCTAGAAAGTACATATTTCCATATAGTATCCTTGATCATGCTTTTCCTTTAATTAATTAATTCCAAAGTAGAATTCATTCGCGAATTCACCAATATTTCGCTTATCGTTCTTGAACATTTTCAATAACTTAACTGATTTTATGTAATTCAAACGAAAGCGTTGTATGACAAACAACAAACAGTAAACTTAGATAATAGTTGACCTTCGATGTTCCTTGTACAATGTCGACGATTTAAAATACTTTAACTTTTTCTTTTAATAATTTTTTTCTACTTAAAACGATACGTATTTTCAATACGTGCCATGTTCCCGCCATTTTTCTCGCATTTGCGATCTCATGCGCAACGAGGTATCATGGCAAATGTCAAAAACGAGACCGTAATGTTTTTTAAAAAAGTACAAACAATTCTATAAATCACTTGTACGAAATATCCATTACCTGAGGTATGTCGTCCGAATGAAAATGGATGCAAGAACTGTTAACAATTCGTCACAATTTTTGGTTATTACAATAACAACATTGACACCATTATGTTTTTCTTTATACATATACGAAGCACGTACGATAACCGCTATTGGACACTGGAAGCGAACACTGTTATTCTAGTCTTCCAAACGATTTTTGCGCCATTTTCAAAAAATTATCAGGAACACATATTTTCTTTTTTAACAAAAATATGTAACACAAAACGTGTGTGTCAAGCTACGAAAATATTTCACCGTGTTGGTTAACTTTGTAACTAAACAAGCTAGTCAATTGATCGATTCACGTCACCTTAAAGACATTTCTCTTGAAAAAATATTAATTTATACTAAAATAATAACTTTTCTCGAAAGAAAATATTTTCTGGAAGTTAATAAATAATCCGAAATTTTATAATGGTTTTTTAATTAACATCCACTACCTTAAATGGTGCTGCCACCTGCCCTCACCCGCGACATTTTCAAGAATCATTAGATTGAAATTTTACATTAGTATGATCACTGACGTTCCATGGAACGTTCATAACCTCGATACAATTTGTTGTTCCTTTGATTCTCCATGCAGGTCTAAACATATTTCTTTAACATACAATTATATCAATACAAAATGACTGTGTGGGAGAGACTGCGGAATCCCTGTGGTTGGAGGGCCGGTGCTAAACAAATTTCAGTCGATGCGATGATACCGATTTTTGCGGTCCCAACATTGGCGGTGATTGCCGCACAGACGGTGTTATGTACTATAATTATATTTGTTGCAACACCGATATTGGTGTATTATTTGCATCACAATTTTCTGAGGTTCTTACTACGTACTAAATTCTTTTTAATGTGGACAATCACAAGTGTCATCATGTTGATGCTTATCTTTGAAATGAGTGTTGTACCATTGTTAGAGATCTTACCAGAGGAAAATTTGGTGTTTATTGTCTGCGTGGTGGGCGGTATATGGTGTGGCTATATGACTAGACTAAATGCGGATTCTGCTACTCAGGAAAGTACTTTATCCCATGGCTTAGAGCTTGGAGAAGGAAGCGGAGAGCTTTGCATTACGTGTAGGAGAAGAGCACCTCCTAAAGCTCATCATTGTAGAATGTGTCAAACTTGTATTCTTAATAGGGAATATCATTGCAAATGGTATAGTTCAGTTTGCGGAACATTTAATTTTTATCTTATCCGTTAGCAGGGTACATTGTGGATATATTTTGTATTTTAGGTTGGATTGTTGTATAGGTTCCAGCAACTTGAGATGGTATCTGGGATGTTTATTCTTCTCAGCTGTAGCTTTCATCTATGGTTCCAACTTAACTATGACTAGCGTTTGCCATCCTTTTATACTTATCGGCACTATTCTTTTACCAGATGATTGCAGCGATGTGTATCATCAACTGGAGTATGTATCTTTTAATAGATATTTTGTGTTAAGTGTCATTAATTAATAACGAATACGCTTGAATGATATCGCAAGTATAATATTATACTTGGGGGAAATACAACACTTTCCATTATTAAGACTGAAAACTAAACTGGAAAGATACAGAGGATCTACAATACAAACTTTAATAATCGCAAGATACTGATAATTGTTGAGACTCGTGTTAACGTCATAAATATTGTAATATCTCTTATTTGCTTTCTGACAATATAAAAGTTGAATAGATAACATGTCGCGCAACTGTTTGCTTTGGGTAGTCGATCAATGTATAATAATGTACATATTGTTCCAGCATTGCCCTTTGCTTCATCTCTGCTCTCTACAGCTTGCTTGTTGGGCTAGTGGTAGTTTGTTATTTAATATATCATCTTTGGTTAATTTACCTTGGTACAACATCGAACGAACGACGCCTTCTCGAAGCTGGAAGCCAATATGACCATGGGATGTTGAAAAATGTATCCCGATTATTTTGCTGCAAAACTTAGATATTAATGTAGACTAGATTATTGAATTTACTTTGTATGGAAGATGATACTTTGCTCTGTACAAAGGATGTTAGAAAAAATCCGTCATAGCGGTACGTGAAACAGAACGCACATGTTAATATTAGTTCAACCGCACCTACTACTGCTACTAATAGAATTTTAATGCTCATTTTTATCTATTCTTTTTTAATTTTTTTGCAACAGTCAGGTACTTAATACTCTTAAGATATCGATGATATTAAGCTTAATAAAAACATATCATGATATGAACGCGCTGACTTTCGTTAAAGTCTTAATTATTTATATTTCACTATTGTGCACATCTTTTGTATATTTATTGTAACTGTGATAAAGTGGCCATTGTACAACTAACATAATAAATTGTATCGATCAAATACATTATATAGTATATCTAAGATTTAAACATAAATTAATTAAGCATGATAAATGTTAAAATTTTTTTTTTAATACAAAACAATGCGATAATAGTAACATTCTTTGTATTCTATTTTCAGTATCACGAATTAACTTTAATCTTCTAATGCTACACCCCTCTGTTTAGGATCAAAGTCAGGAATCACTTTCTGTACTAATTGTCGTAATTCCTCTTTTCTTTTCTCGCTTTCTCTAATATCCGCCGCGATCGTGATATATTTCTTCCAAACGATAAAGTATCTTGCTTTCAATTGATTTTCATTATGTCTATAAGCTATCTCGTTTTTCTCCTCCTCTTCCGTTTTAAGTTCAAGAATCCTTACTTGCCATAATTTAAAGTACTTCTCTGAAAGTTTCATGTCATGGAAGTCTGTTGCAACCTGATGCTTCAGGTTTGTTTCTTTGACCATGTCCTTCCATTCTTCGAACATCCTTGCGATTAGATTTTTATTATAAACCGTTTCAGCGATTTCAATCTTAATCGTATATTGAGTTTCAGTTTCTCTTTTCCAAGCTGTAAATATCTTCCTTATCAATCGTTCTCGATAATGATCCTCAGCTTTTTTCATATTTTTCCTTTTTAATTCTACGAGTTCCATCAACGGTTCTATCGCAAAGCGTCTCGACAAACACTTTCTGTAAAACTCATCTGCTATGTCGTTTAATTTCTGAAATCTTTCGATTTCACGTAGCCGATGTTCTTCGCGCTCTTTCCTTAATCTTCTCTCCTCGGCTAATGCCTGTTAACAAAAGCAAGGAAAAAATGCATGGTGTCATCTTTTTAAAGAGGTATCGTCTCGTAATCGTGTAAAAAATATATACAATTAAAACGATAACGAAACTTTACGAGGTGAAATTAATGCTTTATGACACTTGGTACGATATTAATACACTTTGACCTCACGTATTATCTGACCTCTCGTTGCAATCTTCTCTTCGTCTGTTCCTCCTTCATTCTGGTAGCTTCTTCCTTTTTTCTCTGCTCCTCCACTCTCTTCCTGCGCTCTTCTTCCGCCAGTTTAACTCTTTTCCGTCTGTCCTCTGCTCGAGCTTCCATTCTTAACAGAAATTTTGGCGGAACCGGTGGTGGTCGAGGTGCCGTTAAACTTTCATCTCTATGTTTTTCAAATTCATCTAATTAATTAACCAAAGGAATTGTAGATGGTTTTGAGGTTTAATTATTTTACCTGTAGCCCGATTGGTGCATCAAATGAATCAAAGTTCTTCTTGTCCTTTGACCCAGGTGCGTGAGAGTTTCTTTCGCCATGTCCACTGTCTCCTTGCTCGCTCTAGCTATCTCCTCTTGCATCTGTTTCAATTTCAACTCCTCGATAATCCTGTTCTGTTCATTTAATTTAGCCCTCTGCTTCTCTATGATCCGTTTCTGTGCATTCAATCGGTTTTGCGCTGGTGACTCTACGATACCGTGTTTAGGGTGCATGTTTTTCTTCTTCCAACGTACACCGTTCGTTTCTTTTATAGCCACTTTACCATCTCTGCTCTTTGGTATACGATTCTTCATCAATTCTCTTTGACGTTCTGTAATAGCGTTTATGAACAATTCTATCCTTCGTTCTTCGAGGATCTCTTTTGGCTGCGGGTTTCTCGGTTCGATGCTTTTCCTACACATCGTACGTGTTCTCCATATATCAAAATACTTTCTTGTTAATTTTGAGATCATATTTTGTTGGATCTTTGTTTTGACATCGCGGATACGTTGTTCTTCCGCAGCACTTTCTTTCAGCGCATTGAAATACTTTCTTAAAATATGTAAACGCTGTGCTTGCGACTCGAAATTAGGTTTATCTTTGATGGTTACTTTTATGCTTCCAATACACGGTACTTCACATTCCGTTTTCTTTTGATTTCTGTCTTCTACGATTTGTGTTATCGTACTCTTCTTTCGAATGCTGTCTGTACATCTTTTGTTCTTCTCTGATTTTTCGACACTACTTGTCTACAAAACGGTTTTTAATGGAGATCCAGTGTGAATGAATTGCAAAGAATTAATTCGTACAAACCTTGCTTCTTATTTTTCTAAACGCTCCCCAAAAATTTTCATCATCCGATGGCGCCAAGTTTCTCTTCTTGCACGAGTATGGTTTCGAAAACTTCGGCCGAGATCTGTACAATTCGGTTTCAAATTTTTTTAATTCTCTGTCGAAAAATCGTTGTTGTTTTTTTATATGTAATTCTCTCGCTTCCTCCTCCGTGAACAGCCTGTAAAGCAATAATATTATTAACTTAATATTCGGAGCATTACTTTCAAATTTCGTGCCCCTACTTCTTGGCTTCCGCTAAAATGGAACGTTCAGCGGGTGGAACGTAAAAGTTCTCTCTGAGTGTTCGATGTCTCTCATCCATTATCACATTTGGATCAAGGAATGTCCTTTTATCGTCTTTCAACAGTTGAAGCTTCTCCAGTGGATGGAAAATGTCTACTTTCATCAACTGGTCCATTAGATCAGCTGTTGCTTCGCTCAAGTGCACCATGACGACTACAGATGTAATAATTAAGTACTGGTTATTATTTTCTTTGTAGAGAAAATATATAAATGTATATTGCGCTGTTGTTGCCGACTTGTTGTGTCGTTGTTAAGGGAAGTTATGAAAGTTATCCCTCTATGCACGCACGTGAACGTTCCAACCCCATTCATAAGACAGGGGGTGGAAGTAACTGATGTCGAGCGAAGACATTATCGACTTTGCTATGTACATTACGATAAAAAAAAATGCATCTTTATGTACATTAAAGAAAATAAAAGGAGGAGGAGGTTTATGTACTTATTATTCATTGCAATATGTAGCTTGAATGATGACAATATAGTATATACAAGCGCATCAATTGATTAGAAATTATTAATATTAAAAGCCTAATTTATTGTAATATTCCTGTATTATCAATCTTATTCGACAATTCGAAATCTTCCCGCCATTTCAGTGGTTCTCAATCTGCATCATGAAGCTGATAACGTCAATTGTTGACGGGCCAGTGTGCTGCAGCAGGTGCATCACAAAGCAAAAAGTGCATCGACTTCGAAAACTTATGAATTGAAGATGGTAAGTATCTTTTTCTAGAGGATAGACGATCAAAACAGTATCCTACTCACTGGTGATCTATCTTTATTGTTATCCTATCTTTTGAGCGATCTTCGAATCGTAGGAATGTAATCATTACGATTAAAGGAATCAAATTTCTGTACTTTTATTTATCCTTTGACAATAGAGTTAACTGTACTTTCAAAGCATGACTTCAGCAAGTTGCAGATGTGATATCCCTGGTTCACGACGAGAAATAAAATGGATCCAAGGGGCCCTCCTGAGGGGGCCCCTGTCAGCTCTTTTGAGATTCCTAATATTGACAAAGTAACTGACACTTCAGTAAATTGGCCTATCGATCATTCGCTTCCTTCATCAATGTGTGAACAGCCAAAAAAGATGAATCATAACAAGTTATTGTTTTTAACTGTAAGTAAATTGATAAGGCTATAGCTTAACAGATTTTTTTACAGGCAACAACATTTGAGATTGTTTTGTTATTAGGTGGAGTATGTGGAAGATCACTCTAGAGAATATTCTCGCTTGTTTCCAACATACGAACAAGTTTCCTTTTCTCCTAGACCTTCTTCTCCTCTTTCTGATTTTGAACATCGCGTTAGTCCCCTTGACCCAAATATGAGTTCAGCTGCTAGATACTCACCTACCCCGGTCCAACTTCCACCATCTCCTTTTCATAATTCTGTTGTTGTTCTGCAAGGTTCTTCTCCTTTAATATCTCCATCCGAATCAAATGAGAGAACAAATGTTCACTATGTTTCTCAGTTGACACATCCAATTGATACTCAAAGTGTACAACAGACAGATAATTCTGCTGATTTTGTTGCCAATGAAAATGAAGAACAACTAGTTCCTAGTGTTGGTGGTGAATTGATTTTGATGCAAGGTAACTCTGATCAAAAGTTATTATTTAATTAAGATAAGTGAAATTTTAACATGACATTATAATTATGAAACATATATTTACAGAATCTAATTCTGCATTAGAATCAGCAACAGCTCCATTGATGCTAACAGGAATGCCAAGTACAGATTTTACATTGAGTAGAGATTTTCTTGTTATGCAGGATGATCAAATAAATGTGATAAATTCATTTAAAACACAAAATCTTGATGTGGATGATCCAACAGTTTCGTCATCTGCAGAAAATTCAAAGAAAAAGAGTAATACAGATCCTTTAGCTACATCTAATAAACAAGTTAATGAAATTGTGGCATCTACTATAGAAAAGAAAGATTATAAAAAACAGAATGTTAGACGTTCTAAGCGGCGTATAAATGATAAAAAGAATTTTTGTATGTAACTTTATTACTTGACCATTTTCTGAATGGAATATTAAATTAATATCATTATAGGTTGTGATGAATGCGATGATGTATGTACCGGAGATAACTGCACTTCGCATAATGTATGTACAATAGCAGATCAGCCTGTACCATCACGTGCTATAGCAACACTGCCAGGATCGTATCTTTCGATAAATAAATTACCCAGTAGTGAAATTATATCGAGTGGATCGGATTACGGAGTATTTGCGAAACGTTGTATACAAAAACGTACTCAGTTTGGTCCTATAGAAGGTATCTTATACCCTTATGATGGTACACCATTTAAAAATGAATTACCATTGCTTTATGAAACTGAAGATAAAGGATTCCTTAAAATTGATGTTTCAAATGAAAGTAGGTGTTGTTCATATTCTGAAGGACTCTGTACTCGGTATGTTCCAAATATTCATCTTTAAAGTATCTTACTAACGTTACAGATGCTTCAAATTGGATGCGTTTTGTTAGACCCGCGTTTACGTATAAAGAACAAAATTTAGTCATTTGCCAACAACGTGACGGAATAGTATTTTTGACTACAAGAAGTATTTTACCAAAAGAAGAATTAAGGGCTGGTCCCAGTACTGATTACGCAATTCGTAGAAACTTAATACCACTTAAGCCTGTACAGGAAACAAAAGATGATAAAGGTATACAAGATGTAAACATAATGGTTAAAATCGTGATTATATTTATGTGATTTTCAATTACAGAGCATAAAAATCAATTATCCGGATGGTCACGATTGGACGATAATAATTCCCGTCGCGTGAAAGCATTTCGTGGCAGAAACTTGAAAGAAAAAGAAAATTCAAGGCAAAATAATTCCAAGGAATGGAAATGTTCAGTTTGTGGTTTAATTTTTAGAAAACCGCTTTTGCTTAATTTACATACTCTCGCTCATGGCACTGATAAATTAAAAACTAAGATTCAGTCTACTGTTTGTCCACAATGTGGTTTACAGTTTCAGAAACAAAAAGAATTGATTAATCATATTTCACAACACGGAAGGTTATCTTTAACAAAAACGAAAAGATTGACTACTTTATCTACATATAAGTGTTCAATGTGTTATAAACGTTTTGCAACAAAAGTACGATTGCAACAGCACTACTTGGTGCATGGTGCTGAAGACCAAAAACCACTGCCATGTAATATATGCTTTAAAAGATTCATGAATAATTCAGCACTATCTTGCCATTTAAAAACGCATAGAGGTAAATTACATTTATGCGAACTAATACTTACTTCATGTGTTTATCTTTTCCTTTTTTCTTTTTTTTTAGAGAATAAACAGCTGTTTGAATGCCCCATGTGTCGACAATTATTTAGTCAGAGTGTAACGTTAAAGGAACACATTGAAACTCATAAAAAGGAAGATGGTACTTTTAGCTGTCCTTACTGCCAAAGAATATTTATTAAATATTCGGTTATTCGTAAACATATTAGAGCTCACCATTGTGAAAGAAAACACAAATGTCAGATTTGTGCAAAACGATTTGCTACAGTTGACAAATTACAAATGCATCTCCTAAAACATTCCGATCATCGGTACGAAAATTTACACTACGTAAGTTTGTATCATACAATATACTATAAGATACTTTTTTCCTTACAGAGAATTTCATTGTGCAAATTGTGGTAAGCAATTCAAAAGAAAAGATAAATTAAAAGAACATATGACTAAATTGCATAATTCACAAACTGCTACTGAGGAACAAATGTCACAAGTTACGCAAACTAAAAAATTTGTTCCAAAGGTATTTTTTTTATTAGTGCTATATGTATAAATTAATAAACTAAATTAATAATAAATAATGTATTATCTGTTACTAGGTAAATCCTAATGATTACAATCGTTTCATTTATAAGTGTCATCAATGTTTAGTGGGTTTCAAACGAAGGGGGATGCTTGTAAACCATTTAGCGAAACGTCATCCTGATGTTGCACCTGAATCAGTACCAGAATTAAACCTACCGATTTTACGTCAGACGAGAGATTATTATTGTCAATATTGCGACAAAGTTTATAAAAGTAGCAGTAAACGTAAAGCACATATCATGAAAAATCATCCAGGTGCTGCTTTACCGCCAAGCAATAGACAGAAAGAGTCTGATTATTCCGACTTACCTAATCCAACATTTAGTCAAACTGTTGGTAGTATTACAACTACACCTCAGGGTTGTCAATGGTGTCATAAACAATATGCTAGTAAGGTGAGTGAATAAACCGCATAGTTTGTAGAGCGTGTAATCAATTCAGTTATTTTCACAGGCGAAACTTTTACAACACCAACGAAAAAAACATTCGAATTTAATGGAACCAGCTGATCAAGTACCGCGTTCACGTAATCGACAACCACAAAATCAAAATCAACCCCCTGTACTTATCGAAGATCATTTTGTGTTATCCGATTACATTCAAGCATGTGATACAAATTCAGAGTTTTTTAAACCAAGGATAATCAAAATATCTGATGATGTTGATCTAATAAGTAATGGATTGGAAATTGTTGGACAACAGTTTGTTCGTATGCGTGACATACGTTGAAAAGGATTGAGGCAACCTCGATGCGAGGTTTTGTCAATTTACTGAGATATGAATCTCATGAATTTGTGCACAGTAAAGAAACACTGTGCTTTTTGCTGCTGTTGCCAAATGAGGGCATTGCTGCCCGTCAGGAGTAATTGATTCTCCGCTGGGAAATATTTGGAGCGCAGCTTGATCGGCGTCAGTGCGAAACACTTGACGCTGTTTTGTTGGTTGTATGGTTGGCAATGATGTGTTGTTACGATCTTCAGTCGATCGTTGACTTTGACAAATTTGTTGGAACGGAGCACACACTATTTTATGAAAACTTTGAGCCTTAACGGCTAAAACAAGGATAAAGATTTATGTGCAATCACACAATGGGTAAACACAAACATGGAGATTTAAGACTAAACACAATGGGAAACATGTTAATTATTGAGATCTTTGCTCAAGGTATTAAAAATACAGAGCGCAAAAAGGTAGAAGAAATCCTGTCTTACTGTCGGTACATTTTTGACATTAACTCTAGTAGTTTCTTTTAAAATTTTAAAAAAGCTTCAATTCGATGTGATTAAAATTATGGATGTTAGAGCGATCAAATTTGAGCTTCAAGTTTAAAGTGAAATTTAAACGTGGCTTAAATTTGGGAAAATATTGAATCTTAGATCAATATAATCAAGTCTATACAATGTGATTTCTTTTATAGACCTGATCTTAGTATCTACATGTTGCATTCGACTTTGATGATAAAACAGTTGTCTGTAGGATTACACAAAATGTTGTAGTCTGTAAAGAATCGCCCGATCACTTTTACTCTCTTTCTCTCTCTCTCTCTCTCTCTCTCTCGTGATTTACAACTTTCTGTCATTATTCCACATATATGTCATTCTCGTTTAGAGCAAAGTACTTTTGGTCTTAGAATCTTTGATCAATCGGATTTCTTTACGCGCCAAACTTTTCAGGAAGACTAGTTTTATTCACACAGAGTAGTGTGAAAGTTTTGCATCCATCGCACTCATCGAATTGAAATATCTGGTTGAAGTTGAAGGTATTAATAGTTACCTAGACAAGAAAAACTTTTGTCTTTGTAATTTTACAATGCATGTAAAATCGAAACACTGAAACAGAAGACTCGTGTGCACCTTATCAGATTCAATCTACAACAATATACTACAAACATTACAAAACATAAAAATTGGTAAACGAAAAAATGAAAATTTATTTTACATGCATTATACACATAATATAAATATTATGGAAAAACGAAGACAAAAGAGTGCATGTTTGTTAATGTTGTTGAGTACATGGAGAACTGTATTGTAACATGACTTAAATAAAATTACCCGATGACGGATACATGTATGATTCACTACAGCAGAAAACCTATTCCTAATGAATACTTGGATTGATCTGCTACAAGAATAATTTATATTTCTCTTTTCATTTAAGATAAGTACTTCTATCCTCTATATAGTTTTATTAACTTGAATAAATTTCTTTTTCTTTTTCAGTAGTTCCAAATCTGTTTTACCTATTTCTGGAAATTTTGCTCTGAAACTTCTCGCTAACAATAGCTAAAGGGCCAACGGCATCGGGTTTAATAACCGTGTTAGATGCCGCCGCAATTGAACTGGTACCTCTTTGCAACTGAGCCATTTCATGCAGTTGCTTTTGCATCACAATCAATGAAACATTGTTTGCTGAGAAAAAATCCTTCATAGAAATTAATTCTCCAGACATCCTTCTAGACGACTCTGAATCATCCCCCTTAAAGGAATCCCTTGCGGCTACTCTGGTTCCTCTCCTTTTGGAAAAATACACCGTAGACATGTAGGACTTTCTTCTCGGTAAATGTGACGCAGCCATTTCTTGATTTCTGCATTGTATTTTTTGTATCATGTAATTTAATCCTTGTTTTATTATAATCGAAGTTACGTTTAACAGAGAATAGGTGCAACAGCAGCCGATCAGCAGGAATAAGAAGTTAGCGACACGATACCTGTGCAAGAAGAAAATATCTATGTACCAGCGTTGTAACGTATACCGTACATCGTCTGAGGTCCTGAAGGACGTACCAATGAACGTATGGATAATGTGATTTTTCGGTACTAACGAAATCCCCGAAACCGATGGTCGTGAAGCTAATGAAACAAAAGTAAAGTGCGTCCAAGTATTTCCAACTTTCGAGGGGAGCGTAAAGAGCAGCAGCGCAGCAAGCTATAATACAACACACTACTGAAAGGAAAAGCATAACCAAATATACGCTTGGTTTCCATTCTTGCATATTTAAACTGCCATCATCGTCGTCAAGTATATCAGGCAGAGTAGTCTTTCCCTCTGTCGACGATCTAAACGAACGACGTTTGCCAGCATCTGTTACAGAGTTTTTCCGTATACGTCTTCTCAAATGACGTGCGTGTGCATTACGCAGAATCCAAGCGAGAAATGTGATAATCCTTTCCAAGAACAAATTGAAGAACAAAATTCCACCTGCATCATGGAAAAAATTTAATTGTACTTGATTGAAGATGATAATATTATATTTGTCTGCGATAATTGTGAATAATCATTGTTACCGGAACAACCGACAAAACCATAGAGAACAGCAAGCACTTTGCCAAGACTTGTTTGCGGTGTAGTGTTCCCGTAGCCTGGAAAAAAAAGACCTCGGAATCAGATGTACATGTTTTCTGCAGAAATACTAATGTACACGAAGACATAACACAGGAGAGAATTATTGCAAGACTAGGTCGCACGATATTAATATTCTGGAATTCACCAGTACATTCTTATGCGTGCTGCAGACGACGACCCTTACCCCCTTTTATTCGACGCCTGTTATGACCAAGTTTCGCGCGATAATACTGTCGTCAATAAATCGAGTTTTAAGCAAACGATCGGAAAATAACCGAACGCACAAGATACCAATTATATAGGACGAATATATTGCAAATTGTTTCGCAATTATTGACATAAGTTGCACGAATAATTTTTCAAAAAACATTGCAGAAGGAATAGAAGTAGAGTTGAAGATAAAATACCGCGTGCGTGTTTTACGTTCTACTGACCCGTTATTCCGGTTCACTTGCGGCATCAAATGAAATGTTTAGAATTTCAAATAGGCTACGATACATTTTCTTACCGATTGTGGAAACAATGGTGCTAACAAAGTGGAAACTTCCAGAAAAATCCCATCGGCGACTCTTGTTGATGATGCCAGACGATGAAGCGTTGCCATAAGCGTACAACAGTTCGTCTAATCTTTGCAAAGCGACTGGACTACGTTGCAAGTGATGTCTTCGAAAAGTATGATAAACGCGCCAAAATTCTGCCGCCTATTTGGAGTGAAGAAAAATTAATTTACATTTATTTGTTACAAATACGCTAATGAAAAAATTTAATCAACAGAAGTATTAAAAGTTGAAGAATTAGAAGAACAAGAAGAAGAAGAAGAAGAAGATACTATCACACCTGTCGAACTTCAAGGTCAGCTTCTAATTGTTGAAAGAGCGTAGCTCCGGCTAACATGTACACCACTAAGACAATAAAAAGAAGGATGAACCTTATGTTGTCCTCCCCGAGACCAGTGCACACGCACATCACCGATGATTCTCATCTCTCCGGACACGAGTGACTGGACGCAATCCCCACCTTTACTTTTCATCCGGGTTGGCGCAAACTCGACGATGATCAACCGTGAAGATCTACATCGTCGACGAAGATTACATAGATACATCATGTAAATACTACCTCGAGTCACAATTTCCTACCTATTATCAATTTTTTAACCAAACCTTTTAATGTTTTTACTATTTCAACGATAGTTTATACGATTTTTGACCACGCTGTTCGTACAATTTAAATTCCATACGCTTTATTGGAATTTTACATTGTAAAATTTCAAACTGAAACCATTCATGAAGTAAGACTTGAAGAAATCTGGGACGGCATAGCGTACATCACTACTAAAAGAAGATTCTTTGATAGGCTAAAAATAGAATACGAAGCAGTGTACAAAACGAGCCCCTTTCGTAGATAGGGGCGCAGAGTAAACTCTGTACATGATTATTTTGGAGATACGATGGTTTTATGGTCCTTAAATACGCGATGGTCTGCACATTAATACGTTTGATCCTGCGCTTTGTATTACGGATTTGTAGGACGGGATTTAGAGGATATACGAAAGTAAATCATACTGAATTTATAATAAAAATAAAGTTTGTTAACAATTCATGTAGGCAATCTAACGGCGCTACGATATTTATACAAAATTCGCACACTAGGCACATTGATACTTACATCGAAATACTTGTAGAGGTACATACGTATAAATCTATGAAATTCGTAACATTTACATTAACTACTATAATACTATCGGATACGCTATCCAGACGAACGGATTGCGTGATTTACACTATGATTTGACGAATCGCGTTAAGAAAAAGAACGGTTATCAATGCCTCGTTTGTGGACCTTCTTCCAATTTCCGCCAAACAACCTGAAACAATAACTATACATTGAACGTTGATTCTTGAAAGGATATCTTGATGATTGAATGTTAACTTACATTGCACATTTCTCTAACCAAAGCCTTCTCTCCATCGTGGCCACCCTCTCTTTCAAGTTGTTCTCTAACTTCGAGAACTTGAAGAGCTCGTACCACTGCTTCGGGTCGACCTCCTATGTGAGGATTTTCACCAGGACTATTTTGGTTTCCCCAAATTTCGCCGGGTTGTACTTCCCATCCTTGGGCGCGCGCTTGCAGGACACTCTTGTCTTCTTCGAGTTGCTTTACCCGCTGTTCCAAACTCCTTACATACTGCATAGTTTGATCTGTAAAGTGTATTTCAGCTGAAAATCTTCGTGCAAAAGAAATTTCGTCTTGAACGTTTATTATTTTTTTTATGAAACTGCTTTTTACCATTAAAGGTAGAAATATGCCTAGGTCTAGGAGGTGCAGTTTCCTCGGCATTGGTGCTGGAACTCGAACCATCCCCGTCGTCTCTCTGACCACCTCCTCTCTCTTCGTCCAGATAAAGACACAGTTCCTTCAATTCAAGATTATCCTTGATCAGCTCTTGCTGTTTATTGTCCAACTGACGCAACTTATTCTGATACGCGGAAACTTCTTGTCGCATAACACTCGCCGTGTATCGTCCAAATCTTTGCCATTCCCTCGCCAATTTTCGTCCCTTCTGCCGATCATCGTCCAGAAAACAACAGAGATCCCGTAGTTCTTGATTATCATCGCTTAGTCTTTGGTTCGCCTCTTTCAGAGCTCGTAATTCGCTCAGCTGAAATCAAATGTATTCTATATTTTATTAACAATTCTAAATTAAAGATATCCTTCTTTTAACGCATAATTTGTTGATTACGTTTGGCTTTTTTTACAATTAAAAAAAAGAGTTGGAGTAAGTACCGCGACGGTCATTCACGAGTGGACTCACGTGTGCGTGACTGGTTGAAATTACGACAGTGGACTCGACCCGTCTGACCTAAAAGAGTCTCAAAAACTTCCGTGTGACGTGTTTAAGTCCCGTGATGGCACCTTTTTTTCTCGCAAATCCAAATAATAATCCACAGAACGGGATACCACAGCTCAGATGGAATTTTAATATTCCTTATTTTTCTTACCGACGCGACGCGGTGATTTTAGTTTATCAATTGAAGAAATAATAAAAATAGATGACAGATGCACTTACCAAACTCTGTATCTGTCGATTTTGCTCGGCGGCGAGCCTCGCGATGTCGCTCTCCGTCTTGCGGACAAATTTAAGCATCTCCACGGGTCCGAGCCTCAGGAACTCTTCGTCGCTGATCCTTTGTCTGATCGGCGGTGTTTGTGTACTATTTACCGTGGGATATTGACCGTTAGGTGGCAAGTATTGACCTTGGCCGACCTTGGCCTGAAGGTAACTATGCGGTTGAGTTTTTGTGACGGGTGCAGTCAACGTGTTTCCGCCTTGAGGATGATGTCGATGTTCTATCCTCGGCGAATACTTGCTCTGCGCATCCTTTTGCTGCGACACCGGTCGCTGTTGCGTCGGCTGATGATGATTCAAGGTCGCGGCTGGACCTTGAACCGAAGTTGACACGGAAGTCTGCACGGAAGGGTTCGCAACGAAATGAGGATGATTCTTGAGAATACCACTGGTCGGTTGCGGCGGTGGTTGATACCGCGGTGGTACTTGATCCACTGCTGTTTTGATCACGTGCGAAGGATGTTGCTGTTGCTGTTGCTGTTGCTGTTGCTGCTGCTGTTGCTGTTGCTGTTGCTGCTGCTGCTGCTGCTGCTGCTGCTGCTGCTGCTGCTGCTGCTGCGGCTGGGACTTACTCTTATTGGACATCGCGGCTAATTTAGCTCCAGGCTGCAATGTGTCCCATTTCAGAGAGTCCACCGTGACTTCTTCGTACCGGCTTGACGTCGTTCGACCCGCTAAAATCTGGGTCACCGTGCGGTCCCTTCTTTCTCTCTGTTTCCTGCTCTTTCTCTCTCAAGATTGGATTTACTACTTCAGAGGTGGTCCTTGCGATAGCTGTCTCGCCTTTGCTAACCTTACCTCACCGTCCAGCAGGCGCACCGTTCCTTATAAATTCTTTCCCTTTTATCTTTACCCCTTTTGCTTGCTCTGTTACAGTTCTGTCAAATATCTTCCACCTTTCCGTTCCTGTCGATACTTTTTAATCGCTTGTTCACAACACGGAACAGCGATCACAAGACATGTCTTTCGTCGTCGAAGTCTCCGAACGCATTGAACAAGTACCGTACTAGAGGCTTCGTCGTCGCAGTATTAAAGAGTCGTTGTCCTCGGTTTACGCTGTAATTCCGAACGATCGTACGGTATGCTCACGTTCCATCTGTCAACGGCCGGGTTAAAGTGTGAGAGCGTAGTTCCACGATAAAACGTTCGTCACTCGAATACCGATTATTGTTACGAAATCCTGAGAAATACTAGCGATATTGCACTCTCGAGAGCTAATGCGCTCGACCGGGGCCCCGTTTTTCTCGCTGTGGGACCGCTGCATTTCACAAGGCGCAGTGCCGTAACATCGAGTGGGGCATTCCAGTAAAAGCTTGTCGTCCGTGACCGCACACCGTAAACGTGACAGATAGGCTTTCACGTACTCTTAACGATTGTTACCTGACTAGTTTGCTATATCTGCATCGTTGCATACGACTATCTCCTTTCCTCTTACTCGTTTCTAACATCCGGAAGGAAGTTGAGCGGTCCGATCGATCGACATTTCAATGGCTTTATACTCGCGTACAATCTTTTCTTCTAGCAGTTGCCACGTCTCAATAGTCGCTACATTGAGTTACATGAACAACTGTATCATTTATCCTTTGTAGTAAAGCTTTATACTATTCAGCGGTATCAGAATCGGCGATTTTCAATGAAATTCGCGGAGAAATCGCGCACTAACAATATGGCGACGATCGCGGGCCTACGATCCGAGAAACGATTGCGGACGACGCTAGGACTTTAAGGTTGTAACGCGGGAACGTAAAGGCAACTTCTGATTGGGCAGGCCTGTTCTTTCAAGAGAGGATTTGAAACCATGACAATTCCCAATAATATTTCACCGGCTACGCTAAAGATACTGCATATCAGTGTTCTCTTACTTTTTCTTCATGGTCATCCTTTCACACGGATCACAACAGGTAGACACCAAAAAAGTTTCCTTTAAAGTCGAATCATCTCAAAATAGGTATGTATATAATATCATAAAGTTGCATTAATAAGTTTTATACAAGTTATTTCAGCACTATAAAAGAAAAGACAAGCAACGGTAACAGTTTGGCGGTGGAACTTGAAAGATCATCGCGAGCCAGCCGCAGTCAGTCTTGGCACGGCCGCCGCGGGGTGCCCATTGGACAAGGTATTATATATTTGTTGTATTTGTGACAGGTGAAGCATTTGTCCATATGATTTCATGAAATTTCGTGAAAATAGGCTTTCTTCCGGGATGATGGCGATGTGCCGCCCCCCTCTCGCTCCCTGGGTTTGCAGGTTTCGGATCCCCTCGGAGGGTTTCCCTTTCCTGGGCTCCAGGAAAATGACAATGTGTGGGAGGAGATCCTATATATATATGTATATAGGTTTGTGGCTGCTCACTATTTCCGTACAAACGTTTACACGGGAAACTTCAAATTTTATGAATTTACAGTTTCACTTAAAATACTGACATTGAAAATGTTGCACACACAATTAATTTTTATTATTTTTACAAATATGTGATTAAAAGATAAAGTCTATATCTATATCATTAGCAGTTATTATGTATTCTTTTATTTTTAAATGTATAGAAAACTGATATCTTGTTATGTGCATGTTATCTGCTGGAAGTTCTTCTTGTTGGTTTCAGAATGATACAGTAATATTCAGTTTCTGATTCATGTAGGTATTCTTTACCTTATTGGCTTTGTTTGTTACAAATTTAGTTATATTATTTCGTTTCAAAGTTTACCCTTTTTAATTTGTTTTATCAAATTTTTATGTCAGTTTGAAATGTTCTACAGTACTTTATCGCATAGAATATAGCTATACTGTATATACTGTAGCAAATACAAATATGAAAATCGTGATAGGTGTAGGAATTGTTTACATTTCGATATGGCGGTATTAAGAAAAGTTGATATAAACTTTTTGGGAAATATTATTAAAGATGTTTTATGGAAATTGTGATTATACAGCATGATATGAGAAAATATAAATAGCGTACTTTTATGGTTAAACACATTCCAACTAATACTGTTTGATGTGAAATTAATAGCATACAATTAATGATGTGTCAAGATTACATAACTTTATAGCATAATTCAAGTTTTTATAGCAATTATGTTACGTTAGTGCACTTGCTGTTGTTGCGAAGGAAGGTTAATTGCTTACGTGTCATACGTTCAGGTATAATACTTTTTTTTTCGATATGTAATTCCTACTTGTATATAAAGTATATAGTAATAAAGTCTTTATTTAATTATGTATATATGCATATATTTTAAAACAAATATGTTAATTGAGAAAGTAAATATTATAATTAATTGTATTGTATGAAACACTTCTTGCACTCTAACAGAAACGCAATTTTAATTGTTTTTAATAATTTGCATTTAGCAAATAAATATTATCAAGAATATTAATAGAATAAGTATTATATATTTTGATATTTTGGTGTAATTACTATATTGTATTTAATTTATAGCACTTGCTAATTGTTTCTGTAATGTTATAATAACATAGAAGCACCATAATTGTAGATTAATGCATTTAAAATAATTAGAATTGCACAGAAAAACAATGGCAAATGAAACCTGGAATGTAATGGTGACGGGGGGTGCTGGGTACATTGGTTCTCATACTGTATTGGAACTATTACAAGGTGGTTTTGAGGTGGTGGTAATAGACAACCTTAGTAATGCTTATAAAGGTGAGAAGTAACAGATCAAGATATGAAAACAATTAATATTAATAAATCATTGCCATAGAATCAGGGTAAAAATAATAATATCAGTTTTATAATTAATACATTACCTTATTATTAAAGTTAATTAAATGAATTACTACTGCAGTGTATGTAATAATATATCATCTCTTTTTTCTATGTAGGAGATAATGATGTAAAACCAGAATGTTTATTGAGAGTAGAAAAATTAACAAGTAAACGTATTACATTCATTCCCTGTGATATTACAAACATCAATGATTTGAGAAATATATTTAAAAAGGTATGACTATAACTATTTTCAAATATAGGCAAGTAACTCAAATATATAATTGAAATAACTATGTTTTAGCACAAGTTTCATTGTGTTTTACACTTTGCTGCTTTAAAAGCTGTGGGTGAATCTTGTGAAAAACCTTTGGAATACTATAAAACAAATGTTTGTGGAACATTGAATTTGTTAAAAGTTATGAGAGAACATAATGTAACACGCTTTATTTATTCAAGTAGTGCTACAGTCTATGGTATTCCTGAAAAACTTCCATTAGTTGAAAATATGAAAACTGGTCAATGTACAAATCCTTATGGAAAGACAAAATATATGGTTGAAGAAATTTTAAAAGATTTATGCAGTTCAGATGAAGTATTAATTTTGATAATTATCTTTTATTTTTACTGTATTCTATAATTAGATATTTATTGCAAAAGAGTTTCTAGGCTTGGTCTGTTATATCTCTGAGATATTTTAATCCAGTTGGAGCTCATACTTCTGGACTAATAGGTGAAGACCCTAATGGAATTCCAAATAATCTAATGCCCTACATTGCTCAAGTATCTGTTGGGAAAAGGGAAGTATTATATGTGTATGGTAATGATTATGATACTCCTGATGGAACAGGTTAGTGATCAAATTACTTTGCAAAATAGGTATGAAAAAAATATTATTTGGTACGATTATCAATTCGTTTCTAGGTGTACGTGATTATATACATATTATAGATTTAGCAATAGGCCACGTAAAGGCAATGATTTATCAGAAGTTTAAAAATCCTACTGGATTTAAAGCTATTAATTTGGGTACTGGGAAAGGTTACTCTGTACTTGAAGTTATACATGCTTTTGAAAAAGCTTCAGGCCGAAAAATACCGTATAAAATAGTCGATCGCAGACCAGGAGATATATCTGTTAGTTATGCAGATGCTAGTTTGGCTAATAAAGAATTAGGATGGCGAGCTACTAGAAACATAGATGATATGTGTAAGCTGTTATAAAGATAATAATTGTTTCTAAAATAAATTAAAATTTGTAGTATAAGATTCTATAATTTATTATTACAGGTATAGATGCATGGAATTGGCAACAAAATAATCCAAATGGATATAAATGTTAATAATAATTGCTAAAACATTTTATAGTGCAAAAAGTTTTAAGCATTTAAAAAAAAGCATTTATTTTATTTTTTATTATATATTACATGTAAGCCATGGTGGTATCTGGTTACCAAAGTTTAGACCAAAAATATAATTTTTTTATATTAATTAGTTAATTCTAACGTTCAAAGTTACTTCTAAGTGATGTAACTTATGAAAGTTCCAAGTATTTGATTGCAATAAGTAATTCCATTTATAAATGTATATATGCATTTATACTTAAAGCAATGTAACGCCATATTACGTTCCTACAATTGTATGTACAAATTACTTTATATTAATAAATAATATAAAAAAAAATATTGAATTTGCTTATTTCAAAACATAATTTTGGCTTCCTTTGATACCTACATCCCTCAGCCCTGCTGCGTACTGGCCTGATAACATATTGGGGTATTAAGGACCCCGTAACGCCGGTGACTAACTTTGCATACCAATAATATAGCATCCGGGGTGCCAGGGACCCCGAGGTACCGGTGACGCTATATACCGATTTTACGCCACCGGGGTATTAGGGACCCCGAAGCACCAGTGACGCTGCATACGGCATTCGGGGTATCTGAGACCCCGAGGTACCGGTGATGCTATATACTGATATTATGCCACCGGGGTATCAGGGACCCCGAAGCACCAGTGACACTGTTTGCATACCGACATTTTGGCATCTGGGGTGTCAGGGACCCCGAAGCACCGTTGACGCTGTTTGCATACCATTTTGGCATCCGGGGTGTCAGGAACCCCGAAGCACCAATGACACTCTTTGCTTATCGACATTACAGCATTCGGGGTACCTGAGACCCCGAGGTACCGGTGGCGCTGTATATCGATATTATGCCACCGGGGTGTCAGAGACCCCGAAGCACCAGTGACACTGCATACCGACATTTTGGCATCCGGGGTGTCAAGGACCCCGAAGCACCGATGACGCTGTTTGCACACCATTTTGGCATCCGGGGTGTCAGGGACCCCGAAGCGCCGATGACACTCTTTACTTATCGACATTACAGCATTCGGGGTATCTGAGACCCCGAGGTACCGGTGGTGCTGTATACCGATATTATGCCACCGGGGTGTCAGGGACCCCGAAGCACCAGTGACACTGCATACCGACATTTTGGCATTCGGGGTGTCAAGGACCCCGAGGCACGGGTGACACTCTGCTTACCGACTTTACTGCATTCGGGGTATCTGAGACCCCGAGATACCGGTGATGCTGCATATCGATATTATGCCACCGGGGTGTCAGGGACCCCCAAGCAAGTAGCGAAATATAAGACCTAAAAACGAACAAATTGTGAAACTCACTTGTTCGGAATAGTGATGGGTACGACCGGATCTAGCGAAATATAAGACCTAAAAACGAACAAATCGTGAAACTCACTTGTTCTGGATAGTGATGGGTAAGACCGGATTTAGCGAAATATAAGACCTAAAAACGAACAAATCGTGAAACTCACTTGTTCGAGGTAGTGATGGGTACGACCGGATCTGTAGCGTATGCGCACTACAATTATTTATTATAAAACAAACTTGTAAATAATTAAGAAATTATTCACTCACAAACAATGAAAATGAATCGGCACAAGATTTAACGCGATGCAAGCGTCGAGGCCGCTTACAGAAAAAATGAAAAACTGAATTTTTGGTCTGCAGTGACTGCAGCTGTAGTCACTGGTTCGTGGTACATGGGATTTAAAAATGGCTGCAATTAAAATTGGTCCTCACTTGAAAGAATTACGAATTCTTTTGTGTCAAACATCAAAATCTAGTCAAGGTGTTAGGTAACGATAATAGTCCTTGTAAAAAGGTTAACATGTACTTGTAACATGTTACGTTTCAACTCGCAACATAACCTATCAATATTTTTCAGAGATTTCATTAAAGCACAGTATGTACCTCTTAAAAGACAAAATCCACAACTTCCAGTTTTAATTAGAGAATGTTCTTCGATCGAACCTTTCCTTTACGCACGATATGGTAAGTTTAATAATGTATTAATTTATTTTATACGAGTATATATATATAGTATGTAATACAGTATGCTGTACTATTAATTACATTTTAAATATCCCATGTACTAAATTTACTTAATACTTATATTTCTGTTTGAATTACCTATGTTTCAGAACGTGGTGTAGAGCAGTGTATTGCTTTGCAGAATTTAAAATCTGAAGAAATTCTGAAACGAGTTCAAGAACTCGCGGCTAGTACACCACAGTAATATTTGTAGTATAAATGTATATTAATTAATTCAGATATAAAATAAAGTAGTTGTATAAATTTTATTATTCAGTTCTACTTATAATTTAACAATGAGACTAAATAAAAAATCCATAGATCAAATATATAAAAGTTTCTCTTATTAAAAATGTAAAAATTATATCACATAATATTTAAGAAATAGTTTTTTCATATTTAAGGTAAATAAATGTAACATTTATTAAAATTAACAAATGATTTTTCGCACTTTACGAAGATACATTTATCATTTACAGATATATTTCTATCTGTGAGAAAATCATTTCCATGATATAATATGTCAATGTGACTTTTATACATGTGTATAACTAGGACTTTTTCTGAGGTGAGCCAAGTCTCTTAGAAAGTTTGGAATTCTGGAATTTTAGAATCCTGATATTTTACAATGTTAAAATTTTAAAAGGAGTTGAACAGTAGAACACGCTGGGGAGGGGGGACGATTGGCCCCTTCCTAATTACACCAATGTTTTTATAACATCTTTTTAACTTTATTTAAAGTGAATTATTTAAACATTTATTTTTGTTATGTACTAACTTTTCTATTTTGATAATAGAATTATGAATATTTTGAATATTTTTATATTTAATATTTATACATATTTAGGTAACAATTTCATTTTACCTATGCTTGCATTCAATCATTCTCTATATGCAACATTGGAGATATTATAAAAATTATACGATAAATTAGGTGGTAAAAAATTTTGTAAAGATGCTGGCATTGTATTAAAGTATGTTGCATTTCTTTCTCGAAATATTGTATCTGGTACGGTGGTACTGGACGCATCTGGTTGAAAATTTTGTACAGTACTAGTTGGAATAGTTTGTACAACAATTGGTTGAGTTGTCGACGCATGGGAAACAGTTTGTATTACCTGTAGATATTCAAAATATAGAACTTCATAATATACACAGATTTATCTCACATGTACATATATATTTTTGGTTTTGGCAAATTTGATTTATGCGATTCTGTTGCACAATCATATAATCTTATTTGCTAATTAAATATGTAAAACGGACATCGTACTAGCTAAAAAAAATAATTTTTTACCTGAACTGCTGATGACTCTGCGTGAGATATAGAAAGCGAAGAATCTGAAACATTCGATTGAATAATCTGTGATTGTTCCGACTGTTGCTGTTGCAATTGTTGCTGTGACTGTGTTAAATGTTTTGTGTGTGACGTATTAATTCCATGTCTGCGTTTCATATGCTTATTATAATTTGGCCAATTTGTAAAGTGATGCTGACATTCTAAGCAACTGTATGGGCGTTCACCAGTATGTTGTCTTCTATGAGTCTGAAAATAATTATAACTATATTACACAATTATATCTTAAACAATATAAATTAAATAATTTAATTAACTTACAGTTAATATTCCCTTAAAACGAAAACATTTGCCACAAAATTCACACGTGAATGGCATTGCTCCGGTATGTATTCTATGGTGTTCTCTTAATGTACCTTTTTCTCTGAAAGTTCTTCCACAAACAGCACATTGATGTGGTTTCGCGCCAGTGTGAACTGTCTCATGTTTTTTTAATTGCAGTGGTGTTTTGAAACTGTAAATTATAAATCCTTTAGTATAAACGTATTTACGTTTGAAATTTTATTATTTATTTTTATAAACATACGCCTTGGAACATTGTGTACAACTATATGGCTTATCTGCAGAGTGGGTTAAGAAATGAGCTTCTAAATTTCCTTTCTGAATAAAACTTTTACCACATTGATCACAGGTAAAATTTCTAACACCAGAATGAATACGTTTATGGGTGACTAAATTTGGTTTAGTTGAGAATCTGAAAAATACTTATATGTAATGATACATTAAAACATGCTTTTAGTTAATTTTTAAAGTTATACCTTTTGTCACATTGGTCACATGGAAATCTATTTTTCATAGTATCTGGCAAATGACACCTACTATGAATGTACAAAGCACTTTGTTGCCTAAATGCTTTTCCACAAGTTTGACATACATGTGGACGCTCTTCACTATGAATTGCTTTGTGAGAATCTAATACTTTTTTATGTACAAATGATTTTCCACAATCTTCACAACTAAGTGTATTACACGTTAAAATGTATGATTAGAAAATTACAAAAACTAATCAGTAAACCAAGATTATGTTTACCTGAATTTTGCCTTGTTTTTATGTCGTTTAACGTGAGTAAGGAAACCATAATATTTATCATAAATTTTGCAGCATAGTACACACATATATTTTGCTTGTTGGTTGTGAATAGTTTCGTGATGCTCTTCCAATCTTTCTAAGCTAGGTAATTTATCATCGCAGTCTGTGCAAAGCCAGGGATACCTATCCAAACCTTTTCCTTTTTTAGACCCAAATTTTGTTGCTTCTTTTGTATGTGCTTCTATGATTTCTAAATCTGAATCTGTACCTACAATAAAAAAATAATATTTTGTACTTTTCAAACAGATATGTTATTTTGAATTTCCCTCCAACAGGTAAAATAGAGATCTCATAATTTCTTATTACATATTTATTTTATTTAACTATTTACCTGTCATATAGTTATCTGGAATTTTAATACTAGTCTTTATGCTCATATTGCTAGATTCTTTCTTCAAATCAGAATTAATATGCACATCAGAATTTTCCATTTTTTGATTTTGACTTTTTCTCTTCAATTTTTTTTTAGCTTGTTTAAGCGACGTTTTCTTAAGTTGAATTTTACATTTCTTTTGTTTTGAAATATCTTGAGATTCTTCGGTTTCATACTTTTGATAATTATTATTCTTATTTTCTTCAATAAAATAATTCTGTGATTCATTAGATTCAATAATATAGTTGTTTGGTAAATGACATTCATCGATTCCTTCTCCAGCTTCTTCTACTTTTGGAAATGCTTCTGTTTTCTCAATATAATTTACATTTGCCTCTAATGGTCTTGATTCAGTTTTGGGATCTATCAGTAATTGCCTTAGAGATATCTGTGCTTGATTAGTTTTCTCATAGAACTCATTACATTGATTTAGTAATATACAACAGTCTATACAAACTGTAAGTGGCAGTGCATCGCTTATTAATACCTGTAAGAAGTTTATCAATTTAACATTTATATTTTGATTTAAATTAATTTTGACATGTTAAAATTAATCACAAATGGAGAGACGTGTTTTCACCTGAATCTGTAAACATTTAGCAATTTTAGCTTCTATTGCTAATTTCTGTCCTTCCGCATCATAAATTCCAATAAAATTTTCTTTGGTTTCGGCGCAGAGCCGGCAAAGTTCCGGCTCTGTCATTATTCACACATAAATCCAAAAATATGTATCGCGACACAGTACATTGTCAAAACAACTGTTAATGTAATCACATCATCTCACGTTTACATTGCAATAAATAGTAAATAAAAGATTAGTACGGACGCTATAAAGGATAGCCGACATGTTGCTTTCTCGTATACGAAAAATAAACTACTTCGATATGTGTATAAAGAATTACTTAAACATCCACTTATTTCAATATGTTTACAGTTAGTGATGGTGAATTATTAAAAAGTAACTTATTCAATGGCACAATTATCATTATGTTATTTTTAAATAGAAGTATTCAGTTACTTCATCACATTTGTTTAGAAAAATTATTGTGCTACGTATAGGTATATATTGTATACGCAGTTCACCAGAGTCCATAACTGCAATGCGCAGGTTGGAAGATGGTGGGGGAACTCAGCGAGCTCTCCGCTAATCGCTTTCCACTTCGTTTGGGAGTATTGCCAATCAGGGCGAAGATGCGCACGAAAGAACGAAAACTGGTCTTTTCGCAGTTATGGACTCTGGTGAACTGCGGTATACATATGTTAGGTATCACTAGGAAACTACATTATAATAGAGTCGGCTGTGACATTATGGAATTATAGGGTTTTTGAAATCTTGTTAATGTTGTGGCGGGCTCTTTGAAATATTAATAAAGAGTGGACTTGAGAGTAAGGCTTTTCTAGCATTAGATGTATGATGCACGCGAAATTTAAATTAAATAACAATATAACCACGGTCAAATTGATCCCATCACGGCTATGTTCATCAGAACAACTTTCTTTACGTTACCGCATACATTTTCCAATTTCCGGCCAAAGGAATGTCATTGACCCTTTATCCGTGTTTAAAATTAATCTTAATCCTAGGCATACCAGACGGATCTTAAAACGCATAAAATGTACAGTAGATTTATTAATTTGTGTTTGTTGAAAATAACTAAAAGACGAGTGTATGTATATACTCGGATATTTCAAATTAACAGCTCTAATGTATGGTCAACTGTACCTTAGGTTTAGGTACCGAAGTCAAGTGGCGGGAGGTTCCTCCTCTTATTTTTGACCAAAAGAATCGTATGTTGCACCTGAATGTACTTCGGAACAAACAGGTGACTCAAGAGGAAGAGTGTGCTTATTGGGAACCAATGGATGAGTTTCTCTTCCAAGAATTTTTCGAATTCAGCTCGCGCCGAACCTACCTTTATCGTCGATGAAAGTAACAAAGATTAAGAGTGAGTGAAAAGAGGAAACGTGGTGGGGCCATGGATAGAAACTGTCCGGGAATATGGAAATAATACAGTACTATAAATAAAATAAAGCCACAACAGTCTCCGCGATAGAATTACACTTTTGTTACTTTCAAAGGATAAATAAATAATTGCATGCACGAAGTGGGAAATAATTCTAAAGTTTGACTTTAAGTGAAATGTGAAAGTTGAACTGAAGCAAAAATTGATCATTATTCTTTTAAATATGATTTTTCATTGCATCAAAAATTTAATTCAGGTAATATTACAAAAAAATTAATAATTAATTTACAGCCAAAAATTTATTTACGTATTATTAAAAATAACATATTTTTTACGGTATATTATTACTCGTATATGATAATATATTGTACATAGAATAAAAGGAATTTCAACTCTAAATCATACATTAGAGCAGTAAAAATGAATTAACTTTCATACTTAGGGTTCCGGGTCATTTTGACCCCGTATACGATATTAGTTACGAAGCCTAATTATAAAACACTTTATATGTAGTACGAAGAGAATATACATATATAGATGTGTGGTTGAAAAAATTTCTATTTAATATATTAATACTTCTTAAAACTTAAATTTAGATCCAGATAATTTATTATTATTTTTATAACTGAAATCGTATCCGTTCAATCGATGTGGTATACTTTTTAGGTTTTCAGGTCACCTACATCACCTTTTGAAATTATTGTCTAACGGTACCTGTAATGTTCTCAATTACTAAGCTAACCGTATTTTTGAAATGGTATTCCGATAACCAACGAAACCAAAAGTTTATTTATTACTTTGTAGATAAATACTTAACTTGGAATTGTTTAAAATCGAATTATCTAAAATTTACACTAAAAAAACATACTTTATTTATTATTTTTTATTCATGTTTTTTTTTACATTACTAATTAAATAACTTAACAGAAAAAATTGTTTATAATAAATGTGTATTAACTTTATACTTTTATTATTATTTGTATATAATAAAATGTGATGTAAATAGGTAATTTCAAAAATAAATAATTTAAATAAAAAAGAATTATATAAATAATTTTATGAATATTATAAATTTTGAGTCACACAAAGAGCGTCAAAATTTAAATTAGCATTCGAGCTTTGATAAATTCTTGGGACACGTATAATTTTCTTCTAATAATTGTTTTCAAACTTTTGTTACAACAAATAGTTTTTGTGTTCAATACCTTGTTCCTCTTTTTCGCTTTTGTTTTATCTTTAATGAGAAATAAACAAATGTACATTTTTAAAACATATCAGATAATATATATTTGTCATCACTTTCATTTTTCTAGAAGATCTTACTGATTCAAACAAAGTTACTCATTTGTATATTATCCATGGAATTTATTTACAGTATAATTTTAATATTAATATTAATTAATTGCAAACAATATATTAGAATAAAAAGATTAATTAAATGAATAAGATACAAAAAATTATCCGGTCGTGTCTCAAAAATGTTTACACAGTCCTAGAGGTTCTGGCACAATGTCCTCATTGCATATATATATATATAGGGGTACTTCTTAAGAAAGTGCGGCAGTTCTTCAGAGAACGTCTTTAGGTGAGTACTGTTAACACGATGTAATAAAATATGTTCGATCTCCGTTTTCAAGATATTTCTAACATTAGAATCAAATTATCTTTATTTTTATTAAAACTATTACTAAATAATTAATATTCAACACATTTTACCATTATCTTATTTAAAAAAGATTAACTTATATAAAGAAATAAAATTTTAAATTCTTTTCTGTAACAATATAATGATTTTTACACGATATTTCATTTCAAATATTTATACATATTGCTATTAATAATTAAAAATTTATTAATTTAGCTTCTGAATGTTCTCTTCTTATAGTATTTTCACAATGATTATAATACTTAAGTGACCTCAAAAATAAAATGGCTAATTCGGAAAAGAAATTTTATGAAATTTGTAAATGTTCATATATCAATTTTTAGCAAACGTAGCCCAAAAATATTGTTTATCTATCATCTATCATGTATCAAATTTAATCAAATATGTAATACTTTTACAATAATTTGGAAATAAAAATTTATTCACGAAGGGTCCTGAGTTTTACTTTCTGATTAAATATGACGGTCACGGTATATTTCGGAATGTTAACGTTTCATTCATGAATACACGCGTTTTCTCCAACACGGATATCTTAAATGATTTCATTTCAAACAACATTAATATTTCAAATCAAAATTTTCACAATTACATCTTTCGCCCTCTTTAACAAATAATGAAAATATGTACATACATAATTAATATCAATATTTTGTATTATTTTTTATTCTTCTATTTACACATTGCAGTATTTAATATCTATATTTCAATTAAAATATAGTTTGAAGCAAAATGTTGCGATTTATTATTCTTGGAATACTTATTGCTTTATCGGCGGCTCAGTTCCAACCGTCTGGAAGGATCTTGGAACCACCAATTCCTGCCCTTTGTGCACAAAGTGAGTGACATATTTTTACACTATCCAATTATTAAATCTGAGATGATTTTTTTTGCAATAAATAAATCCACATTGTACTGTGAAAAGTTCAATTGAATACTAAATATAATTATATACATAGTAAAAAATTGAAACTATATAAATTGTGATATTTTAGGAGTTATTCATGAACGTTTTAATGGCAAGGGTTACTATTATTCGTGGGCTGATCCAAGAACAAGTGGACAGGAAGTTGATTGGCTATCAGGAAGGAATTTTTGTAGACAAAGATGTATGGACCTTGTTTCCTTAGAGACATCTGCAGAAAATGAGTTTATTAAAAGCCGTATTGTCCAAAGTATGGCAGTATTTTATACTTTAAATATTTTAAGAAAATAAAATAAGAACACATACAAAAAACAATTATTACTTCTAGATAATGTGAAATATATTTGGACATCTGGTCGCCTTTGTGATTTCAAAGGGTGCGACAGACCTGATCTTCAGCCACTTCATATTAATGGTTGGTTCTGGACTGCAGAGTTACAAAAATTAGCTCCAACTACCGATCGTTCTCAGAATGATTGGTCTGAAAGTGGAGGGTAAATTTACTTTATTTTACTTTATAAATGTAATTATTATAGTATTTTATGTGAATGATTAATTAACAATATTTATAGTATTGGAAAACCACAACCAGATAATCGTGAAGCTATTCAACAAGGAGGTGCTCCTGAAAATTGTTTAGCTGTATTGAATCAATTTTATAAGGATGGAGTGAACTGGCACGATGTTGCTTGCCACCATAAAAAGCCATGGGTGTGTGAAGAAAATGAGTCGTTGTTAAAATATATCCGCTTCACTAATCCAAACATTCGTGTTTAACGATCTGTCAGTTGCCGAATTTATGCCTTGACTTAATCTTATGTAATTTTTATGATACAAGGATAAATGACATGGACAATAGATTTAATGAAAAACATGATTAATCATAAAACATACCGACTGCTACGCTGAAAACTACTAAGGGTATAATTACTTCATTTTTCAGTTTATTTATTCAGCTTCCTATTTCATGTTATTAGTAAAATATTACAGATACAGAAGAATTTTCTTTATTTTGGTATTTTACAATTGTTTGATGGTGTTGAATTTGTGGCACCTGTTATGGGCAGCCACTAGTGCAGTTGATGCATTAAATAATGAAAATCTATTTTAGCATGTAACAATGCATAGTTCAAGAAAATAAATTTATCCAGTCTGTCATTTAACAATAAGTCATTTTCAACAGGTAGATATAAAAACATACTAATAGTAAATTAAATAATTGTGTAATTAAATGTGTTCCACATTTTTTTTTAATTTTGGATATTTTATGAATTAATAGAATGTTTTTACTATAAATTTGAAAACATTTTTCAGATGTTCTACATAATATTTATAAAATAATATATTTAATTAGTTTTACAATGTATCATAAAACATTGTTCATTACATTTTATTTTCGTTCACTTTATTACTTCTGGAGTCTGTGGATATGTGTGTCAAATGTATATTTTTGATTAAGGATATATATTGTAAAATGATTTTATGTTTGTAAATATATTATTTATACTATTTAATGTATTATTATTTTCATGCATGGAAATTCATGCCTTCCTTAGTATTTAATTTATATGTGAAATTGGAAAGAAAAGCAAAAGAACTTAAAAAAAAATAGAATATACTTTTATGTACATTACCTATAGATTACTTATTTGAAACCTTCTACCATTATAATGTGATAACCAAATTTCGTTTTAACTGGTGGATCTGTATAAACTGGAGCCCCAATACTAGATATAGGTAGTGCAAATGCAGCTTCCTGAAATGGACCAACCATTGATCCTCTTGTCATCCATCCAAGATCACCCTTTAATGATCATTAAATAACAATTTCAATAAAATAAGATTACAGATGTAGGGTTCACAGGAAAAAGAAGGAATGTCTGTATACAAGATCCTTAGAATATTAAATAGAATTACCCCAGATCTTGCTTTGTCTTCACTAAATGTAGCTGCAACTTCGTTAAACTTTTGTCCAGCTTTTAGTTTCTCCAATGCTTCTAAAATCTTTGATTGTTTTTCACACAAAATATGTCTAACCTTTAAGAACAAGCAAAAAGAATTATAACTTTATTGTATATAAATATAATTATGTATAAACAATGTACATACTTTTACTGCATTTTTTCCTTTCTTTTCACCTTTCTCACTACTACCTTCTGCCTTTTTAGACTTATTTGAGTTTGAAGCATTTGCATTCTTTTTAGGAGGCATTTTGAAAGTTTCTGCTCACGTTGTGATCAAACTTGCAACAAAAACACTGCGAAATTATAACACATTTAAGTTATGAAGGTAAAATGAAACAGATAAATGAAGGTTATATATAAAAGTATTTGTTAATTCTAAACAAAACTGTATGTTTCATCATTATTAATATTAGATATTCTAATGTCACGAAATAGGGGAATTCATATGGCTGTAATAAACTGAAAATTTATTTACTTTCTTTTCCATTCCAAAATTTGTTTCGATTTTCACATACAATAGAGACATGTATCTGCAGTTCACCAGAGTCCATAACTGCGATGCGCAGGTTGGAAGATGGTGGGGGAACGCAGCGAGCTCTCTGCCAATCGCTTTTCACTTCGTTTGGGAATATCGCCAATCAGGGCGAAGATGCGCACTGGAGAAGCGCGAAGAACGAAAACTGGTCTTTTCGCAGTTATGGACTCTGGTGAACTGCGGTATATAGGTTAGCTGCACTAACACCTGAAGTGAGCTGAAGTAGTCTCAAAATCGAGTGAATCGAGAGTAACATTTTTTAAAAACAATGCATATTACAGTAAAAGCTGGATATATGCAACAAACATTGGGACCCAGACGTTGCATATATCCGTTGCATATAGCCGAGGTGTCGATTCTGGGCATTTAATGTTTCATATATCCAGCCGAGGTATCGATTCTGGGCATTTAATGTTGTATATATCCAGTCGAGGTGTCGATTCTGCGTCCGTACACATCGTTTGTATTCAACAGCGATACCTATTCTACGTTCGTACACAACATGCGACGTGTTACGGCCTGCCTTATGTTTGGTATCATTTTAATCAGAAAAATCTCACAAATGCGTTAGTAAAAGTTTTATAAAAAAGTTTTATCGTTGAATTAGTATTAGTCACATCGATATAACGGTTCGGATCGTATTACACGGCTTCCTCGTCGAGCGTCTTTCGTTGCACATATCCAGCTTTTACTGTATATCAAAACTTTGATTTCAAAAATTTTAATTTGTATTGAACTACTTAAATTAAATTAATAAATCTAAATTAAAAACTATTAACGTTAAAGAAATTCAATGAAATAATAAAGTTAAATAATTAATCTATTAGAGGAAAAACTAGAAATTGGAAATATCCCGGTTTTTAACGAAATTGTTTTGGAAATTTTGCACTAAAATTTTTAGTTCTTTTATCCGTGACCCATCGTCTGACAGATAGTATATGCAGAAAGTCTTAGGTTGAGAAGAATATTTAAATTAGATCCGTTTGAACACGCATTCTTAGAAGCTGTTCCCTGTTAATTATCAGCATTTGAGAAAGTTTAGTTTGACTAAATTAAAATGCTAAGACAGTCATATATTATGTTCGAAATACTGTTTGCCTACTTTCTCGCGCTATATATATGTTAGTTTGACACCCAAAAACTTGGCGAAAGTACATACATATTTACACGAAACCATGTGTACTGTATGTTATTTGTTCCTTATCCATTTTTTAACATTACATTTTGTTAAGATAATATGTATTCGCGTATTCATTATCGTGCGTTCGTATGTGTACAAGCCACTTAGAACCGAAGAGATGCGATATTTTTTGAAATTTTTGAATTAAAAAGATAAGAATTTAAAAGTTTCTAAATCAGTATGCAATTGCAGCACATTTGTAACTATACATATATGTATCTGTAAACTGAGTGATATTTGTTAATTTTATTAAAATATAGCTATGTTCATTAAGTATACTTAGTGATGGCTATAACCATCATGGATCCACCGGTAATCCAACACTTTTCAAATTTTCTAAAAATGTAACTTCCATCAAAACACATTTAATCAAGCAATATCTGATCCATAAACATGTCAAAAGTTCAAAAGAAAAAACAAAAAAAAAAGGCGAGAATTATCGATTTAGCAGAGGAGGAAGCAAGACTTAAAAAAATCAAAGCAATTGAAGCGAGAAGACAAAAGGTTATAGACGAAGTTCAACTTTCGTTACGGAGAAGAAGAAAGGAAAAAATAGCGATACAAAACGCAGGGTTTGACAAGGAAGAAAGATTGCGTCAGAAACAAATTAGGGATGCTGCGAAAACGGGTAGTGACAAAGAGATGTTACAGGTTTTTGTAACCACAATGCAATTTAGGCTTCCCTTAGTTAAGCAAAAATGTTAATTAAGAAAGAAGTGAGCCACCGTTTGCTTTATTTACCTATGTTCTTTGTACGCGCCAGGACAGGAGATTCTAAGGGTGCATTCCATTAACGCCCGAAATGCAATTGAAGGCGTAGATTTACCGGCTATATTTCCGAAACCCGGTCATGCTCGATTTCGTTGAAACTTTGCAAATAGCTTCATTTTACAGAAAAGCTATTTTTGTGAAAAGAATTTTTGGGGAGCATTAATAAGAATGCTTTACGATGAATTAAGATTTTCTTTGTTATTAATTAACCTTCGGAGCCGGGTCTGTTGTGACCCAGATCCACAATGTTTTGATCAAAATTTTAAATAAAAGATTCCGGTATATTGGTAAATAATATATAAAAGAATAGCGTAAAATTTAGAAAATAAAAATAGAAATGAGTCGAAAATTAAATTTAAATTGTTGTTGTCCTAATGATACTGATTATTTTTACTTGATACGAATTCATCTTACTTTCGTTTGTTGTAGATTCGCGAAGATCTGAAAAAAGTTATTGAAACAGGCATAAAGTGTGTGTACACTTCGGTAATTATACCAGAAAAGATCAAATACGATGGCAAATCAATATTAACTATTAAAGATGTTAAGTACCGACTGAGGAATAATTTACATATAGTTGGTTGGGGAAAGGAAGCAATAACCATGAGCGCAGCACTTGAACGTATCGTTCGTAAACAATTAAAAAAGGGATGGATGGTTGTACCACGGAAATCACTTTTTATGATGTGGAGTTATCCAGAAGCATTTCCCAGACTGGACAGTCGTATTTCATATGTTGAGGCTGGAACTGACGGCGAGCCAGATCTGAAAACTGTAGAAGCTACTAGAAAAATCCTAAATTACTGTAGAAAGTTAAAGAAGAGAGATCTTTTGATTGTTATGATCTCGCAAGGAAGTGATGATCTTCTCTGCTGTCCACGAGACACAATTACATTAAGGGATAAACTTAGAGTGATAAATAGGTTGAAGGCTGTTCAAGCAACTCCCGAAGAAATAAATACTGTAAGAAATAAGCTGTCTGCAATTAGAGGTAGGCAGATAATTCTACAACCATTAGTTACAAATTTTAGAATTTCAAAATTCCAAAATTCTAAAATTTCTGAGATCTGGTACCCCCAGAAAAGATCCTAGTTACGCAAATGTCCAAAACTCGTGCTACATTAAAGACGGTACATAAAAAATTTTAATACAGGCGGCGATCTAGCACGATTTGCTTACCCAGCAAGGGTCATCACTCTAATTACATCAGACGTTTCCGCTAAACCAATGAGTCAAATATCAGGTGGACCATGTGCCTTCGATCCAAAGGATGTGACAAGCTTAGGCATTTTAACAAAATACAGACTCATTAATAGATTACCATTAACTGTAAGAGATTTAGTGGAAGAAACCATTCCATGGGTCATGGCTGCCGATAAACAATTAGATGAGAAGAAGAATTATAAATTCGTTCATGAGTATGTGATAGCCTGCAACGCCGATGCCATGGAATGTATGTCCACGGACGTGTTCAGGCTAGGTTTATTTCCTTTAAAGCTTAATTCCACTTGTTTTGGAGAAATCCAAGAATTTGCTCGAGAATACGTTAAACTTGCTTCCTTAATGATACTAGCCGTCGAAGGTAAAATAGATAAACTAGATATGTACGAAGCGATGAAAGAAAGTCCTATTTGCCCATTGACGGACAAAAAGATTCAGGAAATATTTCCTGCGAAAGATAAATGGGGTTTGGGGTTGTGTCTCCTGTTAGGAGGACGACCATCTGTCAATCTTCGTCCTAATCCTGGTAACGGCGGACCTAATCAGGAACTTGCTGTATATTTTTCATTATATTGGTACTTGAGAACGCAACAACAACCGATTTTACGAGAATACACGGTTTGGTTCTCGGGCGGTAGTTCTTATGGTAAAGATGGCAATAGCGATGCGGTCGGGGCATTTGGATACAAAAGTTTGGCCCCTGATGTTTATTTGACTTACGACAGGACGAGAATCCGGTATGAGGATGCTCGCGATAAATGGCGGAGACTTTGCGATGAAAACCGTCCTTCGTCTGAAATAGCGGTGAGTGAACCACTTATCTATACTTGAATTAATATAGCCTCCCCAACCCAGTATTGGCGCATTGCGCCGCCTCCACTATTTTTTATACTTTATTTTCTTTGATAGGACGCGTTTAAAGAATTTAATGATGTCGAACTTATAAAGGAAAAACATGCTGCTATTTTTCCTCATAAAGTACTTGCTAGGAACGATACAAATTTAATGTTTTCGTCTATTAACGACGAGGATGATTTGGTGGAACTAGAGAGTGGAAATTATTATACATTCACGAACGTTGGAGATCTCCATATCATACGGATTGCTCGTTTTCAATGTAATTGTGATAGTGTTTGTCATGGGCATGGAGAAAGGATATGTACTGATAATGAATGCCCTATCACTCAAACATTGTTGACAGAAACGAAATCAAAATTTCAATCTTGCTGTCGTGTTGGTACCGAAAAAGATTTCGGATAATTGCTGTGAAAATTCATCGTAAATAAAGTAGAAAGTGTTTGAACTACTTCGGGAAATAAAGGAACATATGACAAAAGGCTGTTTATGGAATCAAATGTAACCCATCCATTGTACAATCAATATATTAAACTGCAACTGGACTTACTTTTATTTTCATTTTAAGTCAAAGTGGATGTTACGTTTTAATTTTTACATTGTCATTTACTTATTTTGGTTTTCATTTTTTTATTGATATTACTGATCTAAATTTAACTGTTTCAAAGATATTGTTTATTCAATGTATCAAAAGTTCCGGTAACAACTATGATAATAAAAGATATTTCTAAGCGAACAATGGCAGATAGAACGATTGACCGTCTGCCGTTTGAATTCGACAATTAATTTCAAGGTGGAATTCAACGTTCGTTGAGGAGGGATCGTTTAAAAGATGGTAAGAAATTCCAGAAGAAGGAAGATCTTCGCATGCTTGGAAACCGGCTTCGATATAATAAGAAACTCCAAGCTGAATAATGCCGGGTTATATTTCTTAAGGCTTTGCGACAGCCGAATCTCGTTCGCGGACCTATTCATCGTCTTTCATGCTATTTCTTCCGTCGAGCTTTCCTTGCTCTCTTGAGAACCGGCAATCAGATACTTTGATCTGATCGAATGAGATGAAAATGAATAAATTAAACATTATATATGGGCTTGAAAGCTGAATTGTATACAAAAAATACATCAATTTTGGAAATAAATTTACAGTTTGCACATTTTATCGCTGAACCTGGATCAAAATGACTCGTGCAGAAATGACTTAGAGAAATTAATAAATTTACGAATTAATTTACGTTCGTATATTTATTTCTGACTTACAAGTTATCCAACTAAGATAACAACTAACGACTCGGAGACAATCTCCGTTTCTAACAAAGAAGCAGGAAGCACCCGTCAGATATACTTGTATAAAGATATCCCTTTGAGATCATAAACGACAATCGTATTTGAACATCGAATCCATATCTTCGTACAAGGATGATACTGCGACGAGGAAACAAAGACCGTGATCGTATCTAAATGGAAAGCAGAGCGACGGAGAAAGAAGATTAGGAAAAAGAAAAATTGACAGAGAGATGGTTCAATCGGGTAAAAAAAGGGGGAGGCTGTATTACTGCTGTGATATCGAGGACGAGATATCGAGGACAGTCGCTGGTAGACCTTCGATGCTCGAAGCTATGTACATTCTCGTGCAACGTCGACCTCTTCGAGTTACCCGGCAGGCAAACTGTGGCATTTCATGCCACGAATAGAGAAATGGCACAATATCGATGATTTTTGCAAATATGTAAAAATTGCGGCAGTAACTATTGTCCATCGATGACAAGAAGTCTCGTGACGGGACGACACAGTGGTAAGAGGGCGTGCTAGTTTTAGTTTTACACGAGTCTAAATAGTAAGCGCGACCGCTTCGACTAATCATACGTCAGGACTTAAAGTACGTGTGAGGCGCGATCAATCAGATTGCGTTATTCTTCCAGGACTTCCCGTGATCGGTGAAGAGATAGAAAGATGACTAGCGGGACGGCTTTTTTCATTATTTCTTAATCGGGAGAAGCCTACATTGCATGTGGGTGTACAGAGATATCGACGCAACCTCGGGGGACCTAGGGAAGACCAGCGTGGCTAATGGGCATGTCATTTCGCGAATCTACGAGCATATAAAACCGAGAACTCTTTCGGTTGTGTTCCAATTCCCGCGACATCCTATTTGACCTGGTATCCTTATAAAACGAGTCGTTTTAAACCTACCTTAGGATCCAGAAGTTTTCGAATCTATCGGAGTTTCTCGATGGTTCTCCTGATTTGGGATGGGGTTTAGTAATTGGAAAGCGGATTGATCATTTCAAATGATTTTTCGATCATTCGACATGAATCGTATATAGTTATTTATTAAGCTAATAAAAGCACTTGCTATTTTGTAATAAAATTCTAACGATAAGACTTTTTTCAAGGCGATAAATGTTTATTGGCAGTGTTTTGTTAAACACCCCAAAAAGGTCCATCAAATTTTTTAATGGAAAGTAAATCCAACGACGCGGGGCAATTCTATAAAGGCTTCAAACGTTCTTTAAATTCAACGGACATGCTTCTTGATTCTTCCTACGCTGTTTCGACCAAATCCGACTCCATTGTCGCAGTTGAAACCCCCTTCTAATTTTTTAGCCTTCCAATGTGAACCGCGGAGAGGAGGGAACGGCCAGTAATTCAACGAAACTTCCCTAATTAATCAGACTCCCAATTAGTCGAAGTAACGAAGGTCGAATGGTTATAGGGTAAAGAGGAGCATGAGAGGAAAGGCGAAACAGTTCGAAAGGAGAAGAAACGAGAATTCAGAGAGAGAGAGAGAGAAGGCCGATGAAAGAAGAGAGATGACACTAATTGTAAGTCACGTCGAAGGTGATCGACAAACGGGTTGCCCGATTTCCCTTGAAATTACGTTTCGCGTCCTAATTCCATGCGGAAAAAGGACCAACTTGTAAAGACGGTTTCTTCATGTTTCGTAGTTCACCTTTAATTTCTGCCGTTTTTAACGTCGCGTCGATCGTATTCGACACATGCGTTCTGTTTGTCAGGTCATTTCGAAAGTCTTTGCGTATTTTAGTGACATGGCCGCTTATCCGAGTGACACCTGCCGATTTTGATGAAATTTTGGCTTGATGTAGAGTTCGAAAAAAAAAATATCTGACAGGTATTTTTATTTTTGGTTGTCGTTTGTGTTGAAGGGTGAATGTACCTTTCAGATTTTGAATTGAAAATAATATTTGGTTAAATTGATATATTCTTGGGGAAGAAGAGTATAGAGAGAGGATTGAAAGTTGAAGGGAAGATTGAAATACCATCAATTTTATTAAAAAACAAAAACAAATATAAATAATATTAAAATTTAATAAAATTAAGATACTACCGAAAATAGTCTTATTAATGTATAAATTAATTTTTTTCACATTTCATAACGTTTGAAAGAAGCGACTACCTTCATGACCATTTTTTATATTTGCCTTTGAGACAGTGTTTTCGAAGGGATTAGAATCTGACAGCATTCTAAGGTAACTTCAAGGAACGAGTTTACCTGATTTTCACCACTCTGTCGTTCGTAATTTAAACGGGAATAAAGAAGACATCTAAGAAAACTTTATTCGAACTTTCGAACTGTCCGATGCACGTATCGAAATACCATCGGAGAATCTTCAATCAGTTCCTCTCGCTTGCTTCCAGTCGAACCGTTAAAGAAAACGACCGTGGATTGGCGAGAACGTCGCTATGTATTAAAATGAATCACCGAGTCAACGATATTCCGGGAAACTCGTATCACTCGGGTAGCGCATCACATTATGCTAACTGCCCGCGTCACAATATTATCGAATATTTCCCTTTACTACTTGCCACCAATATTAAAGTACATATAATTCACTGGTAGTACATTGATTTAATTCTCTTAGGGAAAATCATTGGCATTAGTAAGTAGGTCCAGACCCGTTCTCGCCATACTAAAAAATTCTCGTTACGCCGATGGCGAAATGGTACTTTGCAAGAGTAGGAAAAGTGTACCGATCTATAGGTTAATATAAGCGTATCACTTTGCACGTGGGTGTCGTTGCTTAAAGTATTAGAACACTCGTGTTCAGCATGCACGTTTTTAGCAGCCGGTGATTTTGGGACGCGTGGCAGGAATACCGGAGACTAGCGTGTTAGAAAAGGGTGGGTTGGCACCGTAAAGGGGTAACAGCCGTCACTGTACCATATGCCTCGCACATTACTCGCGAAGGAGGAGAGGAACTCGTAAAAGTGCGACACACATGATTTTTATTTCTTTTACCGTTTTCTTCGCTGCTTTGTTACGCTTCCTTTTATACCTTCGAAAATCTAAGTTTGATTTATGCTTCTCATCGTCAGTGATTTGATTATTCTCAACTCTATGCTTCGTATACCTCATTTTTGTCTTTTTAAAAACCTATTCAATGTTAAAAAATCAGTGAATATTTATTACGGAAAATAATTTCAAAGTAATTCTAATTAATGCTGGATCAATTTTACATCAATTATATTAAAGTTCTTTTTTTTCATCAGAAATAATTTTAACACGTAATATGATCATTAATATCAGCAAAAGATGAAATATAAAAACAAGGTAGCCTGACATACGGTCACGAGACGTTATTTATGAGAATTTCGACGTTTGATCCGTTTCTCGTTGTCTCGAGTCCCGTGAGAGGTTACCGTCTGTCCCCGTCAAAAGAATACCTACATTAATCAATGTCTCGCTGACTTTTTATCGTCGCTTCTACTTATATTCTTAATATCGAATAAATTTTCAGCTTTGCTTAGATCACGCCCCAGTTTCTTTAATACTCTGTAATTTTACAATACAATTTAGAAAATATTTGTAAATATTAAGAACGTGCGAAGTACTCCGTTCGCCCCTGTGCCCTCCCGCTAGTCATCTTTCTATCTCTGCACTTTCTATAAAACGCAGGTACCATTGTTAAACCATTCTATAAAAATATAAAATCCAACCTTATTCGAGTAATAAAAGTTGAAATCATAAAAATTCCATTTCACGTTATAACGATCTGTGTTTCGATCGTAAAAGAATTATTCTTCAGTCAAGTTCAATAGATGCTGCTTCAACATTCTTGGCTACATTTCTTTGTCGACTAACGTTCTCCCGAGAACGCCCGGAGAATTGCTTTCTTCCGTCTACTGAGCGGAACCACACGCGAACGCGAGGTCGAGTCCTTATTTCCGGTTGCTTCAGCGGAATTTCGTTCACGTAGTTTTAACCTATATCATTTTCCCTTCCAAAATGTCACGGGACGTACCGGGACGAAAGAAAAAAAGACCTGCTTCACCCCGTATTATACGTATTCTCTCATCTGACTCGGGTCTCACTGGGGATCCCCTTACAGTCACGATGTTTCCACCGATAATCTTTGTCAACATTTTTCTTCTTCATCTTATTATCAGTGACGAGCGATTATTCTACGAAAATATTTTCTTCGTTACTTTATCAAAATTTAATTTATTTCTCAAAATCTCCTCCACATCTGTCTGTATTCGTTCCATTACCAGTAAAATCCGTCCGTTCTTCTTCGAAAATCAACTAAAGCGAGAAAGAAGATAGACAGAGCAGAGATTTTCGAAGTATGTCGCAAATATATCGAGTGGAGCGACGGTTTAGCCGGGCCCTGTGTATACGGACGTTTACGTATCACGTTATTGGACAAAAGTTGCACCATCGGTTTTAGACGTGACGCGATCTGATTTATCGCCCGGCGCGGATTTTTCGGTACAAGAGGGAGAAACTACGAGACGGGCCATTTTTCTCAGGCTGCAGCTGGATAACGTGCTACCCTCTCCCTTCCTCTTTCAACCCGCCACCCTTTTTCACTCTCGTTCCCTTGTTTCGCGCGCTATTCTTTCTACCCACCAGTGAAATATATAAACTCCATACGTTTGCTGAGGCCGCCAATGGCGTCATCTATTCGCTCATTGCTATATAGGCGGTAAAAAAAGTAGCAGCTAACATATTACGGAAGTTATCGAGTGCACGGATCTTGTTCGCGAACGACTAGATCGGAGGAATCACGGGGACAGATTCTCTATGTTTTGAGTAATTGATGTTATTATCGGTGCGGTATTAAACCCCTATATTGATATTTGTTAAAGAAATAATAGGACACTTATGTAGTACATACTTCATATGAATTTAATAGATTGCGAACAGATATGAAGTTTCAATTCGGTTGGCTGTAGATTTTTTGTTTCTGTTTTCTTTTTTTTTTTTTCTTACCAGAACGCGAAGAGCATCAAGATACTGCATCAGCTTCTCGAAGTTCGTGGTTGGATTTAAGCCGTATTGTTTCTTCCCGAATCATTTTCAGTGCACGTAATAAGCATGCGTTTCTGTTCGCGATCCACGGATCTCCAGCAGGGATTTTCGAAAGGCGAAACTGTGCTGCTGTAGGTGGAAAGATACACCCCGACTGCAGGTGAATAAAGGATGAGAAGACGCCTTGGGATTTCTGGTACAAAAGGGATCTCTCGTTTCGCGGTGAGCTGCCCACAATCTCCAGTATGAATTTTCATCACGATGGAAGCTGATTTTTATATCGCGCATCACGACAGAAGCGAATAAATTGCTTTAGTGCCACGCTATATGTGTTGGGCTGTTGTGATTGTGTTCGTTTATTTGTACAATCGTTTTTATAAGAACGTAAAAGGCGAAAGCAATCATCGTCACCGTTGAAAGTTGGTCACCAACGCCTCGAGGGTCTAAGCAAAAAATTTATCACCGCTAGATGCTGATAGTCGGTGAGCTTCTTCAATTATCGACTTGATACGTTCTTGCTCCGACGCGGGAAAGCAGGGTTTTGTGCCTGGAACAGCTTAAACGAGCGAAAAACTTTTGATAGCACGCTAGCAGATTCTTCAAGGTAAAGCTTTACCTACCGCCCTGGAAAATTGTTTCCTTCGTTTAACAGTTTTAATTCAGTTACGCGGAACATTAGACGCATCCTGATAATGAACACTTGAGTTTCTATCGTGAAATGATTATACAGGGCGTTCCAGGCAATTGGATTCAGAAGAAGGGGCCTTTCCTAAGAATAACGAAGTCTCAGATTTTAATACTTTTAAAGATTATTTTGATTTGAAAGCGATAAAATGCGATGTAGGTGTTTAAGGTATATACGAAGTACTGTTCATCGATCACAAGAAATTCCATGAGAATAACGATTGGCTAATTATAATGACGCTGTTAATAAAAAGAACCTTGTTATTGAATAATTGGAACGCATTGGAACTCGGACTCACGTTTTGTATTAAACGTCTTCTTTATACATCGAGCTAATTATATGTTCAAGCAATTTTCCCGAGTTGTTTATCATATTCTCTTAACTTTTGGTTAGCAGATCGCCGTCTACGTTCAAAAACTTGGAGGCTCTTTGATGGAGTTAATTTAATCCTGAGGGAAACTTAGCTGACGGCAGTACGTCGAATAAGAGGATGATCTAAAATTCTGCTACTTTTTATTCATTTTGATAGACGGTCTGTTAGCTTGTGATATGTTCACGGCATTCACCATGCATTCTTCTATCCAAAGGAAACAAGTTCCAGTTTTGTTTTGGAAATATGGCAAAACTATTCCTTCCCTCATGCAACGTCTGTACCAGTCGAATTCTTCTTTATTCGTCGCAGTTTCTTTCAATAATCTGACAAATTTGCTTGATCGCATTGGATGTTCTGATTTTGGTCTCATCCAATGTTTCTCTAAACCACTTTTATAGGTTACAGTGTCTATAGTTTTAATAATACCAAGTGCTAAATTTTGAAGATTGTTCTCCAAATAATCGTAGATCGATACTGTTTTTTCTGGTACAAGCTTCTTCATTTCTAACATCTTCTTAATAGACGGTTCGTGACTACCAGAGGCTAACTGAATTCATAGACATTTTTGAGTGCATTAAGTTAGGTGAAAAGTTGTTAAAGTAAGTTGAATTAGATTAGGTTTAATTTATTAATTTTATACTCATGAATAAATTTATCCTTTTTTTTTTATAGTGATTGTTGGTTATAGCGATAGGTATTATTTATGTTATTTTATTGTAAACGAAAAGAGAAATTGGAAAACCTAAAAAAATGTCGTTTAAGTGATTAATGATGTAAGAATTTTCAGTTGAATGCTGGTTGAGGTTTGAACAAAACTAGAATTGAAAGTACCCTTCAAAATCAAAGTTCTTTTGATTACAAGACCAATGGGGATTTAATTGGAACATTTGGCAGTAGTTTCGCATAAAAGGAACATTAATCTACTAACCGACATCCAATAGCGTCCGAGTGCCCTTTGGAGATCAACGACCGCATTCACATTTTGTTCCTTGAAACCGTATAAAACTCGAATTTTCAATAACTTTGGCAAATTGTGTTCCATGTTACTTATTAAAGGAAGGTCGTGAGTATTTGCCCAAATACCATCGCCATTTTTGCCAAACGGAAAGGGCCAATCGTAGGGAATCGAGTATGTGCTTCGTAACATCTTTCTTCTATCGAAGTTTGTTGGCTTCAATCCAGAATGCTGGTGTTAATAAAATACATTTACTATAAAGATATCGGTATTAAAACGGTAATTAATACATTGACTGCTGGGAGGGTCATCGATTCCTCAAATATTGGAAAATCGAATAATTAGGAAAATAGAAGTTAAATGTTTGTTTCTTTTTAAAAAAATAGCGATAAATATGATAAATAAAATACGCAAAAGTTTATAATATCTTAAAAATGTTTTAAAAACATTTGATATACTAAATTTGGAATTTCGTAAAGAAAATTTATCAATACATCTTTTCATTTTTTTTTAAGGGCAGTTTGTGTAATAAGGAACATCTTTGTAAACGAGCTGCAGAAAGGAAACGGTTAATTTCATTATCTAACCTGAATTGTTAGCAGGGTCTTTGATTGCGACTCAGGTTTCAACGGTTCAAACATAATAAGTCGACGAAGTTTCGGTCTGTGTGGACTAGGATAGATGATGGCGCTAGTCTGGTTATCAAAGGTGGTTGCCAATTCGGCCTGGTTGCTTACGGATCGATGAAGGTACTCGTAAGCCGTGAGATTCCGATTTATCGAAAATATTCTGGAACGAATGTCATTGGGCCGGAAGCAGAGCCTCTCGTGATCGCAGTAATGCTCAAAGCATTCGTTTCCTTCGTTCTCCGTCTCTTCTCTGTCCTGGTAAGTCACTTTGCCTTCGACAAGGTCCACGTTTGACTTCGATTTCTGACGTTCTAACGTTTCTTTGCGATGGTAACTCGTCCTACCGTCATTCAGCACTTCGAATACATTTTTAAAAACGTCTGTAGTGGAAAATATAACGGCCGGAAACTCGAAGAGGCAGAAGTTGTAGGTGGAGGTTGATCGGTTGCCACAGATGGCGCACGAGTTGCCTCTGAACGTTACACCATCTTCTTTGATCTATGGGTAAAATGGTACATATATCTACCATTTCTGGCCATTGTCTTATTTCTTTCAATATATTAACATGTTGCGATCGAACAGTAGATCTACCCCGTTGAACACATCAGTTTGATAGTTTCAGGAAATCGAAAAATTGTCCTAAACTCAACAAGTTATACCTCGTGCTCGGAATACAAGGTTAGATTAGGTTGAAATTCAAAATGGGGGATTCAATATGGCACATGAAAAAGTAAAAAACAATTGGACCTTTACGAAACAGAACTTCTGGGAGTTTTCCAACTCGTTAATTTGGAATCTGCAGTTGAATTAAAAAATGAATATGTAAAATGATGAATGAAAAATTGCGCACAATGTAAGAAATTTCGAAAATAAAGTTCAGAATAAGTTAAAATTAAATTTCAACTGGAAATCATGGAGTTGAGGGTAAAAAGGGTGAAGTACATTTCAGCACTCGGAAAACTATGTCCGGGTATTAGATATCTGCATTGGAATGAATTTCATCTCGCTGGTTTCGATTACCTTCAGATCAACTCCATCGGCCATCGAAACTTCGTAATCACCTCTTCCGGATATGCTGACTCGAACTTTGTCTGGCATCGATAAAGTACAGCTAACTGTTGACTGATCGTAGAACACCGTGGCATAGTTCTTGTGTTCCACGCGACATGTCAACTGAACGGAGACAAAGCCATCCTCGATCAATAGCCCAGTCACATCTTCCTCGTATTCGAAGCTGTGTCTTGAGGTAGCCTCGTCAAAGTGCTTCAGATTCGCAAACGATACACCGTAGTTTTGAGTTCCTTGCTCCTGGCTTTCTTTAGATACAAAATATTCTAGAATTTCTTCTTCGGTCCAGTCACACGTCACTGGTTCCTTTTCTATCGTATATCCGGTTGTGATACGCGTGCCATCTAAAATCATTACTCATTATAAACTTCATTTGGAAATTTAAGAACTTGGCACAATAACAATTAACCCTTTGCACCAAATCTGTATATTAATACGTAACCCTAAGTAAAATTCTTTTTAATTTTTATTGAAATTTATGTTTCCATTTTTCCCTAACAATTTAAAGGGAATACCAACGGCCAAATAACCTCTGCCCGAGAACTCGCTCGAGCCACTTCAAGAAGTAATGAATTTAAAAGCACTTAAGGCTCCCACGGTTGTATTAAAATCGACATTATCGAAAATGGAGCAAACTTTTCTGACCCACGGAACTTCTACCCACCAGAGACCGCGTTTCTCGTGTAACCGTAAAATGTTTCATCCTTAGCTTGACTGATAATTTCTTTTTATAGGGGAATGTATCAGAAAAGTTGAACGAAACATAAATATGATTAATCTGTGAAATATACGAGGTGTTCTGGTAAAGAGAATGTTATTAACAAAAATTAATTACTGCTGGAAAATTTGCAAAAATATTTTTCTTTTAATAAAAAATCAAGGTTGCCTCCACTTTTGCGACTAATCATGTAATTTCTTTTTATGCAATAATGCAGGTAACACAGTGGCATAGTACAAAATATGTTACAATATATGTTATATATCGAGTTTGGCGAGGGTAAATATTTATTTTTGACGAAGATGCAAAATTATGCAACGATTCACGGCTGCAGCACGTAAAACGTTTTCTCAGAACGTATGCGAAAACCAAGTTCATAAACTTTCATCCAAACTTTCCTCATCTCGACTGTACTTTGTTTGCTCGTTGAATACACTTGCCACAAACATTCGAGAAACCGGTGACAAGCAAATTTTTCTCTTTTTTGAAATTGCTTTGATTGTTCACTTTCTTATTAAGAATTTTTAATTATGAACAGCTGAACGATGCTAAAAGTAAAAAAAAAAATTAAGTAATTTAAAAATCTCGAATTGAAATCCAAAAATTTGAATTCTAAAATATAAAAATTTAAAGGTATAATATTCCCTTTAACGTTAAAGGAAATCTTGTACTAACAGACGGATAACGAGATTTAAGAAGACGAAAGAAGAACAAAGGATCATTTTGTAAAGTGACAAGAACTTACCAGGGAATTCGACAATCAATTCCCCATTAGAATTCAGCAACATGTTGGTGCCGTCAGCTCGACGTGTGAATTTCTCGTTGACCTCGTAGTCGGAGGCTGTCCTCACGAGTAATCGATGGTGTACGCTTACGACCAAGTCGTCGGCCACCTCGTACCATCCACCATCGTGATCCAGCACCGTGTACCCTAACACTTTGACCGGTGTATCATCCATTGACAGGATACTGTCATGATCCTGAGGACACATCACGTTCGACGGATCAGTGAAAAGGGTGGCTCTTCCATTGATGTATCGCAATAAACATAAGGGCGAAAGCTTCTATGTAAATAAAGTCTTACGTTTCTAGACAAGAGAGGGATTCCTTAGGTCTAATTCATTTTGTATAAAAAAAAAAGAAGAATTCTAGACCGAAGAGGTACTATTTCAATTATTATTTAAATAATTCGTCTGGTCCAGTATGAACGGTCAAATATCATTCAAAACCTGAACTCTTGTCTTTAATTGAATCAGATCGTTCTGGTGCTTGGATCAAAACGAAATTTAACGATCACTTGATTCACCGTCGATGAACTCTGCTGTAACGGTGTAGGAGTTCCTTCGACCACTTTAACCGCTTGAGGCCTCAGCAAACTCGACGACTTTCTTCTAATTTTAAAAACTTTCTTCTCTCTGCTTGATCTGTCACCTTTAAAATTGCAGTTCGCGTCTTCGATAAGCTATTTTCAGTTTAAAAAGAATTTTCTTTTACATAGGATGTGTTTTGTAATTGTATAATATTCATACGTAGAAAAATGATTAAATCTGAAATTTGGAGCTTGGAAATTAGAATTTTACACTTTCCAAATGCAACGACGAAATTCGTAAAAGTAAATAATACTGATATATAAAGAATCAGTGTGTTCACCTTTTTGAAAATTCGTGTCATCTTTATTGTCTTCGTATTCGTCAAATGGAAGCTTTTCGAAGGATGTACAAGTTACAATGACTCCATTAGGTCGAAGAACAATAATTTTTCCATCGTCGAGATACTTCAAAATGGTTCCATTTCTCAGAAACTTTCTGCAAACTTCATGGACGCCATTGATGTTACCGTATCTTTTCGATGTCCCATAGCATTGACGAATATAAAATGGATTATCGGGTTCGGTACCGATGATTGGTTCTATCAGTAATCCAGTCGGCCATGATGCTTTGAAACTGACGCTTATATTTTGCCAACTGTCCTGAGAATTTCTTTCTTCCACTAAATAATATAAAATTTTATGCCTAATTGATTATTCCATAAAATGTACACATAATGGTGATATAAATTATGAAAATTTGAAATTTAAAGTTGTGAAATTTTGCAATTTGGAATTGATTAATTCTGAATTTAATTTAAATCGGTTACTAACAACAGGAACTTTAAAGGAAAGGATGAATAAAGAAATACTAACGCGATGGGATCAAGAATTTCTCAAAGGCAAGGATAATCCCAGTTCCAGTCGTTAAATGAAACATTTTGCTGCTTTCACGACTGCCATTATTAATTCGCTGAAATAATCGTAAACTGTAATCGTGTACAGTAACTGTAATCCGTATGTCTTTGTCTTTGTAAAGCCAGTCGTCCATTTCCACTTGCACCAAAGTACCATCAGCTGAAGAAAAAGTTTTCTTGGTATTCTTGATTTGTACGCGTAATCTGCCAAGATCATAGCCTACGAACTCATAGTCTGTTTCTTTTTCAACTGTATGAACCGATAAGCTTTGTTTCGTTGTTGAAAAGGACCTTAGGTCTGGACTCGACGTCGAGCTAGCTTTTTCAGTAGTGGCTTTATCATCCTGTCGTTTCTTTTTCTTAGAAGCCGTTTTTTTCTTCTTCTTTGAACTTTCTACCGTCTCCTCAGCAGAAGTGGTTTCTATGGAAGAAAAAATATAGATGTTTGTTTTATTCGAAGGGATTTAAAAAAAAATAATAGAGTATCCTGTAACGAACGATTTTATAGCGAACGAATGGTAAAACGAAGCAACTTGTAGAACGAATTAGTTCGTGATTAGTCTACGATGAACGAATTTTTAGTCAGGTATAAATATATTCACTTCTCACAAATAAAAGAATCGCGGGATGGCAAACTGTATCGCTACTCTTTCGATCCACAGCACTTACCCGTTTCCAGAGTTCGTTTTTGTCGAAGTAAATCCCGCCGTTTCGCAAGATCCCTAGCCTTCAAGGATCCAGGCAGAATGAAGTCCTCGTCGCGGAACAGCAACGTTTCGTCGTACATCTCGGCTCTCTTCATCATTAATCTTTCGATCAATTCGGTCGTCTGCAATATGTACAGTTCTTCCTCGCGACGTATCCAATCCTTTTCTTCAGCTACCACGTACTCGTTGAAGTCGCGAAGACGAACTGGCGTTCGAATGTTGCAAATTCGTTCCTCCTGGTGCACTCCATTAACTATCCTCTTGTTACCGAAATACAGCAACAACGAATCCGTCGGTTCAAAATACTGAGACTCCGTGTGATCGAACGTTTGAAGACATTCGTAAAGAAGCTGCAGAAAAAACCACCTCGACAACACTTCCACGTCGTTGAAATTTTTCAAACTCCGCTTGTCATCTTTTCTTTTATTAAATATATTGTTTTGTAAATAACCGGGTGCTAACAATTCACGGGGATCTATCAGATCGAACAGAGAAGCACATTCGACAAAAGTTGGCACGATTTTACCGTAATCAATATTCCCATCGCTTTGAATGTGAACTTTGTCGGTGGATTTTAAGGTCAGATCGGAGGACGATTTGCTGCGTTTCAACGAGGAGATTGAACTTTGTAAATTCATCATACTTTTCAATACGGGTTTTTCGGTGTTAAACACAGGTGGTCCAAATATCATTCTGTCGAACAATAAAATATGCAAATAGTGTTTGATCTCTTCGTTGCTAATTTCAACATCGAAGTAACCTCTAGTTTCATCGAGGTGACGAGAGTACTCTTTACGTTTTTTCTCAGAAATTTCTGGCTGCGAATTAAAAATGCCGATACTCGGGTGCCAGAAGATCGATAAAATATTGTTTACTATGTTGGCTATGGTTGTGGTGTTATGGAGAAGGCGAACGACTTCGTTCATCGAGTCTCCATGGATTAATTCGATGTCAGGTTCCTCATTATTGTAGACCTCGTTTAGACCGAATTTAAGATTCAGGAAATCTAATTTTTGTTGAATTAGGGTAATGGAGGATTGGATGACAGGTTCGGTTTCTGTCTGAAGGAAATTATATGTTATTAGTATTTTTATCCGGGGTCGACCATGTCCCCTAGCTTGATTAAAGTGTTGAGTATTTAGTGTTATCCTAAGCCTTAGAGTATAACAAATTTTTAAAATTGAGTGAAAATTATAAAAAATATAAGAAGAAGAATCACTATGGGTTATGGTAAAACAAAAGGTAAGTGCTGAACTGTAATCAGAGTGTCAAAATTATTTATCTGAGAAATCATACTCACCGTTTCAGACACATTAGCATCACCTTTCTCATTAACAAAGTTTTCAACCTCTAGTTTTCCTTCATTTTCTTCAATTTGCATTAACATAGCCAGCAATACCAACGGCACAGTAACACATTCCGGAGGTATCTCATCCAAAAATGCCTCATAAACCTTCGTATCCACTTTTTCTTCTACAACGTTAAGAATACTCTTGTCCACGTACATACTTTTCAAGTAATTACTGTGCTGTCGATGAAGATCATAAATATCATACACGAAATACGATACATTGTTGTACATATCCTTCTTCATAGTTTCATATTCATCTTCATCAAATTCCTGTGGAACTTTTGGCGGACAGAAGGTTAAGAACGCAATGTCACATAAATGTGGATGGTTTTTAGGATCCATCGATCGTTTCTCGATTGTTGTCCAAAAATTAAACAAATCGGCTTTCTCAACGAAATACGCTTCATGAAATTGTAATTTCTTGGTGGTCGAAGATTCGGTTGGTTCCTGTTCCACTCTTCGATCCAGTTTTTCGTTCGGTCTTAGAATCCTGAGGATGCAGGTTGTCGGTACATCCACCTCCATCAAGTGTTCCGGTAGATCTGGATTCTGAAAACCGGTGAGAATCACGTAGAGATTTGGTCCGTTTAACGGAGCATCATCGACGTAAACGGTATCCCGCCATTCCTCGTTGCGTTTCCTCAGTTTCGTGTTTGCCTTGAAGTTGAATACCTCTGGGTCAAACCCCTTTGATTTTGGTTGTCCTGTTGAAATAATGATGGCAGACATGGTAAGATAAATAGAAAAAAAGGAGGAGGTTACACAATTCGATCAGTATATTTAAAAAAATTTTTTTTTATGTCCTCTCTCTTTCAATCAACCTTCTCTTATACAACATAGTTACGAGAAATAAGACCACTTTTTGCCAAGAGGGCAAATTTTTGGACGGAACTGGTCTATGCACCTACCCCAATCAGCCACAGTCTGCATGATCAAATACTCTTCATCTATTTTACGCTCCAGATCAGCCAGTTTTTTCACCACACCAATGTTCTCTTCTTTGGCTCGGTATATCAAATATTTGATAACTCGTGCCATCAGCCAACAGGGCAGTACACCGTTGTCCTCGTTCAGAATCTTGCTAGCGTAATGACAAACGCCCTGGATCGTTGGGCATTTATCCAGGCTCTGGTTCGAAAACACTTTCACAGCGTCCAAGGTTTGCCGGTAGCTCAAAGAGTAAATTGCTTTTCGTTTACCATCTTCAGCAGCCGCGTTGAAAATTGACACGCACTTTGAGTGTTCGACGATCGTCTCGACCATCAGTATCACCATACACCACCAGCTGTCCTCGTTAATCGAGATCGCCTCTAACTCGGCACGCCAGGAATCCTCGTCGATTTGCTTCCGTCCTTTACCCGACGCATCGGACTTCGCCGTTCTCCTTTTACGCATCGTCAATCAATTTTCCAACCCCTAAGTTATATCGTACATCTATCGTATATCCACGAGATAACCTGATCGATTATCGAACAAGTGAGAAAGTCAGGGGAAACTTTTTCGAGTGCCGTATAGGGTGGGTTAAAATATTGAGTTTAAAGTTTAAGGATGTTGAAATATTGATTATGAAAATTAATTTTTAAATGGACGATGACTAAATATATTATTTAGATGGGAAGATCGTACTACAACATATAGAATCTGAAACGTCGGTCAATGAAAAATTACGTTCTTAAATTCCAAAGACATCCAAATATTCTTTCTATCAATAATTCCATTCAAATTTAACCGAAATTTAATTCAACCCTAGCTATCCTTCACTACAGAGAGAGAGACTATGTATGTCCTTTGTACAGCGTGTCGACACCTTTCAAAGTTCTCGCTAGACTGAACCTCCTCAAAGTATGCATCGCCGCGTTAGAAAAGTTTTCTAAACATCTGAAGGAAATATTTCCAGGTAGGAAATAAATGATGTCGGCCGTAGTTTGTTCCTCTCGGTATTTACTGCACGTCAATGTTGACGTTTCTTGTTTGACGATCGTGCAGGTATGGTAAATAAACGTTTGAGTTCAATAGGATGTCGCGGATGTTGAGAGAACCTACAGGAAATACTCGTATGGAATAAAAGTTGAAGGATGTTTGGGTAAATGTTGGAACAGTAGGGCGAGTGTCTTTCAATTGGAAAATGTTACCTTTTCTCGTGAAGCATGAAGTAGTTTTTTTTTGAGGTGTTTGAACGGAGCTATTTGCAAACGAACCATGATCTTCAATTAATAGTGGTAGAGTCAATCATGATCTAAACCTACTGCAATCTAATTAAAAACAACTGCATAAAACTTTTCAAATAGCTTTCAATGTAAAGTCATAAAATTTTCTTGTAATAAGCAAGAAGCTTTCTTTCAAAAATTGAGCTTAATAATTGATCAGCTTCGAAACGTTTCCTCCTTATTCCTGCGGCGATTCACATGCAACGAAAATATCCTGAAAACTCTTTCTCCACCACGGGCTACGTTTTCATGTACTTTTTATCCCACTTTACAGCAGCCCGTTTCATGACCGGCTTTTCTAAGTTTTCAGACAGATTCTAGCAGATTCCGTGCACACCTGAAACGCCTGTCGTGCCTTGCACGTTTCAGCAAGTTTGTACAAACGAGAATTTTAGAAAACTGCTACTGGCGAAGGTAGTCGCAGAATGAAAAAATTCTTGATTGTCTCCTTCTTAACTTCTTGCTAGCGATTTTCGCTAACAACGGACATGGTCATTTTTACCGTTTCTGTCTTACAACTTTGGAATCCAACAACTTTTCATATGCCGGATAAAATATTATCCTTGTCGTTTTAAATTTCTTCTTAAATACCATTTCTTCTTAGAACCATTTCATTTCTATGGGAGCAGAGATATTCGAAGAATGTCACAGAACAAAATGACACATCCGTGAGCTGCAAAACATCTCGGCTGTTTCAATAAATTGGAAAGCCTATCTACGTTTCGTGTGAATACAACTGTCGCGCTCACACAGAATCCTCCATCTTCAATTTTCCTAATCACCTTCATCCTTGCCATCAGTTGCTGATGATTCTTATCTTGCCCCTTTTCCTTTTTGTTTGCCGAGTTCGCGTCGCGTCGTGTCGCTTTCATAATCGTTACCGAGTACCTCGTTGTTCCCGGTGGGCCAAACGCGGAAGACAGCGTATTCTTTTCATTTAATTCCCGCGACGCTCCGCGAGCTGTTTAATGGATCTGTGAATACGGCAACAGCCACGCCAGGGAACAGTGTCCATTAACAAAACTGTCGCGCGATTCGGGCCAACTTCCAAGCGCGACATATCGCCGCGCTATATCACCGGCGAATTAATTAATGAACGCAGTATTTTATTGCGAGCTCGCGAGTATCTTGACCCACTGGCAAATGCCGTCGTAATTTGCAACTAGATGCCAGGAGTCACGATTCATATGAAAGATCGAATTTTAAATATTTCAAAAACTTTAGACTCTTTTTTTATTTTCTGCTTCTAAATTCGTGACTTGAAAGATTTGAATCCCTAATTTCAATAGAAGCACCCGATGCACGTTTGATCGTGAAATTAAAATTTCAGAAAAAAGGAAGAAAATGAAAGCAGAAAGAAAGTTTCTGAATACCATAAAAGTGACCCTGGTAATCGAATCGTTGAATTTCAAAATTAATTGATCCCTTTGTTCTGTTCGGCTTGAATTGAGCATTTAACAAGGCTTGGTCAGTAGTAATGGAAAACGTATTACCGTAGCTGTCGTAGGGACACGAACGACCCAACGTTATCACGCGGATGTGCAGGCTGTACTTAACGACGTAACTCCGTGGAAACTGTAATTCTAGTCTAAGAAGAGGAAAAAGTTGTGGTATCTCGAGTGTTAGGTTGGAACTTGCGTAAAATACGAGTTATGGAAAAAAAAGTTAAACAAATTGCTTGCCAAAAAGTAGGTTTTTTTTTATCACTGCACAGTAGACACTTTTCAACAACCAATCGTGCCAAACTGTTCCAAGCTTCGACAATTAAACAATTCGATCAATTAATTGCATAACCGTGATTCTAGGCCAACGAAACCGTGTTACAGTTTGTTATCCCTGATTCAAGGATATACAGGATACAAGCATGGGCCAACTCCCTTACCCCGAATTACCGTCACTCGAAGTTTATTCTCGTTTTTACATTCGGCCCTTCTTTTTTCCCCGCCGTTAATCCGCGCGCTTACCAAGCGACCGGGCAAAACCGGCGCAACATCGACCCAACAAATTTAATTAATTCTGATAATTGAGAAGTTTATCAAGTCGGAATCAGCTGGGTGGATCCGTGGTCGATGCGGGAACGAGGCCGAGAACGAAGGGAAAGTCCGGACAGAGGTTTGCTAATTTGTCGACAGTTTTGCGTTCGCATGCTCTGGCTTCGCTTTTAGAAATGAAAACGAGGTTTTGGTTTTAATTAAATCATAATATAGTTTGTCGCCTGTACACGCGCGTATTTCTGCATACACCTCAAACCTTCCAGTTTACCGTTCCTTGCGCGTATTTCTCCATGGATTTTCACACCCTGTGGTTTCTTTCCTTTGGTCAATTCTGAACGCGAACGAGCAGTTATTACATCCGAGTTTAGTTTGAATTTACTAATTTTCATGGAGAAATTGAAATAGTTGGCTCATGTTGCCATTATATTATAATTGATACTTTATACAAATTTGGAGTTTAGTTTCGTAAAGGGTTTTAATAAAAATCTAGAGGTTTCCAATTTTAATAAGGGCATTAGTCTAATCTAATTTAATTCGAATTACGCCGGCTATTGACGATGACCTTAATTATTGAGTTACCCTTTTCTGTACAAGATTTCATAGGGATAAGCTAGCGATGATACGGCGAACACGACCGTAACGTGGCGGAAAGAGGCAGCAAACCGCCGAAAAGTCACTTAGCTACAATGGCACACTCGATTCGAGTTAAACGGTCGTTTATGGCCGACGAGACAGCGGATTAGCGGTTAGGTAATTGTGGAACGGGCATGGACGGACGTGCGGACAGAAGTGCAGCCAGTTTTCGAGCGGTATTCAGGAAGCTGGTTATCGCAGGTGGAAACGATGATAGGTAAGCCAACCGTGATACGTTGACCTATTTAGATCAAGAAATATCATGACAGAAGGTAAGAGGAAGAAGATACGAATAACATTTAGAAGATAGAATTTTCATGATATCATTTTTAAAGGATATGAAAATTTTTTGTTAAAAAGGGTTAAAAATGGCCTTTTAATGACAAAACCATTTGCAATATTAATTTTCTCTCGTTTATTATCAATACCATGCGCGAAAAAGTTTATCACCTTTCTATGTAAAAAATGTACCTCACTGGTTGGGGCTTAAGAGGGTACAAAATGGAGTATGCAGAGAATGAAATTAAGCAAAAAGTTGAAGTATGAGAGAGAATAGGATAGAGAAGGAAAGCGAAGTACAGCGTTGAGCGTGCAAGCGATTTAGAGGGACCATAGTTTGAGTTTGAACAAGGCAGCGGTGTTCCTGGCGATGACCCCGCCGCACAATACTGTCCTGTTCCAGCATGTGAACCCGACAAGGACCACATATTTCCCAGGACAAACCCCTAGCCAACTTTGGTCTCGTACTTAGGATTGCCCTTCCACCACTATCAACCACGGTTACAACCTAAGACTGCTCGGCACCATTGCACTAATCCCTCTTCAACCTAACGGTTTATAACTTAACTTATACCGATATATTTTCAAGCGTTTATAAACGACCACGGAGACTATTATTCAACATAGAGAAAGATAGAAATTAAGCTATGCAACAGCTTAATACGTTGCCACATATAATATCCAATTTACTGCATTCATGAAATTTTCACGTTTCAATATCACTGTTGGCACGTGACAGCGAACCGCGTAATATTTCGATCTTCACCAATAATAGATGGAAATATCGGTGTGCATATCGTTACAGCCGAGTAGATTCGTTATAAAGGTATGTAGATACATACATTCGTGATGGCACAGAAACGTCCCACACGGGCCAACTACGGTAAACACCGAATGAATGCGTTTTAATTAAATCTCTATCAATCGAATTTGCTGGTTCACTTCACGCATTGATGAGTTTTAATTTTATCATTTGATCTTTGCTCCCCTGGAACACAAATTCCTTTCTACGTATAATACGTTCCAAAATGTGATTAACATTTTTTACTGTTAATTCAATTACTACTAATTCAAAACTAGTGGAGGGAAAGGAAAAAGTAGCGGTATACTTAAAAAGTAGAAATATTCGTAATAAATAATTTCTTTATTATTTATTCACTTTAACTTAATTTATCAGAATAAACTCTACATAATTCTCTTTCGTGTCTAAAAATCTTGTCAACACATCAAACGAATATTATGTATTTCGAGAGATAAATTTTGTTAATCTTTTATACACTCGTTGTTGCAGATTAGTTATGCGCTTTAACTGAATGATCATTTTCTGAAGCTGGCTCTCGTTTAATGGACGGGTATACACAATAATTGTCGTTTAATAAACATCGAAAAGACAGTCATAACGAGGAATACTTCAAAGAGAATTATCCGGTGGGTAACCTCTTCCATGGGAATTTCTGAAAAGACTGAATAAATATTCGTAAAAGCGACACTGTTCGAATGTGGACAGATTTTCCTTTGCCCTGTGCAGTATCAACTAACCGAAAGCCAAGGGAATCGTCGCAAACGGTTTACACGTCGAATAAAAAAGTATATATTTGAACGAGTATTTGCGAGGTATTGGCAGAAACCACAGTCTGAGTTTACCATTGCATCCGCAAGGTAAACGAGACTGGCTGTCTGTGAAGTCACATTACCCTCTGAATTGTGATTCAATCTTTATTGCAACGTTAATATTCTAGAATTTATATTATCAATACATTTTCTGCTAATGCGAATATATTCGTATTTGTATTGTTTGTTGTATTCGACGGTGAATACTGATACTGATCAAACTACTGGCGATGCTCACTAATTTTTATATTGAACAAACAATTTAATATATTCTTTATCTCGATAATGGCCAACATACATTTCAACAAAAATACCTGGTTAAAATTTATAAACTAAAATAAACAACTTGAAACCACGAGAGTGGTAGAAACTTTTGCATGCCTCTAGTAACTCTTACTTAAAACTCAATATGTCACACGTTTAATTTTCTCTTTTATTTGTCACGTGTTCCCTGTACCACAGTAATGTATTCTATAGTATTGAACACCCTGTATATGTTCGTTGGGAATCCGTGTAAGTACGTGTGGAGAGGGTGGCTGTCTTTGGTGCTGGGCCAAGGTAGAAATAGAGGGAGTGTGTATCGGAGGGGTTGGTGGTAGAAGGTATCGCAATGCTTGGAATGTTTAATACCAGCGCAACGATACGGCACGGAGGAATGGCCGGCTTCAGCCACGGAATAAATCTCGCGGAATCATACCTACCTGCTGCCATTTCTTGTCTGCCAGTAAACGCCCACTTGAAAATTTTTCAACGCGCTAGCGAAGCGAAAACGCTTATTGCGCTCCGATCCTAGGATCCTTCCCTTTTTTGTTTCGCTTCTTTCTTTCTTTTAAGAACGATCCTGCATTTCCATGACTGTTTCTTCGTGCGAAAGGACGGGATTAGTCGACGGGGGGTGTAGAATGTTTACCCTCCGATTTGCGCAATTCAATTCGTATTATTCCATTTTATATAGAATAATTCATAAGTTCCTTAATAAAAATGCTATTCTACAATAAATTGTAGAAAAACCAGGCTGAACGCTTATGCTATAAGTATAAATTTCTTTGCGCCTCCTGTTGTTAGCAGCTTCTGGTTCTCCTCTCATCAATGTTTTTGCGGGTATCTGCAGGATCTCGTCACTTGTCGTTCAGTATGAGCAACCGTTTTTCCCTCGGACAGGCAAAACAAGTCGTTAATTACCTAGACCTTGTCGATAGTCAAACACCGGTGACCTTAGCGCAGGCTGGCCAGCACTTTAAGTGACGCAACGAGTCTGTCGTTCTGGCACGCGATGTTTGCCAGGAACGTTTAATTACGACCGTTGGGAGTCGACTGGACAGCATGGAACGTTCCTTAGAATTTCATTAGTAAGTTCGAGCGTGACAGAATGATACGCTTTGAAAGGATCGTCTTTTGCACCTACTTAACTATTATACATATTTTTCGATAGATAGTCTTATAGAGAAAAAGTGAAGGTTGTGAATTTAATCGCAAATTTAATAAACCCTACTTATCCAAAGCGTAAACCTTTTCCCGATAGTTTAAGTAATTTGTCGCGTTACAAGACACGTCCGTAACCTGGTTTATAATGCTGTTAGTATACTTTGTTCGTAGAGATGGTCCACCTGTGACGAATTTATCTTCCACCTTCTGTTGCTTAGTACGTTTGTTGTAAGGATCACTGTGGTACGCAGGGTACTTGTCGAAACAACCCGAATAATTCCCGCCAGGTTTCTTAGGAAATGGAACGTAAAATTGACCGGGTCCTATCATTTTCGCTGCAACTTCTTTAGGTCTTACGTACGTGGGTCCAGGAGACTGGTCTAGGTAAGGGTTTGGTGGGAAAAAGTCTAGTGGTGCACTGGCGGTCAAAAATCGACCCACGCGTTCTATTACATTAAAGAAAAATAAATCAGTATTAAATTATATTAATTTATGTTTGAATTAAATATGTATATTGTTTTGTGTCTCTGTAGTTTTATATATAATATTATTGTCTTTTTTTCTTTCCTAAATTGTTCATATTTACATATCATTTGGTTCACATAAAATTTCAAAAACGAAAGGATCAAAAATAAATATCTTAAGAAACACCTGATCCCTTGATTGTGACTGGGTCATTTTTGTCAAACGCGCTGAAAACACAACCGTGGCTAATTAACGCGTTTACTTAATAATAGGTAACCCAATGAAAGCAGTCGATTTAGTTAATTCCGCTTTTTAAAGTCTCTCGACCGTACTTTGAAAGCTTGCACCCAGCGCAAAGACAGAAGAGGGAGAAAATAGAAGAGTGTCTAAACATAGCAAGCTTTCATTTTCCAACTTTCCTTACGACAAAAATGTAATTAGTTGTGTTAGCTTGGGAAACAAAATTCTAGCGGAAGAAAAAAAGGACGGTAGAAAAAGTAACGGTCTCCAATCTCCTTTCGTGTTACGAGCTCTCTTTATATTACTTTCTTCCTCGGCAATATTGTCTGTCGTAGCCAGAAAAGGGTAATGAACAAAAAGTGAAGAACAAAAACACCGACTGGGAAACTGGGAATTAAAATTCGGATAATAGGTACTATGATATTGCTTCAAATATTTTTATTTAGTATTTAATTGCATACAAATGCAAGAAAATTTAAAACGGCCTTGTTCTGAATAATTAGTCTAATATCGAATGACCCATATTTTGAATATAAAAAAAATTAGAAACATCGTAATATTAAAAAATATACTTTACCTCTTTTACCTGTCCTCTCAGGGTCATAAAGATTATGGGCATATGGTGGAAAAGGGTTCAGACAAATATTAGTATATCCTGGCCCACCACGAGGATTAGGTTTGATCTTCGGGTTCGGTAGTTCCGGTTCCTTTTTTTTGGTTTCTTGCTTCACAGCAGAACTGAAATAACTGACCTTCTCGAAACATCCGTGCCAATCACCAGGTGTTGCATGCTTTTTGGCAGGTGAAGGTGGTAACATATGACTTCCAAGTTTTGCTTGTTCGCGTTCCAACTGCGTAACATGAGTATATCAGAAGTAGTATAGATGATTTTAATGAAAATTAAACGCAAGAAAAAACATTCTTTTATTTGTTATTATGTAATATACTAGAATTAAAATAAAATATCACTTTCGACGGATCTGCCGGATTATCCTAAATTACAGTATACTGAAAGGTACCTTTGATTAATTGCTTCGACATTATTATATCACACGATTACCCGTTCTTTAGCCTCGAAACGCCATGGTTCGTATAATGCCTCTCCATACAAAATTCTCGCGAATTGCTCTTCGAATAAATCGGTAGGAGGTCCTGGAATCATTTGACGTCCTTTCTCGATGCCTTGTCGAAAGCGGACAGGAACTCCTTCATATTTGTCGAACGGTGCCGGATTTGGGTCGTGAAAATAGCCTTAAAACATAAGTAAGAAGAATTAATTAATTTAAAAAAAATTTTATTAATCAATTTATTCGAAGATTATGATACACTAGGTGCGTCATTTGTATCCCATTGAGAACAATTATCGACAGACCAAGTAAATGCACCAATTACTATGCATTTAAAATAAAAAATGAAATATTTTACCTAATCGATCGAGATCATGTCGCCCAAATCGTTGACCTAAAGGCTCTAGTTGTCCTCTTCTCATGGTTGTATTAAAACCAGAAAATTTTCTATCACTTTATTCCGTTAAGTAACCTGCAATTTTAATTGGTCTCTGATAGACTATATATTTTCACTCGAAATACAAAGTCAATTGTTCCGAGAATAAAGGGACAAGTTCAGAATCAATAAATGCTATGTTGAAACGTAATTTTATTCTCGACGTTAACGAGTCTTTAATGGGTCTGAAGTTGGTGAATTTAAATTGAGTGCTGTAACTGTACGTAACACTTTCGAGCCACTTCCAGAGTCTTCAGGGTAATGAATTAAACATCCCTTCCCCCGATATCTATAAGTTCCGTGAACTTGAGAATTTTAAATTTCAAATTTAATATTTTCACGTGTCAGGGCTAAGATAATTAACTTTACAATGACGGTGGACGAATCATAGTTATAAACCACACCTATGGCACGTATGCAATGCGTTATTCAAATTTTCAAGTGGAAGATTTTCATAATAGTGCAAAAATAATAACTAAAGAAATATTAGGTATACACACATATTTTACATTAGGCAATTGATGAATGAGCAAATCGATATAAATGTATCCTTCATAATGATACATCGAATGATACAAATATATCCTTTCACAACAATTTTTAATCATTTTTCACCACGAAGTACTTGTTCGCAAAGTTAGGAAACTTAAACGGAAATCAAACTTTGTTAGAGACCAAGAATTTCAGAGTTCCCGGCAAGAGTCCTCGGAACGGAGAACTTCAGCTACGTTATCGCACAGTCACGATCCTCGTTTTCCAACAGTCGACACACCAGGCGCTAAGAGGATCTTTTCACCATCACCAATTTCGGATTCTTCTGAAATCTCTCTGTGTGATTTGCCGAATGAATCGACCGGTCTACATAGCAGTCGTTCGTCGAGTTTTGAGATTCAGCCCATTGATGTAGCAGTCGCTTCTTCTTGGTAATGAGTTGTCCTTAATGGGCTGATGTTGTCAGACACCCATTCGTCGCGGTAACAGTTGGCACATTTCATTACCGGATTGTTTGTAGAGAACGTTTACCTGCTTGCGCATGATTTATCCAAGAATCATCCGACGTACGAGTTCTCGTTCTACGGAGCGAAGCGATTCTCTGATCTGCAAGACAAGTTTAGCTCGTATCGTCAAGAATATCAGCTTCAAACTTTGGAATAGACTAACGAGGAACATCGTTTACCTATTTCTGACTGATGGCGAGAAATGGGTCGCTGAAGCCGGTGATTTAAGAAATATACGTACATTTGATTTCCACCTGCTCTGTTTGGGAGGAGGATTTAGCAAGATAAGAATTAGAATTTTTGAAGATGACGAAATAATTTTTTACTGGATTTTGAAATCGAGGTGGAATGACATAATTCCTAAAGTCGTGGAACAATAAAAAAGCGCAAGAATATGCAAGAGAGAATCCTCCACTTCATCTTTTGTGCTTGTTCTGCCAAGATAAAATCCTATTTCACAGCAATTTACAAGTCTACTTCGTGTGTGCACGTGCTTGCGTTCTCACATGTAACTAAGGTTACCACGGTTAAGGTTTCGGACTAAAACAGATGTAATGACAAAGTTATATGCAAGATAAAGCGAAAGGTATGTTTACAGCAATACCGGAGACACTTGCATATTCGGGTATAGTGAAATTAGTGTGTTAAACGCGAAATGGAGCTTTCAACGTTAAAACTCCGACGGAAATTACGAGTAGTGGCTTATTAGTGCACGTTGCTTGGAGCCGGCTGGGTTATTACTTTAAGTTTCGAGGGAATCTGCGTAACGAGGATGTCGCGATGCCGGAAACAGTGTTACGTTCAAGGTCGAATGTTTTAAGGTAATGCGTCCCGAGGTTGCATTACGAGTATGCTTGAAATGGGAGCGAAAAGGTACTTAACGCCAATGTTTCGAATAAATTTCCACTACATTTGTTGGGGAAAAAACCTATTTGGGAACGTCAGCATCAATTGGTGTAAAAGCCTAAAATATACTCCGCTACCCGATATCCCTACTTCGCCTCACAAGTATTTTCATAATTGGTCGAATCGCTTGACGAAGAAAGCAGTGGGATATGGGTGGGGATTAAGCTAGGCATTAACGATAAGAGTGGGGTGAGGCGGAGCAAACGAAGATCCTACGTTGCCTTTCACTTATATCGCAAGCCATCTTGTCGCGGACGAACAGCACCTTACCATAAGCTCTCGTCACGGCATAGCCCCACCTCATGAACACCAGTCCAAGGAGGTGTGTCCAGTGACTGGCCGGACTATAAAGCCTCCACGAAGATCATTATCCTTTGTATACGAAATCCACCGAGTCCCACGAAAAGTAGTTTAACTCCGTGGCGATAAAATTCACAAGAAGTCGGGGAACTCCATTATCCGGAGGCGTGGCAATACAACTTTCCTTTTCAACGTGGTCGTGGATCGTTTCCTGGCGAATCTTCGGCAACGATCGGCACCTTGGATCTCGGTGTTGCGGAATCGGATACGCGTCGTACCGGCCAATTTCCTTCGACCTATCTGCAGCCATATTTTCATGAGATTCGCCGGCAGGCAGCTCGCGAACCATAGCGACAACGGCCACGATAATAACTAAACTTTCGATTGCCGGGGCGAACCATTAAGATAAGACGGTAAAAGGGAACGAGAAGGCAGCATTTAAGGGGACGAAAGGAAGAGGAAGGAGGAGAGATAGAGCGTGACGAAATCGAGAGGAGGGAAAGGAGGAGTGTTGGGAAAAGGAAGGCGAAATGAGACGATCCTTCTGAAAGGAAGCCAAGATCGTGAGGAGGAACGGGGTAAAGGATACGGTGCTGGGAAAACTAGAAAAGGAGACACTGATATTCATCTGCCTTCCGGGAGATCGATTAAGATTAAACGCCTAGTTGGCCGGCTTAAGTCGGGCTACAATGGAAAAGCTGAGATTGGGTTTCACGGATTGAAATCAACGACGTAGCCGTTTAATTTGCAAATGGAAAGGGTCGTGGTCACTCTGTTCTGTCCTTCTATTTCTCGTCCCCCTCTTCAAGGAGGATGGGGTGACAGGTGAGGCGTTTGGTCACGGAATATTCTCGCCTCGTTGCATTCGAATTCCTTGCCGAACCTCCGCCTTGGTTATTGTTGCTGAAGCTAGAATGGGGATGGTTTCTGTTGAAACTACTTTGAGGAGTAGATTCCATGGGTTCGGGTTGTTCTGATTGATGGCGTGATATTTGGAAATAAGATATCGTTTCGTACGGAAATTAGAGTACTTTAGAATGCGGATCAATGTTGGAACAGAAGTACAATTTCAGTTAAAAGTGTAAATTCGACTACTCCAATTTGTAAAATTATTTGTTTCAAGCAGTCATCAAATTCGAATTGGCAAAATAAATAAGTTTAACAAGAGATGCATTACATTTCCCCTCATGTTATGAAGCGAAGCAAATTATTTAAATATCGACCACGTAGTCATCATGCGCCGTTACTAATTAAAATGTTCGAGCAACAGTTGCAATTATAGCGCGGAAATTGCAGCAGAACACGCTTGAACGTATCGCGTGACAAATTATTTCGTACACCTATCCTCTCTCCTCTTTATACGTACCTAGCTGTGCTGTTTCTTTCGTAAATGCTCTAACAACATTCAAACCTCATCGACGTTACGATAAAAGTTGGGTGGTTCGTTTTATTAACGCAGTTAAAGAGCAATTAGCTTACTCGAGCGTGTGAGTATCGCCGAATTGGTCACGAACTGTTTAAAAATTGTTCTTCTCTGTTGCTCTGCCAGGGGAAACGTATTCCAACCATTAGAGATACTATTGAATTGAAGATGGTATGTCTCACAATCACTATATCATTGTTTAGCGCAATATGTTTGATTGTCAAAGACCACCTTTAAACTATAATTAAAAATTAGGAACATCATATTGAATGAATAATTACAATTGAATACTATGTTATTTCTTTTTAAGGTTGAATTACTAGACTTATTCCGTAGAATTATTCCAATCATTATATTATTCAAAATATCGGTGAATATTTTTTCTTCAGCTCTTAAGACTTAAATAACTGAAAACCAAGTGGTACGGTAAAAAAATGATTAGAAGCTCGAGGAGCCAGGTAGATTAATGTGTTAACGAGAGTTCCGGGCTGTTCGCTCTTTCTAGGGACCGAGTACATTGAAAAATAGATAATTTAAAAATTCCGAGCTGTCTTTTTCCTTCGTTCCTTCTACCCACCCCATTTTTCATTCCGTTCTTCCTTGGTGCCATTCTTTTTGCACTTATTAGAGCACCGCCCTAAGTAATCCTTCTCACGACCTGATTCCTGCTCACCGAGGTCGGTGAAGGATCAGTTTTTAAGAGGAAACATTCATCGGAATATTTAATGAAGTAATTTTCTTGAAACAAAAAATTGATTAATAGTTCGATTTATTCACTATTTAGTAGGTAAGTAAGTATTTACTTGATACGTAACAATTCGTACATGGTACATAAAATTTGAATAAACTCGTTCCCTGCGAGTCACTGTGTATCGTAATGCTTAAACAGTGGCGACTGAACACGCGATATCGCGTGATAGGGCATTTAGCACTAAAAACAAGTATGCAATATCGCGTGATAGGATATTTGACACTGACAATACTACGCGATATTACGTGAGCGACAGTAAACGTAATAATATAGAATTCTTCTTAAATATTTTATCTTTTACCAATTTCCAGGGGTATTCCAGCAATTTTCGAGTGGACGTTCCAGATGGTAGGACATTCCAGGGATGAGAGAAAGTCACTGGCCCATGAGGTCGACGATCTTTGGTGAAGTAAACCGGTGGGTCAGTTTAATCGCATCGTTTAATCGCAGCAGGTGGTACGTGGGGATTAATTATTTAAAGCCCCCTTAGGCTAACGTTGAATTAGTGGACACAACACCGCAATGCCACCACGGCATCGATAATTCTGCAGTTCTGTGGCTCTTCTCATTGGACCTAGGACGCGTGCCATTCAAACAATCTACACCATGTACAGAAGGAAATTATATGTACAAATTTCAATTTGATGTTAATTTCATGAAAAATGAAATCTGTAGCGCAGTGAAACCAATAGGAAAATAATGAAAAATAAGAACAGCAATTTCCATGAGGCGGTTGCTTTAATGAAGTGTTCGATCAAAATAAAATTTAATTTGTTTTTCGAAAAACGAATTTCCCATTTTTCAGCAAATTTTTTTTCATCGCTAACATAATATTCCGTGTTAATGCAACAAATCCACCGGGAGGAAGAAGGATCGCGTTATTATCGTGTCTGAGATTCATTTAATTAATTACTTTCCTGATTAAATTTTTTATAGCTCAGCTTGGTAGTTTGGGTGGCGACACTGTATTATGATTAAAAGTCGTTTCGGGCGTTTAGACCGATCGTAGACCAATGGCAAGCAAAAATGTTTTCGTTACGGTTAAACTCACGCTGCTGAACGAAACTTTAAGCTTTCTTTGGGAAGTGTTCTTACGGGAAAATCGTTACACGAGAACTTCGGTGAAATTGCTCAAGTAACTAAAGAAACTTCTTCGTCAGTAAAAGTAAGTATAATATTTTTGACATAGCCAGAATTTTAAATAGTTGACACTAACTATGCATAACAGATGTAGAATTAGAGTGGTTCAGATTAGAAATCCGAACTTATAGGTAATAATATTGATGTAACTTTCATTATTTATTTTTTAACTATCCACGATACATAAGTAGCCTATTTTACAGTTCATTAATGAAACATCAAAATATTAAAAAAGTTTCTATTAAATATCATTGTACCCTTTGAATGAAAATTGACTTTTAGGTACAGAAAAGTCAATTTTCTTCGGGGCAAAAAAAAGATAGTCTTTTGCTTTCTGCCGGTGATCTGCTATCTTGGAACTCGTACTTCAGTATTCACAAGGAATTGCTGCTACGAGCGTCAGTCTTTTGGTCTAATGAGATCGAATTAGGGCAACGGTATCTTCCTTGTAGACCGATAGCCAGGATCGAGCAGCGTTTCCTTAACTTCGTTATCCTTCCACGGATCCATACATATCCGATAGGTCGCGTTCGTGACAAACTTCTTGATTATCTATATATGTATGTTCCCATAGCCTTATAGAGGTAGTCTGCATAGAGTGAAGACAACACAAGAGCGAGAGAGCTCTCTTTTTGTTACATTGTGTTATAAATATCGTAACAAAATAATAAATGAACTACACATTTTTACATCATTGAAATTACATAAAATACAAGGAATACAATATGAGGAATTATAATATGAGGAATTTTCATTATAATAATGAATCAAAAGTAAAAATTAATTATATTCATATGAGAATATAATGACTTTCATCAACGTCATATGATGTCATCCCACGGATGGTAGAATTCGTACAGTTGTAATCAATACTGTGGAACATAATAATGCACGATATCTAGATGGTAACAAATACTGTGTAATATATCACGTTAGCAATATTGCGGAACACATTGACCTGGTGATTAACAAGTTAATATATTTGTTTATATATATGTAACGTGAATGGAATCAAGCAAATAGCATAGAAATCAATAAAAGACAATTTCCATTACTGCATGAAATAATGCATATGTATTTTCAAACGTATGATAATCTTTAAAAATTGCACATTTCTACGTCATTATCGATAATAATTTTCAATCATTTAAATCCTAGAAAATTTCATATGTAAAGTAAATTTCAAGGTTTAAAATTGAAATTTCAACATTTGTCGAATTAAATCTGAAAATTAAAAAAATTTCAAAATATTAAAGCTCAGATTTGAAGACCAAATTTTAAAATAACAATTTATAATCAATGATCAGCTTTTGAAAGATAAATAAAAATATTGTCAGATATCGAGAGATAGCCTGTTTCTGTTCGACACCTGATGGAGGCGATATAGTCGTTGGAGGGTGTACCCATTCGGGATGGTCGAAGTGTCAAGCCGTTTATATACACGATCCAGCCTCGCTATTGTTGGCAAATTGGCGGTGGACGGATCCGTCGACGATGACCGGGGTTTGATGAAGTAATGGACGTTCTCTGTCGACGTGTTGACCCGTACCGATTATATACACGGTAATAGTACATACACGTAGGGCAGAGAGTATTACAGGCTCGGCATAGTCGGCTACAGATACGTGTACACACTGCTTTCTACGTGTATCCTTTGCGTACACTGTTGCTGCATTGTCTATGTATATGCGTTAGACCGACTGCTCTTGTTTCAGTTTCGGAACCGGTTCGAATTTCGATCAAACCTTATTAAGTGCATTCCTTGCTCTCTTATCGAGTCTTATCAAACTCCTTTTCGATAAAGTGATTCTTTCCTCTTCCAACTTTCCCCTCCACCAACTTCTTTCATTCTTTCAGAAATATGGTTTAAAACGTCCCCTTTCAGTTAGAAAGAGGATTTTGGTCTTACGAAAAAAGTTCTACGAGTGATATCCTCTTTTATTACTATTGACACCCATAGAGTAATGGTACCGCGATAATAGTACTTCTGCTAGGAAATATAGCAATTCTGTAGCAACGTTCAAAATTATTGGAAAGAATTACAACGACGTCTGTACGAGAGTACCATCCAGGAAAAAACGATGTGAGGGTTTCAGTAAGACGCTATTAACTAATATTTAATAATCACAAATTATATTTTCTTTTTCTAAATTACTTTTAATATTAATATCGTCAAAATAAAAATTTTGAGAATTTCTTCAGTATACAACGATGTTTCATCAAAAGTAATTTTATCAATAAAAATATTTTGGTTTTTATCAAACATGCCGTCAACATTTCAAACAATAATAATACGTCAATCTATTTTCATTTATGATCTATGGTATTGACAGTACTGAAATATTGACAGTGCTTCAAATATTTATTGACAAACTCCATTTGCCTCATACGTTCAATTTTAGTTGGCAATAAATTCGTCAAATTAAAACAAAAGGAATCATGCAATGAAGGGTTAATTAACGATACGAAGCGATGTGTACTATAGTAATTGTTATAACTGATAAGTTGCATTTTAAGAATTTAAATGTTTTTAAAATTTTAATCTTTAAAGTATACAATAGTAAATAGAAATTAGCGAGAGGTATATCAGAATTTTTCTTTGAAAAGATTTTTATATGTACAGTTTGATGCGTGACTGAACAAATTTCAAGCTCTCTATTGAATTCCCCTTTGATTTACAACCACCTGTGTTTTTCCCCTTTTTTTTGGTATTTCTATTGTGCAATCTAATAGCATTCGCTTTTCGCCAGTGATGCCTTTGGACGACGTTTTCCGTTTCACTACTTTCGTTGACCATCAATGGCTATGAGTATATTTGAACAAATTGATGGAGATTCTGCTCTTATTTACAGATGTTCACAAAAGAATTGAAATTGTTTGAAATTTCTAAAATAGACAAAACTTGATTTAATGCTAGAACTACGAAATTCGTTACAGGTTTATACCAGTCCCTCTTTTACCGCACCTCACGCTGACATCTGAAAAGACCCAATTTTTACTCTCTTTGATTTTTTTTTAATTCTTATTGTAAAAAATAAAACTTTTTTCATCCCTACACTTTCATCTCTACATTCTTTTCAGCCCTACATTCTTTCCATCCAAAGAATGTAGGGATGTAAGGAATGCGGAGATGTAAAGGGATTTCTGAAATTAATTTTTGTATATATTTTGTATATTGTTGGTAAAGAATAAAAATTTTTCTAAAACCCTACTATAGTAAATGTGTTTACTAAATTTTACCCTTTTACCATAACATATGTATGTACTGGAATTCAATTTTGTAAGTTAATTGTGAGAAAATTGGGTTAGAAGGTAACATATAACACGCGTGTGTTTCTCGTTTTCAATTAACCGCTCGACAAAGTCGCGAACAAGCAGATGTACAGATTATCGTAGAGCAGCTAGTGTATAATTATTTAAACGAAAGTCACTTTTCATTAGGAGGAAAGCGTTGTTTCGTGTAGTATAGTCGGCTTGAAACGCGTTTATTTTCGTCTGGCCGACTCGTTTCTGCGATTACGTTTTCACGCAATAATTTCTCGTTGTTTCACGGTCAGTGCCACGGATACGGTGAATTTAATTAAATTTAGCTAGACGTAATTTTCTAATTTAGCGCACAACTATACCGATACTCTCTCGCTTGAATCGTTAATTCGGTTATAAATGGCTTCATGATTTTATTATTTTATCAATCTTATGCTATACGTTTATTCTAACTTATAACGAAGAGAGTGGAATTATTCATTTAATTTTACCCGCAAAATTCAGAGTTTTGTGTAATGTTAACCGAGAGAAAGATGAGATTATAATGCAGTTTAATTTAATTTTCACCTGTGAAAAGAACAGGAAATTCCTCTTTTTGTAGAACAAGCTGTGCAATTTTATGTTTTACATTGCCATTAAGAAAATTAGGTGGAATTTTAAATATAAAAGTGTAATATGAGGAGTTCACTTAGAATCGGAGTGGAAGGAGAGACAATCTAGCGACAGTTGTGTACCTATTTAAATAAATTGTATTAATCTACTGATGAAAAGAATTTTAATAATAAATGATTTATCCAATTGACAATTAAAACTTAATCGTAAATTCAGTTTATAAATAAATTCTTTAATTATTAATTGCGACAATACAACGATGGAATGAAAATCTGTTCATTAATGCAATTAATTTAATTTTTGATACTGAAAATTTGATGAACCTTTACTCATTTATTAAAAATGTCACATTAATTTCAAGTTATCATAATTTTCACTTATTCGATACTGCAATTACTGGCAATTTATAAAATTCCGTAGAAGAAGAATAACATTCTTTCTTTATTTCACAAAACATTAACCGGTACATATGTATAGTGTTCTCCAATTTACTCTACTGTAAATTTAATTTCTTCTTTCAGCAATAATTCTTGGTGAAACATTACTGTTTCTAACAAATCGGCAGAAACTCGAAGGTAGTATGGTCTGGTTGAAGGGTCAGACGTCCGCGAAACGCACCCACGCCATTCGTTTCTCCGGTTTGTTCTTTTTTTTTTTTTTAAATTCAGCCAGCGAAGCGGTGTCACAATGATACATGGCCAACCACCGGTATGCATCCAGAGATTCTAGCCGCGACACAGTAGTTTCGTGGCATCGGGATGCGAAATTATGACGGAAAGGTACTATCCTTTTTTGTTTCTGTTCCAACCGCAAAATGGCGAAGGAACACGAAGGGAAAGTGATAAAAGAACAGAAAATCTAAATGGAACGAAAATATAAAATCGTAATGGAGGTGTCTGTTGTGCGCAAAATATCAGATTGACGATTCCATTTATAATTATATATATTCCTTTAATTATTCGAGTATATCTAGAAAATGTGAAATTTGGAGAATTTAAAATTTTGAAAATCTATAATTCTGTAATTTTAAAAATTTTGAATTAAAAAATTGTAGCGTCAGTCCACATTTTTTTGGCTGGGGAAGGTGCAGATTTGTTACTGTAACATGTTAAAAAAGGAATGCAAGGTCAATTCGACAAAAAATGCAAGGTTAATTAGGTACTATGAATTTTATTGTATTTACCTTTTCGAAACTTACAAATAGTGAACAGCGAATACCGACATTAAATGGATTTCCTATATTTCTTTTTCTGTTTTCATTTCTCTTATCTCTCTCGAAATGGTATTCCCTTACAACAACGTTTGTCCCTTATTATTCGTATTAATGACCATTAATAGTACCGCTTATAGATGCTTATAGACATGACTTTTATTTTACTTTATCTTGGATATATTATATTACTATGGGTGATGAGTGATTAGCGATGAGCAAGTATATCGAGCTGAAAACTTTACATTAGACCTGCACAAAATTGCGCCTCCCAGGCAGAGGGGTGCCACTATTGTGTCTTATGCAAGATTTCCCCACGTTAAAAAAAAAAAAAGATATATTTTTATAATATTCTAGATTAAAATTAATAATTAAATTATTAATTGAATTTAGCAATAATTTAGATTAGTTAAAACAACGCGTGATTATTAGTTTGTCATTATCCAAAGGGGCAGCGGGTTGTGCAGGTCTATTTTACACGAACATTCTTCATTTTTTACATATACACTCGGGTCAACGATGTATCGCTCGAAAATCAAAATCGATAGATATCATAATTAAAAATTAATTAATTAGTAATTGATCACAGACGTTACACGAGAATTTACTTATCAACATGAATGCATATCTATCAATTTATTAATGAATTAAAAATTTAGAATGGAAAATTTTTAATAGGGCTGCCCAAAAGCTTGCAAATATAAAATTTCAAATATAAAAATAAAACAATTCATGTACGCATTAGTACACATAAACAATAAATATTTCAAAATTCATCTAATCACATTTGTCACAGCTTTAATTAACGGAAATTATTCAACTTGTTGATTTTCGATCGTCGAAACGAGTCGAGTATGACTTACTTTTTACTAAATTCAGATTACTTTGTTTTCCTTATGTTACGTTACTTAATTATAACTTACTTACTTTATTTATTTATTCTTTTATCAAACGCATTACACGGGTATTTCTTTATCCGTACTCGAATAACATCCATACAAACGAACGTAGTACACGGTCATGCATACGAAAACATTCTCACTCATAAATGGCGTAATTCAAAGACAGGCATCAGAAGAATTTTTGAAAATAAAGTAATGCATTGTGAGCCAAACTAACCACGATAGCAATTTTACATGTCACCTAGAGCTTATTATTTTATGATGCCTATCTCTGTTACAGACGATGGATATTATAGAACACGTCGTACAAATCTTGTCGTTTGCTTGTTCGATCGAATGACAATTAAGGATCCGAAGACGACGACAAAAGGAGGGTCTTTATGTGCTTGAACAAATCAATGAAAGGATCTCATGTTTGATGCATTAGAAAATTCTTTCCCGTTTATTTTGATCGTTGAAACGTGCTTCTTGTAGACGCGAGTTTCATTAAAGAACGAAATGGTGTGAAAATATTTCCAAAGCTACCATCGTTCCAACGGACACAATCGGTAAAACAAACACAATCATCCGAGGCGCAGTAAATGTTCAGGCAAACATGGAAAAGCAATCGGATGTTCGATTTTAGCTTCCCAGGGATTAGTACCTAGTCGGTAGTTATGAATCACATAGTTTGTGTTTCTGCAGCCGTAAAACTCAGCAACTTTTATTATAGTGAAACGTCAATTTTGGTTTAGATTTAGGATTAAATCTTTTCTTTTGATGCACAAAATTGTAATTAAAAATCAGTCACTTAGAACCAAAAGAATGCAAATGAGTTTTTACAAAATTTTTGAATTAAGAACAGAAATGGTTAAATGAAACTAAAAAAAAGGAATTGAATTATTTAAAAACAATATGCTATTTTAAAGCAAATTGATATGACCTTTTTTTCTAAATAATTTATTAAATCTATTTACAATATTAAATTGAAAAAGCTTGTCGTCCACGCACTTTTCAAACCACTTCTCTGTTTCAGCCTCTTATGGACGTTTCTTATCGTGGAAGCTCAGCTATCGAGTGTTTACTATTAATTCGCAAATGTAACTTTTTTCAAATTCCAGTAGTCGACAACATTTCGCTCTTCGAGAAATAGAAATTGATAGTAAGTAAGTAAGTAAGTAAGTAAGAGGAGAGAAAGGACAACTTTTTAAAATATAAACAACTTTGGTATTAAATCAAATATGTCACTTGAAGTACCAAAGAAATAGAGTATTGCATTATTAAATTATACTAATTGCATTGAAAAATAAAACTTACAGCCGCTGCAAATTTTTCTTTGAAAAACATAGAGAATTTGAGTTTCTGAAAAGCTGGGTATTTGACGATTTTCGAAATGCTTCTACACGGTCCAGCTGATAATCAAATTTATCACGGGCATTGATTACACGTATATGCGGTTTTTGTGCACCGGTACACGGGAATTCGACTTGCTGAAATATTTTGCACCTGCCCGTGTGCAATAATGCCTCAGCTAAATTATCGTGTTATACAAGCTGGCTACCCAGCAGCCAGGAACATCTGATTTACACTCAACTATCTCTACGTTATCGTCACGACCCGTTTAACCGTTCCGAGTCGAATCTATCGTCGATTTCCATTTCGTGATCGATTCTTACCCGTGTCACGCTCGATTCCGTCTGCGATTGTGCGTTTTCAAGTGAAGATCTCTTAGTCAAAAAGAACAGTACAAATAGAGAAACGAGCAGGGAAATGAAACGAAAGCGCGATTTCCAACTCCCTCGTTGCATTTTTGATACTTTTTTTTTCCCCCTAGAAAAACAGATTACGCGTGTGGGGAGAATAGGGGACGCGAAACGAGAAATGAAAATTGCTATGACGTTTTAGTAGCAGCGTTCTTTTTTTCTCTCGTTTATTTTCTTTTCGCTATTCGTGTTTCGTTTGGATGATTGAAAATCCGAACGGGCGTGTGCTCGGCAAACAAAAAGGAACGCGATATGTAATTTCAAAAACGGGCTTGTAATTATTCAACAGAAATGGCCCTTTGTTGTTTCGATTTCATCGTTCGCGTGGATCGTTTCTGGGCGGACAACGGCTTATGGGGATAAGAGAACACCATAAAAAATGAAATGTTTCTTTTTATAGGTGAATATTTCTATCCTTTATAAAATGCTTTATATTTAGCCATTTTAAGCTAATTGCAAGAATATTAACGAAGGATCTCCATAGTCATTTCCATTAAAATTTAAATTCAAATTTTATACATATCTCTCTCTCTCTCTTCTCTCTGTCACAGTTACTACACTTGTTACAACGGAAGAGTCATTTAACTTTTATCTAATGAAATCGCGTTAGGCATTTCACGTATCCTCTAACGGTAGACTTGTTCCTTTCGAAGGAAAATAAAATACAAAGCGACGCAGGGTCGGCCAAAGGAAATAAAAGAATTTTCCCGACGGATAATTAGAAACCCAAACAACGTCAAACACGGGGCTGGTCGTGAAAAGTTGAAGCGTCGAATAATGGTCGGGCAGGACCGGTCGAAATTATTACTCGACACGTATAAAGCAGTAAGCGAGTTTCTACAACGCCGGGAGCACTCAGCCACGCAGACAATGACCGCTCATAAAATCTCGAAATCACTTCCTGCCAACCCCCTCCCCCACCATCGCCCTTCACTGTTTATCGTATACAGCAGTATGCAAATTTGCATTCCCTTCCCTTCGCCGCTACAAATTTAAACACTTTGATTACCAGACCGTTGGGAGGACAATGATTTTTGCATCGGTCACCGGGCCTGGCTACGACTGGCCAAACGTGCTTGTATAAACGCCGGATACACGGCCGATCGATCCTGTTCAATCCACATCCGCCCACCCTATGACGTACCAATCGCGTGTGCTAATCGCTTTTTCAACCCCAGCCTCGATGAATTTCAGTTTTCATCCCTTTCCTACCTTCATCCGTGTGGCCTACCCCACTGGTGAAAGATAACACGGTTCTACCCACCTGTCCACCTAATCTGACTTACGATGATGAATTTTCACGACCATCACGAAGCTACGGGGCTGGCTTTCCATAGTTTATACATAGTAGTTTGTAGTTTGATCGCCCCACCACCCGCTAAGTTTTCATTTAGGAACTGCTTTTCATTGACACGTTCATTGTTACGAAGGAGTACCGAATCGGTACTTAATGTCCTATTAATTTTGAATCAATAAATTTTTATCATCGGTCATCGAAGATGATTTCTTAATATAATTTCATGATATAAGACTTATGGTACATCAAATTCATATTTAAAGTTTGACGAATACTATTGAAAAATAAGAAAAAATATTTTCATCTTCATCGATCAAAAATAAGAGGAAAGAATCATGAGTTTTTACTCAGACATCAATTGATATGTTAATATGCTCGAACAAAAAATCACGGTGACGCTCATTCGATCCTTCCCGCCTCGATCTTACTTATCAACAAATATCAATAAATAATTCATGTCCCTCCTTCTGTTTCGTGTTTACCATCGAGCAGTCAGGAATCGAGGATGTTTCTGGAAAAGAACATTTATAGATCTATGGGCCCTATCTCAGTAAATCGTCTTCAACTAACTGTCATATATATCTATATATACTTCATGGGAATAACAACATTAACAATTCAAACGTAGCAATATATTAGAAAAACTAAAACTAAGATCACTAACACGATTCACTGAATTCGTCATTTTTCGCTTATGTCCCTTTCCTCAGAAACGTCCTCGACGATTTCTAAAAACTGATGTGTGTACAATGTTGTAACACGATGAAAGCGGAAGTTCCGAGCGGTACGTTTAAAAGTGACCAATGAAAATTGATCTTGATCGACGAGAAACTTCGTTGTCCGTCTCGAGAGAATTTTTCCGTATACTTCGATGTTTTCAATGAAAAAGGGAAGCTTCTTCGTCGAACACAATGATTTCGTAGAAGCATACGTACCGTTTCGTTCGTGTTCAGAACGTTTCCGTGTATGGTCGAGAGAAAATGTTTCTGTTTGTTCGTCTGGTTCGGTACAAATGTTTGATACCGAGCACAAAAGTGCGTTCGGTCGTTGAAATGCTCGCCACCGGGGGGATATGGGCCCGAAAGCTGATCGTTTCCTTCAGTTTTCTCGGTATGTATTCTTCGTTAACGAGGAAACTTTTAGCACCATTCGAATTGCAGGCCCGTGGAATGATCGGGTCATCACGGTCACCTCAGAAACGATGATAATAGTGTTAAGAGAACGACGATGAGCAAGGCTGCTCTTTGATTTGATACTCCGCCGTGTTGCATGGCAGCTGGATTCTCGCCTGAAACAGAAAATATACGATTTGTTAAATAAAGAAAATTTAAACGTATTGTAGGATAATTGATCATTTCAAAGCGTTAATAATAATTTGGTCAGTCCCACTATAATTAAATTATAGTAATGTTTTGAAACTCTGTAATTCGTAATTTATTCCAACTACCGTTATTTTACTTCATTTTCGTGTAAAAACAACATTTCCCACCGTATTTTAATGTCTCTCACAAATTCAAGATAGTGCCTAGTAATTTCAGCTTGCAATTTCGTATCTTGTTTATCCACGTTTCCTGAATCATGAATTATTCCGGGAAACAAACAAGAACAGAGGAAGAAAAATATGCTTATCAACGATACGCATTCGTTTACATGACACAATCAAAATTTTATGAAATTTCAAAAAATTACAAATCTACGTGAAATCGTTAAATTTTCGAAATATTGATGAACCTGGTTTCAAATTACTCTGCATAAAAAGATGAAAAATTTCTAAATTTTCCTATCGATTAAAACCATATATAATTGCAGTTTTAGATTTCCTGTAGAAAATAAAAACAGACATGCCTATGCTTTAATTAAAATTCACCATTCAAGAGCAGTGCTTAATTGATTTTAAGAAAATGAATAAATCAAATATTGAAGTAAATGAATATTTTCAATACGGGACATTTTAACCGTTTTTATTCCACTTCAAACGGAAATAAGGAACCACGGTTAAGAGGGTGGTGCAGGGATCAGTAATTAAGGAAATGATAGGGGGAAAAAAGAGGAAGAAACGGAATGAAAGGAAGAGAGAAATATCGTGAAACCCAGATTTGGGCCGGATTAATGTACGATTCTTGATTTTTTACTAATCCGTAATCTTCCTTCGCCAGCTTAAGTACTCTTAATTCGATTTTACTCTGGTAATTATATGTAAGCCGACACGATTGAAATTAACATTGAATATTCAGGTGAATTTTCAGGATTTTACTTTTTGTAAGTAAAAGTAGCACTTGTTTTTCCGTATGACGACTAAGGTGAGCAAGCAATCGGTGTTTGCACTTTTTTTATAATCCGAATGTATCGAAAGTGGCACGGTTGATAAGAGGACGGGCCATTTTTCACAGGTGACTCGATTAAAAAGTAACCGTAAACAAGTACGTGCCGTTTTCAAGATTCAATTATACAGCTCTTGGAAAAATTTACAACCCTATTTACAAGAGACTCCGGTAAGCCGATTCTCGCAATTAGTTTCGGATCTTCGCTTCGTTAATTGGATCTCTTGAACTTGCGTCGATGGAACACGGCGACGCGACGGCATCGTTCATCCGGAAAGGAAACGAACCTATTTTCCTAACTGCCATAGTGTAGAATCGATTCGAAGTTGATCGTCTCCCCTGAACGAAAGTTTCTTATGAAATCAGATTCATTTATTATAAAAGGAAAAGATCCCGATGACGACGTCGCGGTTCGAACAGCAGTTAATTGGAACAAAAACTTACTAGAGTCGATGAGATACTGAGCGAGGTGATAACATTGGAAAATAGAATCGAATTCAGACCGATCGTCGGTGAAATGATCTGTTAGAATTTTATATTGGTAAACGTTTGTTGCGTTTTCATCAACCTTTCAGCAATAAAATTTGAGTGGTCGAGTAGTTGAGTAGTAAAATACGTGAAAAATTCGCAAATTTAATTGCCGCCATAAGCACGCTTATTAATGCTTATTAATATCTATATTTTATATAATTTTTATAAAAATTAATATGAAAAATGTTACTGAATACGCCAGTTAAAAACATGCTAACAAATTGCTAACAGAATGGTGTTTTACAAGTTTGCCGCGCAAAATATAAATCAATTAAGGCATTTCATCGGACTTGTTATACCGGAGTGAAAGTTTTCAAGGAAGGATTTAAAGCTCGATACTTGAAAGCTGCGAGGCAATTTGCGAGTTTTACGCTGCTGTAAAACATTGACGAATAAATAATTTTAATATGCCATTCAATATTGCACTTTTTAAACGTACTTAAGATACACTTCTACAACTATTTACATTTTCAACAAGATCTTAATAATACACGATAAAATCAGAATAATGGTACTTTACTATACTCGTACATAGTAGTATTCGAAACTTGTCGACACGAATAAATCGAAACATTTTAGACGATGACGTTTAAAAATGATCAAAATCAATGATGCCATCTCCCTCCCAAATAATTACTTTTAATTTCATTAATGATACAATTGCTATAGTCTCGCCATTAGACATTTTTACGAGTCACTACTGCTCGGTACTGTACAGCAGTTAACGCCATGGCTCAGCGGAAAGAACGAAAAAAAGAACACCGCAGAAGAGGGTGTCTCGTTAAGCCAAGGCAGAAGGGAAGTTTCGTAACGATTTATAATAAACGCAGTTAAAACATCGAGGACGAAACGGAAGGCAGGTCCGCGACGAGGACGGAATGTATATTTCATGAAGTGCAGTCACAGCACTCGTGGCAAGCCCGGAAGTGGCACTTGAACTTGTTGAGCCGTCGGAGCACCTTGTCACGGCCGGAAAATAATTTGCACAGTCAATATTACAAATTGCCGCGAATTAAATTCACCTGAGCTTGCTGGGACAGCGAGCGACCGTTAATAAAAGACGACAATGTTCGCGTGATGAACAAACTCGCCGAAACTATCGCGTTGTTTCATACGCGAGGCAATTTTATTTGCAACATCAACGCGGAAACTCCCATAGGATCTCGGTGCAATTAAAATTCAAGCCGCGTCCTCGTTGCTGCTTGCTTTCCTTTTCTTCCTTTTTCTTCGTTGCGTATCTAGCTTGACGGAAACTGCTGGAAATCTTCAAGTTAATGCGAAAATAATGAACCATAATTGGTTGTTCCTTTTGTTTTAAGGTACACTAGTATTCATGAGTCAGTGAATTATTTGAGCATGCAAAGAGAAATGATGTCTTTTCAGTATTGTGTTTTAAGTAACAGCTGTGTTAACAGGAAACTGCTGTTTTCTTATGAAAAATATTATAAATGAATTCTTGGGATTACTTAGGGTTTCTTAAATTTCTTTGGAGTCCAAGATCTCGTCAGACTCTAATGTTTTAATATTCTAATAAAAACCAAGTAATTATCAGTATTTGCAATCAATACAAATCACGAGTAAAAGTACTCTGATACATCGAAAAGGGAAGAAAGAAGCTAGCAGAAGAAATAGAGAGGGGACATTCTAGTTTTAGGAGAGCTTGCGGGTACGGGTTATTAATGGGTCGGGCGTGACATCCCACGAAATAACCTGGCTAACCTCGCCAAGGTAGTATCGTATTCCATAGACTCAGTCGCCTGTCTCCGCGTAGGCGTTAACTGGGCCAAGAACTGCTCATTTTCAAGAACGAGACTTCGTGTTTTAACCTTTTCGCCTTTTTTTTTCTTCTTTGACCACTTACGTCCACCTCGTTTTCTTCTCAACGTTCGTTAAGGTTCTTGCTTCCATTTTTCCGTCGACCGGAGAAGCTTTTCTCTCTCTTTTAGTCTCTAGACAATTATCCTTTACGGGGTCTGGCGGATTCTGTGTTTTGACGGTGGAACTCGAGCATGGATTGCGCTACGATCCACCTTCTTCCACGTTTTTACGACTTCTTTTGTTATGTGCAAACTGAACGGAAAGGAGAATCGCGGAAATTTCGAGGGTAATTCTTGCTGAATAGTCCTCCAAGTGGAGGTTCTTCAAGGAGAATCTTTTCTTTTTTTTTTAATTTAGGTTCGAGCAGATTTAGGCAGATGTTATCCGTAAATTTATTCTTAAATGTCAGATGGTGGATGGTAGGTCAATCGTCACCCACACCTACGAAATTTATACAAGGGTGCTTCGATTGAAAGCATGTTTTACCATACGAAACTTACATCTCAAATAATTCACTGTATAATATTTGTTTATTCGTAAAATGAAAATGAAATGAAACTGAAATGAAAGTTAAATTATTATTGTCTCAGTGATCCCTCGTACGAGGGTAAATATCAAATTTTAATTTCTAACATGACGATTGTAGACCATAAATGAAATATTTTCTGCAATTTAAGAGAATAAAGAGAACGTAAATAAGAGCTTTTATTATAAATATGCAAATGTTGAATGGTAAAAAGAATTAAAAAGAAGAAGCTTTTTAAATGAAATGCATTGTTAAATACAGCTTTCGACAAACCACACAAATCTTATTATTAAACACAACGTCGTTTTTACTTTCAAACCGCATTCTATACTTAATTACCCACTTTTATGTTCATTCCTTTCAACCAATAGATTCCACTTACTTTTTAATTAATTGTAAATTGTACATTTATTCTTAATTAAAATTCAAATATAGTTTATACAATTTTGATGAGTATTAATGTAAATAAACATGATCAACCGTTTAACCGAACAAATTTTCCAACATTTTCGTTTAAATGAAAGATTCATCTTCAAAGAATATTTATACATCACGAAATTTCCTACAAGACGATTAAAACTCGGAATAATAACAGTGAAACAATTCGTTACAAGGTCCTCCCAAGTGACAAGGTAAATTCATTTGTAAAACGTGTCCTCGCGACCCCTTTGCGGTCAAATTACCCTGTTTAAACCCTTAAAGCGTGGCTGGTTCGAATTAGTTTAGGAAACGACGGGGCCATCGACAACTTCTACCCGCGGTCACGATAATTCTGTGAAAAGTTTTCAGCAATTCAGGGACGGTAGAAGGAGATAAGAAGAGGGAAAGAGGAGGGGACAGAGAAGGAAGTCGAAGAGCAGACAGGAAGATTCGAGGGAGCACTGTTGCTAGATAGTGTCGAGTAATGTGCTTTGTCTTCAACGAGGGTCACATTTAATTAATAACCACGATGTATCTCGAGAGTAATGTATATTAATTAGAAAAAAGGAAGGAGATGATTCTCTATTCTGCTCAGAGGAAGTTAAAGTAATTATTATCTGCCTTTCCTTTTTTTTTCTTGAGCCAATAAAATTATTAATTCATTACCAGGCTCATTAATTATATATATATTTCACTTAGAATAATAGTGGGGTATCTGTCATTAATAATTTTTTCGAGAAAAGGAAGATTTTATAAAATGTTTTTGGATCCTAACGTAATGTATTAATATTTATTTTATACGAAGAATATAATTATTTTACGTATCAAAGTTAATAATTAAATGCAGAACAACCCAACAATATTGGTTCAATCCTACTTTAGAGTTATGCTTCTTCTACCAGCAACCTTTTCATCCCTAACTCCTTGATTCTGTTCACGGTGCGTGCACTACGGCAACGCCAACAACGACGACGACGACGACGACGACGACGACGACGACGACGACGACGACGACGACGACGATGGCAACGAGAAGCGTGAGGAGTTTGCAAAGCTCTTCTCTTCGCGAGACATAGTTAACGGAAGCGGCGTACGCGGTCATGTATAATAGATAGAAGGAATCCTCGAGAGGGTGCTTGGCAGCTCATTTCGCATACGGCTTTTTTAGTGACCTCGACGTACCTCGGCGCAAACTACCACTGTCGGTGGAAAACGTTCGACGTTTTGAACGTCGAGTGTGTCGCGAGAAACAAACTGCGCTCTTGGCGTTCATTTTCCTCTCCAGAGAATTAACCGGCTTGATGGGCTAGGGGAATAACCGTGTACCCACAGAATGATGCGCTTCACGATAAAACACAGAGGGAATTCTTGAACCCTTTAGGGACCGGGATTTGACTTATTTACATGTATCAAAGTGGACTTTAATTAGGTATAGTAAATGATCCTGTTAACAGCTCCTGTTGAAGCTAAAGGTTTTAATATTTTAAAAAGCAAAATAATGAGATCTTATTTTTAATGAAAAATTGCAATATCTAATATTTTCTTATGCGAAAATCAAACCTCTATCAGAAATTTAATTAGTCGTAAACTGAAGGTTCTCAAAAAGTCTTTATATCTATTTTAAACGTACTGCATACCTGAATTCCTTTTAGTAAGAATTATACTTTCAAATCCTTATAATAAATTACCAGAAGAAAATTACATCCGCCATTTTCCGCGTTAACCTCAAACGTGTCTCTATGGAACAACAACGGGAGGGAAAATTTTCCAAGAAATTAAATCCCAGGCGTTCTAACGACAGTCCCTCGTATCTGTAGTCATCTCGCGTGCAAGCTGGCTTTCGATAAAGCGTCGAAAATGCGAGGGTTTCATGGAAATTCAGCTTGAAAATGCCCGGACGATTTTGGCCAATGGAGAGGAGCACACACCCCTGATCGTAATTCGGATTCTAGGGTCGCGGCTATTTTCACACGAAGAAACCGGTTGACCATCGTCGATGGACACACGTACGACGCGGAGGAACATTTGACGAAGCGTGCTGGTCGCACGCGAGCCAGAGAAATTTTCCGTGCCGGCAACCAAACTGATTTCGAATGCCACCCACGATCCACCGACTACTTGTCAAGCAAATTCGCATTACTTCTCGAATTATGGTTTCCCTTGTAGTTACCTGCATACAACACCGGTGGTAATAACTCTTCGGTTCGCGTCGTCTCGCATACTCATCGCGCGTACTCGTACGGAACGCGAGAGAAGTCGAGCTGAACCGATAAAACGGAAACGGACGTGATCTTGAACGAGCATCGTTCGCCCTCGAACACAGCTCTTCGCATTTTCTACGAACAAGCGTTTCGGACTGAAGAAGATTAGATGGATTCGTTCGAATTTCGCACCCAGAGTGATGGCCCATTTCGATCCAGTAAATTTTGCTTATTATTTGAAGTATTATTCTGTAATTACGATCGTATACACAGGTCTAGAAACTCCTTTGATGGATTGATTTCCTTATTCGAAACAAGTGTACCTACTGTGCAATTTATATTCATTTTCCCCAATAGCGTATCCATGTATTTGCATGAATCTTTCTAATTGCTTTCCAATATTAAATTCACCGTTTAAATTGATTTCGTCAGATCGAAATGAAATTCCGTATCGCGGGAAAAGGTTGTATTATTCGCGTGATTCCCGTAGAAAATCAGAAATCGCGTGGTTGCGGATACGATCGAAATGCCGCGTCGAGAATCATGGTAATCCGTGGTAAATAATGCACGACGCTTCCGCCGCGGGACTTTCGATACTTCCGTTGCTGGAAGCCGCGAAAAGCCTTTGTGGAAAGTAGTTGAAACCCTCGGTGAAACTTGAAAAGCCTCTTCTATCCTTGGATCTTGCGTTTAGCGGTACGTATTGACGGAGCTGTAATCCTCATCGATTCGACTTACATGCGATTTTCCTTCGAATACAAAAGTTACCAAGGGCTTACGTTGTTCCATGAATCGAGGACGAAGAAAGATCGAAGAATTCGAAATAGGGCTACTCGATGCTGTAAGATAACTCTTTTCATTTTCATGCGCTTTCTTTCAATTCTCTCAGCAGCTCCAAACAATACGAAATTCTATAGGTTCACAGTTTTGTCTATAATTTTAGAATCTTTACGATGTTCTTTGAAACTATGCAATTTTTGGATGAGAATTATAAACCAAGGAAAAAATTGTATAAAATATGAAAAATTACAACTTTTGGAAAAACTGATTCAAAGCAAAGAAAAAACAAAACAGGGCAGTCTAGAAAGTTTCAAATTTTCAAAAGTTATATCTACAAGAAAGTTGCCAACTGTTTTAATATTTTCTATCGCTACTGTACACGTGAAATAAAAACCGAGATGTACAAGAGAGATACAACGAAGAAAAAGAATTAGAGAATAAAATGGAACATCCAAAAAAGAGCAAACAATATCTACTTACACACAGTGTCGCACAAAGTAACAAAGCACATCGATCATATGACCGAATTACGTCCCATGGAATAAGAATCCTTAGAAATAAGATGAAGGAGTTCTTTTTGATGCATTAATATTACAGATTCTCGCAATTATATACCAATCCAACGTCTACAACCTTATTTCTATTTGAGTTGAATAAAAAAGCAATTTTCCGACTTCTCACTGATATGGTTTTTGTATGGTTCGAACGGTTTAAATTATTCGTATTTATAAAATTTGTCGTAAATTGTTTTCTTCGATTGCCAAACTTTCTACACTCAGATAAGATTCTTGTAAATTGTTTTCTTCGATTGCCAAACTTTCTAGACTTAGATAAGATTCTTTTTGTATCGGCAAGTTTGAAATTTATTCTCTCGTTGGTTGGTTTGCCATGACCTCGTCAACCGTCCTTCCGGTTTCCGATCCTCCGGGCTAACCGCACTGTTTCGCATCCAGCTGACCTCTCTTTAGTGTTCTTGCATAGCGTATTCACGGTAAAGTTCTGACAAAGACATCCAAAGTCCAACCATTTTTCCCCTCTTTCGACTTTGCTCCTATTCCAACGATTTTCTCAGCCGATTTCCTCTTTCCTTTCCACATCTCATCGTGATTTCACCTTCAGATACATTCTTTTCGCCTTTGAATTGCTCCTTTCTGCCGCGCGGAACTCGGAATACTTTGTATCTCTTTTTTATCGATACCGCTTTGTATTCTATTTTTATACTTTTTACTAAACTTGCTCTTGTTTCTCGATATATCACAGGTGATTAATCCACGGATACAAAAAGCCTGGTAGTGTGTTTATATTTTGACAATTTTGAATAAAATATTATCTCAAGGAATCTTAAGAAATCTTAGAAAATTCGAGGATGAAGACAATAAACTCCAAGGAATCGTGAAAGATCCCAATAATTATTGGAAAATTCCAGTTAAAAAATATTAGGAATTATTGCATTTTGAACTAGAATTTTTAGCGAACAGATAACTTGAAGATTGAACCATGATCCAGTCACAAACAGAACCTTCCTGAGTTCTCACCGAACGGACAGTTTCCCGATCGGAAGTTATTCAGCATCTACGAGTGCCTTTCCGGTCCAACATGCTTATTAGCAGTCGGTAGACCATTTTCTTCAAGTAGTTTGCCATTCAATAACTCCGTGGCTTATGCAAACGTCTTGAAGGAAATGAAAATCGCAATCCAACCAGACGTCATCGGCAGAATCTTCATGATTCCGTAGTTCACGGCTTGGTTTTCATAAACAGGATAAAAATGAACGCGAACGTAAAAGGGGAGGATAATAGACAGCGGTGCCGTTGAAAAGCCATAGGGAATCAATTATCGAGCGAGCAAAAGGCTGGAAAATTATATCGCAGGCTGGCTATAACCTTTCCCTTTCCTTCCCAAATACCGTTATCACTGGGAAACAGAGTTCCTTGCACTCATCCTAACTTTTCGATAGATGACACTTACGATAAACTTTCGAGTTAATTTATTTTATAGAACAGTGTTTCTCAACCAATACGCGGTAAACGCTCGATAATTCCCCGCATAAGAGGCTCTGAAGGTGGCTACTTCTAAGTTTTAATGTTTTAGAATTGCTTCGATATTTTTATTCAATTTTTTGTCAAGATAAAGAAAAAGAAACTTAAAACTTACCATTTAAAACGTGGACGGAAACCGTGGTAGCAGCCGCCACATCAGCCAGGGCGCAACTATAGTTTCCGCTGTCCTTTTTGTTCGCGTTCGCAATGTAGAGCCTGGATGTCGCACCGCTGGTGCCCATGTCCGTCTTCACACTGGAACAGAGAGCAGAAGATTTCTCTTGTATAACGGAAGTCGAAAGCTTCCTCTCGTTTAAACGAAAAGCAGACGCTAGATGTCGCGGTGGTTACTTCCTGTTAGCCTTGCAGGAGAAACGTACAAGTAGGAAATGACAAAAGAAGTTTGTGCAGCTTAGACTAGCGGGCAAGAAATGGACGATGGCGGTCGTGTGTGAAAAGGAATAGAGAAGGGCGGAGAAGAAACGAAAAGGCGAAAAAATTTGAGAGATGATAAGAGGATAATAAAAAAAAATTAGGGCGTCTAAATTTAATTTGAGACAATAAGTCGGCAAAAAGAGTCCTATATTTTTTTTACATGTTCCATATTTTTCTGGAATCTAAAAGTTTCACAAATAATCTGCTCGTTTCAAGGGTGAAAAAATAAGCGTGGCCTACAAACGAGCTTATCATAAGGACGATGTTTTACTGTGGCAAAGTAGACTGGCTAATTTACAGCGATTTCGATAACCGTAATTACATCACACTTCCACCGGGTCTTTGCTTAATAAATTCCAAGAATGGTCGCCTAATCGCGTAATGTGAGAATATATGTAACCCTTTCCTTCGTGGTGGAGCTGGCCAACGACCAGCATTATCGTTTACACCCACGAGAATTTAACTTTCAACCGTTGAACAATTACTTCTGAATTTAACTCCGGTTTCAACGATATGATCGCAAAAACTAGGACGTAGGCTAAGGTATTCATTTAGGACATAGAAGATCTTAGTAGAGTCTAATTGATCGTTTTAAACCACATCTGAAGATTTATTATATAATGACCAATATGCTTTAAATTTAGATTTGCAATACGAATCATTATTTAACACGTTTGCTACTAATATTCAATTGGAAATTCAACAATTTCTTTCTTTATAAAATAACACGAAATAAAATAAGATTTCATTTAAACAAATTGATTTCATTGTTCGAAAACACGATAATGAATGTTAAACTGATCTGTAAATAAAAATGATCTGATAATACAATGAAAGATTATTGACCGCTGATTTACAATTCCACGAAATCATTTGAAATGATTTAATCGACAAATATTTAATCGAAAGAATCTTTAATCAAGTAATATCCAAACGTGTATTTCTCCGTGCTTGTTGTTTGTCCAAATTTAAAACTCGATCCAACGTTTCCCTTCCATGTAAATCAAATAATCCTTCGATTTATGTTTTTCGCTTGTCCCCATTTTGCTTGTCGAATAACTGTTCGATGTATGTCGGACCTTTTCGATTTTCTACTTCCATTTCTCGTTTTTTCCTTTTTTTTTTTTTTTTTAACAGAGAAATAGATTTTCATTTTGTCCTTTTTCAATACATACTATCCGACTTCCTCTCACTATAATATTCTCCTTTCCACTATCCAATCCCTTCCATCTGGATTCTCATATTTCCATCCTGTTCTACATGTAAACTGGCCATTTTTATAGCCAGAATTCATTTTTACATTTTCTCTTTTTTTATGAAAGAGACAGACCAGGTTTCATTTCTCGGTGTGAACCAATGGGATTTTTAAATATTTTTTTACATTAATGATAACTTTCAACAATACCATTCAGAATTTTTCGATGCAGTATTAGTCCTGGGGGGATTGGGAGAAAAGTATAGGAAGGATTTGTAGAATCCCTCGGATAGAAAATATTGAAAATATGTTATTTTTCTCTGCTAGGACATTTTACAAATATTATTTATTGATGCTTATGCCTTCAAGATTAATACTGCAGAACTAATTTTATTTTAATAATAATAATATTATCAAAAATAAAATGTGCACTGTAAAAAAAGCTAGATATCAAATATCTGAATATGTCGTTATATCAGTGTCATTAGCAGTATGAATACTTAATTAGACTAATTATTTCCAACGACTGTCTGTAAATAACAGAAGAGCTCTCAAAATCGTATTGAGCTCCGTTTCGAAGGATTTAACGCGTTCCAGTTGCGACAGAAATATAAAATCTCATGGATACTATATAAATCACGTACCAAGCTTCATCCGAAAATCTCGTACGTGAGGGATTTCATAATTCCTTTTTTCCTTTCTCATAAAAATTTTAAGCCCTCCCTTTTGCCATATGATTATAGCCACGAATTCATTCCTCAACTTCATTTAATTACACAACATGGAACATGAAAAGTGACATACATTTTTCTACTGATTGATTCAAGATACAATATTGAAAAAAGAAAAGAAAAGGCAGAGAGAATTTAATTGGTACACTTTCTAATAATCGATTGAATGATATATTAAAAATTTCATATTTCATATAATTAATATTTAATTTGAACCACTGATGATCTTCAAATTTTCGAATAGCAGTGTACGTTTGAAGAATTAAATTTACACAACGTAGCTCTTTCAACAAGCACCTATTTTAGGATGCCAATCGAGAAAATAAGAAAAAAAGAAAAGAAGGAATGGAAACTAGCTACAGAGTCGAGAAAATCCAGGATAATCTGTAGAATTCCATGGGCAAGCGAGGGATGAAGGATTTTCGTGAATTCTCTACGGCGTTTCGTGTAATACACACCTCGGTCTTCGAGTTTAAGTCGGGTACAATCTGTTCGTTGTATGCTGAACTCGGAAAACGAAGGAAAGATTTTCAGTCTCTTCGTTTTATTTGCACAGATAAAGGAGAAACTAGCAGCTGAGGAAAAGAGCTACTAAATACATAATATACAGGGTGCTTCAAAAGAGTGGACAAATCTACAGCACTAGACAGGTAACACATATATTGCTGGACAAAATGATAAAAGAATCAAAAGAATTTAAACAGTATTGTAGATACAATGAAAAAAAATTTCTCGAAAAAAAAAAAAAAGAAAAATTCTCACATAGTAAAACAAAACATAGTTTGTGCCCTTAAATCTCCAGATACTGGTGGCGACCAGTGAAATTCATTGTGGTTTCGTAAACGGCGTGGAAAAAGGTAGGTGGGTCGAAAACGCGAAGGAGGTGGAGTCGTGGAAGGGTGAAGAGGGTCGAGTGTGGGTTGTGAAAGGGTGAAAGGGCAGAAATGGGGAGAACTCGGGGGTAAATTTCGTGGCAGAATGATTGGAATTAAATTCCACGTGGTGGAAAGAGGGTAAAAGCGTGTTGCGAGGTTTCAGGCATCGTTAGACAGCAGGAATGTATCGTTCAGGATGGGATAAACTGACCATTCGGTTCACCAAGGTTGTTTCCTTCCCTCTTTTTTTCCGTTGAAAAAACAATTGATCAAAGTATCAGATATGAGAAAGGATTATTGCCTGCTTTTATTAACCCTTTAATTTTTTTTAAACAATTACGTGAAGATATGGTATGTGAAAAAAAAAATGAATCAAATGTTTTATGTTGATTAGTATGTTTCTAATGGAAGGTAACAATCAATAGACAAGTAATTATTGAAACAAAAATACAAAATACACTTCAGAAGCAAATTATAATGAAACGTAACAGTGAAAACATGACGTGAAAAAGTATACCTGACATTTAAACTGTTGGCACTGTAATTTATCTGCATAAATCACTTGCCATGAACAAAATTGTATAGCACGCACCGGCTGCAATTTGTTTGCCTTGTCAGCAATACCAGTCATTTATAAATTATAACGAATAATTTAATTGCGTTCCACGTAACAGATACGAAATTTACATTATAAATTTAATTAAACTCTAAGTACCTATAAATCTACTTAAAACACAATTAACACCATTCTGACACTTTGAAAACGAAACCGGTGTAGCTAGAGAAATTTTAGATCTTTAGATTTTGAGAATAAATTTTGCAATGAATAAGAATAATTTAATTTATCGAAAGGAATCCGACGCTATCAGTGCGAATAGGTTCTCGACAATTTTCTTAATCAACGAATACTTTGCTGAAACTTTCATAACTAGAACAAATTTCCACTTCATGATCATGGAAAGGTAAGTTTGTGTAAGAGAGTTTGAAAGTTTCTTGTAAATCCTGGTTAACCCAGAAAGTTTCACAAAACAGAAAAATTCTGCAGTTCATTTACAAGATTACGAGATAAGTCATTTATTTCTACTTGTTGTTTATAACCCATATTTATCACTAGAAATGGTATTTTAACACTTGAAAATGAGACTGTGAACAATTTTATTTGCATGCCTAGTTAAACGCACCATTACTAAAATTGACTGTGCCAAAATTAGTATGATTCGCTTTGAAATATATTTAGAGGTATGAAGAAAATATCATTGGTTCACAATTTCATTTTTTATTTAACACCAGTGAGATTAAATTACGGTGAATATGAGGTGATAACTTAAGAGTAGCGAGAAAATCCTTCTGAACTTTGGTGGACAAGCAGAGGGACGAGATTAAAGACAGAACCAGGGCGAGAAAGATTGACACGGGAATGTTATTAAAAATGCACTGTCCTAGCCAACTGCGACCCTCTACTTCAAGTTTCATCCTTATACCGAGTCGTCTGATTCGTTGAACTCGCCAATTATTTTACTGGCTGACGGAAAGATGAAAAAGGGAAAAAGTATAAGAAAAACCCTGACATTCTTGACAAAAGACGTAGCAGATGATAACATATAATGAGAGACAATTTCTAGTTTTATACGTATACTTTCTACATTTCTGATATTATCGTGCACGATAGGTACTGTAAATACGCTAATCAAATTTGTTTTCGATCGAAACGTTGATCAAATATTACTCGACAACTGTAGAAAATTTGCAAATTGATATTTACTTTAATTAATTAAAAAGTGAATAATGCCCATTCGTATCATTCCGGTTATTAACATACGTATAGTCGCAAACACTCTTTTTATTACCACAATTGTTATCGTTTCAACGCGAAAAACGAATTCGTATTGCTGAAAACATTTAAACGAAATTGAATTTAACAGTTTCCACAAATTCACGAATAACTGGTCGGAAAACGTAGCGCACCGCAATCGACTGGCCCGTTCCACTTTGCCACATCCATTTTTCATCAGAAAGTTAGTGCTCGCAAACTTTTCATCGATTTTCATTTGCAAACCAGCCAGAACACAACCTCGTGTAGGCGTGTTTTTTTCCTGCCCATTTGTCGAAAGTTTACAATTTCACCGGGTCGTTTAGAAGCATTATAAAAAGTATCAGAAATGCGCGTAACGCGGAACACAAGCGTTCTACTCGGAGGAGAATAATCATGGTATGGTAAATGGCGTCGATATCTGTCGCAGGGTGTCAATCGAGAGGATTTCAGGTCGACCCGGAACCTATGGATCGATGTCACGAGCTTTGTTACGCGAGGTCCGATAGGCAATTATTATCACACACGTGTTCTCCAGTCGGAATAAGCGAACGACAATGTGTCCGAATAGGAATAACTTAGCCGCTTAAAAAAAATTTCATGGTTAAACGTGAAATGCGTAGAATTAAATGCTAGGGTAAGAGTTACTTTTAGCATCCCCCTCCAATTGACTCAAGTATCAAAAAATTCCGTGCCCCTTTTGAAATCAAGTAAAATCAATCCGACGTGTTTGTTTATTTCAGTTTTAAAAAACAAGTAAATATCTCATTTAAGTGGCCTCAGCCTGTGTAGAACGAGCAGTTTCCGTGCGAAGGGATTGACGTGTGCGGCCAATAAATTACCGCTGTTCACGAGCTACGTTTCACGGTTGTTCGTTTCATAGACGCGGCAGCCGTTTAAGGAAAGGTTCGCAAGGGTTGGTTTTCAGCAAGACGAAAGGGAAAGCGGCTTCAGTAGGAAGAGTAACGATAACTGCGTGGCAACAAGTGCTCTTAACGCCCTAACGGTTTCCCTCGCGGCGCTTCACGAGACGATTCTCAAAGGAGTCGAACAATTCGAAGGCGAAGAAGAGGTTGCGGGGGATGAAAAGGGAGTTATATCCCGGCGATCCGAATGAATTCTTAAACCGGTGGAATGTGCGATAGCAGCAGCCTCATTTCCCGGCCATCTTCTTCTTCCCACCATCCCTGTTCTTTTTTCTTTTTCTTTTCTTTTCTTTTCTTTTCTTTTCTTTCGCGGCATCTTCGTTTTGCTCGTTTATCCGGTAGACCTCCTTAGATGCTCCGGCTTCTTCCTTCCGCGTCATATCCAGAAGAAATTTCGTGTAATTTTTGCTTAATGATTCACCCCCTTCGTTATCCATCCCCTTCTCAACTAACCGATTTAGAATATAAATGTAAAGGATCTTTCATTGAAAGGGGACTTTCTTCTGAGGTCGTGTCTTTTAATTATCATCTTGGAATTGGAATTCTTCAAAAATTTCAGTCGAAATTTTGAAATCTTTAAAAGTCTTTAAGACGTTGCGGGCGAAAGTCGTAAATCTACCCCACAAGAGATACAAATGTTACAGCTTCAGAAGCCCAGGGTAAACTTTGAGAAATCGTTCCGGGCTCAATGTGTTAATATTATGGTAAGTATTTACGTAGTGGAATCTCCTTTCCTTATAATGCTATATTTTTTTTACGGAAGTTTATCGTGCTCGATACTATATGGGTCTCCAATTTACCTCTACTTGCACTTTTTTCATTTACATTAGCTACTTTAGAACCAATTAAAATTAATTTCTCTTTTCCTAAACGTTGCAAAAAAATTCTGATTCACCAGAAAAATTTCCTTTTAGTCCTTTCCTATATGTAGTTGGCCTTGTTTAAAATAGTGCTGGTGGGTTAGAAATGAAACCGTGTGATTTTGAATTCCCTATTTCAATACGTGTTGACTCGAGGAAGGCTCAAGAACGAATGGATGTATCGTAGCGTTTCGACACGGCTACCGCCGCTTGCCATTATTCCGAATATTTACACAACACAAGTTAACGCGAACGAATTTAAATCGCAGATGGATAATATGGACACACTGTCGTAAGTCACATCAGTCAATCAAAATAATAAATAATTTTCGTATCCGGCTTCGACAAATTAAATTGCTTTCACGCGTTACAATAGTTAATAATGAGAATTGATTTTATCGCGTGCAGGAGGATCGTATTTCCGTTTGTAATTCAATGCTGTCGCAGGTGCGGAAGAAAATTCTCCATAGAAAATTTTGTTCGAACGGCACCGTTGGCATACAAGATATACCCGTAAATTCGGTTACGTCATTACCAGGAGGCGCGTCTCGTAAATCGAATGAAACTGTTTCACGTTGGATAGGCCGGTACCGGTGCCGTTTTAAGGAGGCGTAATATCACCCACGACCTTCCATTTCAAGTCTTCAGCGAGGGTGCGGTTGGTCTGCAAGAGCAGTCGATCTGTCACTAGCAGAAGCTTCGCCAAGGGCGCGACTTGATTTACACTCTCTTCACTGCTCGAAAGGAAAAAAAGGAAAAAAGAAGAACGTTCAATTCTTTGACCGAAGACGGAACAGCTTGAACGATTTGAAACAAGAAACGAAAGTGGAAAGTGGATTTTTTTAAAGGACCGTTGATAATATCGTTCTTGACTTTATTAACTTTTTAATTTTGATTTATTAATATTTATTGCAAGGGGTGTCACTGTTTGCTATTATCGAACACCAGCTGTTTTATATTCAGAATTGATCCTGGGACAGTTTTTCGAACTCGATCATGGGTTCCTGAGACTATAAAATTTCTATGTTTAAGGGGGTAGATCTCTACACTACGTTGTCTCACAAAGTGTAGTTTTAACTTCGGTATGGTTCCTTGAAAGCTAACTAACTGACTCTCGCAGACTGTACAATTTTGGAAAGATGTAACGCGTTAGCTTGAAGACAAGTTCGGGTGCCTTTTAATTAGTTACAAGAAGGTGATGTAGATCGCGGTTCTCCGCAGAGACTGCAATAATTTACTACATGTTACACGTTCCAAAGGAAAAGCACGGTAATACTTTACGAAACATTGTTAAGCCGGATGAAAGTAACGTTCCCGGGCAACTCGTTTTATTATCTAACGTATTAAACGGCCCCGTAGCTTCTCTGCAGGCAACGTATACGAGGAAAAACCCGATATACTCGTAAGAGGTTTACGATCCTTTCTCGCTCTTATGAAACAAAATTAAAGCGTTGATTTATCGAGAGATTTTATACTTGTTCAGAGATTGAAATTGTTATACGGACAAGCGCTCGGGTGCAAGTAAGATATTGAAATGTATTTCAGCGATTACGACCTTTCTCACTGATGTACTTACTGAACGATCCTCGCAAAATAATAAAATTCATACTATCTCGGCGTATTTTTCTAACGATCACCTTTGTCAAAGAAAATTAAAGCACAAAGTGTACGTTGCTTCGCACCAAAGTGAAAAAGGGAAGCAAGACTTTACTCTGGCTACGTTGCCGTAGACTCCACCATAAGCGCGTTACGTAGTCATGGATGTGGCAAAGGGAACGAAGAATATAAGCGGCTAGAGAAAGCTTGTAGAGAAGAAGAGGAGGGAAGGATATGAACGGCCAAGGAAGACACATCCGGCTATGCAAGCTACAACTTTTCCCATCAGCCAGCAGCAAGCTTCAAGCTTGTTATGCGAAGCTTGAACCATGTAACGCCAGATGCCGCATATTGCCCCACACCTGACCCCTACCATCGAAAACTCAACCCTTTTTCCCGATCCAAACCACCCTTTCCATTGGACCTTAGCTCCTTTCCAAAGTAAACAGAGTGCCTTTTAGAGAATATCGGTATTTTTCTTGATGGCATTCTTTGGACATCTTTGTTTTACTATTTTCAGAGAGGAAAAAACCAGATGGTCAAAATAGTAGATATTGGAAGAAATAGGATTTTAAAATTTTGGGATTTTAGAATTTTGAAATTTTTGAATTTTAGAATTATAGAATGATTAAAGGTCTACCGAACGGAGTACGTTATCTTACAGCATTACTTTTCACTGCTTTCCCTCGAAAAGTAACAAGCATACGTCGAAGCTCAGGATTTTCGCGTTTCACAGAAATATACATGTATAGAAACGCGTTCAGATGTGAAACGGGAAGTTTTCTGCTGGAAAAGGAAGAGCTGTCTGTGATAAAAAGAGATAGAAAGCGGCACGAGAATGGGTCTCTTAAAGTGTATTACGTATGCGTAGGTTCAAGTATCCTTTTCATAGAATCACGTGTATATACCTAACACTTTATACGAAACGTCAGAAACCACGTGCTGACGTTCAAGCAAAAATTCCTTTAGCACTTCCAGCTGAAAATTTTGTTACCATCTCGATGATTGCCACTTGACATCTGTTCCGCCGACACCTGTACCATTGAAAATACTATTCTCGTCGTTTACTCTGCTTTTGTGCTCCTTTACCTGATTTAACTCAATGGAATATCTGATTTTTATATAATTCCAGTATAATATTTGATTAAATGAACTATCATTGAGTACTAAATACTAAGTACTGGATGGAATTTTACAGATAAAATTATTTTTACTTTATACACAAGTAAACGTATAAAAATGTTTTTTCACGGAAATGGTCACAACAGACGGGTTAAAGAAGAATTGCCTCATAGTGATACGTCATGTCAGCTGTCAGACCGTAAAACAAAGCACACCTATCGACAATGGATGACCCTTTAGCAGTTACCGTAATGTCCACGTCGTGCAAGAAAATGTCCACGACTTCCACTTCCGTTATACAATGCGTCTATGACAAGGGTCATCACTTTTGCGCGTTATACTGTAATACGTTCACCTCTGGATTTTCCATTCTAACATGAAAGCACATGGGGAAGAATGCGCTTGAACGTATAATTTTCAATAAAGTCGGTGTTACACAATTGACTACTGTTATATAATATTTTCCTGAATAATGTGAATTATTCAGCTATTTATTTAATTTAGATTTTAATTAATTTAGATCTGTAATTGAAAACTATTCGAAGCCACGAAAATTGTTTGGAAAGCTTTGTGATGCGTTTACAGGAAGTTACAGATTGTCATCGACATACAGCTGTCGCTTTTTCAGTTGTTTACGACCACTTTATGCTATTGAGATCAGTTTTCTGGTGTATTTTTCTTGCTGACATAGGACATTATTCTTGCTGACCAGCTACACCCCAACTTTATCTCTTCACTTTCTGTCTATATTCTATCAATAGTTTGAACAGCAAAATAAATAGCAACAAATTCTATTATTTTCACGATGGATTTGTACATATTTTAACAAAGACCTTTTTGCAAAATTTTCGAAAATGCGCATAATTTAACTTTTGCTTTCTAATGTGTACCAAATGTCGAAGAAACGTTAGAAAGTTGGATAATGCTGATTGCTTTCTTCCTCTAACGATGGATGCGCCGCTTTAAATTGATGAAACCCGAACGAATAAAAATTTCATCAGCAGCATCGATCGAGTGTGTATTGAAATTTCAATGAATGCGTTCCTGATTGTGAACGGAGAAGAATTGCCAGCTTGTTGAGTATTTGCGAATGTGTAAACCACTACATGCTCGTTCATTTGAGTACATGTTTCACTACTGACCGGTATGAAAGAGGTATAAAAGTGAATGAAAGAAAATGAATAATTCTTTCTATAGAGATTCGAATTTTTCTGTCTTCTGTTCTAATACAAAGTAAGTTTGTACAATTTCGCCATGATAATGTTTAGTATTATATTTTCTTTGCTTTTACTTTTTAAAAATGGCACGTTATAAATAAAAACGATTTTCGCTGCTTTTTAGACAACAAGAAAGGAGCAAAGAATATAGGTATATTTTATTTATATAAGATTTTCATGCGAATCTTTATCTTCACGACCACCACCTTTTCTTGTAGATATTATTTATGCTGCTTTTCTCCTGTAGCCACCGACGAGTGTATTATAAATCTTTGGAGCTTTAGTTTGCGCTCATATAGTGTATACGATATCTTACTGCCTAGCTCAAGCGTTCTTGCGATTATATTTTCCTAGAAAAATTACTTCTTATATCAAATTTGTTGTTTTAATTTTTTATTAGAAATAATTGCTTCACGAAATTGGTAAATTTCGAATTTCAAAATTCAAAACCTAATTCAACCTAACTCACCTAACCCAGTACATATACACTACATACGAGATCAAAATGGCCCTGCATTCGACGTGTAAGGATTAATTAATCGCGCTGACTCAATGGATGGTTTAAAGTATACCAGGTCAAAGTGGCTCTGCATTGAGAGAGTAAGCGTTTACCCTTTGTTCCATTGTGTTGCGAATCTACTCCATAAACCAGTATGCTATGAAATTCTTGTATCTTTAAAACATTTGTAATTAAAATGTTTAAAATTGTTTCACTACTACTATTACTACCCTTACAGAAAGACCGAAAATAATTATCGCTACATAATTATCTCACATTTATCGGACTCGACGTGTTGATAGTACGAAAAGGTTAATCGGCCATAATTTCATGAAAAAACATGCAAATACATTCTACCATCGAACGAACGTAAAATAGGTCGGAAAAAGTGAGAACTGGGCAAAAATAATATTTACGAGTGCAGCAGATTAAAGCGGGTTACCGCTCGGACACGAGCCGTCAACGAGCCGCATGCAGTCAGCCACAGCGTGTGAAACATTGCGGGAATTATGCGTCGACCTTTCATCGCAGCCACGCGATTTACCGGACTAAACTTCGGAATAAGAACCAACGCAACGAGCACTACACCTGGGGGACGTGATTTTTTTAAGAAGACAAAAAAAATAGAAGGTTCGAACAAAACGAACGTTGCCTGATTACCAAAGCTTCCATTTAATCAGTATCGCAAGGTGGAGAAAAAGAAAGCGACGTTTTCAATGTTTCTTCCGCGGCGTCCTCGAAATCGGAGAAATTACACCGCGGGGAAATTAAAGAGCTGACCGGAAAGTCAGGAAAATTGGAGCATTCTCGACCTGTTGTTGCGTGCAAGAAATGATGACGATGAGATGTACGCGTTTTGAATCGTGATTAAATACGCAAGCGATATTAAAGTATAAAGCAAAATGATTACTCAGCAATCGTTCAACGGTGATAAAAAATCGGAGGAAAAACTGGTGGACGATTAAATTCTCGTCGCATAATTAAGAGGAGCAGAAGAAGTAACGGAACGAGGAAAATAAAAGTAATTTCCTACGAAACGACACGTTCTCGTGTCACAAGACACCGTACAGTGTCAATAAGAAAGTAATATTCCTTTTCGCGAAGTTCGAAAGGCAAGAAACTTTGAAATGTTGATTAACGAAAGAACTCTTCAGTTTCCGCCGTGTTCTTCTACTTCTCCATCGCCGGAGCTTCGTCTCTGCACCTTCTACCTCGTCCTTTTGTATACCGGGACACAAGAAAGTAATTACGTTTCGCGTCTTGCATTCGTTATAACTTCGCGTCTTACTTTCCTCGAGCCGCTACCTTTTTCATCGTCTCGAGATTGCGATCGAAATTCCGTGTTTCACGTTCGTGCTTCACAGTTTCTTTTTTTTTTTTTTATTAACGATAGGGATAACGATTTTACGATATAATAATCGATCATTGTTTCATCGGTAGTTTAACTACCGATATGTGTACTGTAAACTGATATTTTTCAGTTCGTTTCTTGCTTATCCGCAGATAAAGAATTTCAATGAAGCGTTTCTCATACAATTGAACGTGCTCAAGTTTTATAAAGGAAAATCAGTCTCCTTTCAGGATACGAATGTTCTTAATAAAGTAACAAAGTAGCTAGTCCTTGTCTGTCACCACAATACGCGGTGACAGCGTGACGGATGTTTCGGAACCGTTTCTTCCTTTGCAAACGTCGTCCCACGGCCCCTCCAGGGATTACCGGCTAAACGAATAATGGCTCGACCCTTTTACCCCCTTTACGTTTCTCTCTTTCCTTTCATCGGTGAGGCCATTACAGTTTATTGCTTTACGCAAACTCATTAATATATTCTCGGTGGTCGTTTCTCTGCAGACCAATCAGTCTCTTAAATCGAGTAATTATGTAATAAAAAATTTTACACGAAAAGATTTAGCTATAATTTGCTTGATACTGATTACTTGTCAATTTATCGTTACCTACTTTTCTTTGAAACTTGTGTCGAGGATTTCCTACCTTTTGTTATTTTTCGTACAGGACAATTAATTGGATGGGTCGAATTGTTCCTCGCGTGTTCTCGTCTCAGGCGAGATAAAAAAACCATGGCGATAAAATATGTTCCTGCCTGTTAGCCGTTGGTACCGCTTAACATAGAGCGTCGACGTTTGGATGAGGAATGCACCACTTAGCCCTGTTATTAATAGGTTTAATAGCTCTGCCATTAGTGCAAAACGATGCGAAGCTGAACACCTGTGTTGTTTCAGGTTCTATGAAGGCGGAAAGTCACGATCACTATTCACACTCTGCTTTGATTTCGTTCAACAAAGTACCTGTATATCTTCAATTATTATATACATTATTGTGACTTACTATTAATTATTCTCATCAACTATTCAGATGTATATTACTAGTGGCAACTATTCATACCAATTATTGTATTTTAAAGGATCTGAAATCCTCCTTCCTATTTATTTCTATACTTTTGCCAAGTTCTCAAAGTTCGCGCAAAAATTTCTCGAGTTCTCATGTTACAGTAATAATTCTAGTTTGCAATCGAGCGAAACGGTCTGTATCTCAGAGCGCAAGAAACTCCTTGGCCAAGATACAAGTATGCTCAGATTCCATCCACTAGAACTCAAAAGAACACTAGCCGGCCCGTAACTCAGACGGCAAGAATGGTTTTCAAGGAAGAAGGTAGCATTCTCCGTGTAACAATGTTTGTGCCCGTGAAATGAATCGCCACGAAAACTCGGCAAAATTATACCGTGCGCCTCGGGAACGCTTTGTACACGTATCCGATAACTAACTACGTATTCCGTCTTTTCTTACGATCGTAAGATAAATATACAGGAAGTAAGGGAATGGTAAACGAGCGTTAATAGTCCCAACGGCAGATTTTTCTTACCTACCCTTTTTAACAACACCTGGAACGAGATAATTGAAATGCCGATTCTTTAGAACTTTTAATTAATGTGTGTAGGAGTTTAGTGGAGGAGGAGAGAAACTACCGATGATGATACCCTTTAATCCGTGTGCAAGGTAGGAAAAGAGCGGCATATTATTCGGTGAACCGCATACCGCACGATGCAAGTGCAATATCGAATAAAAATCTGGAATGCTATGAGAGGAAGGGTGCTAAATTAGCAACAAAAGAGAAGAGGTGTTCGAAAGAGGGATCGACAAAGCGAGCGTACGCTGCGCATTCTGTTCGCTACACTTTATGCAAATAGTTCGACAGCCGGTCGTCCATTAAATGCCATTTTCACCCTATCTCGACTCACAAAGGCTGGACATATTTCGCGTAAACCGACAACTCCCTGAATTCGCGTACGTTCGGTTGAACGCGCCGTGAAAATTTTGATACGATCGTAACACCAGCTCTACCGTGAACCTATTTCACGCTTGTAATAACGTTTGTTTGGTACACCTGCATAAACACCACTTAGATATTGTACAACGCGGTGCACGATAGGCTACCCAGGGGAAAATGGCAATATAGGGGAAGAAGTTCCCACTACTCGCTATAATACACCGGAGTTACTAGGCATTCTGAATAAATTACTCTAGATATGAAAATATTAAAGACTTAAATAACACAGGGATAATTAAATGAAAAATAATAATTTTCAAATACTGATGTTAGAAATAATTTTTATAAAATTAATATAATTTTTGTTAAATTACTAAGGTTTTTTTATTTATCTACTATTGAGGCGAATAGAAACAACGATTGAATCGATCATGATATCGTTGAAAATACAAGGCAAAAATCTAATGCGCCTAGAGCTACGATTCAGGATCAAACGCGTAGCAAGCATGGATTTCTCTGAGCATCTTGCTTAGAATTCAACGACGTCTTCGTCGAAGCATAAAACACAGCCGCCGCAAAACGGCGAAAACGTCCTGCTGCGAGAGAGCTACATATATGTAGATAATTCAACGTTCGACGTGCACCGATATATCCAAGATTTTTGTCCTACTTTCGCCGATTTGTATCCGTTCGATCCAAGGTGACGTGTCCAGAATTGGCGTACCAAGTAAATGGCTACTGTTCACGCGAAACGTTGCATCGAATTTCAAAAAAGTTCCTACACGTGGACGTGTAAAGATACATATATTCCCTTGCCTCGTGATTGCTGAACATTACCTTCGAAGCTTTTTTGTATTCAGCTCCGCGCGTACACCGAACGAGTCTGTATCGCCATATTTGACTTACGTCTTCCATTTCTACGGCCAACCAGTCGCCCCATTGGACGGTACACGTGATTTTAACCATATTTTTCTTCGCCATAGACAATTATAGAGCCAACCCTTTTTCGGCCGTTCGTTAAGATTTTGACACACTGAACACAATGGCGCAAGAATTTATTCGATATAATGATATCATAATGGTATGTTGAGATAGTTCTATACTTTTAGAAAAATTAATATTGCTACTATTCGTTAATATTATTATTAATGTATTCAACGCGACGCCATGGAGCACGGAAGATGTTATTAATAATTCCCTCGTATTGGAGAAAAAAGAAAGATGGGACAGCCGGTAGTTGAAATTTTTCTGATCGCACCTGTGACGAATTATTCCTGCCTTTTCCTTTTCGCAGGATCCCTGCTCCCTTGTCGTTCCCGATGGAAGAGAAAAACGTCAGCTTGGCCGACCGGAGAAATTAGAATATTACGAACCAGAATCGTTGACGAGTGAGAATAATAATTAAAGACCGACAGACGGCTGATAATTCCATTCCGAAATAGTGAACGTATAAAATTCGATGAAATTGTAACAAAAAAAAAGTTTCTGACGGAAAATTGCGTTCGAAATTTTCGATTTTTTACGCATTTCGATTGAACGGATAAAAAAGGATGAAAGAATAAAATGGACATCGTTAAATTTAACGGAATTAACTGTCGCTCGTTTATTCAATTGATAAAATGGAACTTTTTTTACTTTTTTCGATTTGCGCAGAATGTCTCTAATTAATAAAGGTACCTACCACAAAAAAAAGTAAATCATAGAAGCGAATTTAATTTCTAAATTCAGAGTGAAATGTTTATTTAGTACCGGAAATTTTCCTGAATTTTCATGGCCAGAATTCGTCTCTTTGTCTGATCACACACGTCTATTTCTACTGCGGCAGTCAAAGTGTTAATTAGGGATGTGTTGATGACTTTAATAATGATTTGTAACTGATTGTGGAAAATTGAGGACGTTTCTAGAAGAAAGATCTACAGTATGGAAAAGAGTAGAACTAAAATTTTTGATGCAATTTATTCAATTCGTTATTTTACCATACGAATCCTTTTATGAAAATCGCCCACAATTATAATGATTAAATAATAGGACTGCAATCGTGTATTTTCTACGATCTGAGAGGAGTGAAAAGAAGAACACGATTATTGAATACACGCCATAGATAGACCACGATAATTAACCCGAAATTTCAGGCGGCAAACATAAAAGTCTCTCGCGACCAAACAGGCTTTGTAACCGTCGTATAATTTCCCGGCAGCGTTGCACCGGCTCCAGAAAAAGGCACCGAAGCTGGCATTTTATGCAAGGAAAGGAAAAAAAGAGCCGCCGGTCGATATGAAACACAGAAGTTTCCATTCCATGGCTGCATTTTTTCGCGCTCGTAAATTTTTGCGCCTGGTGAATCGGAGAAATCGGAAAATCGACAAAGTGGAAATATTCTATGTCCTGTGTAACGCGAAAGAAGTGAATTCCTATATCTTTGTGTTAATACACACAACGTAAATTTCGAAAACCTGGGGTGTAAACTTACGAAAGTACTTCCAGTATTAAAAAACGTATGAAACGAAGATGTACCTTTCCAAAAGTTTCTAAACCTCAAAGACAAAATCCGAAAGGGTTGTGGTAACCGGCCAACGGCAACATTTCCTTCCTTAATCTTTCACCCTTACCTTTCAGCTAGGAAACGAGCAGGAAGTAGGTGGATTCCAAGTTTGCAAGGAAGAAAATTCCCGAAAGAAAGGAGCGGCTTCTGTTTCAGGGCAATAATCTGTTCGGTCCGTTCTTTCCTGTCCTTTGATCTCTCATTCACGTGTATGCGCGTGGATTCTTACCTCGGAATGAATTTTTCGATCTTTTCGAGACACTTGAATCCACGGAAATTCTCGAATGTGGGTAGAAAAGAATGGGGAAGAACAGGCTTCTTTTGTTATTTGCCGAAGAAAGCGAACGGAACACTTGGAGGTTGATATCATCTCATTAAAATCGCATGAAAAGAATTAGAAAAAAAGAAAAATGTGGTTTTGTTGGTCGATTATTCTGGTCAGAGGACTCATTTTCACTCTCGTGTCGTATAAAAATGATATTAACACCGAGGAGATATTCCTTACATACAGGGGTATCATTTAACTAGTAATACAATCGCCCATAAAAAGAAAAAAAAGAAAAAAAAATGAAATGCCATATGAAACAAAAGGCAAAAATATTAACACGTTGAACACACTGAAGCTCTAATTATTAAGAATAGAAATACTTAATTTTCAAATTTCAAATTTTAAACTCTCTATTAGTTTTTTTATACATTTTTTTGAGAAAATTGATTCCGAATATTTGTATTTTATTAGACTAAATAAATTGAATTTGAAATGTCGATGATCAGTGATCTCCATGGCATTCAACGTCGCGATCTATTATGCGGCTGGTTCAAGGAATTTGCACGGATTTCAGCCTTACCGCAGATTTATTCTTATCTGTAGACCAGATCGACCTATTTGTCGTATCGGTAGAAATTCCAGCGTCGGTTCGTAACGGGTTAAATGAGCCTCGATGTAACACTGCGAAAGGATTAAGAGGATCGTTCAGCAGAGGTCGGTATCCTGAAACCAAGAGTCCAACTCCGACGTGTTACGAATCGACTGATTCGTCTCAATGCCATTTACTCGAGCGTTCTTTCAATTATATTGGCTGTTTGCAATCTGTTTATGACTGGACTATACGAGAGCCGTAATAGACTTTCCTAGAGAATATTTGATGGGTCAACAGGAATAACACTAGCACTTCTGGCGAAGTAACAGCGAAACACGGAAAAGTAATTTACGTTTTTCGGACGAAATTTTAAAAGAAAGGGATATTAATTATGATATTCACACGTGTAGAGTGCTTTTTGGAAAAAATTGTAAAAAACCAAAATTTGTTCTACAAAAAGGCATTTTTATATATTAAATTTGATAATATTCGATAAATTGAAAATTATATCAATTCCTGCCAAATTGATCTTAACACGATAGACACATCTGAAATGCAATTTATTTCATAGTAAAACAACGATGTCGATGGAACTCGGTCTACCAGGATAACAGGAATTTTCCGAACCACCGATTCGTTTCTAAAATATTCAAGAAACTTTGGATCAACGTTATTTTCCCCGTAACGAGTTCATCCACCCTTCAACCGGAACGGTCATTGTTCTCGGTCACGGTGCGTCGAATTGCGACGACGTGGACGGCAGTTTTATGCAGAATCCGAGCCGATTACGGCTCGTTTATTGCTTCAACGTGATTCATTCGTGCGGAAAACGCGCGATCGCTTTTCCTCAAGCGATTCGTGAAACAACGGTGAACAATTATCAGCTGCAGTGGACGTGTATCATAATAATATAATTAAAAACAAATCTCTCGGTTTTCGTAGAGATTTCAATGATGCTTCGTACCACGATTAATATAATAACTGAAATTTCATTTAGGTTGCGTTAAAATGAAAATATTTCCCTGATAGTTTGGTTATTGAAAGACAAAATACGTAGCTGATGAAAAATGTGGAATGAAATTTTTTGCATAGAGCCTGAGTTTCGAGAAAATCACCATCCACGGTGTTATAAATCAATTCGACAGCTGTTTTATCTCCAGCAATATATAGATCAATTTTTGTAGTAAGATAGATCGTTCGTTGTTTGCTTTGTTTCATACATAAACTAATCTCCGAATCAGTTTGATTGATTCATAGCTTTGATTTTCATAGTAATATGGATTGACTTTCCTCATAACGTACAGTTGCGCGTAAAAGGTAGAGGGATAAAATAAATTTCAATCACCTGATCGAAGTTTTATGGAAATAAAACGAGATGCAACGAAACCACCGATGGTAGAAGGAACCGTAACAAGAATAGCGATACAGTGAATCTTTGCCAAAATAAACGAGGTTTCTGTGCTTGGCGAAGGTCGTAAAAATTTGCGACAATGAAACAGTAGAGTATCCTTCCTTCGTACCTTCTTCACGTTGAAATAAAGGAGAGACTTCCGGGATCATCGGACCGCGTTCTTACCCCTTGAAGAATACCCGTGAAAACTTTGAATTATGGTCCATAAAAAGTTTGCAAGCCCGGACGATTAAGTCGCGGATAATATACCGGTGAACACTACGAAGTCTTCGTCGTGTTCGTTCAGTATGCCTGCTTGAATATTCTTGTAACGAGAACTCTATAGGTCGAACACAATCGGGGTCGCAAAGTGCTGTGGTGTGTACTTAACTTAGGCACGGCAAATTTTGTTTAACTTAACTTTACCAGCTGAGAACATTTTTAGTCAACGGAAATTTTAAACAGGTGATTTATTAGCTGTTTTGTTAGTCTGTATTATATAAGTAACAAATAGAACGAATCTCTTTATAGTGTAAGAATCAGTATCATTGTTACACGGACAATTTCACAGTAAGTTCAACACAGAATTACCATGGTGCACAGTGTGCCAAGCAATACTAGCTTCAAGGGTTAAGGGATGTTGTAATTAAACGCCGATCGAGCTGCGTAAATACCAGATAAATGCGAGGAATTTATCTGGAATTGTAATTACACGTTCCGGTATAGTTAGCCATTAACGTGATTAGTTCCACCGATGCGATCATGCGAATTTTGTATACAGTAACTGTTCCATACGACACGGAAACGTAAACTGGCTGAGGTTAATACGTTTCCCTTCGTTTATTTATCCTACGCTAATGTAAAATACAATTGTCGTCCATGTTTCGTTTCAATTTCACCCTTTTGTTTTCTTCTCTTTTGTATTGCAAATTACGTCTTCTATAAACAACAGGTTGAATATTTTTTTCGACCACATTTTACGTATAATATTTACAAAGGTCTGACTTCCTGCGTAACGTTGCAAGCAATGTTTACGATAGTATTAACGTCAAGCACAGCAACCACTCGTTGCAAACAATTAAGAGAAATGCACCGACTCTTCATTGTCAAGGTGGTATAATTTCTCGGAAATCCTTTCTACTTCGAGTAACTGCTGCCAGAGGCAGTGATTTCAACCTCAATACTAATAGTAAAATTTTAGAGGTCACAAATTACACGTTATCAATGTTGACAAATTCCCTTGCGTAATAGCAAGAAGATTTTCCGTAAAACGATTAAACGATTTCGAACACGTGGGCATAATTTGATCGTTAAACGATGGTCCTGTAGGTCGCGAGACAAGAGTGACGCCCTGAGGGTCCATTTAGCTCGAATAAACCGTTTCTTTCGTGAGTGGCGACCTAAACCGTGGCCGTTAGTCAGACAGAACGAGTCGCTTCAGGTTTGTTTGAAGTAGGCACTCGTGTACAGCTTGACCGAAGACGTTCACTGGGTCAATTGTTTCCCCGTTGTAAACAGGTCAGAAATAAATCCCGGCTTAACGACGAGCTTAAAAGCTCTTAAAGCTATACTCGTTCCTCGCCCTCGTCTACCCTATCTCCCTCTACCCGCGACTCAATTTATCCCCTTCCCTCCTCTCTTCCTCGATTTTACACGCCATCCTTTTTTCCCTTCCTTCTTTTCCGGACGCTTTTTCTGTAACGATTTTCATCGCCATTCTAGTTTGATACCCCTTTCATCTTAAGTATCTTCAAATATCAGTAGATCTTGTTACTTTAACGATGCACCTGCTACTCGTCCATGGTAATGTAGAGAGATTTTATCGCAAACTCTTTGCGTATTCATTTTGTGTACGTAAATCTTAGGAACGTGTAAAAATGTAAGTATTTTAGTAAAATTTAAAAAACCTTGAAATTTTCTTTCCAACAGTATATGTACTCGTATTTTGTATTTTCATAGAATATCATTAGTTTCTTTATGCTCGAGTTCATGGTTGATGAAAAAATTTCATGAAAGAGAGCCAAATCTAACATCACGTGTTGGTCGCATATTGCAGTTATTACCATAACAATAACACACCGTTTAACCCATTCACCTCGTTCCATTCAACTTCCAGCTATTGTGCAAAGTGGAAAATGAATCATAGCTGGTGATCGAGCAGTGCTTAGATAAGTCACACTGTTTGCGGCAATAAATTAACAGTCGTATAATTGAACAATCGCCGGGACGGTATAAAATCCATACGCCACGGTTATAACTCTTTGTTAAAAGAGCCAGCGGAGAGGCGTTAGAACGAACACGCTAGTGGCGGGTCAGGAAGTTATATCCCCGCCAACTTTTAATATATATAATTTAGCAGCGGCGCATTCTGCCCCGTTTGTTCTTCCTTTTTACCTCTCCCCCTTCCTTCGGGCGGTTATTAAAAAAAGAAGGAACGTATGAAAGGGAAGTATGAAAACCATCCATCACGGGCGATAAACTTGGCGCCGTGCCACAGGTCGGCAGCCGTTTTAACGAGACTTCAAAGCCGACAACTTCATTTGCTCTGTCGCGTTTTTGTTCACCCTTAACGCAAGTGGACAAGAAGAAACCGGAAGTAGGAAGAAAGAATGGGGTAGGCCTCGGATGTGTGACAAGTAAAAATGTTTTGCTCCATCAGTTACATGCCACCTTATATATCCGCATTGATTTCTAATTTTCCCGGTCACTGAGATCCGTTCGAAACAGACAATATGGAAATCTAGGAGGAGAGTTGCAAGGAAACTCGAAAATTTGTCGACGTTGTTAAATCTATCGTACGTTCTCGAGAGAAGAATACCGTCATAACTCGGTTTCTGAAAGTGATTCCATATTCGAGCTTTCAAGGATCAACAGCGAAGACCCGAAGACGTAAGAGAGTTTACGCTCGCAGGGCCACTACCGTGAAACGGTTTACGTTACGTGAAGATAAATCTGAAATTTCTTGTGCAAATGTATACCTATTCATGGTATAAACGGTACTCTAATCTCATAGGTCGAGATATGGACTTTGGGTGAATACTAACTGCGACACCTAATCTCAGGATGCTCATACTTCCTTAATCTCGTTGCTTTCCGTCTTGATACTCAGTTAATTCTAACTACAATAAAACTTGTTGGGATTATAGTTGCACGGTTAATGATCATCGTACATTGGTGCAAGTCAAATGCGTGTACAATGTACAACATATTTAATTCTAAAATTCTGAAATTTCACTATTGAATTCTATATTTCCAGTTTCATTGTTTTCTATTTCAAGACTATAATGAACTAATGAGAATACAATAAGTCATTCTTCATTTAATTTGTAATGAAAAGTAGGTTTCTACTTTCCTCCAATTTCCAATCTTCTTCTCATTAACCTTCTCTAATTAATTTCTTAATTACTTGATAGAAGAAGAAACATTGTTCCAAATCATCAGAGGGACTTCATTTTACTCTTCTTAAAGGTGTAATCTTGTCAAGTACTATTATACTGGTGTTCTTTGTTAAGAGCTTTTAATTTCAACTATCCCGTTATCAAGCTCTGTTCACTCGACCCCCTCAATTATTTTTCTCCCACTTACACTACTCGTCTGTAACGTTACTTCATTATGTTTCCGTCAATTGCAGTATTTCAACCTATTTACAATTCAATCGTTTAATTTAATCTTTATATTAGCCTCGTCCAAAGATTCTATAAAATTTAAAAAAGAAATGATTTGCAAGTTGGTACGCTTTCGTATCGGTAGCTATTAATGAATCAATTGTAAGTAATACGTTTATATTGTGAAATAAATGAAAATCAGAAACGATAAGAGGAATGTTACAGATAATAAGCCATGAAAATTCTATCAGTACATGTTTCTTCTTTAACGTCACCGTGAACTGCCAATGAAACGATAAACATAAATCTGACGTTCCTCGGTCCATCAGGGATACCATTTTTTTTTTTTTTTTACGACCGTCCATTCCAATGGAGGCACATTGAGCGCTTGTTTGTCTTCGAAATACATCACAGTCCTATAAATCTTTCAAAGTGTATGGCCAATGGATAGTACACTTTATTCATTCGGCTAAGTAATGGCTGATGCAGTGAGCTGTATTCGCGATTTAACAAGTTTAGGTGAAAATATTAGTTACAATTTACGGAAGTTTCTTTTTTCTGCTGGAATCACGACATTTCAATTTATCGTGCACCTGTATCCATCTACCAACGGAATCGTAAATTTTGACTGTAGTTAAAGTCACGGATTTCTAATAGATCACGCGCGGATTGTCGAGTTACGAAGGCGATCCTAGAAAGTATTCGTTCTGTTTTGAAAAAATTCTTATGAAATTCTTTTTCTGACTCTAAAATCATTTCAAGCTGATGTTATTATATATCGTATTTGAATCAGCTATGAAATAAAACCGAAAAAATATGACGACCTTGATAATCCGAGTAAAATAATTTTTATCAAAAAAATATTCGTTTAGTCTGTTAATATTTTTTTCTCATATAATTTTGCCTTTAAAACTGCCTTTTTAATTTATCTTCCACGATAATACAAATAATTCTTAGTTTCCATGAAAAACTATAACTCCATTTTCCATGAAAAACAGCAGAAAAAAGTAACCTAAGGAATATTAACTGTTCAAGATTGACCGAGATCCGAGAAAAATTGATGATAATAGTTGAAGAGTCTTTCAGTATGCTCCGCAAAATGCCATGGAGAACAACAACCAACACGGAAGGAAGTGGTTGGAAGCTAATTAGTGCCCGCGCACGACACTTCAAGGTGAGCAAAAAAAAAAAAAAAGAAAAAGAAGCAGTCACCATGCTCTGGCGAAGGAATCTCTGAATACCCGACGAGAGTGGAAGACGTTTCCGTGTATAAAAAGAGGTATAAACGACGCCACGGATCTAAAGTTGCTTGCACGTCCATTCATCATCTCTCTCTCATTCTCCATTCACGATTACCAAGGTAGTTGAAAGGAAAAACGAGTAAAAGAGAGACGAAGAAGACAAGCTTTTCTCGCTCGACGATCTCGAATAGAAAAGAAAGCAACGAAGGAGAACCGTAAGAAGCAAGAAAAGGGTGGGCACACGGTTGAAAGTAGGGGGTTGGTGCGCGAAAGAGGCAAGTCCAGAGGTGCTCCAGGAGCCGAGGAGTCGAGTTTGCGTAAGGGGGTTTAGGTAAATTGAAAATGGAATTAAATTCCCTGGGCAATGCTCGAGAGAGGATACACACGGTACACCTAGCAGCTTTGAAAGAGGAAAGATGTACTTCTCCTGCTTGTTTTTTTTTTTCTCTTCTTTTTCTCCAGCCACTCGCCTCCTTCGAACCCTCTTTTTCTACCTTCTGCAACTCGTCTGTGACTCGAGTGCCTCTCACCAACCCCCGCAGCAACCAACCAACCCCCTCTTCCCAACAGCTGGGTGTAAATGGGCGTGCGACGCCTAGTCGTGTTCTTTTCTCAAGCAAATATGGACCGAGTAAATATGTGTATACAGGGTGTTTCAAGTTTCTCTCGTCAGAATATTTTATACGTGAAAATAATAACAAAACAAAAATGTAAATGTCTATACTGGTAGAAACGAGTAGTTTTCACAACATGATTTTACCATAACAGTAAAAATTGCTATTTGCTGTCACACGAAAATGTACTTTAACGACACGAACACCCTGTATACTGGTTTACTCACGCTTTTAGCTGGCAGCGATAGAAAATACTGAGGAAATCGACATAATGCTATCGCAAGTGTACACTCGAGCGGCTTTAAATCGAGACGCGACAGTCGACAGATGGAAATTGACGGCTAGGTGTACCTCTCTCTATTTTCTCGCGTTAGAAGTATCACTTTTCAACGTTGTGCAAGAAGGTGGCCGCTTTGATCGAAAGGAGACAGGAAACCAATGACATCCACCTTAAATTTCATTTCCTTCGATCGTCGGATCCGATAAAGTTCTGCTCAACTTTCGTTTTTCCTCTTGCGTTTTCTATAAAGCGAGCGCAATCAGGTCGTTATAAAAAACAGTCCCTTTTTTATCGATAAAATTATCGATGGAATTAAATAGAAAATAATTAACCCGTTGACCCATATAGTAGAAATAACCGCATTTAATAAAGCACAGGATAAAACGTATAATTTATTCGATTTTAAACTAATTTAATATGGCATAAATTTTCAAAGTAAATACGGTGGAAATATTCTAAATATACAAATTTCTATTTTGAACGTTAATTTTGCGTATCTTTCTTTTTTTATGCAAATTTTCAATTACATTTTAAACATCAATATTCAATACACCATGTCGAAGTTAGAGCCATTACAACGGTTCGTTGAATGGTTACCACCGATCAACTCGGCCAGCCCTGAGATTTGAATTTTACGGGTAACGCTATAACTTCTCAACGATCCGACAATCTTACGAATTCATCCCTCGGGTCTTAGGTAACACGACTGAACGACTTCGAATTCTTATGTCGAACACGAAACCCTGCTATGGTGTAATTCGTGGTTGCGTAAAAATTTTTTACAAGCTTTCTACAACCATCGCCTTGCTCAGTAGCACGACTCGGCGTTTAATCAGACGCTCGTCACCTTACGTAACAATGATTATTTTCAAACGTCGAAAATTCATTTTATTTCGTGTCGTTGAAACTGCGGAGAAGTATACGCTGAATTCGCCATGATGACGATTGTTCGTAACGCGACCAAGTTTCCGGTTAAATTTGAGTCACGTTTACTCGTTCCGACTGGATTGCCCGAGTTTATTTTCTCTCGTCGCTCTGTCAGGTTCACGTGTGCCACATCAACAACACGATGGGCTATTAGTTTCAACGTTTTGCCCGACAATTTGTTGTTCAACCCACCTCGTCAACAACTGTATTTATGCCTTCCATTGTTTCCTGTTCGATTTTATATCAGCTACTAAGAACTTTGCGCATCATTTTTTCTGGGGAAGCCTGGTTTAAATTGTTATGCAAAACTCCCAAAAAAATAAAATAAAAATAAATGATATACTAATTATAATACTATAATTAGTATGTCGAAGAGGATGACGAAGTGTTTTTTAAAATCCATCGAAAGTCGATCGGTTAATATCAGACATTTTTCTTCGTCGTTTCGCTCGTAACGCATATACGAGCTGCATGTATGATTCAGGACAGAATCAATAAAACCGTGTATTAATATCTGTCATCATGGTATTCACGCACTGAATTCCTCGCGTCAACTTTTCATTCACCGACGATGAAAAGTGGTGGTTTCCAGTGTGCATGGAATCGTAAGAAAAACGGTGTTTCACTGGAAATGATCGTGGCTCGTAACTTATCAGCACACTGAACCGGCTATTTTTTTCCACACTCGAAATGAATGAAGATTTACGAGGAAAAGTTGAAGAACTTGTAATGAAACGATGTTGTGTACCTTCCTGACACCACGCTAATTTGTTATCGGTACTAGATGTACATGTTGTTCTGCAGATTTAAGATTGTTTTGATGTTTCTCGATGCTATATGATTCTGCATGAAAATAGCATGAAAATAGCATGAAAATAAAGATTGAAATGTATGTACTTGAAAGAAATCGTTGCACGGACATTTTCCTAAATCGACGAACAAGAACGTCGACGACAGTACTGGCCCACTATTTCATACGTCGGTTACATAATTCGCCAGAAACGTGGAATTCTCTATGAGAAAATTCGAGTAACCGGTAGCTTGGATTACTTCCAAATGTTTCGACTTTCATACGAGATCGTGTTCGTCCAAAATTTCGAATTACTTTACCGGAAGAACCGGCTCGGAATAATAAATGCGGGTCCAGCTTTTAATAAGCCACGAAAGAAAAAAAAAAAAAAGAATATAGTTCGATCCACCCCAATGCCAAAATCAGAGAAAGCTGGGGGAATATTTGCGATACCGTCGAAAGCCACTTGGCGCGAAAATACTGCTAATTACATTGGACCATCGCCAAAACGTTCGTTCGTAGAAAATATTTTCGAATCGTTCTGCGTGGCTGGCCATCGTAACGTCTTGTCGATTGGATAACCTAGCGAACTTTTTTTAAGAAACCCACAAAATTAGACTATGAAGGGTAGAACGTACAGGTAAGGTATTTAACAAACTTATTGTAAGTGATTTTACGACTTCTTAAAAACAACCCTCTTTCTGTAGATAAATTTATTCAGTGAGCTCAAACTTATTAATTTAAAATTTCTAAATTTTTCAATGTTAAAATTTTGAAATCTCCAACTTGAATTTCTACATCAAATATTATTTTCCTATTTTTATGCTAAACTGTATAGTGTATATTCAATTATGCTGATGCTTTCCAGGATGAAAATTTTGTTTAACATGTTTTCTGTAATAACAATTTAATGTAATAAAGAGTTTCTAGTAAGTTGAAATAGAGTTTCTCACGCGATTTGCCCGTCCATTCGAGCGTACGTACGTGCACGTGACAACTTAAATCACGCCCAGTTTGAAGCTCTATGCAATCGTGAAATTCGCAGCTACGGATTACAGGGTTACAGCCAGGCTGATACCAGCGACACAATGCTTGCTTCTCTGTCCGACGATGGAGATCCTGACGAACGGATCCGGTTGTGAATGGTAGCAATGTGTCGCGACAACGATAAAAAGAGAGCCGTGAACCGGCTAAAACGATTCAATTGTTATAAACGTGTATGTAGGGAGGATTTAATACGGATTGATCCTTGCGACCCAGGCTAAGATCAGGGAATGCAATTTTTCTATAACAACTTGTAACTTTGACGGGTATCCTTGGTTTAATAAGCCTAAATAACGTGCTAATTGCCGATATGAAAATCGCGATACTGATTTCTACATTTCTCAAAAGTTTTTCACCGTTAAAGTGGAACGCAGACCAGAATAGAGACGGTTTCTCATTAAACTCCAGTGTTTATTGAAATTTTTATGCGTTCTGTTTTGCATTCCTTGTTAACGGATACTGGCGCCGTGGACTCGTTAATGAGAACGCAAAGCAATCATTGCGGTCTAAAGCATAATAATAATAATAATAATAATAATAATAATAATAATAATAATAACGTTCGTTGGCTAAGCAGAAAGTTGCACGAACCAAGTCAAATATCGCGTTGCTAATGATCGAGGAAATTTAAACATTCGTTAACGTAAACACTCAAAGCAAGAGCCTCTAAACCATTCACCATTAGATTTTCCTCGTATACATTCGTTTCTCTCTTGTAACAACCTGACAAAAATGAATAAAAAAGAAATAAGAAAAAAAGTTATTCTGCAATTTTTAATTACTCAAACGAAATCATATTTTTTAAAGCAAAGAAAATCTGGGTTTTTGATTATATTTGCAAAACATAAAATTTAAAAAAAATTCAATTTTTTTTTTTTTTTAATTATACTATTAGCATAGGATACAGAATTTCAAATCAATTTCGAACCAGTAATGCAAAAGGCACACGAAACCATTAAGACAATTACTGTTCTTAATACTAATCATGGCTAGATCGTTTAATTTTAATGATTAGAAGAGAACAGGTGCTTTACTATGGCGGTTGCCTCGTTTAAGTTTTATTATACTACTTACAACATCGGCTCAATCACCATCGATCTTTCCTACAAAGCTCAAGTTTAAAGGTACAACAGCTGACACTCTTAGAAAAGTATCACTAATGTTATTAATCTACCGAGTGTATGTGTTCAATCAAACTTTATCCCGGAGTCATTAAAAATACCCGGAACGTGCACAAGTGAATTTCATAATCAATGAAACTACAATTGAAACGTTCTCTGCAAGAACAACTTAAGTCAACATAAAAATACAATTACTATTTTACACTTTTGTCAATAAATATGAAAAAAAAGTGTAACGATTCATAAAGATATATGTTTTAACATTTATTGTAAAAAGTTACTAATCCTTTTTCTCTCTCTCTTTTATCGACCTTATCGATCCGCTCTTGGGGTTCCTTCAAGGAAGAAAAAGCAGTAAACGCAACCTGTTCATTGAAATCTACATTCTCATTTTCTCATCAACCCAACGATTTTATGGTTGACGCGTTTGTTCGTTGTAAAACGTCGAAAGTTGGCCACACGAGCGGACTTCCGGCGCAGACGCCACTTACGCGCGACAAATCCTCGGTGGTTATCTTTGTTTCGTAACGGAATCCGCGTACGCGGCAACCTTCTACCGGAAGTCGTAAAGAAGTCGCCGTGTAAGTATCGTAAAAGTTCACGGAGGATGAAAACTTTCGTCTTTGCGGTTGCTGCACCTTACCCAATGTGATTTACCCTTGCTTTTTCTTCGTTCAATTTCATGGTAAGATGATAAATTTGGCGAGTTCCTTGAGTGGCTTCGAGATGTACTCGAAATGGAGTAAAAGAAGATGCTGTACCAGGAGACAATCAGAAGAAAACAATCAGCTTTGGTATAGAATTTTTGAAATATACATCCCATTTCAGCCGGACTGGGACATCGATATAGAGGTGTCCCGTGCACACCAACAAGAAGGGAAGAAAAAAAGAAAAAAAGGGCAGCAGAGTTGCCCGTTGTTCCCGATGAAATATTTCGTCGGCGTAGTCTCGTTGTGTGCGGCCGATAAAACAAAATCCGATTAAACGCTTTGTTTTCGCCACTTTTTTTTTCTCTCTCTCTCTCTCTTTTTCTCCACCACCCCTCACGCAGATCGTGCCTGTGCCCTAATTGATTTGCCGAGTAATGGATCGGCCAGTGCGCACTGTCAGCCGTTGCTGACCCGTCCGAACCATCGTCCAGCAATAATACCAGATCGGTTGCGTGCCATCGCGATCCAATACGCGACCGGTTGAACAATTTCACGTGTCGATGACCGAAGAAATGATTGGGCTTACTTGTCACGATCGTCACCGGTGTGCTTGTACAACCGATCGAAACGTTCACAGAATACGGATATAAATTTCATAGAGGAAGGGCAATTGTTGAGCGGTTTGCGGGACAAACGAGCGTGCTCGCCTAAATAACCCAAAACGGACGGATAGCTCGACAGACGTCAACGATACTCGGTGTACAGGGCTCGATTGTGGCCACCTCGTTCGTCACGCGACTATTTTTGACACTTACGAAGGATCGTCGACAAACTGCGAATTGTATTACTCTGTATTACTGTGTACGATGTACGTATATTCGAAACCGAACACATTTTCAGTTTGTGTTCTTTTCGTGATGTGTTCCATAATCGGTATACCATGCCGAAACACAAACTTTTATATGCCATATGGAACTTTGATTTATGAAATTATCTTGAAGATTATTGTATAATACTTCAATATTGAGATACAATAGGTAATTAATTAACCAGTTAACTCTGTTCGACGTGTATACACGTAAATGCAAAACTTTGTTTCTGTGCGGTCGACGCGTATACTCGTCGCGTAAGAGATAAACGAAACGTTCGTTTATCTTCATTAAATTTACATAAAGAGCTTATGAAATTTTGATTAAAACAAAATGTCGCTAATATGAGGCAAGAGAGCGTGCATAATTTAAAAGTTTGAACCATTCGCGACATCTGTGCATTCCCTGAACTTTAAACAAACATTTTATATCCTAATTTAAACACAGAGGAAAGCATACGCGAGGCTAATCAGCCTGCTGTGTTTCTAACGAAACTTCGCAACGGACCGCAATTTGTATCAATTCGAAATAATTTTTAACGAAAATTTCTTTTAAAAATCTCATTTCCTATTAAAATTCTGCTTGTCGGCGAAACCGTAAGTATCAACCATTTTCTATCACCTTCTATTTATCATAAAGAAAATATGATTCATAAAAATTGTAGTGACTTTGGGGACGCAACGAGAGGATTCAGCGTGTCCTGGCTTCATGAATTATACAGTTGCCGAAATCGACAAAGATTGGAGAGAGAGGCAGCAGCGTGTCTCGAACTTCATCGATAAAGTTAGGATGCACCATAATGTTATTATAGAGTCAGCCGTGCGCTGCATTATTCTGCTGCATCGTATCCTCCGTATACTATGCTTCGGCACCTTTCTGTCTATTACTCTTCACCGTGGACCCTTAGGAAGTTGGTCAAGTCCGTTGAGCACATGCCTGCAGCGTGCGCCATCTTGTCGGCTAACGTAATCCAAATGGCGCTGCGACCGCCATATTAGTCACATGATTCATTCGATTATGCTTGTAACCAGATCACGATTTATAATTAAATATTCAGACTATTTCGAGCTGAATATTCCCGTCATTAGGGTTGTTGGTGACGCATCAGGTATGTCAGTAATTTGGACCACTGTTGTAACTGATAATCGTTTGCAAGATTGTAAGAGAATTACTTGAAGTTCATCCCCACCAGCGAATTTTCAATTTCCTGTAATTGTTGGTTATAGCGCATCGTTAATCGTAGAACGCGGGATTTTAATTAAATCGCGTCTAACTTGGTGAAATTAACGCATCAAGGCAAGCGTGAAGGGAATCTTATTTAAAGTCTGTCGTGCAGTCTGGGTGAATAATTAAGCGACGACGCTGTGGATGATAGAAAGCCAAGTTGAAGCACCTGCAATCAGCTGGATTAGGTTTCACCAACGTGGATTCGTGGTGAAGTGCCGAAGAGCAACTTTATCACGGTGTCCTAATAGCCCTGCGACCAAGTGACGCCGGATGCTAGATAAGACCAATCCCTACGAACCGCCATGGAAACCGCCGCAATATCAAAGGCCGTTGTCGTTTTTTCATCGACAAATACAATCGCGGATTCGTCCGTCGAACACTGGGACAACGTTTGCGCTTTCTATATAGCCAATTCCAGGGATTTTCCGCCCACACAGCTCTATAACCAACGCTATGTACAGATAGAGTTTACTGTACATTCAATTCTCGTAATTCAATGTAACTTGTTTAACTTTGACAATGAAATTAGATTTAACAAATGAGATCAAAGTTAGTTCGACTGCACCGTTTAACGCGCAGGACGATGTTCCGGGCAGAGTGGAGACGCAGAACAATTTGATGGAACGTCCATTTATTTACAGCGTTGCGTTTGACGCCGACTGTTAAACGATCTCGATAAAATGGTTCTCAGGAGCCAATCAAAACGTAATGGAATGTTCTGGATAAATCGTACGTGCCTGTGTCGACTCAATAATGGCGCATCGTTTGAAAAGCATTACCAATTCGCCAGAAACTTTGCTCCTTTTGTAAATGGCCGATAAACCGGTCCGTCACGGTTATCCGATCGTCATTATCGCGAATGACTGGCCTTCGGTTCATAATGCACCGGGATTTACCTCGATTTTGATCCGTCGACGAGTCGAGAGTCGTGTGATCGTGACAGCTTTATTGTTCGTTGAGACATTGATGGTCTCGATGCTCGGACACCTGAGCATTTTATGGGTCCTTTCATCAAATCTATGCGTTATTCGCATGAAATCATTTGAAAATGGTTATTCGAGCGAAGAATTCGATTGAAAGTGAAAATACACGAATCGTCGTATATTCCTTTCGCAACGCGTTCATAAACGTTAAAACGTCAACCAAGAATCCATGGAATGTCTGTTCAGAGCTATAAAAATGACTAGACGTACAATTGCCTATACGTGGCTGATAATTGAAATAGGCCGTCGCTTTTTCGCGAATTTATTGGAAACGCCGTATGTATTATTCAAGACCCCCTTCACCTCCCCCTACCAGCAACCCCTCGTTCATCCCTCTCCGATGATAACGGTGAATAGAGAACATGCTCGTGCGTCACGTGTTGCGGCACAATAATCGAACGCTTTCGGGTATGATTAAATTTTCAACGATACGCTCGACAAATTCCTTTTTCCCACGAGAGAAAGAGCGAATGATATGGAAAAAATAGAGAAAGAGAAGTATTTATTATCACAGTTACCATCGATTTTCCTAGGTGTTTCCTTATCCACTCTCCTAACCACTCTCTAAAATGTGAACTAAATCATTCTGACATTCAAAAATTAAAAAATTCCAGAAATTTCCAAAATTCCAATTATAATATTGAATTTTACATATGTTCATAGTCTACAGAAATTAAAGGTATTAAATACTTTTGTATACAAAATAATTTTCAAATAGAAATTCTAATCTCATGTTGAGTGATATTAACCAGGTACCGTTGTTAAGCTGAAATTATGCTTTAATTTTGTTATTAGAACTGAAACCTGTTAACTTGAGTTTATAGGTAGAATAGAGAAGTGAACAGTACGCTTTCTACTTTGCGAACTACTTTAAACATTTAAAATTGTCGGTCCGTGGAGGGAAAGTTGGATGGCTCTAACGTCACGACATAATTTCGCGATTAATAACTTCTCAGAAACTCTTAATTGACACGGACGGCTGAATTATAATAACTAAGAGCACAAGTGAGGTGTGAATAATCATACAGAAATGATACAATTGTATCATACAGATTTTAATTATAAACACGTGAAACTCTTCTGATTTAAGACCAACAGCATTAACTCTATAAACAATATTCAAAATGCGATTATTTATGAAAACTGAATGTTGCAAACAGTGATAAATCAAGAATCAACCATTAAGAAGAACTTAGGTCCGAGGTTTAATGCTTGAGGTTAATTAAAATCCAAGAAGCAACGATGGTTCGAATCTTCATTCGCGCTAAGTTCACGAACTAAACGGACGATCGACGTTAATCCGCTAAGACTCGAGTAATCTTATCCTTTAAAGTAACTGCTATATTAAGACAGGACTAACCGGTTAAATTAAGGTTATATTAAAGAGGTAAAATGGCATTGTTGGCTCCATACTCGGCGTAAACACCGCGACAAGGAACTGCATAGAATTATATTATGGAGAACTAGAGATTCTCAGAAATAGACGAATACCTGGATACTCTGACCCCATGGGAAAACCTTTAGTAGGTAGTAGTGAATTATACAGAAGCACAAACACTGCTTGAGCACGAGGAGAATATACACGAGCTAGGTGGTATCAATCGGTAATAAGGCTGAGAGAAGACTGAAGGTATACCAAAGAGAAAATCATGGAAGTACTTTGAGAATTCATACTTTCCCCATATAACTATTTTCCCTACAGAAGTGTACGTACAATCATTTAGTAGTTCCCTGGTGAAAAAAAAAAAATTACAAATAGAGAGTGCCACAGTATAAGCAATGAAAATTGTTACTAGCCAAAGACAATAAATGAAAACACGATACCGTATCAATACAGGTTTTTTGTTTTGGTAACAGTGAACAATTTGAAAACCATTTCCCTGCGTCAATTTTTTTAAAATTCATGCCCACTTTTACAAAAGAACGATTGTTTTATATTGTTGAAATGATTTGTCCATCCGGTCACAAGTTGACGTTGAAAAAGCAGCGGTTTTTCGGATGTCTTTTATTTCATGAAATACCAGTTGGAAAATAAACATGGCCACGAGAGGCTGGATAAATCCATTATTTCAATCGTTTGACTGGGCCACATTCAAACGTAAAGCTTGACAAAAACAAAAAAAAAATTCCAATTATTCTAAAAATTTTCCAAGCTTCTTTACACGACAACCGAGTATTTCTGTCCGGCATGATGAGGGCACTTTTTGAGTTTTCGTTTCCTAAAAAGTTTCCTTCCCTACAGCCCCAAGTGCGGAAAATTATAAGAAATCTACTGTACGTTAGTCAGCTATCACTGTTAATAACCAATATTCCGATATAATTTATTAAAGAAGAATTTCTTACTCTTTTAATCACACGGTTAAAGATAAATCGAAATGAAACTGGATGGTTTCTCGATTCGTATTATTTTCGATTATTTCCAATCGAAAGCATCGTCGGTGTGGAAATGAAAAAATCGAAGAATTCTCGCCACGCCATTAGGCGGCGTGTCGTTAATGAAGTTTGAAATGAATGCGAGGTTGATATTGATCATAGGCGGATTAAAGGTGAATAGAGCTCAGCAAATAAATTGCAAATCCCGGATTCGAACGGTGGGTAGGTTAAATCGAGTTATACGTATAGCACGCGTCCAACCAGACACGCAGGGAAAAAAAGGTTAATAAGTTCATGTATGCATTGACGATGAAATGAAAAATGGAATTTTGGCTGACGGTGATATTGCGCGTGACAAGAGTATCTCGGAATAAACGTTTGAAAATAACTCGAAAAGATGAAAAATAATCGAAAGATTTCAAATCAATAAATTCATAAAGACAGTTTTGAAGATGATTAATCGATCTTATTCGAGCCCAATTGGGTAGATTTTTTTTGCATGTATCTTGTATCAAAACAAAGACTGTGCTATTAACGTGTAAAAAAAAAATTATAATATCTCGAATAACAATCAACATTTGTTGATTTATAAATATTATTAATCATAGGTCTTTGCTTTTGTCATCGGAAAATCGGAAAATCATGAATTGCAATTACATTTCTTCTTCTTACAAGTTTTTGTCAAATGGAAAGAGTCGATACGTGGTCAGAATGTAGGAAACTGACGAAACAGACACACGATTAATGTTCCGTCAGAAGAACGTCAAACGGTTTTCGTTGAAATTCGAAATTGACGAGAAGGAAGTCGCCTTCGCGTGACAGTGAACGCATTAAAACGTGAGATGCATGGCCGCGAATCGATTTATCGACGGATCTGATCGTGATCGAAAGGCCGAGAGTAACCGAACGAAGCTATTTAAAATTCATGAATTCTGTCATATCTATAACCAATTAGGTCACACACGTTGACGATCAACGTCTGCCGGTTCACAGAACTATAATGAAAGCCTCTCAAAATTCAACGAACGTTCCATTCTTTATCGAAGCAATTAGAATCTCCCATGCAGCCTGCATAAACTATCGGCTGGCCGCAAATCATATTTGAATATTGTCTATGCGGTCAGATGTTGCACCAAACTGGTTTGCTTTAATTAAAGAAAAGAAATTAAAAAGAAAAGAAGTAAAAAATGGTTATTAAATTCTATAATATTCAAGAATTAAAAATTATATTATTTTGTTTCTAAATCGCTATATCATCAAAATTAAGATTTTGAGAACTCCTGCTTCCCTTATGTCGCTATCCTCCCCACAACAATTAATAATCATTGTATTTATAATTACTAAATTTTTGGCACACTCTGTAGTATCCATTTATCCATTTAAAATGAATTTGCATTTTTATATGAATATCTTGCTCTATAAATATTAAACTGAAGCATCTCCATTATCTCTTGTTTGATTGCACTTTAACGAAAGACATTTATTCCTGGCTAACAAACCCTAACAATCGCATTCTCGATCCACCCAACGATCATCTGAAGTTTAACTAGAAATTCACATTTACAATAGCAGTTTAAAGTAGCTTGAAAGTTCTCCAATTTCGGAACGAAACTTTATGCTACCCCCTTGTAACTTCATAAAAAAAACTACAAGCCTCTGATTTCGTCTAATGAGATCCGACTTTCAGGGAACTCGAATTTTTGTACCGCTCGTTATTATCTATACATCCGAGAAAATCGTATACACGTATACCGAGGCTGCAAATTTTTAATATATGTATTTATATACTCAAACTTGAAGCAGATAATAATCAAATTTTTTTTCTTATAATTGGATAAAATTATAAATTAAATTGATTTTAATTTCCCGATATTACCGAAGGTTAATTTTTGCTGGGGAACGTATAGGTGTTCTCAATAGTTTTACGAATGATGGGAAAATGAAATTCCAGCAGTGGCATAATTTCGATTTCACAGTCTGATAACAGGGCGAATATCCACAAAATTATAACTGGTGCCGAGTGCGCAGTGAAATCAATTTCTGTGCCATTAAATCGTATGTTCGAGACTCACCTGATTCCTCCACGAGTGATGTCGTAATTTAGCGTTCGGGATCCGTGCCGCCACGTAACGTACCCGGTGGGTTGCGGTATATTGCTGACCACACACTTCAATTCTATCGTGCTGCCCGCTTTGTAGAATTTGTCACCTGCCGTCGCCCCGTGTTCATCCACGATTTCTACCCTCGGTACTGTAACACGCAACGAATCATTTTTATCAATTTACGTTCTCCCTTTTGGCTTGCAAATATTTCTAACAGTCAAACGGTGGGAGATTTAAATGAGCTCATGACGGTCACTGATAACAAAACGGAAAGAAAATTTTAATTACAATTAATCCTTTTACTGCGAAAAAAGTACCTATACGTATCGAGAGAAAAATTACTTACACTAAATAACAAACTCAAGTACTGCTACAAAGTGTAAAGAATGAGAAAATCCTTACCCTAAATCAAAAAAAGTGGAAAGAAGAAATAGGAAAAGAGCACCTAAGGCTCTACGAAAGACTAAAACAAAATGAACGTTTCAGCATGCCTGTCACAGAAAAATGGCCGATTAGGACTGAGAAAACCTTCAGAACCACCGAATATTGAGAAAAATCGTAGAAATAAAGGATTCCCTCTGTCAGTAGTAGTCCCTATTTTTCACGAATTTTTACAAATACTAAATCTATAAGAAACACATCAAAACATTTATTCGCAATTTAGCAAACTTGCTAATTAACAACTTTTCCATGAAAATTTTTTCCAAATATAAAAAAAATATTCCGAATGTCTTAAAATAGTGATATATTTCTGAATAATATTTTGTATATTCCACGCAAACATTCTGATTCTTCAAGTTCTCCAAACGGTCACTTACAAGCTCCTTCCAAAACTCCGAAGAAAAAGTGCATTCACGTGGACGACCCCAACTTCCCTAGAAAATAAGTTGTTTCTTCCAGTCATCGGTTCGTTTCGGAGGTAGCTTGCAAGAAACGTGCCCGAGAACTGTTAACTGGGAGAGGAATTGCTGAAATTTCTCAGTGTCGAAGCATCCGTTAGAAACAGAGCCACAGAAAAAAAGAAAGAAATTGAAAGGATCACGAGTGAGTACGTTCGTCGTGGAACAATAAGTTTCCACTTGCTAATGGCAAAAAAGAAAAATGATATTACCTAAATAGTAATCTATGCGAGCATTGTTTGAAATGTCAAATAAAACAGATTAAAGAGTTAAAAGTCGATGGACGAGGCCAGCCATCTTTAACCATTGACACGAGATCAGCAGAATGTGTGGCTCGTTTAACTGTCGATGCAGGCAAGTATAATGGAACGGCCCATTTGAGTACGAAGTTAGTGCACGCCTCGATGGAGTTTGCTGGAAGCAACAATCTGGAATTAATTTCGGCGTGCGGGTGAACTTGAGGATGGACTGAGCCTGAGAACTGCAGGAAACCGACTGACTCTATACGATCAAGATTAAAACCCGACTCTCAGCAAAAAGCAAACATCCTGGATTCTTTTATCCTGATAACACTAGCAATTTATCTTCGCTCCTCCGTTTTTCAACTGTTGCTTCGTGACAGAGGAAAATATGAATGGCAATGGAAATTCGGCTTAAGGAAACTGACTAATGCTTTCTTCGACTTTGAAATTCTGGAAGCTTGCAATTGTGAAATTTTGGAGTTTTTAATATTACATTTATTTCCAAACACTCTTGTTGCCCAAAAGCACTTGAAAAGGGTTTTGGTAAGGACAGAAGAATATATTCCTCAATCAATCACGCGAAAGGTTTTTCATATTTAAAGCTTTTAGACAATTATGAATTTTCATATTTAAAGCTTTAATCCAAATAACTGGAATGATTATTTTAACAAACCTGTTGCTCTTAAAAGGAATGAAGCATACCCTTGATTCCCGTATACGCTATACGAAAAAGTAGGTCATAATTTAGAAATTTTATTTTATCGTGATATTAAATTTAAAAATCGACTTTGTACGTCGAATAAACATCGACAACGAGCTGAGTTTAATTTCCACAAACGGAAAAAAAGCGGAATATCTCTGTCAACCTTTCTACCATTAAATTGAATCGATTGAACGCGATATTAAAAAAAAAAAAAAAAAAAAAAAAAAAGAGAGAGAGATTACTATCTCCAGGAACAAGTTGAATAATTTTGGATGTACGTTAACTGGCGTAATTTCATTCGGCTAAGCGGTCATTACCATTTAATGGCCGCCACTTTCTATGTAGCTACGTGCAAAGGGTCAAGTGAAAATTGCTTCCAATTATTCCACGGTACTAACGTGTAACACGAACTGAACGCAAAAATTGAAACGCGTTTTAATTTGCCTCGAAACAACGTCGAAAACGGGGAAACAAAAGCGTGATTGTATCAGCTTTTTAATAAACTAGCTTGCGAACGCTTCGTTGAAAGAGTTTTGATTTTTTAAATAACGCTCCAACCACTTTTTGCCTCTGTTTTCATACATTGCCGTTTTTGTTCGCGGAAAATTCGGGTAAATGAAGCGATCAGAGAGGGCGAGTCGGAGTTGCATTGAAATTTGGAAGGAGAAAGAAAACGCATAGGAAACGAGTTTCCTTTATCTTCGGTTAGTTTCATTGAATACGGAAATTGGAAATATAGAAGGAAGAATAATACAGAGGAAGTGATTCGCCGTGAATGGTAAGAAAATGGAGGTGGGATCAATAGAATGGAAATTACTTAAATAAAAAATAAGATTAGACAGGAAAAACGGATGTTTATTAGTATTGTGTTAATGTTTCTGTTATTGAAAGATATCGAATGGGAAGTTCTGTAGGCGCTTTTTAGGTTCCCTCTAATAATCTCCCTAGACTTCTAGAAATTTTAGAATTTCGGTAAATTCATCATAAGGCCACTATGATTGTTACGCCTTAAGTGGTGATGACCCCAGCATCAGTCGAAAGACGAGGCAACAGTAAACGAAGATCTCAAAATAGGATAATTCCACACACGAAATCACTCATGAGCCTGGTTACAAAGTGCCGGGAACTAATCAATTGCTTCGCTTAGAACGTGGCAGGTTTAAATGAATTTCAGCTCACGAAGCGGAGGCAACCGGAGCTTACAAATAGACCGGATGCGTACGAAAAGTAGTTTCACTTGCTTTCTAGACTGAACTTAATTGAAGTATCTCGTCAGACGTGCAACTCAAACACCGAGGGAGAAAGAGAAATATAGAAAAAAAAAAGGCGACGGATAAAGCCAAGGAAAGGAACAGAAGAAACGAATCAATGGCTGTTGCGCCGAAAATAGAAAAAAAAATAAAAGAAAACAAGGACAACACCGGAAACGACAAACGCCACGTTGGAAAGTTGGAAAGGCGAAAAGGTATAAAAGAGAAAAGAAGACAAACCAGGGGTGGCAAACAATCGCGAAAAGGGCTTCTCCTCTTGGCACCAGTTAATCAAAGCCTCGACCCTCGGTTTCCCTCAGTGTCGGACAAACAATGCCTCCCAGTTGCAAACTTTTAAAACATCCAGTCGAAAAAACAGCCCATTTGCACTCGAATAAAAAGAATACTTCTTTTTCTTTCAATGACACCGACACTGTGTATCTACTGTTAAATTGGTTGTCCGGTGAGTTGTATGACATTGTCCATTGACTCGTTTTTAGCTTTTCGTAATAAAAGATAATAGATATGAACGATTTCAGAATAAAAATTACCGTTAAAAATGCCAAATAAAGGGAAATTACAGGTTATTTCCAATTATTATTAAAAAATTATTGGATTAAAAAGTGATTCGTTAGTCACGAATTGCTTCGTTTTATTATGTAATAATATTGCAAACGGGACAACACGACACTGAAATTTAATTTGTTCAGTCATTTGAATCAATATACTCTTATTACTGAAGTACTATTTAATTGAAACAAATATTTACAAAATTTAAATGATGTATTTTTTAAACCATTTTATTTACCGGATAAAATAATTATTGAATTGTTATTTCTGTGTCAATCATAATTAAATCCAATTAAATGAAATACAAATTATCAAACAATCAACGTACAGTTTAAAGGTAATAAATTTTATTTTATTTCTGTTGTAATGTATGAACAGTTGTCACGCTATTTGAGACACGTACGAGGCTGGATTTCATGCCGGTACTACATACCCGTAATTATGACCCGAGATTTGCAACCTCAGACCAGTAAATGTGCGAATTACACTACACAGATGTATATCTGCGACAAGCACTACGTGTAATGTCTCCCTGAAACAGTGCTTGAAAGCATATCGTTGAGAACGTGACGCGATTAAATCGGTTCTTTGAGGGGAACTGTCTAAAGAGGAAAGGATTAACACGTTCACTGACACAGTAGGAACAGCTATGCCTAAAGCACAACATGGATCATTAAGTATATTAAAAATTAATTTTAAGTTAAATTTTTAATTGCAAATATTTGCAATTTTTTAATTTTTGATCAACATTGTAAATTGTTTATGCAAATTGTTTAGAATGACATTAGAAAAATAAAATGGTATTCCATTTTTGGATAGTTTCCTCTACATATCATCTAATACCATCACCATTATTATAACATAGAAAGTTTCTAAGAGAATCACGAGCAGGGTCGAGTATTCATGTAATATCTCAGCAGCCATCGAGTGGAAAATTGAGAAAAACTTTTCGGGACGCATAATTCATCCTCAATAATTGCAACGGTAACCCGAAGAGGGAATTTACATGGAAGCGAGGCTCGTGAAATTGCAATGTTCGCGAGAAGCGAATTGAATTCATTAAGACCACGTGTTCTTCCTTCCTTTTCACCTCTTTCAATCTTCAGCCTCTCGTTTTCTTCGCTTATTTTTCTTCCCGATTTCCTTTCTACTTTCCTCATAAACTACCCTCTCTATCTTACTATACTTTACTTGTCTCTCCTATCTTCTATCTTCAACCGGATTTCCTTCTTTCTCCTTTTCCTTTTATCTCCATTCTTTTCTTTCTTTCCTGCCTAACCTTACCCTTTCTTTTTTATTATCTCCGCGTTTTACTTAAAATCGATAAAAACATTAAGTTTGATTTCCCCTTTTTAAACTTTCTACAGAATTACTGTGGATTGGAAATTTCAGTGTTACATTATAGTGTGCTAAATATGATAACATAATTTTTTCTTTTGTTAAATTTGATTTTATCTTGTCTTGGCTTTCGTTAAACAGAATCGAATTAAGGTAACAGAAGAACGAGCAAGAGGTACGTAACGCGGAAGGGACAGGGAAAAGAGGAATTGCTTATATCGAGACGACAAGCCAGAATCACATACTGGAACACGAACAAAAGACGGAACACACGAGAAGTCTGGAAGTTCGATGGGAAACAAGAACATATCAGGAATTCCTATCGAGCATCCATAGACCACAGCCACCAACCAGTTTCAAGTTTACGCCTTCAACTTTTCCGTATCGCTTCCACATATCTGTTTCTGACGTTCTACCTGTTTCAATTCTATCGTAGACACACGGCTGTGCCTGTGTATTTTCTCGAAAATATTTCCTCTTTCTTTCCTATTGGACAAGTTACCGTTGACTGCTACAGTGAAAATAAACATCAGTAGTAAGATATATTAAAAAAAAGAAGAAGCGAATAAGTGTCTAGAGGAAAAGCGTATGTTATATCTCATAACATTTACAAGAGAATGCTATTGATTTTAAACGAATATCGTTACTATAGAATTTCAATGCTTACTGAATCCGAAAAATTTATTAGAACCCTTCAAATGCACGCGCATAAGGATGACCCAAAGTCTAGATGTACGCCAGCACGCTGGGGAACGTGGGGGAGAGTATTCATGGGAATCACGTTGGCGCCGTATAAGACATATGCCACCACCTCTCACCCCTGAACTACACGTCTAGCCACACCCTCTACGACCACCCCGTCCAGACATTCCAGTCTTACGACCAATTATTTTCGCATATATGGGACATTTCAGACATATTTTTACAATGGATATAAACGAGCAGTCTCCTTAGTTCGTGTTCGTCATACTTAATCTTCGAAACTGCCGTCCCCTGCGCAAGTTCTCACTTGACAAATTATTAAAAAATATGTATTAAGATAAGATTTATCGTTTCATTCTAATTTTCACTTTAACGATCAGAAAATTTTTACATAAGACTCCAGACACGGTTCAATGTTTAATTTTAACCTTTCTGTAATTACATTTATTTCTAGTTCTAGATTTTATATCATATCTTTACAATTATTTTAATTTTTCTATTTCGTGATTTGTTCCCAGTTGATACAGAAAATCCTAAGGTAACCCATTGATCCGTGAGAAGCAGAGTATGTACTAGTAATTGGAAGCTCTCAGATTCAAGTTACACGATACAACCCCCCACCCCCTCCCACCCATTGAGCCATAGAATATAAATCAGGAAGCAAATTACTAATCTCTGTTTTAGGCTCTGACACCCTCTCTTCCTCGTACTACTCCATTTTCACGCCCCTTTGTCCTTCGATCGACTTTTGTCTTCCTCTCTCAGCGTCCTTAGCCTCCCGTTCTTGCTCATTCGGATGCTTTATATTGAATGCAATCGTTCCGAACGATCCATTAGCAGATTCTTTCGTGGATGCATTGCCGGGGTCTGTACGAGCCCCGGAAAAGTGGGATAACTGCGGATTGAATGTGTGCCGATAACCGCAAATCGTTCGGGTAAGCGTTCCTACGGATATATATATATATGGGGATGCTGGAAATTGCGAGCCAATGGCAATTGAGAGATTAAGTTTTTTATTCAACGAAGGATGGATAAAGCGAGACGAGGGGTCGCGGAGTAGCACCAGATTTCAAAACGGTTGTTCTTTGTTCGATGGGCAAGGCCACCCTACTTTTATTAGAAACGCGAACCGAGATAACGAGAAATTGCTGCTGTACCAAGACGTCGCCGATTATTCGGCTAATCGGGTCCAATCGAGCAACAACGTTTCAAAAATATGTACATTTTTATACATTTTTACAAATGTTAAAAGAAAGCCCTTTTTTTCCCAAAACGTCATCTCTGTTGAAACCTGACCTAATTTCCCCGTCAAGTTATACGAAAATTGTAAACGAAATTCATTGTTACGAAAGATTTCAAGGGCAAAATACATCCGAAGACTACCGTTGAAATGGAAACCAGAATCTTCCTTCCCTTATAATGAACACTTGTCCCCGTTTCGATAAGAGTCGCCATGGAAACAGATTTCCACCGATCGTTTCCTTCTTTACATTCACAATAATACTCGAACGTCTTGAAATCCTCGGATCCCTTTTCTCCGAGGATCTCTATACACGTAGCAAATCTCCTCTACACTCGGCATTACATTTTCTACTTACACCGAAGCGAAGGCCGAGCTGTAGTCGGTTCCGATTCAATTCACGCGAGATTCAACGAAGAAGTATTGTAGGTATATATACCGTACATCCAGAATATGCATTCGAATTTTCATTTAACGACTCACGAGGAAAACGCACGCACGTTGCGGAACGCAGTCGCGTCGCGAAAAGCTTTTAATTAAAATATGGAGATCAAGCCGGACGGCAAAGCCCAACCCATTCTGGGCTTCGGGCCGAGCTGCAATAACAGATAATATATCGTCCACGGGTAGCCGTTGTAACCGGCTCTTTCAAACAATGAATTCAAATCCGACCACCGCTAAGTGAACAATCACATCTGGAACCTTTTCCGAGTATTGTGGCTGTGCACTGAAAGAGACGGAAAAGAAGAAACAATGAAGGAAAGTGTAGTTCCGTCAGGGACTACTACCGGAATACGTGTTAGTGATGATATTGGGTGTGCTAGAAAGTGCAGTTTCGATGAGGGAATTATAATTAATCAAAAGTCAAAAGAATATTTAAGGTGCTAGAAGACAGCGATCAGAACTTCTTGACCAGTACTGAATAGCCGAAGAATCAGAATAGCTAAGAAAACTTTCTGTGAAACGATTCTTCGAGAGAAAGTATAATTATCCTAACGGAATGACTCCATTTGCATGTAAGACAAAGTTCCTCTTTTGTAGGACACTCCTTTAGCTAATAAAATTCTTAAGACGCAATGTAGACGAGAAAGTCTCGGTTGAAGTATCTTCGCAATAAAATATGGAATGCAAAGTAAAAAGGAAATGATCCAACCTTCTTTAAGTTTTATCCACTGTTCGAGTTTTTCCTTCAGAAAAATTGATATTAAGCTTTCAAATATAAATTCTTTGTTAGACTATCCTCGTTCACCAGGCGATCCTCTGAGATGCACGAGTTTCTAATTGTTTCAGCAGGTTTAATGCCGTATTACCATATTCCTTTCTAGACGTAAGACACGGTTCCTTTTCATCTCTGAATATGAATTGCAAAATTATCTGGATGAGTAAAGTCATGCTTTATCATTGGCATAACTAGGTTAAAGCTTAGGCCACCCAAAAATGTGGACTGCCGTCTCTTTCTATACATATATAAAAACTGACCTTCTTATCATTCTAAATTTCGAAGATTTTAAGATCCTAAAATTTTTAAATTCCACAAAATAATTTCAAAATTTTCAGATTTCCAGATTTACACAATTCTGGAATTTCAATTTAATATTTTCAAAAAGTTCTAGGATTTCAAAATTTCGGAAGATGGAAGGTGGATCTGTCAATCACATGTAGAAGTTGAAGCAGAAAATAGAGTTTTCTAGTAGATAATTGAATGGGAACCACAGCATTCTTTCGTGGTAAAACTACTAAGCGCATTCATTGTCACCTGTACCGAACAGCATCGATCTGCGATACACGGTTGCTATTAATGTTCAACGTGAGTATACCAGACACTGGATTCCGCGATGCGTGAAATGGAGATAATGACTGGCGAGCCAATCAGTTAACCAGACCGAGTCAGAGTAGACTAATGAGGATGCACCCTATGCTGTCCGTGCGGTTAGTCATCTATAGAACAAATCGTTCAAGCAAAAAGTGTATCCAGTTTCTTGTCAACGTTTCTTGTTTTATCGACTCTTGGAATAATTTATAACAATAAGTCGATTAGGGACTTCCTCGTTAGTCTTTACTATTTAATCAAACACAGACCTAATTCTCGATCGACATGTACAGACTTAACTCTGAGTAAAATAATCTAAATCTAATCTTTGAGCAGAAAAATAAAAGATTTAATCCAGATCAAAATTTGATATAAAATTTAAAATATATTTAAGTTCAACAATCATAATTATTCTCTCAGTGTTAGACGGTTAAACAATGTAGATGATTTGGAACACCGCAGCAATCAATCTATGGTCGATTCGATGGTCAGCTTTGAATGTTGAACGACCATGGCTGAAAACAATGCAGCCATAACTGCTATTCGACGAACCAACTACAATTTCACGTGCCTTGTGTACACTGAATCAATACTAGACGAGCTAGATCATCGTTTGTCTGTTACAAATTTTGCAACCAAAACTTCATAAACCTTTATATAAGGATACAAAGAAATAGAAGAAATAGAAGATATAATTAATAAATAAGAAGGCAGAATTTTCCAGACACATTTATAATAAAAAAAAAAAATATTTATACGTGCAGATTAGTTAAGAGAGCAGAGTTTTTCAACTTGACCCAGTTACAAACTTGTACACCTCGCTTCGAAACCCAATCTGATAGTTGATTTCAGCGAATCCGTGGAAATATGAGTACGATATCGAGTAGGAATCTCGGCAAGGGGAGTTTTCTAACAAAGAGAAACGAAATAACTTTGTTACGTACGGAAAATGATCGTTCCTGTTGTTTGTGATCGTGTCCAACGAACAAAAGAGTACACGTGCGTTGAATGTACGCATAGAATCGTGACATATTTGATACAAGACTGTATAACAATACCTCGAGTGTTGCACTTATAGCTGAATCATACACGATAACCATCCATTGTTTATCGGACCATTGTGAAAGATTGGCGATGTGGAACACATGAATTTACAATGGCTACTCAAATTATTAGGACACCAAAGCGAAGAACGTGTTTTCTATGTTTGCATGAAGGATCAAGAATAAAGTTAACTTTTTGTATTTAAACATCTATTTCATATGTATTGTAACGTAATTATAAAAAAAAAATAATATCAATAATTTGGTAACACCGCCAATTGCTGCAATTACTGCTTGATTCTTTGCAGCATTTTTAGAATAATTTGAACAATCACTACATATGCTTATTGTTCTTTGAATTTTCAAAAGGTAAAGGTATTATCATAAGAAGGTATTGCAAAAAGAAAAATTCAGTGCGAGAGTTCGCGTAATGCCAGCAGGCGAATCGAAATGTAAGAGGAAAAGCTAATGTAACTCCATTTCCGCGTGAGATAGTCGTTCACCGGACAGAACGAGAACTTTGATCCAACCGGAAACTGAATTCGATCGTTCCCACGTATGGTTCTTCAATCATCAAGGCTGATAAAGGGAACGAGACGGGTACACAGATCGGATTGTACGCGTGTACCAGCGTTCCGGCTCGAATAATCAATAGCCGATCATTGATACGTACATCCGCGGCCTGTACTACTAGCAGAACATTCACGGAATACAAATACAGGAACATGTTCGCAAATTCGCGATTAGAATTGATACTGTTCAACCTACTACGTATCTTATGCGAATGGTTCTTGCGAGAAAATAATGAACATACATAGAAAAATCAGGGTTCTAAACCGGATCAAAGGTTTTTCGACTGCTCTAAAACTGTTCTCACAGAGGACACCCGATAAATTCTTACCATTCCCTTTCCTCTTGTAAAGGAAATTTATATGGGCTACCATAAAGCGGTTTCTTCCTTCACCTTCATTTACTTGGCGCCGTTCCTTCTACTTTTTTCTTTCCTCCTCTTGTTTCCTTCTTAGTGCCTTACACGACTAGCTAATCCCTCGCAAGATTTATTTGAAACTGGCAATCTATTCAACGTGCGCTATGGTATAGTTTTATTAGAATCTATTTTAAAGTTATCTGTTCCTAATTAAATATTTTCAATAGTGTCGACCATAATTTACAACAAAATGTTCAAAATAAATTTTTAAATGACAGAAGTTGAATAATTGAACAAGAAGTACATATCATACTTCTAATACCGTATTAGAAAAAATATTTAGTTTGACAGTCTTGTCCATTGTTAATTAAATCCAAGTTTACGGTTTCGTTCCTTATTATCATTAACCGTCGGAAATTCTCTCTTCATTTTGGCTTATCTATCACTTTATATTCACAGACTTTAATAAAAGCTTTAATAAAAACACCTCGTTCTAAGCGAACACACTGTCTATAATTTTAATAAGACAGATATGAATTTCATAGCTCCTGTATAAAAGAGACAAGAATTCGTACGAACGAGTTGTTTGCATAAAACATTCTTAATTTGGCAATGCTACTGCATATTTATGCTTTGAGTAACAGCAAAAATTTTTTAAAAAGAATATAAAATGTAGTGATTTATTAAATATTGTAACTAATATATCTAAAAAAATAATTACTGATTTAAATATAATTGCACTACTGTTACTGATATTATTATAATTTTAAATTGTTAAATTTATTAAATCTGAATATTCTTTTAAAATTATTTTTCTAATATACATAAAACCCCTTCGTTTAAAAATTACAGCTACATTTGAGTTTGGAATTAATATTCTTGTATATGTTTTGCAAGTTTAAATCACGATCGACCCCGGCTTCGGTCGTTCAAGGGTTAAAATATTGTATAATAGAAAGAAAAAGAAGGTGTTGAATAGAAGCTTAGGAAATTGGTGTTAGAGACTCGAAGACGGTAACAGAATCCCATTAGTAATCAGTCGAGTATGCTCTAGTGCTCATCGAATCGAATTAGAATCCAATTGTATCGCTTCGATAACAGGATTAAATGAAAACGCAATTAGCCTGGTACTTTAATCACGCATCGGTGATACCTCACGGCCGGATCGCGAATGGTTAACGAGCTCGTGATAAATATATCTGATCAATCAACGACTGATGGTTACGTGTCAACCCTTTAAATTTCTCCATTAAGTATTTTCGCTCGTAAACACATAGTTCGTGTCGTGTACCTGTCATTCACTTTTATGATTAATAGCGGATTTATGCAACGATAAAAATGTTACAACCAAGTCAATTTACTGATCCTTTGTATGCATTTTGTAGCCTGTCTTTCATATGGAAATTTATACTTGCGCGATAATTTTCCATCATATTTTATGTTAGACTGATTAAACGATAAAAGTAATGTTTCTCTACTTTTTAGGGAATTGGTTTTATCGATGCATTTGAACTTTTCAATTTATTAAGAAAACTGTAGTAGTGCAGTTTTCAAAAGATTTCATTTTTTAAACTAGAAAAATATTTTATTTCCTTTCGAAACTAAAAAAAGATTAGTGCAATGGAAGATTAATCAAATAATGCTTTTTACTATAAATTTAGCTTATTCTAATTTTGGTAACATATACTCGAAAAATTATCTAAATATTGAAATTTTATAATATTCATTAGGAAATATACGTCAGCACGTAGCAGTTATTAATTTTACGGTACATTAAAAAGTGATTAAAAGGAGGTATTAAAATGATTAATAGAAAATGTCAATTATAATATTCATTTATCGCCGTTTTAACTCATTTATAGCGTAATGCATTTAAATGACGCGCAGCATTTAAAATTTTCGTTAAGGCTTCGATTCTATTAAAATGGTGTTAAGTTAAATTGGTCGAGTATTTAAGTATGAAATTGATACACGTAATTACAATAAATCCGCTGTGACTTTTACTGGTACTTTAAAAAATTATTTTTAGAAATGAGACTATCTAATTATTGAATTCCAAAAAAATATTTTCCTCGTATATTGAAGAACTAAATCGATTTATGGACGTTGAATAGTGACATCTCATATGTTGAGTCGAGTATCACGACAGATCTTACTCACGTTTCGTATGAAACCGTCTCCTTATTTCCCTTCTAGTCTCGTCACTTGCATTTTTCCTTTTACGAGCATCAAGCACGCTCTGTGGATGTAAATACGTAATATAGTAATGCAACTTGTCAACGTCTCTGTTGACTGTCACTGTAAATTCACAAGAATTCAAAAATAAACAATTTTCGCGGCAAAAGGTTTGTTTCTTGCTTATTAAGAAATTTTATTTTCATTAAACCATAAATTCAAAAGGAAATATTCAGAACACTACAGAAAACCAGTAAAGTGACGGCATGTGAGAACGAAAAAAAAAAAAAAAATTAGGAGGTAGGAGAATGTCGAGGAGGACGGAAGAATGAGAAAGAAAAAGAAGAAAAATATAAAACGGAAGGTGTGACGGCATCGTGGACGATTTTGAAGTCACGCACGATCGTTAATCTAAATTCCAGTCCTCATTCCCCACATTCGAGGGGGAACGAACATACCAACGTTGGTACGATGAAAATGCATTCGACTTTGCGGTGGAGCCGCATGCTTCGATTCAACGAACTTCTGGAATGAGACCGGATGCGGTTCACCAACCGAGGCCCTTTCCAGACACCTTTCTACATACAACTGTCTGTCCCCGTAAACTAACCTTCTGCAACGTTTCGGTTTTGTTCAATTTGTATTTACCAAAGTACTCGTAACATCACTATCGACTTTGCTTATATAGTACAGACGTAAGAAGCAACTGACTTATACAATATTTGAGCCAACCCAAAACAAAGAAAACTTTCGAGAATTTTTCAAAATAAATTATATAATAAATTTATAGAAGATTTAGTGAAAGAAAAAAAAGAAAAAAACCTGAGTCGACCATCACTGGACAGGAAAAAAGAAATTCGAATTACAGAAAAACGATTCTGCAGTAAAAAGTAAAAATTGCTGCATCAGAGTAAATTGAACGATTCCAAAAGGGGATCGGATCGACGTATCCTCGATGAGAGACGACCTTTTGACGATACCGAGCCTGCCATCGGATATTACGTATTTCAAACGTCAGCTGGAAAGGGTCCTTCGACCCCGTGGACGTATCCACGACAGCTTATTAGCGATTCCGACTGTGTCAAGAGGGATTGCTGCAAATACACTTGCACGGTTACGTGACGGACACGGTTGAATTTCACGGTGCACATTGAATCGGTCATGGAGATCACCAGCTACTAAGATAAATAATTCCAACTGCAACTTGAACGTCTACAGTTAGCAGTTTTGAGGAGATAAATGAATTGAAGCAATTCGTTTATCCGGTTATACATTCATAGCATGCTAAAGCAGGTAAGAAATAAATAAAATTTGCAATGTCAACATAAATGTTTTATACAGCGTTTATAATTAAACTTAACATGTTTCAATATTTATTATTAGATATAAATATTTGTATTATGTTATGATACATTAAAACAACTTTAGATACTTGTTTACGTAGTCATTTGTATAATATCCCTGCACTAGAGAACTGTATACGTGGTTGTACTACTTAAAAGCGGCTGAACATGCACGCGGTCGTACCACTTGCATTTGGCCGTCTGCACACGGCTTCGTACTACTTACATCTGTCTGACTATACGTGAGTTAATATTACTTGCAGATATGCAGCCTGACGTATGTTGGATCCTACAGAGGTTTATATCCTTTGACATACATGGACTTAATTATTTAATAATATTGCGACTATATATACAAGAAATTATTAAATATATAGGGTGATTCCCTAAAAACCTAGACTTAAGCTCATATGTTTCTAACCTTCGAAATTTTAATGGCAAAATTTCAAAACTTTTGCACATTCTTAAAAGTTTTCCCATTACAACAATAATAGAATTAAACTTCTTCAAAAACCTGTACAAATTTTTCCTTACCGTTAAGGTAAAGGATATTGTCCTTTCTCGCACCTATTACACACGACCCTTGTTACAATCAACCTGTTAATCCTGGTAAGCTAGTCGAGTCTAATAAAAACACTGGTAACGCGATAAAACAGTTTGCGAACTAGTTAAGCCGAATGAATATGGGTTGTAAACTTGAGGAAGTTAATGAGGATAATCGGAAACTCGTGAAATCCCATATGGATTATCTGCTAGGGCATGTAACTCGATATCAGCATACGCGTACTCATGGGACAACGATATACGAGCGATATGCCAGTTTCTGTAATAGTGTGGATCACCAAGATCTCGGGGCAAACACATTGGACTTCCGGTGGTTCGAAAACCACCGGGATTGCTCCTATATACCCCTGAGACATCTGGACTTTCGAAACGAAACCCCGTTGGGATTTCGCCCAACTATCAGAACCATCATGGCTCATGGCTCATGGCTCTTTACCAAACTCTTGGACTTCCAAGAAAATCTTGCCCGCTACTTACGAAACTATCAAAGTTTCCGGCATACTGTAGGATTCGTGAAACCTCATCGGTGATTGGTGTTCAAAGTCGAGTTAATTGAATACGATTAGAGGTTTTGCTAAAATTATTTAACTAAATATAGATAATTGGAACATTTTCCCTGCGGCAATATAACGAGAGGTTCTACTGTATTTTACCTCATGGTGAAAGTTTATTTTTCCAAACAGGTATCTCGTAATTGATGATTTTTTAGTTGTATCGCTATTCTTGCAAACCGACGATAGCACTGTAGAAAATCTTGGCGCGTGTTCGTTGTTCCCTTAATTGGTTTTTAACCGTGCCGCAAAGGCGCAAAGGGAAAAGGTAAAAGAAGAGAATAATTTTGATTCGCCACGGATAATGGAGTCGAATGTAAGAACCTTTCTGAGCAGCAAGCTTGATAAGCTCGAGCTTTTAAACGATCCAGACAATAGCCTTGCGTGCGGCAGCGGACATTTCAACATAGACCCAGTAGTTCCAGTGAAACGCTCTCTACGTAATTAAACCGTGATCTTTTGTCTCGATAGAACGATTAATTTAACATGTCTGCCGCATTAAGCGAACACGACGCGAGATAATGCGATAAGGCTGTGAGAATTACGGTCATGTTTCTTTTTTTCTCTTTCCCTTTCTTCACTGCGATAAATACCGGCCGTTTTAAATCAAGATTAAATCATCGTCTCGGATTGAACTTGATTCGTATCTTGCGTAATTGTATGTAGTTATTTAATTAATCTTTTGATCAATCTAGCAGAATTATTAAGTACCTTCATTTAATTGAAGAGTACGAAAAATTTTTCTTAATGAGTAGAAAAATTGCGATAGCAGTGACGGATTCAGAGGAGGACAATAGGAGTGGCCCGTTCCCTCATAAATAATAAAGTAAATAATAAATAATACTAAGAATAAGAACGACGTTAAAGGATTTAAAACTAGGTACCTGTTCACAATAAACACGTCATAAAGGGGATGAGAAAAGAGAAATTCGAACATGGAGATCAATGGTATAGTTGGAGAATCGACAATAAAAGAATCGTTAATCGATATTTCAGTGGGGTAGACGCGTACTTGGCCCAGCTGGATTTAGATGGAGCACCTAGCTGAATTTCGGCCACTCGAAGTCGATCGAGAGATAACTCGAATCGTGATGGATTTACTGCGGTGCTGAAGCCACCGAACTTTTGGATTACACACGGCTTTGTGGCCTGCGAGAAGTTTGCGCTCCCCTGTACAAGGTACTTTGATCGTACCGAGATTTCCAGTAGTTTCCTGACAATCTCAATATTCCCAACCATACGAATTTCATCCATTTTATTATTCATTTATCAGATCCATCGGAAACTTATATTTGAAGCTGTGAATTATGAATGTTTTATGGGTTTCTTCGGGTGTCAAGTAAGTACTATCTTCAAATTAACAACAAATGACAACAATTCCATGTCAAGAAGTATGTAGGTAACAGTGTACAGCTTTCAAACAGCAGTTTGATGAGGAAAACGATCATCCCCCAATAGGAACATAAATTTCAGGGGTAATTTCACTCATATAGGTTACTAGAAGGGCGGGGGATTGTGGCTAGCGAACCCACGGTTCAGCAACAGTGTATCCGTCGTCTGAGAGCATTGTGCGAGGACGGATGGAATTATCAACCCCCAAAGGCTCGTAACTCCTCCGGATACCGTGTGTGGACTGTATCATTGTCCAAGGTACTACTATATCAACCCATACACCTTCCATCGACCATACTGTCGCGATATTATATATATATCTATGACGCATAATGTATTAAAATTGATATGTAAATTATAAAAATTTACTTTTTTATATTCTAAGATATGTTTAAAAAATTTTAAACGTTAACCTTTCAAACCTCGTCTACACAGCTATTCAATATTTCCATCTATCAAGAACTTTCTTATGATAATATTTTCACACGAATCAAAATCCACTTCATCTATCCATGAATACCACATTTTCTCGGCTTTTTTAAAATTGAGAATATATATAAAAAAAAAAGAAGATAAAAATTCTATATTTGCCTTTCGTTGGTAAAATTGTCGCGGGTGGCACGTGGTAGGAGTAAAATACTTTGGGATAAAATAAAGGTGCTGGTAAAGGAAGAAAGAAAGGTAGTTTGACAGGAGCCGCGTGGGACGGTCGATTTAACCCCGCTACGTTAAGGAAGAGGAATCGATGGCTGGCGCACATCCGAGAGATAAATCCTCGATAACCAAGGGGACAACCTTGCTCGAGCCAATAAGGGGCTGGAAAATACGTTACCGAGTTTACCGAGTTAGCACGCCACCCCTCCAACCCTTAACGTTTCGAAATCAAGATTTCATCTAATACGGATCGCGTTTCTACCCCAGCGCCCACCCTCTCCTTCACCTTCTGTGAAAACAAAAGCTCCTACATCTTTGATGCGAAAAATTTTTCAGGAAAGAACCGTTTCTCCCCCGATCCTCTTTAATGTAGATACAGGATTATTCAAAAGAGAATCCTGATACTTCAAATGGGTTTAGGATCATTTCATCGCAAAATAATAGTAAAAAATGATTTTGAATTTTTTTCACTATTTTTGTTTCTTTTTTAATTTTTTTAGATATACTAACATTCAGATAAACAAATAAAATAATATAAACACCAAGCTAATGTTCAGTTTATGGAACAAAAACGATAAAAATTCAATTGAACAACGTAATACATGAAATACGAGCCATTGTCGATAAACCCGTCTCGTGTTTTCATTGAATCCGCGAGAACCGGATGTAGATCGAAGAAGAGATATAGAGCTGTAGTCCGATTTTCCATCACGACGCATTTAAGGAAGAAGCTTTCTCGCGTTGTCCGTGGCACTGCGTTGCCAGGAGTTTTTCGAAAGGAACTCTTTTCGTCGCATCCAGGAGTGCATGTACATGTCAGGCCATGGAACGGGCAGCTAGCAAATACCTTGCCGGATGTTACGTGCTCCATGTCAAAACGACATCTTGATCCTGGCCACGTTTCCTACGTTGTACAGGGTGTCCCAGAATGTTGGTTAACGCTAGATTGACGGACAAATAGATCCGTCAAATTGACTCGCTCCGGCAATCTAGTGCTAACGATTCGTTTTTCTTGAATTATCCAGAAAAAACACTGTGCAATTAGAGCGCGGACTGTATCGCGAGATTGTTGGCTATCGATTACGTTCGAACGACGGTCATGAACAAACAATACAAGCAACTGAAAATTGAAATATCAATTTCCGAGGCGCGTGTTTGTTTGCTACGTGATCGTCTTTAAGATATTCAACTTTCTTGAAAACTGACAAATACTCTTCGTGGCTATTGTGTATCTACGCTAAAGTATCGGGACAGTTTGAAAGTAATTCGATCTATTTGATATGGAAATAGAATGGCCTGGCGTGAAATAGGATCAAGAAACTGTAAAAGCTTACAGAGACCAGACTGCATCGTCGAAGAAAACGAAATGGCGGCATTCCATCTTACATAGTAGAGACAATACCGTTTGAAAACACTAAAAGTTCGGTAATAGGGACCGCCACTTTTTCACGACTTCCCTGTTGTCCTGCGATTTGAATCGTTTCTCTTTTTCTCGTTTCTTTGACTGCATTTCCTATCGTTCCGATGCTACTTCTTCTTCTTAAAGGATCACCCTGTCTACCGAACCTCCTTCTTAAACTTTAAATGGTTCTCAAAGTATTGCTCAAGGGCATAAATCTTTAAAATTACGACAATCTTGACTTCACAAATGAAAGATTTTTATCTAATCTTTTTCTTTCTTTAATATTTTCGCCTGCGTTTTGACGAGGATATTCACGAACGAGAGAACACGATTCGTTGGAAACAACGTACGAAAAGAAAAATTGATTCGCAGAAAATTCGATATCTTGTTGGATGGTGTACCATCGATCAAACTCCCGTTGCTTTATCGCTGGTTACTAATCGCCTGACCGGTCCGAGAGTAGCCAGTTTCATGCTAGCATAATTCCAATTTTATCTACGAAGACGAATAACCAGAGGCTGCCGATCGGATAAAACCGTTTCTGATAAATGGAAGAAAGAATTCCATCACAATTCGATTTGGTCAATTTTAAAATGCAAGATACGATTCGCGTCTGGTTCTCGACTGATTTGAATAACTAACTGAATTAAGACAAGCTCACGGGTCATTAAGTTAAAGGAAACTTTTCCGGTTTTTTCGAGCAACAAAAAGAGAATCGTGATCGAATTTATATCGAAGTGCATATAATGGTCGACTGCGCAAAAGCTTTCCATTGCTTTGTTTATCTCTGCTTCTTTTTTTCTTTTTTTTTTCTTTTTTTTAGAATTGGAACGCGTATGTGGAACTCTATCGATTGGAAAGCAATTTACGAATGCCTGACTGACTCGTAGAGAACAGTAAGAGGAATATTTGTAAGGAAAAATGTGGACAAAAGATGTTGGTATGAAAATACATGGTGGCTGATCATTTAAACCAAAAATATTGTACGATATAAATACCAATCTACTTTCTATAATATTTGAACAATTCAAACGGGCATACAATAATTAAGAAATGTGAATAGTAATACAAATAACAATTAAAATTTTCTCGCGTAAATGTCTATACGCGATGGTAAGAGGCCACAAACATATATATGTATATATTCAGGGTGTCCGGTAACTCCCGATAATTCAATAAAATTTGTGCATTATTGATTGTAAAATATAATCGAAGTTATCCAATGTGATGATTAAACGGAAAGAATTGATCATTAACAAAGACGAAATGAGTCAATACCTTTAAAAACATTCTATCACTAAAGTTAATATTCAGTTATGGGAAACTGAACACGCAGAAAATTTCGGTAGAAAATATTCCAATTAAATTCATTTGTTTGATATTTCTGTAACTAATTAAAATTCGTGCAATATTCAAAATTAATTGAACAATATTTTACCAATAAAATGGACAATTTTTTATTACACAAAACTGAATAGAAAGCAAATGTACACCAAATTTTCTCAACAAATTCTGTTCTTTTATATTTTCATGACTAGTTAAAATTTGTAAAATATCAAAATTTTGTCCATTAACGATGTAAATATTGAACGAAAAATATTATATGAATAAAATTTACAATTTCTAATTAACCAAACGTGAATACAGAAAAAATTGAATATCTGAAGTATCAAAGAAATTCGTTCCTTATCAATTTCCATAACTGATTATTAATTCACTTATTATATCTATAGTTAAAAAATGTAGTAAAATATTCAAATTTACTAAGGTTATAAAATCATAAAAATAATGAATTTCCAGTTGCGATAATACAGAGATGCAAACGACATTGAAATTTCAAACAAAGCGACGAGACGCGACGTGCAGGATAACGATTCGTACAAAAACATACCGCACCATAAAAAAGAAAAACCAAATAAATAATATTAGAATGCAGAACAAAGCGTTGGCTCGGTCGTTTAGTGAGTTTCCAGAGAAAATCCGATGATTGAAATTTCGGAAGAGGTACACTACTGCTCAAAAGTTTGGAATAATTTGCTGAATTAAAAAAAAATCAAATTCTCTTTGCAAATTTTCATGATCTTCGCGCACGCCGAATTTGCGTTTGAAAATTCAAATTTTCGAATTGTAAAATTTAGGTATCAAATTTTAAAATATTAGAATTCTAATACAAGTGGCTTCAAACTTTTGAACTGTAATGTAGATGCGTTATATGTATTTGCAGAATAAAACAATGGAAACGGGTAAATAATTGAGCGGAGAATATCGTCCTATATTTTTCAAGCCATTTCACAGCTGTCAACTGCATTTTTAATTGACCACTTCGAAATAAACAAGCTCCACGACCAATTTACTTGCCAGGATATTCGCGACAATCGTCACTGACATTTCGAAAATTCCCTGTTTATCGTGCCGTGTCAATCTACAAATCTGCATACAACGAAATTTTACCTCGATTAACAATCTCCACCATTTTTCAACCCTTTTTAACCAACTGGTTATAGACTAATTATTAGATAGTTGTTTGTTAACTAATAGATTTCAGAACATCAACAGTCTGATACAGTTTGAATAACATAAAAGTTCAATAAAATATTTTACTTGAAATTGAGTTAGATTTGAATATAAATAAAGAATTCTGGGATTTTTTGGGATTGCATGGCTTTCGTTTTGAACTCCTTAGAATTCTTTGAAATTCTTTGGGATTTCTTACAAGTTTGTAGGAATTTCGAAATATAAATTATTCAAATGAATCCGTCAACAAATCAACTACAAAGCAAGAATTGAAATTGTCGCTCCGTTTTGATTCAACAAACGATAAACACGATGATAAGAAAAAAAAGAAAAAATTTCGTTGAACGAGAACAAAGGCGGTCTGTTTCGGCTGAACTATCGACATATTCGGCGTCGAGCGTGACATGCACGTTTCGTTGGGTATTTTCATATTTCCATATATCCATAACGCATAATATATCGCCGCAAAAACACACGCGAGAAGAACTTGGATAGGCTGACGCGTGTGTAGGTATGTGAAATAACGTTGCCTTGACTCTTTGACGATCCAACCAACGTTTTGACAATGAGAAATGTAAATCGAAATTCTGACTGAACGCTCTTGTATACAAGCAATATGCCTGGAGCTTTTAAAACCGCCGAAAATTCTTAGAAAAATCATAAGAAACGAAAAAATTTTACCAACAAAATTTAACCCTTTTTCTGAACAAATAAGCAAAGTGTCTGAAGGTTTTAAAAAAAAAAAGAAGAAAAAGAATTCTTAGAAATACTATAAAAGTATTTAGCTAAAAGTGTAGCTCGTAGTAAATGGTAAATATTCGATTCAAGAAACGATTATTAATGAAAGTATACGTATCAATAAGTGAATTTTTCTAAATTGATCAGGTAAATTTTGAATATATTTGAATTATTATAGTATATAAATAAATTAAAATTTCTTCAAATTCACATTTTTACGGAGGTCAGTCTCATCCCGACCTCTGTTTGGTTACCCCAATGTTAGTCACAAAGAAACGTGCATTCCTTATTCATCTCGTTTACTCGTCAACTTGTTCCCGTTGCATTCATTTTCTTTGCTGCGCGATAATAAAGGAATTCTCAACGACCTTCTGGGATCCATCTCGCAGCAATTGATTCCGTTTTCATTGTTTAACCATGCATCATCCATCCGAGGATAGATACAGGCACATCCGCAATGCGCGTACAGATTGTTTCTATGTACCGCTGCACGTACAAATACAACTGGTGTGTCAGCGTGCACAACAATCAACATCGGAACGTTACGTACGCAACATATGTCGAATACATTGTAGACGGGGGTACGGTTTGCTACGTGTACAAGCTCATGCATTTATTTATGGAAGATCCGGGGGAGTCAACGGGGGCCAGATGCGGCTATACGACGAAATCGTGCCAGTTTGCAACACGACAACGTGTATCGCGACGGCAGAAGCCGGATTTACATTCGCAACTTTCGCAGTTTAACGGCAAATATGGCCACGCTTCGCCCCATACCCCTTTCCTGTCTCTGATGCTGTATACGGTGGATCGAAAAAAAAAAAAAAAAAAAAGCAGAGACCCGATACATTTTCAGTCTGTAAAATTTGAATAATTTCAATCATTTTGAATATGAATGAATACGATGTGTTGGAATTTCGACTTGTGAGAATTGGAATTTTCACATTTCGATCATTTTGAAAGTTCAAATATTTGAGTACTGGAACGATGAAATTTTGGAATACTAGAATAAAAAAATATTAGAAGAATGTTAGAAAATTATTAAATAGTAAAACGAAAAAGTTAACAATTTTATGTCCTTCAAACCAAAGTTCAGCCGAATATTGAAATATTAGAATTATTCCAATGTTTCTAGAAACCTAAACGTCGCCAAACCGCAACAGAGGATCCACAACTAGTCACACGATTTCTTGATACATTCTCGCATAATTACATCCATGTATCATCGAGACCCGCGACGTACTCTCGCAAGCGATCGTATAATCTCATTAGAGGAACGCGACACTCGACTACGCGTGGCGAAACAGCAACGATCCATTAGAGGGATGCCGATTATTAGGGGACAAGGCCTATAGCCGTTTTGCGGCAATTTGAAAATGGCGAGGTCAACAAGAGCTCTCGAAATCGCGGACCTTTGTCGGTGATCAATTGAATTATCAGTCGACCGTCTGTGATATCGGTCATTAATTGACAAAAACAAGACGGACTAATTGCGTTTCGTGTCCTCGTTGTAGTTGAATTATTTTACCACTCTATACCTCCATTCACAAAATTACCATTTTTAAAAATGCCTTTCGCACAGGTCACAATAAAAACAAACCAAGTGTTTTGAGAGAGAAAAGAAAGGGGGAAGACATACGAGTGGATTCTGGAAGTACGTTTAAGCAGAATGAAAAGAAAGATCGCGTTATAAGAAGCGCGTGGTGCATCTGAAGGATTAGAGTGAAGCGTTTGAAGAGAAGAGCAGAGAATTTTTCGCTGACAGTTTATAGAAAAGGAGTCGAAAGCAAAAGAGTTTCTCTGCTGAGATGTCAAAGAATGCGACGAGTTTTGCGCGGGACGTAAAAGAACACGGACATCGTCGAGATGCAAAAACTTTTTCTCCAATAAAAATGAATCCCTTTCATACATAATACCAGGTCAAATGCGTAGTTCAATTTAATGAGAAAGCTTCGCGTTGTTTTGTACATATTCGGCGAAGAGATACTTGAAGATTTAACAAGATTTAATGGACCGGATCTTTTAGGAATTTTTGAATTCTGAACCTGTGGAATTTTAGAATTTTAGAATTTTAGAATTCTGGAATTGTTGACTTCTAAAATAAAAAAAATGTTTAAATTTTAATTTTCTATTTTATACAATTTTGTATTAATTTCAGAACAGCTGTAATGATCCGAAACGAAATACCGAATTGAAGATCAATTATTTCGCGTGTTAAATTAATCCATTGTAGCATAAAATCATATTACATGGATCAGAAATAATTCGCAAATGTAAAGTGACGCGTTAATTCGATGATCATTCGGTTGTTTCGCCGCAACGAAAGAATTAACCGTAACAATGCAACGAATCCCTGGTATCGATGTCGGAAGTCGAAATGGCTAACGTTTCCAAACCCGTAATTTACCTGTATCGTTCATTTGCATCGTATGATCTATGCGAACGTTTGCGGCTGTTCCCTCGTTAGTAACAGTACGTAGGCAATTTGTAATCGTATTTGTAACCATATTTTCTGCATACATTGATCGATAACCCTGAACAAGGGTTTGTAATACGATCATTTTTCAATTCCTAAGGGTATGTCCTACACCACACTGAATCACCTATTAGGTGGAGAAAGAGTAATTTGCAATAGAATGAAAGTTTCTAGAGTAAAAATTCTTGATAGTTAAGTTAAAGTTAAACATTAACTCGATGAAGGGGAACAGAGGTAAGGACATTACGCCGATAATGCGACGAGATTCCACGAAGTAAGGAGAGATGCATCTCTTCCGTCTACTCGGCTGCATAGCACCGCATTAGATTATGCGACGTAATGCTCGTGTAAACGAGGCTTTCTGCCCGTTATCACCGGGACAAATTTATGCTCCAGATTATGTATTTGCAAGAAGATCGAACTTTGAACTACTACTACTCTCGATGAAACTTGAGATGCTCGTTTAAATTGCATTACGCTTCACGCTATAACGTTAAGTAAGTACGCTTATGACACTTCTAAGATGAACAATTTATATTTCATAAATATTCTAATCATACATAAAGCTGAAGCGCAATAACGTTGAAAACAAATCAAGTTCAAAGAGTTAAAAGTTAGCGTATCATGTATTGCAATAACAATAATTCACTGTTTAGCGCTTCAGAGATATCGTATTTCATACATTTTATTAAATAATTGCAATATCATCGGTAAGTGATTTATTATAAAGCGGCGAGAATTTCGCAATTTTTCATTTCCCTCTTTTGCATCTTCATGAAATAATCTGCATAATTACATATTCCCTTCTAACGAGTATACGAGATATTTAATGAGCAAACCCAGCATCCGAAGAATAATTTTTCTTTAACCCATTATAAATTAAGCAAGACCGTGGCGTCATTAAATCAACCGTCTGCCAATTCATTATATCCAGAAAGTAATTTTCCTCGTTAAAATAAAATCAATATCACATTCTGCAATCGTTTCATTGATATTAAAATTTGCTGACACGGTAAAACTGATAAATTACGCTCTAAATCGACGAACTGTTAACAAGTGTATTGACGCGGTTGTGTAACAAAAATCAGATTTATAAGTTACGACAAATGAAATAATTCTATTATTTAGAATCCGTAACTTTTAATACAGTACCGGATTAAGATCTTTAGGGGCCGTGGTTATCAAACTTACAATTAGAATTTCTAACCCACCAGAACTATTTCAAACAAAAACAGCTATCATGAGAATATTAATAACACAGCTTGGTTGTATTTATAACATTTAGCACGATTGTTTTTGCTTATGCATTACACAGGTCGTTCCGGTCCTCGTCATTAAATAAAGTTGCTCATTATCATATAATTTCGAATAAATTTCCACTCATTGATATCCTGGACGATACTGATGAAAATGTGTCCATAACATCATTTAACATAGAATTATTCAATCAATTAAATGGCCTAATATATATCTGAGAAGAAATAATACACTTCATTAATTAATTGTTAATATTAATGTTATATAACATAATTTTAACGTTAACGTTATTTGACTTAAAGAATTAGTAAAAATTTGATCAAATATAGCAATAAAATAAAATTTATAAACGATGTAACTGAGATATTCTTGAAAATCTTACTACAGACGTGGAGAATATAATAGGTAGAATAATTCTATTAACTGCTAATGCCCATTGCACGAAATGCGAAGTTAATAATAACGATAGCATCACTAGGAGAGATCACAGTTATTATCCTACGAATATTCCATAATGGAACTTTGCTAAACGCGGTATATTCATGAGATTAGCGATGGGACAGATTCTGCTATTAAAAGATCACTATGCTTTACTATTCAATTAGTAGCAGTATATCCACATAAACAATTGAAAATCAAATTGTTAGACATTAGCCAGGCAAATATAACACATCTCATTGATTATGATTGCGTGCTGGCCATTTTGTACCAGGAGCATTGATGAATCGATTAAACAATCATTTTCATTAAATTTTAAACTTCGAATTGACATGCCGTAAACGATATGTTATTCGTGTCAGAGTCTGTACGTTGTAAAATCAAGTATTGATACGACCCAATTGTATTTCAAAATCTCAAAACTCAAAGTTCTTAAAGTGCAAAATTCAATTTTTAAAAAATTTCAGAAAATTATTATAGTATGTTCGACTTGTTTGAAAGTTTGCAAACAGATATTTTGAAGTTCTGCCGGCAGTAATCAAGGAATCTGGGAAAGGCAGCCGCGTGAAATTAGAAGACGCATAAACGGAGAGGGACGGTGCCTAGCAATTAGAATCACGAGCAAACGAGGACATTTTCCATCCCTGTTCTGACAAGCAAACGATGTCAGTGATCTACTTTCACCGGCAACGATGGCGCAGTGAACTTGGAAAGTGCTTGTAACAGCGTCATTATTAACACGGACGGCTATTAAAGCTCTAACCGTGGTTGCCGGCGCTTGCGATTTTCTAACCCCCTCGCACCACCGGAGGAATTCGGCTCAAGTTTCGGTTCGTGTAAGCAAGCACGACTACACGTGTGCCCGAACCGGTGGAACAGGCAAGAACAAGTCGAAAACAGAGGAAACTTTTCACTTCGGTTACTTTGACGGCGAACTTTGCACCCTACTTTCGAGTAACGCACACCCTCCTTGCGATTGAAATTAAGTGCTTGATGGAAGTTTATTGCTGAGCGCAACTTCGTCTATGTCTTTTCTAAGCCGATTTTAGAATTAATGATTATAAATCTCGATTAAAGGGTTAATTAGTTTAAGTCATTTAACCGTTAAATACCATAGCGAGGTTGTAACTTGGCTGAACTTTACTTAATGGTACTTTAACGATATCGATTTATCGATGATATATCGGTGGTAAGCGTAATATGGAAACATCTGGAAAATAATGTAACGCTCAGTACACGATAGATAATGGATCAAAGTAACGTTGCATTCGGCGTGGAAAGTTTAAGAGCAATTTAAAGGTTGCAAAAACAGATCATTCCAAGGGCATTAAATCAGATGGTCGAAGGGCATAGAATTGAAAGGTATGGTGAACGAAGGTAAGGGGTGAAACGCGATAGTCTCTTTCGCATTCCGTACGCAAAATGGGTCAAAGCTTCGGGCACAGTTGCTGAGAATAAATCAAGGCTTGCCAATACCAAGCGTTACGAGCTTTTATTACAGAGTACGTTGCTTGCCGCCCGTCACTCGTCGCCTTTATTTACAAAGGGTTTGCTCGCCTCGTTTTCTTCTTTCAATCCTGTCCCTTCGTTTTCCACCTTTACTCCACGCCGTTCGAGCTCGTTACTTCGGGGCCAGTTATCGCCATTCACTTCTTAACCGGCATTTCCGATACGCGACAACCAGTTTTCCCCCGATGAAATTGCATTCACCATTTTCTCTACTTTTTACAGTTTTATTTTTTTTTTTTCTCTCGTTTCTAGCCATGAAACACCCTCGTTTTTGGTCACGACATTTGTATTAACACGTTTCTTCTACAGCAAATGACAGATTTTTCTGATTTTTCAATGATTTTCTTTTGGGAATTTCATTTAGAAAAATATATAATTTTGAGATTCCTTTGGACTCTTAAATATTTCTATGAATTTTTCGAATTTATGCTGTGGAAGCAGGGAAGATTTTGTAGGAATCCATGAGATTGCTGAGATTCCTTGGCACTTCTGAAAATTCCTAGACATTATTTTCTATCCTTCTTATGATTTTGTTAGAAATCCTCGAAATTCTTGGACTTCCTTGGGATTACTAAACATTCCTAAAGAGTTTTGCACTTTTCTGAGAATTTCCTAAGAATCCTTGGAATTCTTAGGGTTTCTTAGAACTGTTAGACATTTCTAGGAGTTTGCTGCATTTTTGGACATTCCTAGGGATGTTTGGAATTTTTCTGGAGATTTCTTAAGAATCCCTGGAATTTTCAGGGTTGCTTGGAACTCTCAGACATTCCTAGAGATCTTTCGCATTTATCTTGGAATTTCCTCGAAGACAATTTAATAATACACAAGATTAATCCTAAGAAATTCTCATTGCGATGAATAGATCGTTTTATTTTAATGAAAATAAGGGTGATCAATAAGACTGTCGGCAATTGGACGAAGTTTAATTCAACAATAACAGGATTAATCCGATCGCATGAAATTTATTCCGGCACAAAGTCGATCAATCACCTCACAGCTCAATAAGAACATCCCGTGAGTCGGATCGGTTGCGCGTGGAACATCGATTGCGCTTAGAGAGCTCTCTTCCATACTAATTTCCCGCGTTCTTTCAACCGGCACGGTGTCCGGATCAATCGACGAGCCGGCCATTATCGAAATCCGATCACTGGATGGCTCGCGAAAGTTCGCAGAGGCGAGAACGAGAGGAAGAGCCCGCTACCAGTTTTGCACCGTCGGGAAAAGGAGCTCAGAATTTAAGTTTCCTTAACTATTTGAACGTCTGCCAAAAATAAAAAGCTCGCCGACCACGTCCCTGGCGGAGCTTCCGGCGAGGAATTATTTCGCAAGTTCACGGAAAGACAAAGAGGATGCTTGTTTGTGCGTATCCCCCCCGACTAGCCCCCGGTTTGTTTCCAAAGCTGAAGAAACGTGTTTCCAGGAACCACTTGCGCCGAACCTGCCACCGACGATGTATGCCTGCTGCCCGACATTTCTATGGTACCCTCCTCTGTCCACATAAAACCTTGAAACTACATGGAACTAGCGTATGGTCTACCGCATCGCTGTTTTATTCATGATACGGACAGTTTCAGAACTATATTAATTTCTGAAAATTGCACGACTGTGTATCATTAACAGTAAGAATTAAAGCTGTTTGCTTCGGTCATTAAGTTTAATTCGAAATAATTTAAACGTTCGTCACCAGGGAGCTTACTCTTACTGAAGGAAGCTGGTAAGCTAGAAATTTTAAAAGCCGACCAAAGAACCCCTGACTCGGAACGAATCATTTAATTTTGCGATTCCCACGTGAACGTCGCCATAGGAAAGTAGGTCAACGATCTAGCAAAGCTGCCCCTTTGTCGTCGTAAATCGAAAAGTCGATCGTTGTTAAATCCAGAGTCGTCGAACGAGCCGTATCTCGCTTAACAGGGTTTTATCGTCACTCAAGTACTAGCTTGGTTCATCGGCTCTCGACTTGATTCTATTAGGGAGTAATTATGCGTCGCAACGGGCCGATATCTTTCATGATATCCTTTCTGATTGAAAGCTGACAAAGAAGAACTACAAGCAATCGTTTAGCGATTGTACTACCTAAGATATCAACGTATCGTTAAAAACCAACGATTCCAGCGGAATCGATACGAACAATTGTTGGTTATAGAAAGGGCAATGATAAATATCCTACACCATCATGTACGGTTAACACGCGGACACGATCGTTCGTTCCACCATTTGAACACGCGAAACGTCCCCGTTTATATCGCGAAGGAACAGCATAAATTCTGCTCGTCCCGCACCTGGTATTTCGGTCAAATATTTCATAACCATCGTAAGAGTCTATCGCGTCGATCCCGGCTGGAAAAATATCTTCCGTGTTGGCGTGCTTATTGCTTCCACCTATTCGTCCGTTTCTACCATCTCTTAGCCACGATCGCTGGCATATTGGCGTTTTCTTTTGTCGTAATGCGTCTCGACGTCGGCGAGATCGAAATTTTTCTACCTCCAAGAAACGATGCAGCCACGAACAAACGAATCGTCTGGAAATTATTGCACCGCTCGTTATTTATCACGGTCACTTGATCGGAGCGGTTGATTTGAAATGTTGGTAAATAGAACTTGTTGGTTCAGCGAGATGAGTTTAGGGATGATTAATACGTTAAATGGCGCAGTGAAATTGGAGGTGTCGGAAGAAAACTTTTGATATGAGCAAATAATTCATTAAAAATTTTGAAATACTAAAAATCTAGAATTTTTAAATCCTAAAATCCTAAAGTTTGAATTCTCAGATTTTGTAATTCTAAAATTTTGCCATTTAAAATTTCGGAACTTCAGTACTCTAGAACTTTTGGATTATAAAATTTTTTAATTTTTGAACTATAATCACTATATTAACACTTTCGAAACTTGGTCTGCGAGAAGTTTATTTTTCATGTTATTTCTAATATTATTATACACGATATATTAGATATGCAAATAATGATGTTTTTGTGGAAGAAAAGTATTATAGTGGAAGAATCTCCGAGGATGTTTACGAAAAGAAGATTGAACCTTCAATTTATATGGTAATCCGAACAAGCGAAGCAGATAGCAAGTTACATGGTAACCATAAATCATATTTTGGTTATAGTTTCTTGTGATAGGACAAAGCATAACGGAGTTCCAGTTAAATCGACTTACCGAATTTCTGACGTGAACTAACTGCCACTGACGCTAACCGACTACCAAGAGCATAGCTTTCCAAGTTACATAAACTATTTATATGTAACAAAGTAATGGCACTAGTATTCGTGACAGAATAATTTTTTAATGTAAAAAACAATGGAAATTACTTAACCTACATCTTTTATTTATTTCTTTACATAGAATCACCCTTTAAAAAAAGGCAGTTGCTAATTTTCACTCATGTACTATTTTTCCAAATGTTTACTTATCTGAAATGTATGATTTAAAAGCAAAAATCGATCCGATGAAAACCTAATTTTAACGAAGTACTTTAAGCCGTCTATAACTTGAAAGCAAAAGAGACAACTTCAATTTTTCAAATCTTTCGATCGATACACCGTAAAATTACCTCGATACGGTTATAATCGTCATTACACGGTTGATTCGTGCGAATATTCCGTCCAATAATCCCACGAGCGAAATTACACTTCGCTTCCACTTTTTTCGCAATGCGGCTATCGTTAAAACTGTCCTCGATACACAGCTGATAATATGCGTATTACTATTTTAACGATGTATCGATTCGTTTTCTCGATAATTCCAATCGTAATAATACCACCATATGTGACTCTTCTCATTGAACAATCTGACTTAACCCCTTCAAGACCCAACTAATTTTTCTTTATTGAATATATAATTGATATACTGGTTATCACGTATTAAATACTTGTTTCTTACATTTCGTAAGCCGTGAACATCTTATTTATACATTTTCATTCAAATTATTTTTATTTTTATTTGTTCATTATTGTTTTCTTCAATGACAGCTTATTATATGATTTTCTTCTTTCAAGAGATAAAATAAGATGATGATTACATAAAGCACTGCTGAAGATTGAAACGTTTCCAACGAATTGCTATTTCTTACATAAAATGTAAAGCTACCCAAGGTTACGTGTTCCTGTCTCGTTCAACAGTCTTTGGGAAATTCTTTTACGGATAGATACTCAATTTATCATGATAAATGGACGATTTATTCACTAGCAAAGTATCAAAGATTCGAAACTACGCGATTCTTATATGTATGTGGAACTTTATAAGCGATCAAACACTTTCATAATGATTGATTCAATCTTTCACTTTTTCAATACCCTTATACTTTTTTATTTCTTGCTTCTAATGTATATTTCATTATTTCGAATGCATAAATCGAATAATATGGTAGGGGTTTTTAAACAGCACCACTTAAGCAATTTAAGTTAAACATCAAAATTCAAATTTTCAAACTGAAATAAAAAGATTCTCAAATTCAAAATGCAGATTTGCAAGATCTCAGAATATTTACTTTAAAAAAACGATTCTATTCTACGGATTTTGGAATTATAAATAAAATAAAGTTCGTTTTCCCGGTTAGTAATTTTTGCGAAAATTTCGAAATCGTCGATTTAACTCTTAGTTTAAATGAAAATTCACAACTGAATGAACAAATTAATTTATTTTAATCGTTATCTTCCGATTTTCGTCTAAAATTATTTACGCGTTAACATTCTCTTAATTTATATGCAAGATCGAAAAAGCGATTTACCATGTGGGTACGTGTGCCAAATTTATGGAAGTCAGTCTAGCGCGAAAATGCACGCTCTCTTCCCCTTTTCGACACAATTAATGATTTACTTTGAGAGGCCACGCGTACGTTCATTAGCGACAAAAGCTTTTTGCTCTTTCTCATTTTCCACTTTGACTATGAAACGTAGTTTCAGTTTAAATCTTGTTCTACTGTTCGTTATTTCGTCTCGTAAAAAAATCATAATTCTACACCTTTTGAACAGAAGAAAATTAACATCTTTAAAATTCCATGCTCTTACTTGACCAATGATATAATATAACATCAAGTGATTACCTATATTTTTAAATTTTCTTAATTAGATTAATTTATTGTTACACAAAGTAGATAAAATAAAATTTGTATCATAAATGATATCTAAGATTTGTGAAAAGTTATTTACGTTTCAAAAAGAAATACATTAATTTACCCCCAACTGCTCTTGGTTAATAAAGTTTTGTTTAGATTTCGATTTTTCCAGTGGTTTCGTGATTTTCACCCACTGTGTAAGCAGGATGTTTTGCTGACCGAAGCGAAACAGAGCGAGAGAAAGAAGGAAGAGAAACGGGGTCAAGGAATATTAACCCCTGGGTACGAAAACGTGAAGTTTAATGGCCGACTCGTAGCGAGACACATTATCCTTATGTAGCACAGTTGAACCAAACGGTTTTGAGTCGTTGCCATCGTAAACCGCCACTTTACGACACGCATCGTTGAATCCGCAAGCAATACAGCGGTTGTTGCACGCACATCTCTGTACATATACGAACCGTCTACGAGAGTTTTCGTTAGCGTGCCATTCAATTGCTTCACTTTTCACCAAAATTCATACATATTTGACCGCTTGTGAACCGTCTCCCGGGTATCACTTTTTCGTTAACGACCATCCAGCTTAGCGGCAGATTGAATTAAACTTCGTGAATGGAATATTCGAAAATATCAGGGGAAAAATGTTTCACCAGGCAACAAATTTTTCAGCGAATATTCTGAACGTGTCACGTTTATGGACCTATTATAGGACCTATTATAAAATACTAGAAAAATGGCAGACTAATTTGTTGATAAGAAATTATTCGAACCACGATGGTGAAAATAAATGAAAAGGATTTAAAGTTCTCAAACATGCATTAATTCTTCTTTAGAAACTCTAATTTCCTCGGAGTCTCATGAAAACATCTCCATTTCTATTCGAATAAATTCTCACATCTCCAGAACGTTTTTACTTGATTTTAATGAGCGTAACACATATTTCTACATTGTTAAATCTTTCCTCTTCTCCTTTTTCATAGGATTTTTGCAGAAACTTGCAGGATTAATAAGAGCAAGCAAGAGGTGGGAGTGAAAGGCAAAGAGCAGACGGGACTCCAATTAAGGGGTGTATGTACCGTGGGGTCGTGAGTGCCACAAGGACATCGTTACAGCTCCAAGATCGCCATTATACCACGACAAGGACGACCCTAACGACTCGAACCTCCGTGATTTATGATCCACCAGAAAATGTTCCGCAGAATGCTTCGTGGATTATGTATCCAACGGTCAACTTTACTAACTATACCTAGCTGGGTTAAATTAACTCCTTCACAATCACGAACGAGATACCTAGCCTGATATTAACCGATTAACCTTTTTAAACGTGATATTTTGCAAACTGAACCACCTGAGCCCTTGATTTTCAAAATTTCCAATATATTTCATGAAAATTGATAAACCCCCTTCTCCAAAAATGTGGACTGAGACACTACCTGGCATTTTATTTGGGCCGATTTAACGACACTGGAGAGAATTATAATTTCGACGATACAAGCCGAAATTACAACGTTTCCACGGGGAACCACCGCGTGTATCTAATAACCGAACCCCCGTGGTCACTTGGAACATAGCAGTTTAATATTTAATGGTCCCTGCGCCCTTATTAGGGCCACCAAGTAACACGTGGTGTAATTTGAGTCATAGCTGCCTTTTAATAAAACATGGTAAGTGTTTAGATTAAACTTTAAATAAATAAACGTTTGCGAAACTTAATTGTTATATCGTTTAAGAATTAATAATAACCGCAGAAACTATTCGATCCATTAATTTCCAAAGAAATCTTGAATTTATTTCAATAAATTATACATGTACCATAAATATTTAACGAAAGCGAAAAGAAATAGTGCTTTTTTTCTCTATAAAAACAAGCACGAGATCCAATCTCCGTGCAGAACATAAGAAAAACCTTAACAGACGTAAACTGGCAAACCGGTCTGACCTAATTTCACATCCTCCCTTTTCTACTCCAAATCCTCCCTTATCAAAGACGAGAGAGCGAAAGAAGTGGAACGAGCGTAACACCGTTCCATCGTTTTAAAGCAGAAATTTACGCCTGATCAGCGTCAGAATCATTTGAAACGTGGTCGCTATTCTCCGTTATCTAGCAACGAAAAACGGAGAACCGATAATCGTCACGGTATCCCTTCCCACGTCAAATTCTCGTTACGGTTGATTAGCGAAGATCTATCGCGTCAAACTGTCTGATTTTGAACAGTGCCCGTGCCAGGTGGGTGGAGGCTGATTTATCGGTGACACGGAAGTCGTCAAGATCAAAGGGCATACGTTCTACAACGACCATGCTAGAAATTGCAACCGTGATTGCTGGTCGATCCTGATAACCAGACAATGAATGTTCATGCAAATGCATGTTTTTGTTGCGTGCAAATAAGGAAGTACAAGCTAGAGAGAAATTTATCGTTTATTTCGTTATTCGGTATACGAGCATACCCTTTTATAGTAAAATGTAATATAGGTTGAAAGAATGCAGGTAATATAATGTAATAAAAGCTGAATGTAATATAGATAGAGAGTAATATACGTCGAAAGTGAATATTTATTCCATATTGCATGAAATTTTGTATTTTAAGGCACGAAAAATTTAATTCTAGAATTTTCGATTTTAAGCTTTGAAATGAAAAAACATTTTAAATCTGAATTTTGACCTAGCAGAGTAAGACAGCGATACTCGATTTATCGCATTTAGTTTCGTTCACGTAGTGGACCTATTAGAAAAGAATTAGGCGCGAACCAGTACATTTACGCAAACAACCAGACATACGTATACAGATAGTTACTTACCTGATACCGTGAGATGGACAGTTCTGACTAATGGAGGATGAGCACTGACTTGACACTCGTACAGGCCACCGTCTCGTTCGGTCACCGTGCTCAAAAGCAACCGCCAATCATTCGGCTTCTCAAACTCCAACGAGAACCTGGCGTCGTTTGAGTATGTGTCCGGACCGTAGGTGAGCAAGTGAAGCTCCTCGCCTCGTCTGCGGGCCCAGGACACCTGAAATCATACAATCTGATTATTAGTAGGTGTTCTAGAATAGAATGCTGAGGCATAATATTTTCCTTAAGAACGCCTACTGTGTTCGATACTGTACAACAGAATTTCCTAACACAACTCTAAAACATTTTTGTGAATATTTAAAAAAAAAAATCAATTCACCTTAATATTCGATCATAGCTGGTAGATCTTCGGGAGGTTAGGAGCTCCCGATTTAACTTGCAGCGACTCCACCTCGTGTTTCGAGTGAGCCTGGCAAGTGCGTGTTCTTAGAGCACTATTTGCGGTAAAAAATAATACGTTTGCTAAGGGCAACACTTTTATTAAATGTATGTATGCCACAAAATAAAACGTAACGCATAGAGACAAACGCAATAACGAACGTAATGGCGACGCAACTGAACGCAACCGCCTTCAGAACGATCAGAGGCGCCGAATCGGTTGCCGCGCGCTGATTGGCTCCTGGCTAGGGACTCGACGGCTAGTAGCCAATGGATAAAAAATGTTCGACCAATCCGAACGGCCCGGTTGTGATAAATTCATATATCTCTTCCAATCATAACAATTTTTCACTAAAGTATAAAAATTAACTATGAACCTAATTTCAAATTTGAAAATCTAAATGTGGCACATAAATGGAGAAAAGAAACGAAACATGAACCACGATCATTTGGTTAAAAGAATTAAGATTATCTTGCAGTATAATATCACATGAAAGGCTATTCCTGAGAGATTCTACGATGTAGAATTCTTGCAACGTGTCGATCTGAAATACGAAGACGGCTTATAGCAATGTAAATTCAATGTAAATCGGACATCCTGGCCTCGTATGTACTCGAATTCAAACATCATTTTCCTGGATAGACGACAGCCACTCTCTTGATGCACACCTGCCGAGATAATCACTTTTCAGATGTACTACATTTCAAAGAGAATGCTAGTACGCCATGGACAGCTACATCCCAAGTACGCAGAAAAACCCTGAAGGAATAAAAACTTCGTTCTGGAAGACGACGTTGCGATCTCAAAGTGTCCTAGATTTCAACCGAAGGCCGAAAGTACACAAGCTTAATCATTTTTTTTTCAGATATCAAAGAATATGAGATATATCTTACATCTTGAGGTCGAGACGATTGACATCGTTTTTTAATAAGCAAAGAAAAATGATGAAACTATAGAAAAATAAAATAGAAAAAAAAGGTATGAGATTTTTTGTGACGTTCAAAACCCTTTCCTTAGAATTTATTAAAATAATTTGACAAAATCTATATACGTATTCAATAATTCAATTATTATTCTGTCGTTTAGTATTGTTAAAAGCACCTGTGACCGTTCGAGTTTCGAGAAAATCGAAAATGTCTCGAGTAAAATGCCATTGGTACGATTTAATACGGTACTCGTGTTCCGTAGTTTGATACAGACGAATTAAAGGATCGTTAGGCGCAGCCGAATCGTTGAAATTCCGCTATTTCTAGTCGTCGACACAAAGGATAGCTTGAAACGGGCATCTACAGTCATTTGTCATTATTATAAAGGACTCAGCAGTGAATAATTACATCTTAGGAAACTTTGGCCCAGCCCGTACCTACCTACCGGTTACGTTTATCTTGATTCCTACGCGCGACACTTTGACCCGGTTGCTGCGATTAACAGTAACGGAAATTGTTAATTGAAATCTAATGTTCTGTTTTTTAATGACCCTCGACAAGTCTGGCTAAGTGAAAAGTTTATTTTAAATTTCATTATTACTATTCAATGTCATGATAAATATACATTGAGTTCTAAAAAGTTTGAGAGCATTTGGTCCATTCATTTTTCTTATAAAGAAAGAGAAAACCGACTTCGTTCATACTTAATTATAAGGCAATTATAAAGAACTTCGAGAGTAATAATTACACAAAATTGTAACGTATTTTTCCGCAAGATTAATATTTCCAAATAAAATAATACAAAATTAGAAAAATATGTGTTTATAAAATGTATTTTTATGTGTTATCCGTCTTCTAAAAATGAACCAGTAATTTTAAAAGATTACTTGCCATTTATTCTCACCCGCTTAAAAAATCAGAAACGAATATTCCAGCGCGTTTCATCGTAAGTGAAAAGAAACAGCACTGTCGTCATTAGGCGGGAAATAATGGTGAAAAGGTGGCAAAGGAAAAAAGAAAGTGAACGATGTACAGCACGTAGAGCTTCGAGTCTCGATAACAAGGCGTAATAATGTTTGCCTGTCGTTGCAGTGTCCGAGATAAATCGTCGCCCGTCGAATCAGCAGTTTAAAAATGCGAGATCGACGGAAAGCTGAACGCACTCGAGAGATCAGACAACGATCTCTGCTAAGGAAAGGATACAGATCCGATAAAACGCGATGCTACGATGAAACTGGAACGAATCGATCGTATCGATCTTTGATCGGTTATAAGCGAACGTGACCTGCCTGCTGGAAATGAGTAGTACCCTCACGTCCACTAAACGAGCCTGAGAAAACGAATTATTGACCATAATGTACTATACAGGCTTGTCCCAAAGGTATTTTATAAATCAAAACAGAGTTTTACGAGATAAAATCATTCTCGGTTATTATATGAATTTAAAATTTCATATAATTAACTAAGTACATTTTTATTTAATGCCAACAACAAATTTGATGAGTTGATTGCATTGTTTTCAAGCTGATTATGAATAAATGAAATTATTTTAAATTGAAATTATGAATTTTAATGCATTTTACTACTCGTTTCAACGTTATGTAAAGTTGTACCCAGAAATACCTGGAAATAAGTGGTCGATCCCTTGAGACGATCGACCAATCGAATAGTGTTCAGAAAACTTTAATTAGCTCTCGGATTCTATTGACGAACTGCTGAGAAACTTCGTTCTTAAAGCAAAGAAACGATGGTGACCCAGCGACACCGACAACAAAATGGTGCAAAACTGGGATAGAACGATAAAATATTAGAATTCCTATTAATTTCTATTAAAATCGTTACAGCAATAATAGCTCCATTGAAAGGAACAGAGCTGATCTTGCAATTTATAAAAATCCTGCCCCTAAAAAAAAAGGTTACCCACTGACTATTGCGAATAAACTTATTTCATACCAATAGCATATATTTTTTTTCTAATTAATGAAGTACTACTTCGTTACAAATTATCGGCTTGGAAGGGATTAGTATGAGTGACTTTCTATTTATGTACGTACGTTTTTCTCGTTATTGATGCGTCTATTGTAGGATCCATCTAATCAGCTTAATTATATCGTGGAAGGTGAATTCGTTCGACGCACGCAAATATCTCAAAGTCAAATGGAAGTGTATTTCTGGATACGACATTGTAATTATTGTAAGTCCTCTGCTGTCCCATCTAATCTCCTTGAGAGTTTGCAGAAGCACCTTGAGGCGTTCTATATTCGAACTATTATTCAGCCCTCGGTGGTTGATTAGAACTTTATAGGCTCATTATGCTAAGGTTATCTTCGTTTCACGATTTAAAAGCTCTTCCTTGTTTTAGTCTTTATTACTCCCTCGACTAAATTTTACATTGTTTGAACCTACACTTTGTAAATAACAATTGTCCAATTAACGGTGCGTTAATAATCTAGTGCGATAAAAATTATAACTTCAAAAGAGCTGTCAAACTATGAGAGACTATCAGAGCTGTCTCAGAGATTGCAAGGCCCGAAGTGAAATTATTGCCTTTTTATTGGTCAAAAATATTAAATTGCTTTTTGTAATTATTTAAATCTCATTTAAAATTAATTAAATTCATTGGAAGCTATTCCTTTGACTCTCTGATTTATATCTTTCAAATTGTCTGTTCGCGAATTATTTACAATCTCAATTTCATGATTGAATTTAATTGGAACGGATGCTTTTCGTTGATAATAATTTCTAGATGTTTAGACTTCGTATTTGGAAGTGGACAAAATTTCATTTCAATAACAGCAATTAAGAAATTGAAATATAACGATAATGAATTGGTATGATTAATGAATTATTAATGGAAGAAGATTTGATTAAATTTTCCAGATTCATTGAAATAGTTTTGTCATTATATGTATATTGGAATAATTTTAACTCTGATGATGATCAGTATCTCTCACACCCTGTTAAATATTTCAATATACATAATTGGAAATCACCACATATTACCATCAGTATAGTTGTACAGTTGCAATTAAATCGGACTTCCCCAGGAAAAATAGTAATGTCCCGAAGAAAATGACAATGTAGCGCAATGATGCGCTTGCATGGGTTTTTTTCTCAGTAGAAGATTATATTTTTATTTTAGACACAAAAAAGATGATTTTGAATACTTTTGTTCGTGTTTTCAAGAGATGCAACATCCTTGTAAGTTCATTATAAATTATAAATCAAGCATCGTTTAGGTAAGGGAGAAATTTAGCTAACCACTAAAGGGAAACTTTAAGTCTTTTCAGGTGATAACCAAAACTTTCCAACTCCTTCTTAAGCCAACTTATTAATATCCTTACCGAACTTACTAATATAAAAAAAAACTGTAGCTACAAAACAAGTATAAATTCAAAATTTTAGAAACGGCTCTTTGATCTTGCAAATTACTCGAGGCTCTGTTTAATTACGTTATACATATAGTCTTTTACTAATTAGTAATTACTGAAAGTAGTTTATTCTATACACATTGAATTAACGCAAAGAAACTGAAGTATCTATAGAAATATAATAATTTATAAATACAGTTTTTGTTAATCAATATTATGCTACTTATTCCATTACCAATTATGGTTATTTCTACCATGATATTCAACGCGGTAAATCCGCTGACAAAGTTATCTTTGTGTCATGGATTCAATCTCGCTGGAAAAAATTGTCAGTCTTTTTCTTTCTGAGAGTACTTCAGCATAATGGAATCGCGGTTGTTATCACTGGAGTTATGAATTATCCTTCGAAAAAAGTATCCTCGTCAATGGACACAGGGAGATGAAAAATTTGACGACGTGGCGAGTAGATGGAATATGAGTACCTACGCTCGGTGAAGAGATATAAAGTTAAACAATTTACAGAGACAGCTGATTTAGCTTATGGAAAAATTATACCGTAGCCGAGATCGACAGCACTGATGTAACGCAAACACTAGGATAGGAACTTGTCTGACATGAATCTTCCACGGTATAAATCTGTTCGACTCTTTTAACTCTTCCAATCTGTGTCCAGGACACGTGAAATAAAAAATGAAGAGATTTTACAATTTGATACTCGATGAATCTTTCCTTTTATAAATAGACAAAATTTATTTTCGGTAATAGTTTAATTATAGATTTTATAAATCAAGTTAATGAACTATTTAGAATGAAATCGTAGCCTCAGGTTGAATGACCTCGAGGTCGTACGGTTAGATCTAAAGTTGGACAGCCTGGGGGTCATAAATTCCAAATTGGACGCTTGTGGAATCGTTGGTCTCCGAGCTATCATCTACAGACAAATAAAATACAGTATTCCACTAAAAAGTAAACAAAGTTGACCCTCTTCTTTCATTAATTCTTCCTAACAGAATAAAATTATAACTATTGTTGTACAAAACTTTTGTAAGAAACTTTTCTAATTCATAATTATCATGATTTCTGCACAAAATATCTTCAAAACTACTGACGGAATTTAGCAGGATGAAGGAAGTCCTGGAAAATCCTTCGGTACGAGGGTAGCCCTAAACCGTAGAAGCGAAAACGAGATATGAAAAAAAATCCAAAGGATGAGAGAAGATCAGAGATGGGTCCGAGTAAAAGTAGCCTTGAGCTCGAATTAATCCAGCAGCAAACAAAGATACCGAATCCTCTTTAACCTCACCCTCGTCTCAGTCATATCTTTTCTTTCGAGCACCCTCTCTACCGCCTCTCCTTTCTGAACCAACGTTTCTACCACACAGTCAATATTAACATAAATCACATTAACCACTGTTGATCTGGAAAAATGGATGAAAGAAAAAGAAGCATCATCCGTATGCCCTTATAATTTGCGGTTTAACATGTTGACTATCATGCCACCCCTATGTGACCCTTCAATTTCCATAGAAATCCATTACCCATGATATCAGAAATTCTTTTTTCAAATTTTCTTCAAAGCTTATAATGTTAAATCCGATTTTCTTTATTTTTGATTATTCATAGCAATGTAATCTAAAATTTTCAGAAACATTCCAGTACGTATGGAAAAAGGAATTTTAATTTCTTAATATGGGGCAACTGATTTTTCTGGTTCTCCTCTCACCTTTCTAGCTGTGCTACTGCATAAGTTGGTAGAGAACAAAACAACAGTTAGAGCATCACAGTAACAATTTCACCAGTATTTCTGTCTCTCTCTTTTGCATAGCCGCGATTCGCTCGCAGGCAATTAACGTAGCATCGGCTTACTTGTTAAGCTAATTACACGTGTACAAACTTCTAGTGGCTGTTAGACGAGAGGACCGTCAAAAGTTCACCTCTGGTCGTTATAAGTGGGAAAGTAGCTAGTTTCCAGTGACTTCCACTGCCAACATCAGTTCATGAGATACATGTACTTAGCCAATCATGCTGATTCTTCGTCTAATCTGATTTTCTACTTTGAACTGACATTTTAGTATTACATGTACCTATTATTATGTTCGTTAGATTTTAATCGAAAATTTGTAGATTTTAAACTTCTACAAATTCTCGTATAAAGAGCTAAAATTGTTAATACATAATATTTTCAAATTTAACGACGAAATAACTATCCAAGGTGTATCAAATTGTCCAATTCTAACATAGACAAATAACAGCATTGTCATTTGCTAAATAATCACCTCTACGAACATAATGAGAAACCACTAGGACATTTAACGAACTTTAGACATGGGTCGATTACCTCCCACCGCGTGAGTCAATCAAAACACGGGCATAACAGGAGATCAGCCGGGTCTAAAGTGTCCCATTATATTAAAATTATTGATCGTCGCCGTAGAGTACGGTCTTTTGTTGCTGTTAATGAAGTTTCAGATAGAGTCGCGTTTCCAACCTCTTAAGACAACTGACAGACTTGCGGAAGAAGTTTCAGGAACGTGTATCTTCTAGGAGGCAGCAGTCGACCTGAAGACTTTGCCTACGGTTTTGCGACACTCGAAAAGTTCTGCGATACATAATTAGGAAACTCGAGCTTCTGCAACTAGTGTTCTAGATTTACCAACTTTCTATTATTATTATTCGAAACTTTTAAGCTTCCTTTTAGAGATCGGCAATTAATGACAATCTATTCTGAGAATTTTGCTATTAGAAAGAGAGGGTCTATGAAAGTGCGCGCTGAAGAGAGAGTTTATGGACACCTAATATTAGCTGTCAAGCTAATATTCTTTCCATCTCTGCACGGTACATTTTCAAATTGAGAAACTGACAATTCATCAGTGCCTGTGAATGTACGCCTTTACGCTCACCCTTTACTGCTCTATAATATAATTTAATTAATGAATGAACAACTGCAATCTTGAATTTATGAACTTTTTAATGAGGCGAATATCGTCGGTGCTGCCGAGATAATTGTTTGGTTGACTTCTTAACAAAGTTGGTAAAGCATAGAATCTTGGATTTATTAAGTTTTTCAACGGGTCGACGTTCCTGCAACGTCTTCGTGGTTTACCCCCATGATCCCGCCACGTAATTCGTATACCGTGAATAATTAAGTTAATTTGATTTTTCTCGCAGTCAACTAGGCAGTTTTTAAATTATTAACTGCCCGAAGCAAAACGACGCTAACTTCTGTTTGTAGTTCGAAGTTTATAACGAAAGAAAATTTACATTTCATCCGAGCGTAACTACAATCCAGATATCAACAACACCATTAATATTATTTTGTGTTAATGAAGCAAGTTTTTTCGACGGGATAATTGGAACAAAGAATAAAGTTTTCTCCTGGTACATTGCCAAGTTTTGATTTCAATCGAAGTTGAAAATCACGTTTTTTTTATCTTAAACTCAAAGAAAAATGATGTTTTAAAGTATCAGAGACGAAGATATTATTGCTACATTGTCTAAGACTTGTGTAAAATTTTGAACAATATTAACTTGTTAAAAATCACATTACAGAAAATTTGGAGATTCAAAAATTTTCTCCAAGTCCATTGATGGAACGTACCATTCGTTCTATTAGAATTCGGAAACAATTGTGCACAATTTTCAGACTAAACAGAAAGCTGGCAGTTCTCGTTTGAACGCAATGAAACAGCCTGTTTCGATCGATCTAACGTTCCTCCACTTAGAAAGATTGAATTCCAAACAGTAATCGTGAACGGAACCGCTTTCCCCGTTTCGAGACAGCTTCGAAAGCATCGTCGCTACGACTTTGCACAGAATTGCTGAATTCGACGATTTATCGGTCATGCCGCAACAATAAGTGCACAGAAACATTTACTGCCTTCTTCTTGCCACCGATCGTCTTTTTATCGTCATTCTGTTCTATGGAGCCGTCAATGTGACAATGGAAACAACTTTTGCTTGTCTCACGAAGTTTTGATATCAATTGAAAACATTAAAATTCAAATTTCACAATCAGTAATCTAACTCAAACTGTAAGTAATTGTTTATTGACTAAGTAAATTACTCACTTAATTCATTAGAGGTATTAGAAACCGTATCCCTAATTGAAGTTTAATTCATAAAATGATGTAATTATTCGCCTTCAGTTTAAGTAATTAACCTGTAATTTGAACAAATTGAGAAGACCATGATAGATAAGCTTCATCAAAGAATTAATAACCATTTTCACGCTTCAATTTCAATCAACCTCGTTATCTTTCCTATTAAAATCAAACTGACGTTGAATCGATACGAACAATTTCCGTTCATTCCGATACAAGCTCCATTACAATAAAATAAAACTACTCTAACTTGTGGGTAATGCGCCGTTCAGTTACATTTACCTCGATAAAAGGTACACGAGTATGTAACATCGATAAAGGTTTTTCTGGTCGATCTGCCACGAAATTAAGAGGAAAATATTTGGGTCGCCATTCGTGGAATTTTCTTCGTTGGAACTTTCGTAACGGGTTAAAGTGCCAGTCCTATCTGAAGAGAAAGACCCGACGATGCGAAACGGAAGAAAACGCAACGAAATATCTTCGTGGAAAACAGAGGTAACGACGCAAAGCTTTTAGTAATGCAGGAAAACAGAAAACAGAGAAGATAGTTGAAAACTTGCTACGAAAGAATCAGAGCATATCTGATATATCAACTTTCCTATATAACATTTAAATTTACTCTTCATAAACTTATACATACGTTACTAATCGGGATAAATTAGGAAGAAAGAATTATATATTAAATTTAATCCTACCCCCTAGTTGTAAACGAGTCTTTTGATCATCACCTATGTATTTATAATTACTTCCACTACATATTCGTATTTTGAAAAAACGTGACAACGTTTGTTTCCACTGTTCGCGCAAATCGAATTGATGGTTGCTAAAAAGTGAGAAAAAGGAAAGAGACAGAAAGACTTACTTTGAGAGGATCCTGCAGGTTCTGCACCCTGCAATGCATGTACACTTTAGCACCGAGTTGCACGGTTATGTTGCTTTCTGGATCTTCGAAAAAGGGTCTTGGCTCGGGCGTGCCGCTAGTTTCTGTCGCAAAACTTTCCACCTCGTATACCTGTAAGTTAAAAGAGAACACAAAAAGTTTATCAAACGTGCCAACGTTCCTTTTTCGTACAGATATCGTTTCTCGTAATTGTGAAAGAACTCTTCTGTTGCGTGATAAATACAAATAAAATTTCTTTATTAAAACTTTTATGAAGAGAAAAGTAATGTCATGGTCTGGACAAAAAGCTTTCAACTGTACAAAGAAAGAGGAAAATAATATTAGCTGGTGCTACAGGTGGTTCTGAAACAAACTAGTATATTTTTCCAAGGAAATCATATTACTTGGGATAACATGTTTCAAGGTGGGTCACACGCTTGGATTCGGTTTTATATTATACTTTGGAGAAAAATGATAGCACCAAAAAGTTGAATTTAATATACTCTTCTATCATTCTTCTTTCAGATTTTTTGCAACCATAAGAAAGACACTGCTAGGCAAAAATATGGATAAGATATTCTGAAAATTACCTGAACAGGGGTTTAAAAATTCACCAATTTTTTTGTATATTCTATCAAAAGTTCAATAAGAAGCATTTGACATTTTAAGCATTTGTTATTTTAAGATTACAAAAATATTTAAGAGATCTGAAAAGGTGTCAGGAAGAGGATGTTGCTTTGTAAGAGAAGAAAAGATAAACAGAGAGGTGTTAAAAATACTTTGGTGTTCTTACGGAAAAGACACTCGAACTGCTCGTTTCGATTATACAGCTGACTTACCTCGGTAAAAGGTGAACTGAGCTCATCCCAGAACGATTTCGGCAGGTTTTCCAGTCCGGGAAATGGCTTAGCACCTGAAACAATTTCAAATCAGATTATATATGTCCTAACCTCACATAGGTACGACGATATAATTAAAACGTACCGGTAAATTTACTACTACTCCCTATCCCATCCCCTTTCCTGTTATAATTAATGCACGATACTCTCAGCTATTCAAATGAATAGAATCATGGAGGCTTGATTAATCGAACCATGTTCTATAACTTCCGTCGGATAATGAAGATTTTAATGAAAGATGAAGAAACATGTCACGGTAATTGAATTCGATTAAATCTAATTAAAGCTCTATCACTTCTTCATTAACTCTCAGAAGACGGATTCTCTATGAGCGATGAGGTAGTCGGATATACGGTTACTATAGTTGATTAATACATGTAGGAATATATCATTTATGCTAGATCAAAATGACCCAACATTCCAGGAGCGAAGTTTCAAATTTGAAGACTTTGAAATTTGAATTCATTTGAATAAATTTTATAATATTCAATAGTTAGAGAAATATGTAAGAAAATAATCCAGCATTCAGGTTGCGAAGTAGAATTGTAAGAATGATAGCTAATAAAACTTCTCAGGCGACACTGTTATAAATTAAGTAGTGAAAAGTCGTGATCAATGTCAGACGTGACTTTATCTCGTATTTTCATGCGGTGCAACAAAAATGTTTGTAGAGAAGGCAAACAGCGAGCGGCGACCACGTCGTTAGCGTAACAGACGCAGAAAATCGAATTACTATGGAAACAATCGCGAACTTGGGAGAACGAGTGTACTGCAGTGGAAAAGTTTTTCACTTTCCACCGAGTAGAAGGCAAACTCTGCTCGCCGCTTGTCGACGGATAGAATGGCCTTATCAGCAGCGAGCACACGCGACTCTGCTGCGAGTTTCCAAGACGATGCACATAAATGTATTCTCCTCGGAAGGTTACACAACGAACCAGATAGCAGAGAAACAACAGCGAACTTTCGTTAAAATAAACGTTTTCATGTGAACCGGAGAAAAAATATATGTATGTATCTATGAAACATGACAGCAGTCGATATTCCTCCTGATCCGTACAATTATTGAGACTTTCGTGATACCAGAACTGGGGTACGCTTGAAGAAAACACTAAATGTACAGTGTGTTTCAAAAATAAGTAGATAAAATTTTATTGTGTAGGAGAAGGGAAAAAAAATACACTAGCGCAGTAAATCGTTATAATTTTCCAACTGCACCATCGTATTTTGAAATTTTCTTCGGTAGATTGCAACAAAGGTGTTCTTAATATCTCCGTCTAATCGTTCTTTCATCACGATTCAATTTTGTCGGTGAACACGGTGCGCGAGTTAATTCAATCACCTTTAGTTCGCAGCTGCGTGCTTCTCTGGTCGGTTCAACCATAACGACACGCGTGTGCTCGTGCATATATCGATACAATTCTTGCATAAATCCCACGGCGATCGCGCGCAGCATTCGCCACAGACGAAATTGAAACACGCGCGTGCTCTTCCATTTGTATTCCGGCCAGGAGAAACTCGCCTCCATTTGTTAATTTAACCGCCACGCTTTAATGCTATCATTCCGACTCGATGTTCCGTATATTTCCACCTCGATTCAATGAAACGTTTAAAAACCGTGTTAAGCACTACCGTAAAAGCATAACCGATTATCATTTCGGTTGAAATGTGCGACACGAAAGCGTTTGTGAAATTTTCTTTGAATAAATTTTGAACATTTACTCGCACGGTTGTACATTTTTACTAAGGTAGGTAAGTAAATACATGTGTAGTTTCTAAGCAAAGGGAGGAAAAACTGAGTACACCTAATTAAGTTACTGGCGCTAGTGTAATCTACTGATGTAACTTACTTTTACCAATTTTCCATATTCAAATTAAACGTAGACTCCATTTCCCATATTTGAGAAAATAAAATATACCGCGTTCGATTCAAACATAGAAAGGTTCACACCTTTCTTGGCGCGTTATGTACTATCGAAAGGGAAGAAGTAATAAAGTCAGTTTCCAACGTGTCTGCTCCTTTGAACCGGAACCGTGGTAACCGAGCAATCTCGTCGGTTATAAAGGCGCGTCGAAAGAGACACACAGGCCAACCACAGTGAATAAAAGGGAAGAAAAGTAGAATTCGAAAGACCACACGAAAAGGGCAATATCTTTTTCCATCGAATTCGGCGATTCGAACGGTTTCCTCTCTTCCGGAACACGAGCGACGAATACTTTTTATCAGCTCGAACACCGAGGGGATACCTTTCTTTTTTTCTTAACGCGTCCGAAAATTATTTTCCTCGGCTGATCGCTCTGATTCCCCAGGTTTCGGACCCTTTCAATCTCCTCTCTGGCTTCTTTCCTCCAGGTTCTAACTATTTCTTGAAGAACGACGGGATAATCCTGGAGAAATTTATCAGCCACGGCAAAGAACTGGCCCCTATTTCGTCTTTTTCTGGCAGGACCAATCTCGCGAACTGAATTCTCACGGTATGCCACACAGAGGTAAGAAGGAAAGAAGGAAGGAAGGAAGGAAGGAAGTTCTAATATCCGCTAGAAAAGACGAAGCACATAATCTCTACGAAAGGATAAACCCGGTTACCGGTCAGGATTTCGAAATACGTCTTGGGAATGTCGCCCGTGGGATTACCCAACGGGTCCAAATGAAGCGCGAGTAGAGCGTGCGATTTAAAGAGAATTGTTTTGGAATAGACAATCAGATAATACTTACAAAAAGTATTAACCAATTATGTGAGGATTTCTAAAAGGAGTATATGACAGTTCCTCGACAGGCTATTTTTCAGCCAAGACGTTAAATAAAATAATTTTTCACGATAATGATAAGTTCGCTTGAACATCACAAAATAAAAATTTCATTGTATCGTATAAAAAAGTAAAAATAGCTTCAACTTTGCATCGAAAAATTTTTTTAAAATCTTTTTGAAAATTTTTTTAATTCCAACATGTAGCGACTAAAAGCTACCATTATTCGATTAATTTTTATGGACACATTTTTTTTATCATGTTCCCGGAAATCCCTGAACAATCATGGCGAGATGTAACTCCTACATTCTGTGGAGTTATACTATAGAAAAGATCTAACTAGCCAGAAGTAACTACATTATTAAAGTATTAATTTAAAGTTAAATGTACAATTTTGAAATGAATCAGTTTCATACATCGAAAGGATAATTCCAACATTAAAAATTGTCTTGGATTGAAAAGTGGCTTGGACAGAACGCAACTTGTCGCTCAATACACCTTCAAATTTATGGATCCTATCGGTGGTCATAGGATTTATGGGAATCCAATGCCTTAATTGGAAAATTATAGGACAATGTCTGGAAACCGATCGTTCGACCTACGGCTCGTTATTCAACGCGTATAATCTGCTTCCTCACTGGGTAACCGATTTTCACGACCGCACCTCGATATTTTCGATAAGGGACACCACGGACTAACCAGAACCATCACCCACTAAAAGGATGAATCAAATTCTAATCAAACTTTCTTTTTATTATATCACCTTACCGTGCAACGTAAAGTGACTCAAATCACTATTTCCAATCAAGCCATCATTTTTCTAAATACCGAGTTTTTTCAGAATTGCAAATATTAATTAAAATAATTGCATAATTATTTTTGAAAGTAAACAGTGTTGTCTACTTACCTAATGAAGTGGCGGCCCACAAAACGTGTAGCTGGTGAACCAAAATGGAGGCCACCACGGCCGAAAGACGACTCAACATCGTAGCTGATTCTCAGCTCATTTCTGTTTCGAAATTTGAAACAGGACACCTCTGTTCCCTTTTTGATCTAAAATTCAAAAACAACAATCGTTATTCCAAATTCCATGACTCCGTGAATCATTTTTTATTAATATCTCTCTAATAAAAATCAATAAAATATTCTATGATTTCTGTTAAATACATTTGGTATTACAATGTTTAATCGCTAAGACAATCTATGATAATTATTATTTTCATTCTTATTTATTCCCATACTGTGAGAAACGTTCTGCATAAATCCTAATTCTAATTCAGCGAAGAAAGAAAAGAAACATGAAATAGATTTGTTATAAAGGGCAACGTACGAGGAGGGTCGAAATTGATATCTGAAATTGAATCTTATCGCATGATAATTAAAGATAAAGCACCGGACAAGACGAATGCGGTCGTTAATTATAGCCGGTTTCCTCGGTGCACAATGTCAAACGATCCTAGCAAGCCTACGGAAATCCCTCTGGACTTCGAAATAACACCTCCGGTTGCCTGGGGCTGACCCAATCGGGTTCACGGAGACACAAAGCCTCCCTAGGCAGAGATCAATGCTTTACTACGACCATCCACAATGTCTGTGTCCTAGAAAAACTGCCCAACCACTTTCGGCTCGGATTTACACCATTTGGAAAATCTGAAGTATGTCCTTATTTTAGATTAAACACGAGCACGTTGAAGATATAGAAATACACTTATCCATCTTCTAACAATAAGTTGTAAAGCCCGCTGACAGAAGCAATCGTAGCGATATATATATATATCAGGTACAAAAGACCGTCTAAACTTTGATCATCAACTTTTTGTCTCTATCGCGGTTCTTCAGAGTCCGCCAGATTGCAGGGATTTCGCGAGGCACAGGAGAAAAGAAAGTTTTTCTTTCGTCTGAACTGGCAAACACCGTGCGCCAGCAACACCTGCGTGAAACACTGAAATAATTTCGAAAGTCTAAAGAGAAACGACAGCTGTTTCGATGCTACGATGCGAGAAATTGCTTGTACCTGGCTCACAGGTACAAAAGCTCCCGCTTACATGTTGGAATTGAACGTTAAGGTGGGATACGAGGGGTGATGGAGTCGATGAAAGGGTTGTCGGAAGGGGGAGAAAGGTGAAGGGGATTGAAAGTTCAAGAGTTGCCGATAGATTCATTAGGACGGCACCGGTAACTCGACGGAGAATCGTGTTTTCGGTCGAACTTCCGGTCAAATTGAATCACGTGGAATTTCGTGGTAACAATCTTCTATTTGACTTCGAGCAGACCGTCTGATTTACCGTGCCCTTTGAGTCTACATACGTCGTTCAAAGTGGTTTACCTCTCGGCGACTCACTTTGTCCGGTTGACGAGCTAGTTCTTGTCACGAATTATTCGAAACGAACGGTTAAATTGGTCTTTACCATCGATTTCTTGATATACTGCATACTTGTACACGTGTATTTAACTTTTACCAATAGTTCCTTTCCTTCTACTGTACTATCCTAATATCCTAGTATTCTAACATTCTGAGGATTTAACATTTCGAAATTGAAAAATTTTATTTATTCATTTTTATGCTCGTTAATCGATTGAATTCAGAAAAATAAATTAAGTGAGGCTAATTAGATCTGAGACGTCCTTTGAGAGGGTATGAAAATGTATGAAAATGCGAAAAATCTACGGATCTTTATGGAAGCGTCCGATATGGAAATTTCCGATAGGAAGATGGACAGATATGTGTTTACTCTTGAATGTTTTTCTGGGCGGACGTCTTGTAGCAACGAATCGATCGGTTCTGGCAGTGGAAGCTCGGGCAATTGTAGTTTCGACCAATGTTTGCTCAATAAACCTCTGTAGACCCGACAAACTAACCGCTATTAGCCGCGGGCTCTCCAGCTGGAAGTTATTAATTGCATTGGTAGCACGGCTGCCCCCGTGTAAACCATTGGGCACACGAGGAATTAGGGTGTTTCTAGTGAATCGCTGAATAACTGAATCGTGCCACTTGTGCACGTTCCCTACTTTGACGACGTATTACCATCGGTTCGTTTCCGATTATTAAATTTCCTCTGCATCGCCTATCCAGCACACACACACACACACACACACGTGTTCCCCTCCATTAATGCTACGTGATATCGTGGATGATTATTATTAATTATTAACATTACATCTGCCACGGCACGATCTATTTTCATTTGGTCCGATGAATGAGAAGGTTGTCTAAAGGATTGTTAATTACACGGAACGTGTAATACCTAAATGAGATAAATTTTGATTTGCGTTCGTTGATTGCATTCTAATGTCGTGTTTTTATTATGGATATTATTGATGATAATTATTTTAATTACGAATCTATGTTATTTGATTACTTCAATGAGATGTTCATTAGATTTTTATTTATTCGTTAACTATTTCCCTACTTTTAATGGAATTAAAAGGCAACATTGAAACATGGAACAAATAGGTCGTTCGCATTGTGCTCCGCATCGAACAGTTTGATCTCTAACCTCTGAACGATCGAGGTATTCGATGAAACGATGACCCGTATACTCGCGTATCGGTCATCACAGATCTTTCCTCGACTCTGATCAAAAGTGGGATGAAAAAGCTGCTACTCCTATGGTTCCACGGCTTTTGTAAGGTTTCCTCTATTCAGCGAACTTATCCGCTAGAAATAAAGACGGAGAAAATGAGAGGCAGAAGGAACGTGATTCGCGTAGCTGTTGCTGCCGATTCCCGGTGCCGCTTTCCTGAAACACATTCTCTTCTACCTATGCTTCTATGCTACGATATTCAAATCAGGCAAACCACTCGACGGAATTTTGCTCCGTTGAATCTCGAGTGTTCTTAATTTTTCCTTTAAATTGACCACCTTCCTATCATCCTCTACAGAGTTTCAATGATAACAGAGAGCGATGGATATAGACGTTTAATCTGTCTGGTACATCACATGGATATATAAATTTTCGTACGCTATACAAAGTTTATTCAACCTTTTCTTTATTTTGAAAACATCAGAGATACAAAAAGCGAAAAAGAGATGAAACTGCGGAAGAAAAGAAAAGTGTAAAAAATCCCTAGAAATAATCCTCGAAAATTTCAAGGATTCTTAACAAATTTCCAGAAGAACCATTTGAATCCATCAAACTGAACCATTTAATATTCCACCATCTAATTATTAAACTAATTATGAACGCATAACCAAGAAACGACGTACGAATGACTGAGTTTTTCCAGCCTCCTAAACGAACAACACCTGTCCACGTATACCGACACTTGTTGACCCTATTTCTAACCGAATGCTGCCACGGCTGTTGTTTTTACCTGCAAGCAAGAGGAGATGGGAAAAAAAGCGTATGCTGCGGTCTATTCGACAAACGATCTGGTGGTTCCGGTCTGATCGATCGCCAATAGACAAATCGAAAAACCGTTCGGTGGAAATAAATGCGAGCGCACAGCTATGACGGCAGACATTTGTTTCCGAGGTCCGATCGGGCAAAACGAGAAGCTTCTCGCCCGTCGTATTCTGTGATAGACTTTGCCTTTGCTTCGCATGCTACATACACATATTACCTTTCGTAATTTACTCGAGTTCTCTATTTTGCTTTTATTCTCGCTCCCGATACATTCCCTCACTTCCCATCTTTCGCCTTCGAACCATCGTTTTACTTTGTTTTCTTCATTATGACCCGCAGTTACTCTCTTTGATACATTTTCCAAACCCTGACACCATTGGCGTAACTAGGAACGGAGCAGGTCATTTACCTTTCAATCATAATTTTTCTCCCCTCTCCTACATTACATATTGGATTTTCTAACGTTCTAACGTTCTAACGTTATTTGTTTAATCCGATGTGATAGTTTCGCCTTCCATCTTACGTTTTTCTTTGCGTCACTTTGTATCGGAATAATCCAACGCGTCGACGTGAAACCATGAAACCTTGTCTAAGGATTTCAGGATATACAACCGAGGTATGAGTTCGGATAGCTGTCGTGGCTGTCAAGCTTTCTGGGATACGCTTTTCAAACGAATATCCTCTTCGGAAGTTCGCCAGAGAAGTAAACCACTTTCACGTAGAATGCTGCCGCTGTTGAATTTCCACGTGTACAAAATGAGTTGCATACGAAGTAGATTTCTATTTATTTGATAATTTCCTTGGATAGTATAATATGATCATGTATAAGATCAACATGCAATGCAATTTGTTTTTATTCTGCCTCTGCTTGTCTTTTCAATTTCAATTTACCTTGCACACACTGTTTGCTAGATTATTCGCAGAGGACCATCGAGAATTTAAAATTCTCTGCATAATTGAGAATTCCAAATTTATATAACAATATTTCATGCTCTTTATCGAGAAAGAAATAGAATCATTATTTTCTCACCGAATTGTTCGCAATGAATTTTTCAGAAATTCACGAACATTTACCATTTAACAGTTTGCTACGCTTTAATTTCTTTCGTCTGTACCGCGGTATTAATAAATGTTTATTCACAGGACGGAGTGTACCCGTTAACCGACGTTTCTAGCGAATTTGCCGAAACGGTAGCCCATTTTATACATTCGGTGGAATTTTATTACGACCGCTTTTTTCTTTCCAACGAGCGTCGACCACGCATACCCAGTTTCAATTTAAAAACAGAAAAATCGCCGGCAACGTCATCAACGAAATTTAAACAACGAAATTGAATCCGAGTCGACGAACGGTGCAGTTTCGAAATTAATTATTTTTAAACAATCTCAAAATACGTACGACCGATTTCAAAATTAATAATATTATTTATGTGTCGACCTATTAAATGATCCTCCAGTGTTAACGCACGAATTTAGAAAGATAGCTTTTCGTCCCCGTAGCGATAAAATAATTGCCCTAATGGTATCGCGTTACCCATCCCTGCGGTGAACAGACACGAACAGCCATTGCGAAGCTTAACAACAACGACTATAAGTTACAACACGACCGCTACACTTGTTCAATTATCTTCCAGGACAATTTGCGACCCGGTTCCACCCTCGTACCGACCAAATAATTGCACCCGCGCTTTTTAATCCCGTTTAACGGCGACGAAAGTAAACGAGAAAGAGAATTAAAACGACACGATGCAATAATGAGCCATTAAATACCCTCTTCCCTAAATAAAAGATCTTAAGCAGAAATGTCTTTTTCTCTTTAACCACGGGTCATGATTGATAACCTTGTTAATTAATTAATTGAACCAACGAATTTGAATGAAAAATGGTACAATTCCGTAAATCATATTTTGAAATATACCCAAAAATATTTTCAATATCATACTCCTATAGGTTAATTTTCAACTGGAGCAACAACATCAAAGAAACAAGGTAGTCGTTTGTGTTCATTGTTCAGGATTAATAGAATTATCGTGGAATTGGTTCGCGACGGTGTGTAGCATCAGTTTGCGAGATAGGCTTACACGATTCCACGATGCGACACATACTTTACGGTTGTGTAGAACACGCCCTGGCTACGATGTAACCTTGTTGTTCTGTGCGCTTGTTAACGGTAACTAATGTTCTTCCCGCCCATTCGATACTACTATCCAGCGAGCGACAGATTTGGTAAAAAAAAGAACAGGGCTGTTCTTCTGAATGAGTAGACGACTGTGATAAAATGGATGTCATCAAAAGGGTAGAGGAAAGCGTGGTTATATAGCCTCATAGCAGATGATCGTAATACGACGATATTTTCACCTCGGAAGTAATCGGTAATCACCGCAGAGGAACAATATGGCGAGCATAACTGAAACGATAATTGTTATTGCGCTCGTTAACACATCGACTCAGAACAAGTCGTTGGTGTGCGGCTAGGAAAGTAGCGATGCCTGTGCGGAAAGAGAATTAACAATTCCATTGGTGTTAAGAGTAGTTCGAGCGATGCACAAACCTTCCCACCGAGCTGCTGCCGATTCAATGAGCTGACTAATTAATTTAAGCTATCTTGTGCGACCCACACCTGCGCCTAAGGTCCCCAGATCTTAGCTTGGTCAAAATTTAGGACACGTTCAAGACAAGAAGGATAACAAACTCTATATATGCCTATAAATAGGCGTTTTCGAGGACAATAACGATGTAACGGAGAAGACCCCATATACAGTATACATACCTATATACTAAATTTACAAATTTTACAGTTTTAAATCGAAAAATTTAGTAATACCAGATTTTCAAGTTTTTAAGTTCTCTTTTTTGAAAGCTTGCAAATTCGAAAAATCAAGTTTGCAAATTTACGAATATAGAAATATAAAAATTTCAAAGTTTAAAATTGAAACATTGATGCATTCCGCTTGCACGTGCACGTTTGAGTAGTCGAATAAATCAAAAATCCTACGTTTGTTTACAATCAACAGCCGTTAAACGGATCCACTTAAATTTTCCCCGGTACCAATCTGGAACCGGAAACACTTTCCGGGAAGCTGCCTGTTTCGCTCGGCATAGAGCGAATCAACGTTCATTTTATGCAATCGGATTAAACAAACCTTTGTTTCCTCTAATTAAGTGGTCCCCGGTGAGGTACGCCATAATCGGAACTCGGCCCAGTGAAATAAAGCGAGCGTTTCGCGTGCTGCTAGTTGATAATTTGATTACTCTGAGAGAAACCGTGGCAGCGGCCTCCGCTCGAATTCGACCGGTGCGGTGGTTCGACCAAATCGGTTCACGGTAGAAATTCTGTTTTTAAAATCACCTTATTCCATACTGCTCGTTATTACTCAGCTACCGGGAAACAAAAGCACCTCCCTAACATTTATTCAACGAACAACGTGCAGGCAATTATTTACGATAGAGAATTATGAATCTTTGTCAGCAATCTCAGCTTGCCGAGTGACTCGGCAATGAACCAATTAACCGTTCGTTCCTTCGTTCGTTCGTTGAAAATTCAAATCGGCTTTCGACTAAGCCCATGAATCGCGAGGAACCGTGCCGTGGCCGTCTTATTATTCAAATCATACCACCGAGGAATCTCCGTGGCCGGTATTATTGCTGTCACGGTAAGTGATTCATAAAACCGGAATATAACTGTTGGCTTGGTACGAAATCCGCTCGGATTGTCGGCCAACGTTCCTGAAACCCACCCTCGCTCTCTTCCTCCCTCTTCGACAACTACCAGAGGGAAGAGACTCCTCCTCGAATGTAGGCCGATCTAACGCGTCGATAAACATGTACAATGAACACAATATGTTTACCGAGCTATCTGGAAATAATATCCAGCCGCGCAAACACGGAAACGCGATCTTCGTGTTTCCGTTCCGATGGAATCGAACCGTATTTGTAATATTAATACCAGCTAACTAATTACCGTTCGAACGGCAACTTTCAATATGCGAGCTCCGGCTGAAGTTTGCGCACCAGGATAAGCCCGTTCGAATGGAATTAATACGATGTAACTCGCCGTGATGTAACGTAATTTAGCTTCCTGACGAATCATCCGGACCGCGGAACAAAGGACACTAACCTCGCGGAACAGGATCGTACATTCTGTCTGTGGTTCGCCTACCTATATGTATTTTTAATGGGTTAGCCTTCTTCCGATAACGCGAACATTCGCTTACATTAATTAGAAAATGAATTTCAAGTTGCACAACAATGCAATCATTTCTTGCTTTTTCATGTCATTAAGGTTTCTTTTATATTTACATCAATTCCAAGCACAATTATTTCGTCTTCTGAAGATTATAAAACTTCTAGTTTCTTCGTTGGCCGTTTTATTCGAGAAAGAATGAAACCCGAGAGCGATGCAAGTTTTCTTTACTCTAATTATAAGACGTACAATTAGCTTAATCCTTTCCCTACGGTAGAATTAGTCGGCAAGGTATACCGCAGCACAGATGGATAAACCGCAACTGCATACTTCGCTGCAGACAAAATTTAAGCCTGTTACTTTACTGCATCGTATAATTTATTGTCTTTGCCGCGTATTATACATATTATTCTATGAAATGATAAAAACATACCTATATGCGTAATCGTATTTCATGTACAAAGAAAGAAGAAGAAATTTCGAAATATTTATAAATTTTCAAAATGTTCAAAATAAACTTCCTTTTTCAGAAACTGGTTTAGTAATTCATTCTGGGACACAAAATGAAAAAAAAAAAAGATATCTTGAATAACTTTGAATAAATTTCTTATTAGTGTTATTTAGAACGTCATAAATTCCCTTCACTTTCTATCTCACAAAATTACTCGATTTAATTAATTTTCACCGTGTCTTCTTTCATTTATTATAATAGTATCTTTCGTCTCCATCGAACTAAGCGCATTAAATACGGGAGAATAGATAAGCTGGATTATATTTACGAACACGAAAGTTGTGGCTCAAACGTTCATTAATAACGCATCTTCTTTTCACCTTCTATGATTCATAACTAAAGAAATGCTATCTACTTCTTCTTTTTAAAAAAAAGGAAAAAGAAAGAAGTTGAAGATTCCTACAATTCTATGCTGCATAAAAGAACCAGAGAAGATAATATATTCATTGAATGTATCTGGAATACAGTTCATAAGAATAACACTGTATAAATTTGCACTGTACTAGTATTACAAGAACGAATTTGGGAATCATAAGGATCAGCAAAAACCATAATTTGCAGATTTCTAAACCAAATGTCGATGCGTTCTCAGATCAGCGATAAAGATTGCTGCAACGCTTGTGAAATGTCGCGAAGGGCATGGCTTAGTCGCCATAGGAGGCGTGGTTTACTAGTTATTAACCTTTTAGTAACTTGGATGACTTGAGAGGCGTGGCTTAATTAAGTTTGGAGGTATAGCTTAGTAGATCTGCACCTTCAGTGGTTTAGTTATTTAATTTAACTGGGCCCAGATGTGACATAAATGGGCCTGATAGGCTCAGCTTAATCCTTCTGAATTCTCAGTGGCTCAAATGATTCGAAAGGCGTAACTTAACTGACCCCGATAGGCGTGGCTTAATAGCTCAAAATCCTCAGTGGCTTTAATGACTCGAAAGGCGTAACATAGCTGGCCCTGACGAACGTGGTTTAATTGCTCGCATCAGACAACCTTTCCCGGCAATGGAATAACATACTCGGTGAGCATCGATTTGCTCTAGCCCAGTTTAGAAGCAGCTCAGACACGATCCATTGCGTTTCCGGTCGAATAACAAGAAGGAACGGTCTCACGCCGTCGTCTTCATTGTGCATCGTTATTACGTTTCCGCTACATTGATCAGGAAATACGTGTTACGGGACAAGTGTCGACACACGTTCTGATCCTGAAATGAAAATACTCGAACGAGGGTATTGTCGATCGAGTGCTAGCTAGGAAAAGTTACTCCAAGGAAAATGGGAAATAAAGCCGAAGACTTGAAACGCCATTACGTATTGGTTCCGTGGACGATATCGTAAGACAGGATGCCTCTAAAACTCTCGGCAAACAAGATATAAAAACGGAACTCCATAGAAATTGATAGAAAATCGATCCAAGTAAACGGTAATTATTACTGGAAATTTATTAACCAATTCTCAACCAACCGGCCTTAATTCCAGATACTTTATCCTTTTTAGTAAGACGTTTAAAATACCATTCCCTTTTGGAAGTAATTGCTAACCGTTTAATAGTCGAATGGGTCATTTGGATCGGTAAATACGAATGATAACAGTGATCGGCAAATATCGTTAATTAAAGAGCACAATTGCAAGAAGCAGCATGGACAACGATAGGTGAGAGAAAGGGGTGGGCAAAGGGTAGTTCCGGTCGTTCAACATGCCGTGAAAGAGGAGGAGAACGTAGATACGGACACGGAACTACAATTCGAATTCCCTTAATGGAAGCCGCTGACACGAATTCCACGATTCGCAATCGAGTAACCATTGGAATGCTCGCTGGATCAAGAGACAGATAGGTATACAAAGGAATCCTGAATACCTGGACACCAGGAGTTTATTGTACCAATAGTGATCACCCGAAGACATTACCCACGCATAAATAAACGTCTATGACGTATGATGAAAAAATTCATGTATTAGAATTTTATATCTATTTTCAGAGAAATTTTCAATTTTCAATTTTCCTTTCCATAGAAAATTTATTATGCGCTCTGCGAATAGCACGCCTTTCTTAGGATATCCTGTAGAATTATAATTACAGTAAACTCAAGTAACGTACGAAAGCGTTCGTTTATCGAATAATATGGAATGTTAGGATTCGCGTCAGATCGTATCGACTTCAATATTGAAAAAGACCGATTGCTTGGAGAGCTCGTTAGTTACTGTCGCTGGCAAGTAGAAAATCACAAATCGTCGTCCAGTTGAGACGCCACGATGACTAATAGTTCCTGTCCATCGTACCGTTTCCGCGATATACGATCGAACAGAGTGGATTTTTATCAGGAAATATCAAACAGCTTTTCTTTACGTATGTTTCTGCAAACCTTGCTATTAACACTTGCTATTGACAATTCAATTAGATTACAAGTACCCGGTGCTATCAATTAAGTTCGTTTAAATATTTGAAAGAAGGAAAAATTTTAGATTGTACCAATGATAAATTTGTTTAAAGATTACAAGTGAATAAATTTATTATACAAAAATTATGTAATTTCAAAATTCGAATTTAAAAATTTCACGACTATAGAAAATGTAACTATAACTTCTATCGAGAAACGTTAAGAGTAGCTTATCCTGAAATTACTCTGGTGATTTTATGAATAACGCTCATGATGGCGATCATAATTCGAGGATAGAATACATTAACCCTCGTGGAGAGAGGATCACCTTTGTCAGAATCCTTTTTCTCTCTCTCTCTTCCACCTATTCAGGACGATCTACTCCTTTTTGACCCCTTTTCACGTTCAACTTCGATGTCCACTGAAACTTCATCTTGAAACGACAAGACGGGATGAAGAATCATGAGATCGGTGAACCCTAGAAGATTGACCTTAAGCCTCGAATAAAACCTCGACGGGGGTGACGATGCCAACTCCTGAGAATCTTCCCGCCAAAAGTTTATGGTCTCGTTTCGGTTGGTCCTATTGCTTGGACATTTTTCTTTCCACGAAATTAAGAAATGGCGAGGAACAATTTTCTTCCTGACATGACGGTTTCGTCGATGCTTTTATACCGGATCCTCACTCGCCTAGCAATCGTGTGTTTGTAGAAAATGGGTCAAACGCTAACCCAAAGGAATTTATTCTTTTCGAGTCTTGAGTATAACATTGAAATTAATTTAGAAATAATTCATATAATTATACAAGGTTTCAAGATTCAAAATTCTGAAATCTGCGTTACAAAATTAAAAGAAAAATTTGTAAATACTCTTCGCACAATTTTGTTGGCGCTGATTTCTATTGAAACATTTTATAATTCAAGTTTCGAAAGATATCCTGGGTTAACAAAAACAGTGGCGTTTCGTAGAGCTGAAAGCAATTGACGGACGGGTTGTGACGCGTGTCGCGAAAAGTATCGCAAACAGCTGGCACGGAAAACGCAACGTGGCTCTCCGCTTAATCGATTCTTCCATTACGGATGCGGCGAACTGCGCGCAAGAAGTGGCGCGCGCGCATGAAATCGCATTACGCCCGAGGAAATGCGGCCGCAAGTAGCGGGAAAACTCGGTATCGGCCTCTCTGTTCGGATACGAAGCGGAAACTCAACTGCGAACTGAGAAGTTCTCCACGAAATCAGCTCCCTCTAACACAGCGAAAATTTAGCCCCCTTTACGACACCGATCCTACTCGCGCGCGTCTACGGCTCGCGTTTATTGGCTCTGCTTGTTTAGACAGGAATTCCGTAGTTACATATCCGCCTACGATTCCTAGACGGTGCTGTTTATCTTTCTACACAAAGGAACCCGGAACTAGGAGAAAGGCAAACACTGTACGATAGGTGATATTGTCACTTGAAATAATTGATACGCTTGTAAACACTGCACGGACGAAAGTACAGAGTGATTAACACATTCGATGGTGAGGAAGAATGGGTCACCAAAGATATACATAATACGAGTAAGTAACTTTAATATCCGTTTGTCACTCAAGCCTAATATGCTGTTTAACATATTGTTAAAATTTTGTTGATTAAAATGAAACCAGACACAAGTTTTATGCACAAGGAAACATCCCCAATGCGAATTTTTCTTTTTCGCCCATATAATCGAAATGATGTCACGTTTGGTCTCATTTTAATCAGAAAAATTGTACCAATATGTGAAAATAATTTTCATGTAGAAAAATCTAAAAATAAAAAAATTAAACTGTTGTTCATTTCTTGGCTCGAGAAATAGTATCTGTTCTACCCGTATTGTCCATTTTCGCTTCCCGGCTTATGGACAACGTGAGATGCATTACTGTACTCCATTATAGGCTCCCCACTCTGAAATGCCTAGTTTAAGCTGATGCCCTAATAGGAGCCGGTGAGCGTGCCCGCGGGCAAACTTGCCACCTCTCTGCGTTTCATTACTTATAATAATTTAGTTTAATAAATTTATACCGTTTATTAAAAATTAATTCTTTAATTTACAAGCTATTTCCTTTGTGTTGTGTCATACACGGAATTTCAAAGAAAAATTGTAACATTTTACCTTCGGAACTTTATTTAGCCGGACCATTATACTTATCATCATAAAGAAAGCTTAGTATGTATATTAACGCAATATTAAGAAATTCGCAAAGTATTCGAGACAATACGCTTTCACGTGGCGTAACTAGCTTTGAATATCCTGAAAGATCCGCCCTCCAGTTATTCTTGGGAGAAAATTAATCCTGTATGTAATAAAGGCGTTTTCCATCTAGCGAAAACCGAACGAGCTGCCTCGACGCACGACGGGTAATTGTCGCGTAATTACGAAACTTGAATTTTCCAACGAAATCACGTTTGTTAAGATTTAACGACATCCCGGCCGGTGCAAAGTCTCTCGCCGTTCGAATATACTTCGTCGACCCTTGCGTTCGACACTGTTCATCGATTTTCATCCACTTTAATCCCTTCGTTATTCTCTGTTTCATGATCAACAATGATCGTCTAGCACAGTTGAACGATCCCGTTGGGAGATTGGTCGATGCCTCTGAAACTATCTTCTTTGATATCTTCTTCGTACTAGGTCCCTTATTTTCCTGACGACACAACCACCTATCATCCTTAACGAGTTCGAGCCACGTAACTTCCACCTCGTGGCTGATTTCTTGTGAAAATCTCGTTTGCTACTACTATCGTCTTAATATACTAGCTGCTGACAAAGATTCAGGTCAGACTTCACAAATATACAATACTGCGCAAAAGTATTAGGTGGTTTCGTTTTATTTCTGCCATGCGACGAATCATCTTCCACCCACAATTAATAATTATAGCTTAAATTGAAAGACTATAGTGGGTGATATTTGACCTGACTTCAATCATGTTTCCGACTATCAAACCATTATTCATCCGAAGGATTGGATACATCATTTTCGTTCAAAGTCACATCTATACGTATACAGGTTTATTCAAATTCATGCATTTATATGAAATTCTCCTGTGTTATCGTAATCCTGGATACGTCAGTGAACCGTAAACGCGTGCGAAACTGCAGCTTGCGAATCACGTAGGTATAACGTTGGTGCATCCAACATTCTCCAGTGACGTGACATGATTCCCTAAAGAAGGTAAGTGTAATTACACTACGTGCTCTAACATATGGCAACATCACTTCTAGCTAGAATTATCCATGGAAGGACTAAGCTATCTCTATAAAAAGCCTATCCCATAGAAAATATTACAATCTATTGTTTCAACGCCCCTGAATTAAGTAATTGAAATATCAATTCATTTAATGCATAACAACGAAAAAGATTAGCCTGTTCTGGCCAATAATGAGACGAACAAAAAGTAATTAAATAATTAATTAAATCGTGCATTAATTGCAGAGAGGAATTTTTTCTTTTATTATGAATTAACTAAATTGGTATTAAATTTCTTTGGAATTGTGGAGCTTTAAGAACAACATCCAAACTTGATAATATAATCAAAACTGTTTATTGAGAAAGGAATGTTTCTCTACAGTTTAGTCAGAACATTTTGTACAATATTATGAAACTTAAAAATTTGATATCTAAAATTTGGAAATTTGGAAATATTAAACTTGTGAACTTTGAAATTTGAATTTAGAATACCCGAAGGTTCCTTTTGGCATAACATAATTATATTTAATTATCGATTAAAGTATTCTCCAGTTAGCAATAAATTTTATTATTGTTACAAATATTTATTATCCATCGAAGTATCCCAAGCACCAATAACCTTCTACTTTCCACAAGTTCTTATTATATTCCTTCTCAGTAATCTCGTTACTTCGTGGCACCATCACTTCTTCAGTGTAACAGATCCTCCACTTTCAATGTCTTAATTCAAGCGTCGCTAATGGCCAGCATAGACCATAAATATAAATTTTTGATCATTAGTATGGACGAAGAGTATCGTTAACACGAAAATTAGGTAATGCAGAAGCGCTCTTTGCGATAACGACATCCATACCAGGACACTGATCCTCTTTCCTCTCTTTCTCGTGTCCCATACAATCGTGTTACTTTCACACCATGTACTGTGCAAGGTTCATCGATTAACGATAGAACAAAGGAACCTGTTAGTCGATGTTCGACCAACTTTATCGATTTTCTTCCGCCTCCTATTTCCGGTACTTCCGTTTCATTTCGATAGCACGGTCCATTCTCTATTATGGTCAATTGAAGAGCTTCAAAGTGAACTCTAAAGCGGGTATATTTATTCATACCACAATAGAATATCGTTTTTTATCGTTCAAATGTCTTATACGGGTTTATGTCGATCTCTTTGAAGCTTTAGATCAAACTTCAATTATGTGAATTCTATAGAAACATTGATGTTGGATATTACTTATATAATAGTAATATCCTACAATAATAAATTAAAACTAAAAATTATATTAGTAGTAAAGGCTGATTAATACAAGCAATTAAATGGCAAATAGTATTACTGTTTAATAATATTTTTGCTTTTGTCAGTATTTAAGCCCTTTCTAAATTATCCAGCAATATCGTAACGGTAATTACTGTTAAACAATTAAAAGCATTAGTATTACAAATACATAATAACGTCAACCATTAACAAATTGATCTGGTCTTTCGCATTTAATTGTCAGATGTATAGTTTGGTTATTAGGTATTTTGGCTTCCAGGCGACTGAAACTGAAGCTCAAATAGCAATCGATTTAATCGATATTTTTAGTCGATGATATCAAACGTTCAATTCAATTAGTCATTAATTATCACGTATACCGATATTCATTCTCTCTGATAGCAGGCAACGAGCTTACACAACATTTATTTACGTGTTCACAATAGGTAACAGATTAATTAATTTCTTCCTCGAAATTGAAGCTAAAAGAGGAAAACTAATTGTGGTGAATTCGTTTGATAATTGCTAGCATTCGAATTACAGTGTACCGAATAGGACGTGTACCAAACCAACCTTTCCCTTACTTGTATGATCAGAAAAGTTAATAATAAATACATCAACTCCGAATATAATTAATTATTAATTTAATTTTTCCTCTGAGATAATGATAATTCAAACCTTCACTTTGAAGAAGGATTTCGAGGCTAACGACAGAGGAGATTCCTGCTTATCTCTTGTGCTCGTAATGCAATATTAATTCCGATGGATTTTGAATAGGAAATAAAGAGGAAACGGAGACTGAACGAGAAAAAGGCATCGTTCTCTTTACATAATAAGTGCATCGTTCTGTTTCATCCATTGCGGAGATTCTTTCTCAGCCACTTTTACACCCCCTACTCGTCATGGTTCCTTCGTTCTTCTGCCTCTTTTCCCGCGCCTTTTTTCCCGCTCTATTGCTCGCCTCGCGAATAAAACAGAAAAGAGAGAAAAAGGGGGAGCGTGATAGCAGCGTGACGTTATGGAACTTATCTGTGAAGTAGGAATTTACGAGAAAGAAAAAAAGGGGAAGTAGATGCAGAGGGTTGTACAAGAGATCGGTAAAAATAACGTCACTGCAAGGGGAAAAAGAGGAAACGACGTTAAATTTCGATGTCGGTTTATCGCGACCTACTGCCTTCGTTTTTTGCCTCCCTGTGTTTCTTGTGTTTCACCAAATTTTTGTCGTTTAACTCAACCAACCATTATTATTTTATTAACGCACCGATACGGCGGGTCGAACAAAGATATGGGAAATATAAAATTTTCCAATTTTTATGTTTATCTACACAAATCCCACTCCAAAATTTTCAAATTTTCAAATTGAGGAATTAACTAATTACTGCTCATAGAAATAGAAAAAAAATGAATAGTTTAGAAGTTAAATTAGAATTAAGTTTAAAAAGATGAACGAATAGCAATATCGAAAAGTAGAGGAAAAAGGAAAAGCTTGTTCTAAATGCAAACATCACCATCAATTAATCTTTCAAGACGTTTATGAACGGTTGTACTTTGTGAACACTGACTGTTGGAAAAGCTTATACCTATATTGATGAATCAACGTCGCACCGCCGTGTACGGAAAAGCGGAGACAGTATCTGATTTACTGGACCATAAATATCTCTAATCTGTAACAGACCCGAGGATCCTTCCGCTTCTCTTTACTCCTTCTATCTCGTTCGACCTAGAGGTCGCGTTAGTGTTACCTTAAACCAGGTCCAGCTTTCACTTCCGTTCTCCATTCATCATTCATTTAACTGGGAAAAAGCTCTAAATTACAGGTAAGTGATTCGAACAATTCGAAATTGTTTTTCATTTTTTTTTTTAGTTTATTCAGCACTTAACACGATGATTGAAACTAAACGTACCAATAACTGATACATAAAAGAAAAGAAAATGAAAAGGCAAACTGTTTTCCAAGCAGTTAAAAAAAGAAAAATAGAAAAAAGATGGATACATTTGCAAAACAAATGCTAGTGACAATGAATGTGCGCTCTCAGGCAGCTAGAAGGGAATCTTTTCCGTTCGCCAGAATATAACATGGTACTCGTAAAGTTTATGGCGGTCTCTGGTTGTATATCGCCACCGAATCTATAGCATGAAAATGACGCTACAACGAAAGGGATGCGAACGGTTGTGACTGAGGGTGGATTAGGTTTATTTTATCGTCCGTGAAATGTCGAAGTCGCTGGTTATGTTCTTCGATTCACGGAATCGTTGCATACGTTATTGATACGCCGTGTATAAAACGAAGTAGACTGAATAAGACATTGATAGAAAGTGAAGAATATGCATTGCTGATGTGTAACAAGTATAATCATTAAATTTTTTTTTCATAAATCATAAGGAAAGTAACGTCAGGAAGTTCCACAATGACAGAAAACAGGATTCCTACTTCCGTTGTTTCCCAATCTCTTTGTGCATAACTGTCCCGTCCTCTTTCGTTGGTCGTTGATCGGTCCATTCATTAACGACGTAATTAGCCGGTTCGCCTAATTGCCGTCGGTTCGAGGCAGCAGCAAGTTTTCGATTCGGTTGGTGTTCATAGTTAACGAACTAGGATGAATACCGGGGTGCAGGAGGACGACTCGAGAAGAAACCAAATCGTACCGCTTCAGTAGTAGTCACTCTCGTCTGATATTTCATTATCAGAGAAGCTTTTCTCGTTGTCGTTTTCCTTCTTCGTCTTCGATATTTCATTATTGGGAAAACGTACTTTCCTCGTGATTAAGGCCGACCACGCTATTTGGATGCCAACGAGAGAATTGAAGGACGCATCGTTGCGATTTAATCATTTCTGATATCGTGCATCCCGCGGTCGATGCTATGAATCTTCGATACTGTATTTATTGAAAAATGAAGAACGGACAGGTATTAATAAGCGTGGCTCCTTTGGGATGATGCATTTACGAGTTCTACGTGTTGACATGAATAGGACTATTTTCCGGGGTAAACCAAGTTGGAAATTTTGGAAATTTTAAGTTTTTAATTTTTCAATCCTAAAATTTTGGCCCCTACTTACAATTAGTTAGTATTGGATCATATATTTGCAATTAAAAAATTGAAATTTCATCAGGATAGAATGATTTAAAATGAGTTACTGTCCCGGATAAGCATTTACATGTACTGTGAGATATGTATGAGGGAGGATGTCAGCTTGTTACAGCTAATTGCTAATCACGCTGCATTTACATAGGAAGAACGAAGGAACGGCCTAGGATATGAGATGGATAGTAATAATGTATGCACCTCGCTATTACACCAAATTTCCATGACACTTTGATGATTTTCTGCACGATGCGATGTAAATCTAACAATCAGATATAGGCTTACAATAAATATTAAACTTTATTTATCGTATAATAGAAATGAGGGAGGTTATAAAATAAAATTTAAATTGTCGACGTCTGAATGACCCACCTTTCTAAGGTTAATGGATCTCTGGAACCAGACATTCGACTGTTCCATTTTCGTTTTCTCTCCTTTTCCACCCTCTTTGTTTTCAATGGCCTTTAAGAAAACCTGGTGAATGGCTTTGTTTCGCAACGACACGCGACGCAATCGACACAATGGATTTCCTCGACAAACGATAGAGATTGGGCTTGACAAATGGAACTATAGTCCCCGATATATCAAGGATAGAGAAATCAGGTTATGGTTTTCAAATGATAATGAATAATTGTCTTTTCATAGTAAAACAATCAAAAATTAATAAATTTTTACAATTGAATTATTGTGTGATTTGAAAATTTGAAAATTGAAGCAAGAGCTGATTTGCTGTTTTTTATTTTCAATATAAATTTCAATTAAAAAAATAATTATTATGTTATGTGTGCTATAAATACTTTTAATATGTGAATGAAAATATGTTCATAGAAATGAAAAACAGGCTACAGCTCTTTTCTAAATGCAAATGGGGAAAAATGATAATGGAAATTGCATTTGGTTTAATGATGCTTCATTTTTCTGCAGGCTTCACATTTCTGTGACATAAATGCACTGGAACTGTATATTTTTGTTTATATAAATCTTTCCATCATTTCCTTATCAAAAAAAAATTCTCTGTCGAGAGTATTTACAAACAAGAATAAATCATTCGAAACAAAGTTAAATGACACACTCGTTTCCCTAGCAGGAGATTTTTCGAGAAGATATATAGGTAAGTATAACAGACGTGGACCGATGAAACTGTTAGATAGCTTGTCGTTTAATAATACTAATGGGATTTTTATCTCTAATTGGATTAGAGTCGTAGGAAAGTTTCGGGGCGTCATTAGAATATCTATATTAACTTTTGAAACGTTATAATTGGGTCAACGTTGACATACTGCACCAACTTTACGACATAATTGCATTTTAATGTAAAAACTAGAATGATTTCAAGCAAACTTTGTCTTCGAACTGTTATCAAAATGATTAATATTGTTTCTACCAGGCGACGAATAACCTTCCATCGAATTACTCTCCCAAAGGGTTTGGAGAAGATAAATTTTGCATATTGATTAATAATTGTGAGTTTACATTTGAATTTCCAAATTTTATATCTTGAAATAATGAAAGATATGGTAACCATGGACAACCGTTGGTTGCGAATCTCACGATTATTAAAATCCTGACAGATTGAATATTATCTGAAACTATTATTGATGTAAAAGAAAAATAATCTGAGAATTAAAATTCGACCACCTATTTATTGAACCATCTTGTATAATCATATTTCTTCTTCCTCTTCGAAGCTACTTATTATATCTGCACAATATTTCTCCGTCTCGCGGACAGAACTGTCACTTTCATTTCTACAGGTTTGCCGAGAAAATTTCAAGCTTCAAAACCAGACGGACTCAACTATTGACCGGTTGAAAAATTGATCGTTCCGGGGTGATAGGCGAATAGAACGCGCGGATGATATTCTCGATTCTAACTTCCTCCTCCGTCGTTGGCCTTTTCCGTTAACCGGATTTCACGCATCCCTGGATTGCGTTAATATAAATGGATTAACTCCTCTCGACCAGCAGGGTCATGGATATTTTCTACAATGGCCGATTAAAAGAATGCGCGAAAGAACAGGGATGAAAAACACAAACTGATTAACAAAATTGGATAAAGAAACGGGGGATTGGTTAATAAAGATTAATTAATTTCTTTAATAAGATTTCAGATTTGTATACATTTACGATTCATGAAAAAAAAAAAAAAAATTAGTTTCGCTCATTTTTATTCTTAATCATCATAAAGTTCTCTGATTTTGTTATTGTAGTTAGACATTGGCCCACAACACAGCGGATGTCTAATTTTGAAAGCGTTCTACTTTAAAGAATGGACGAATATTTTTGCAGCTTATTTGTGAATAATGACCTTTCTTTGACGATTTTTTCTCTAAATAATAGAACCGATCTGGGCTGATTATGATCCAGCTTAATGAAACACAACGATATTTCCACTCAAATGAAGTAGTGGAATTTTGTAACAAAAAACTTTCATATTTTCCTACTGAATATCCATTATATTGTTTATTGCTTTGGGTATTACTATTTACATATATTGGATATTGGACAATAAATATTCAATATATAGAAAATTGCTGATCACACGTTATTGGAATATTGGTAAAATGGAAAAGTACTGTTAGAAAAATTTGAAGTATTTTAGAGAGGAGGAGGCACATTTTTGATCGGAGTTCGATTTTTTCATTAACCCCCAAATAATGAAATACTGAATGTTCTAAATTTTGAAATTAAATGAAATTTCAGCTTAAGATGATAATTATTGCATTTTTATTTAATTAGAATATTAATGAACCCATAAATTTTCATTCTTTACGTTTAACAAAAAAATATGATAATGCATAATATTATACGATATGTTATTAAAAATTCCAGTTCGCAAAAACTAATGGATTTTAAGCGTTGGTGTGGAAACAAAAATCAAAGACAAATCTCATCTTAATTGATCGTTTGCTATCGTTTCTAAGTCACATTAATCAAATAGAATTTCAGCAGAAGAGTAATAAATTTAAAAACCGCTAAAACCATGCGGCCAGAACTACTAAATCCATAAATTCAGCTAGTCAAATATCCCAATGAATAAAATATTGCTCGCGAAGCAAAGCGTTCAACATCGCCAACCAAAATCCTCTTCCTAAAGCAAACTTTCCTCTCAGATACCTGATAATTATTCCCTCTAAGCGCAAACGACGTCTGTCTGAATTTAAATAAAAATCAAAGATCCAAGAATAAGCAAGAACAGGTTTCACTATGCGGTTAATGTTAAAAACATTTGTGAGAACTCCGATTCAACGTGCCGATCAAAAATTATTTTTCATTAATTCAAAAATCGATTCGTTTTTGGTCGGATGTCAAAGACTGCGACGCGGGAGGACAAATTTTGCAAGAAAACAATATACTGGAAGTGGTTTTACCGGTTATTTATCCGTGGACGAGCTACAGAATGAAAGGATTAATCTTGGCTAGATAAAAACAAAGGGGAAAAAGGGTGAAACGTGAAGGGACGATCGACCGTTCTGTGACAAAGGGGCGGCAAAGAAACGACTTCCGTTCTATGTTCTCGTTTTTGTTCAACGTCGAACAGAGAGAAACTTGCTCACACGATCTAATTCCATTTGTTTGCCAAACCAGCCAACGTTCCTCGCATTAATATAATGCGATCGGATCGGTCGATGAATTTCCCTGATTCGAGCAAATAATTTATGAAATATGATATTGAAAAAAAGAATTATAGAGAAACTGATTCGATAAGCTTCGATTCGATGAATTCTTTATCGTTTGATTCAACGATTCTCAACTAATACGTGGATAATTTGTGTAATTTACAGCAGTATAACAATTTTAATATAGTTTGATAATCGTATTTCTATTAGAAAGAAAAAAGGACGGAATTTAATGTAAATTCTCTTTTAAATTTTTATGTGTACACCGGACTTAAACGATTGGATTGGATTAATGTTTCCCCTAGGAAAGACTGGGGATGATATATCCCAGTTTTCCACAATTGGTGTGGCGCTTCTAGGGACTTTTTGCCCTTCTAAATTGGCCACTTGATATGCAACAGCCCCATATATTTCATAATATCAGAATACTTGAAAGAAACTTACGAGAGTTCAATTATTTTCAGCAATCCCATTTTCATGCAAAATGATTTCCTGTTCGTGATGAAAAGTGCATTTGCAACCCGACCCATCCCACCCTAAAAATCTTATTTCTTGGGATTGACATCTGTTCCCTAAATTGAGGAGGGAAGTTCTGCGAGAAGGAACGTTTTGAAGGTTTAAATGCCGTAAAGAAGACTGTAAATCGAGGCGTCGAGGCAACGCCTTCGGAGTTTCATCGGAATAAGTGAAAAAAGTTAGACCTTTCTCCGATGAAATATGTGTGTTGACCTAAAAATGTTGAGTAAACGGTAGAAAAGAAACGTTCGAACATTACTTTCTTCAGTCCTCACCGTGTTTACCGTCTGTTACCAAAAATATTTATCATTACTTTTTCTCTTCGTAGATATATATAACATTTTGAAGACATCATTTTTCAAAAATATCTCAAAATTTCGTTTAGATGTGTTTTCATAGTATTTACATTTGATGTATTTCAATATTATAATTTTATTTTCATTAATTAAGTTGCTACATCAAAATCTGAGGCAGTTATTTAATGTAAATACTAAACGATACTACCTAGAGTAAAAAACAAAATTGCTAACGCTGACTTTCAAACTATATCCCTCAAACCCTGAAATTCGACAATTTTTGAGATACCTAAATTTCCAGAACCCTTCGGTCGTAAGCCGTCTGTTTAGAGACGGTTTTAGAAAGCTTTTCAAGTCAGCTCCTCCTGCTTCGTACCGTACAATTCGAGGTCCAATTAAGGTCGCTGACTCGACGCGAAACAGAGAGAAAGACGATGGAAATAAAAGGGAAACAGAGTAGACAGAGGGCTGTGTGTATACCGTCTTGACGAAAGCTTAAAGCCAAGTTTAAGCTCGAAAGATCATGCTCAGCCCCTGCTAAACATAACTTTCGAGGATCCATGGCGACTGCACAACAAACTGATTTCTCGTTTCCGTCGTTTCAGCGAGATCCGCGACGCGGAATAAATTGATTCAGCATGCACCAGCTGCGGTGTAATAACGAGGAAATTGTAGAAGTCTCGGTACGTTAACGGATTGCTAGTTATTTATACCCGGCGATAAATAAAGCGACGAATGTGACGCGAACACATATTTAACGGTCAAACTGACCGAAATAAATGCCGAAATCGAAACTAACTCTCGCTTATTTTTTTCGCGACTTAAACCTTGCGATTATGGTGAATTTGACGAATCGATTGCAAGAAACAAATCTTATATCTGTTCTATAATAAACCAAATGAACCAGTATTTGTATTAAAAAGCTCATATAACTCGTAAATTGAATTAAAAAAATTTGATTGCTTAGAAACGTGTAATTTTGTTAACGCAATACTTCTCTTTCGAACTTTTTATTATTATTACCTCCATAAGAAGATCGTAAAATAGTTGGTTGACTAAAAAGATGATATTTTAATACAGTTCTGAGGCTTCCAATCTCAGTCTTTACCGTGGAGTCATAAAACGATCAGGTTTACACACTCTCGTAAGACATTGTTTGAAATAAAGTCGGAAGGTTAAGGCAGGACGTGCTTAAAGCACAATTACCTCAACCAGGTTAATGGATCGTTTTAACGCTTGCCTCTTTTACCAGGGCACGGGGGTCTTTGGTGGCACGGTTAACGTGTAACGAGCGGGTATATGAAACAAATTGGAACGTGATCCTTTTTTTTCGAGTATGCTTTACTTTCCCAACGACGATGCTTTCCGGTTTGAAAATTTTTCCGACGATCGGCCCCGGCCATGCAACGCTGTGAAACGAACCGCGTAACAGAAAATCATGGTGCACGTTCCATTAACCATCCTGACAAAGATTAAAACGTACGATTACTGGAATGCCGGTGCAACCAACAAACGAATGCATGTTACGTACATACCAGTATCGCCTACTCGCCACGACCCGGGTTAATGTTTAATGTCTCCTGAATGTTGGATGGGATTTTTTTCTTTACCGAAAGATCCGAGCGAGGTAAAATACTTGCACGAGTAATTCATCCGCTAGAGTTACAGACTTTCCGCATCAATTTTAGGGTCCGTTCAAAATGATCCTATGAACTTTTCATTGTTATGCTTAATGTACAATTACTTATTGTTAGACAACCATTCGAGGATGGTTAGTAAATTGGTATGAAGTAAATTAAAATTCTGAATTCAACAACTTGGAAATTTGAATTTTCTGGATTTTTAAACCTTCAAATTTAGAGAACTTTTCAACCTGAATTTTGAAATTTTGAACTTGGAATATTTTCACAGGTCGAATTAAAATATTCCTATGCGATATAAAGAAAGAAATGAGCTCTGTACTCGTTGTCAGTTCGTTTTATTATAAAATGCATTGATACAAATTTAATGAGAAATGTTGAAAAGCCCTACGTATAATTCAATCGGTTTTGCCCATTCAGTGTCGGTCATCGTTCAACAAAAAACATCGATAACGTCAAGTTCGTTTCTTTTTTTTTTTATCACTCGTTGTCCGGTGCAATTCATTTCTACGTTTTCACATTCAAATGGAGCATGTAATTTGAATAATCGATTCCCGGCTTTGATTCGGTTCGCTCGATTAAAATCAAGCAGTAATAGTGGCAAAAAGTTCCTTCGAGTACTTTCAATGAACCGATCTCCTCAGGGACCAGAAAACGAGGAATTTCAACACGTGGCATTCAAAAGGGAATTATAGATATTATTAACGAGTAGATAATATCGTGGTTAAAATGAATAAATTTCATTTTCCTGGAAGCATTTTTTGCATCTCCAGAAATAACAAAATAATAAAAAAAAATAGCAGAGGGATACGCGGTATATTTAGAAACACCGATCATTTTTTATTATCATAAAAGAGACAAAGTTTAATACAAGGGTAGCAACCCCCATTCTCTAAACGTATCTATACCAGGTTAATGTATATGAAAAGCCATACAACTTTGCAATTTAAAGTATATTTTTATCTTTAATAGTTCCTGAAACAGCCGCGGGGTAACCGTTTTAAGATTATTCCAACCCTTAAGAGCTCAACTCTCCATCGATAAAGAAAGATAATAAATGTCTCTTATTTTTGGTTGTTGTACAAACTGGAAAAAGTTTCATCAGGATCGCGATTGAACGTTCGGTTGGTAATCCTTGTAAGTTGAAAAAGTAAAAGGGACGTGAAACAGGAAAAGCTTACCATCAAAGTAAAGATTACGAGACGACCATTTCAAAAGGACACACGGCCCTCTCATTTAGAAGGTAGCTTCATAAAGAGGAGTTGAAAAGTTTTCCTTGGAAAAGAGGAACGAAAAGAAGAAAAAAAAGAAACAGAAAGACAGGGTAAAGGTAAAATTTTCATTTCAACAACCGCAAAATCCGAGGGCGAAACAAGATGCTGGTAAAATTTCGACCTTTAACGTTGGGTCTAGCTCCACTAACTGGTAAGAAAAACTCCAAATTTTCAAAAATAAGAGAGAAATTCACTTTCAAAGTTTCCGTAATGTCTTCTCAAAGTGTTCGTACATTGCAAGAAAGTTTCTATTGAATTTAAGATTCTCTAGTTGTTTCCATAATCTTTAAGGAATTCTTTTTAAAGAAAATGACTTTTAGAATCTTAACAGTTTAGAATGGTGACATATTTTAAAGCCTGCCTATTTAGTTACAGCAATGATAAGCATCACGAACAATGAAAAAGTTGGAGATTAGTCGTTGAATTACTTTTCCTACTCGTTTTTACCACTTGAAACGTACATAGTTTCAACATGTTTCTCGAGTGCCTGGGTATTCAGACCGGGGTCTATGTATGTTCGTTTAACTCAGCAGTGTTTACCGCATTGTGAGATTATATCATGGTTTATACTGGCCTGCAGTGAATGTTTAATGGAGTGATACAATGGCGAGAATATACACCATAGGTGTGTTTCGTACTCACATATCTAACTTGCACCTTGACCCTTACCCTTCCCTCTATCTCTTATTTCACTCGTTTCTCCATTTCCTTTTTCTGGATCAATTCTTCTATCTCGTAGCTACTTTGTTTCATTTATTTATCCCTCTTCTTGCATTGTTTAATTTGGCGGGAAATTGAGAATTTTACAATAAGTTGTAAATTTGGTGTAATATAAAAGTTTATGAATTTATAAATTTTCAAATATACAAATTTTCGAAACTTGAAACAAATTTCTAATTATGTATACACTTTTCTTCCTCAAAGGCAGCAATCTACAGGATTATTATCTTGTAGTCTTCACCTGATTGCAATTTATCAGCTACTATCGCTATTTCTTTAGAACATCTTTGATACACCTTTTGAAGACAGTGTTCTTAAAAAGGAATCTTAAGCCTCTTCGTTTCACTTAGCTCCTATTTCTATTGCAATGAAATTCGATCGATAGATCGATCTATCGGGCACATAGGTCCTGTAGGATTTCTCATTTCCATTGCGCTCTTTTGATTATTTTCTTCCATCAAGGATTCTCGAGAGTATTTCTTCGTCTTTCCCCAGAGAAAAAGAAGATCACCAGGCATCCTCTAATCTACTTCTGATTTCTTCGTCTTCTTTAACGTTGTTACGATTTCTAGATAACCCAACGGGTCGACAGTGTCTCCGAGCAGAAAGTTGCGTCACTAGTTCTTTCTCCTTTTATTTTTTTTTTCTTTCTCCTTTGAAACATTTCAACTCACGACTGCGAACTCACCAATTTCTACTTTTGAGTTTCCACTTCGATGAACAATTACTGATTTTCATTATATGTATACATTTTAATTATAATAAGTAGTTGTTAAAAGATTTCACCATCTGTTACACTTAAATGGAAGAGGTAGTAATTTCATGAACAAAAAAAAAGAAAAAAAAATGAACTGATACGATCTCGAATAGTTTGAAATTTATAGTTTCAGCTTGTAACATGCATTTCCTCGCGAAACCCAGAAGATCCTCCATTCTACGAAATTTACACGAGAAGTTGTAGCGTTCGCTATAAAATATTTAATTAGTTGTCTTAATGACTTGCCAGCTTCCTCTTATTTCGCTTCTGCCAAACTTTAATAGGGCACGCCTTCACATTTCTATATACCTATGCGAGATTTTCCCAAAACTTTAACGAGAATCGTTATTAATTAATCCATCAAATACGTGAACATTCTCAACACAATATTTTTTAACTTGTTTAAATTTCTCGATGCTACTACTTAATAAACTACCAATTTCATATGAAAATTAAAAATTTAATAGATATAAAATATATCCAGGTATATAAAATGTTTCAGTTTTAAAATTAGCAATATATTTAAAACAATGTTAAAATTCGTTATCCCCCTTTTCAAATACTCCTATACGATTTGAGCTGGTGCGCAATATAATACCTTTGAATATGAACAAAGACTACAAAGCTGTTATTCGCTTTATAAATCGCGTTTTAAATATGTCCTCACCTACAGAAATAATGCGATAATTACGTTTAACGCAATTGTGCGTGACGTTTGAAATTTCAAAGCATAGAGAGCTCAACTTTGTTCGCTAACACGTTTGACAATACATATCGTGAAATTTGTATGAAAATCCTCGTTTCAGTTGATAGTAGGTTTGAAAGAGTACTGTTCGATTAAAATAAATCGCTGGTTTGTTGAAATTTTGTATAGAATCGAAAGCTGAAAGGAACAAATATCGAACAAGTGGGTGATATTAAGTTTCTGAGTATTCAATAACCAATTTCAGAACCTGTCGGGTCTGCTACAATTTCATAACATCAGAGCATTGTGAAATAGCACTTGTGACACATCAATTTGAAGTTAAAAATTTAAAGAAAATAATTAAAGAGTACGTTTGTACGTACTTCTATATCATTGTGGATTCAATAAAACAATAATCTAATAAAACTATTCATTTGACACGAATTTTAAATAATAAGTCTCAAAAACGAAATAAAAAATAATCATATATAATTGATGTACCATTTTGATAATTTCTCTTAAATAAAATCGAAACATTCATGATACATAACGTATACAGAAGATAACAGAGACAATTATCGTTAACGAAGTTACTCATCGAATGGAAGTAATAAGCCGATTAAGTTCAGAAATTACGATGGGGAAAGAGTGTAATGAAAATATGAAGTCAGCAAATGTTTATCCCGTAATGGAGAATATTCAATCGACCAATCGATCTGTATTATTCGAAAGGGTAGGGGGAAATTTGTTGATTACAAATATAAATACATTTCACCGTGTCGTTTATTGTTACGATCAGAAAATTGTTGTGCCTCTCTGCATTCGTTAATTACCGTAATACGAAGTTATTTTTTACTCATATTTGGATTACCATTCGTAATTGAAATTATGATATAGATATATTTAATTATTAATGATCGCAATACATAATTACAAATACATAATTAGTCTTTCTTTCGACTTTTTATGCTAGACGACACGAAAGTGGTTTTAAAGCTGTGTCTTCAACAAGAGCCAGCATTTTAATACAAGCGCATCATTCATTTTGACCCTCTTTCGCGGTTTACCCTGTGTCTTTTTTGTTATTACACTTCCTTCTTTTCTCTCTCTTATTAGCCACGCTTTACGAGCGGTGGATGTTATTTTTATCGGTCGTTGCCATCTTCGTTCCCTCGTCACCCTATACCTACTTACGCTCATTAGTGTCGAGAAATTAAATCAACTTAATCGGTAAACGTAATCAATGTTCGTGCTGGCTATTTATACGGGTATTTACTTGTACCTTTCAGTTCAAAATAATTTGCAGAGTGCCTTTGCTAATTTGTTTATATGAAAAATACTAGACTGATAAAAATAATTAGACGTTATTCTTTTACGATACTTTTATGTGTCATCAATTCTTATCAGACTTTACATGTTTTGAAAATAACTAATTATAGACGAAATTTTTGGAGTATTTACTATTGTGTTAAATATAATTAATACCTTTTAGTGTTTAGTATTTCTAATACTATTACACTATTCTTCCTATATTGTAGTATTTTATTTTCTAGCATTTAATATTTTCTGTATCTTCCAATATTTTTAGCATTCAGTATCTACCTGTCCGCACATGTTAAACGATGTTTGAAATTATATTAATACGGTTGCGGGTCATACTGACCCTATATCGGACTGTCACGTCGGTAGCAATGCATTCATCTTCCGAGGGGTTAACATATTGCCCCAAGCGTTCGCCCCGCTGACCATTCCAGCGTTAACAGATCGTTCGTAACATGCAATTTGTCTTCTTATCATTGCCATCGATAATCGATTTATCATTCGATAATTCTTGCAACTACTCGTTTCGGTATTCTCATATCTCGAATAAACTTTTCTCCAACAACGAGACTATCGGAGCGTATCGTCGTTTATCATTTCGCGAATTGCGATAGCATCGTAATGGAACGTTTCAGTTCGTTGCCGGCTGTGTTTCCACGATACTACTGTCATCTTAGATAGGAGAATAGGAATTGTGCATTCGCTAACATGGCTGGTGCAACTGGTATATTACTTGGATAGATGCACCTTGCAGAAATCCTGCCGCTTCTCTAAGCGAATGCCATGGAGAAAAGGGGGTCGTATACTTAATGGAACTGCTATCGTTTCAAACTATTCGCGATAAGGCTACTCTGAAAGCTCTATACTCCTCGTTGATTTTCTCCTTGTCGTCTAATACCTCGAACGTTAGAGTACTCTGACAATAAGCGTTTTGAGGTATTACACTTCCGCCACTTCCCTCGTGCTTTTCTGCTACCATACCGTCCAACTCTACGCGAACAGACTTTCCAAAGTAATTGTTCGATATTGTAGACAGACGAGGGATCCGTTATTGACTAATAAAAATTTCACCTCGCTAAGAAACCTTGAAATTCAACAAAAATTTATGATCTCGCGGGTTCCCTTCGACAGTGATGATCAGATCGATGCCTGAGGAGCACTTGTTCTGCCAACCGCTGCTTTTCGAATAAACAAAAAAGAAAAACACTCATGGTGTTCTCTAGGGTGAGAATTAGGACGTGGGTGAGTGCTTTCAATCCGAGGGAAAAATCCACGAAATTCTTATCTAGGGCGCAAGCATCCAACGTGATCGAACTTCACGACTTTCTTGCGGCAACTGGCTGACAGAAAAAAAAAAATGAAGAAAGGAATGTAATGGTCCCGTGAATTCCAATGGAAATGCTTGTGGTTTTTCGTAAGCTTTCCGAGCCCCTAGAGATGCGAAGCTTATCGCACGAACATTTGTCAGAAATCGCGTGCTATCGCACGATCAACCCTTCGAATATTTCACCGTCTTCGAATTAAACGTTTTGTGATCAGCATACTGCGGATATTTATGCAAACGCATATATTTGTGTTTTTATTTAATTAATTAATTTCAATATATTAATATTAAACTTCAATTTTCAAACTGGTAAACTAATGCTTTGAAATGAATCATTTAATATGCAACGATCTAATATTTCACGTAACAAATGATGAAATATTCAGAACATTCTAATCCGTTCGTGAAATTAATGTCGTCAAAAGATTTTATGCTCGAAAACGTAGCAAGTTCATCGTGAAGGATCTTTCGTAGGGATTAACAATTTTCCCGTCTACGAATTCATGGTCGTCCCTCCCGTGTTCCTTTCGCGAGCGAATCCCGCCGACAGGGCTGCGGGATTTCCTCTAGGTCTGATTTACATTCGGCCAGCTTAATTGGAGGAACGTAGGAAGTGTAACCGTTCTCCATGCTAAATTCCAATCAGTGTTACGTTGCCGTTCTTGCGCACAATCGCGTGTCGTTCCGATCTTACCGGTGCAAACTTTAATTAATCACACGTCTTCCACAGTGAAACGTATCGTGCGAGTATTCCATCTTGGTGCCTTTACGTAACAGTTTCGTTTGACAATAGTTTCGCGGAACAAAGGTGATCACCGTGGATCGCAAACGATGTTTGATCGTTGACCGAGATTTCCTGCAATTGGCCATTAAATAGCTCGCAGAATTCACTGATTGATATTTATATAATAATTATTCCCCGATATTTTATTATAATACGAAAATTTACAAGGCATCTGTTTCCTGTTACGTCTATGCCTATTCTAATGGAATATTCAACGAATTCCTGCACCCATCTTTTTTACTTTCACCCATCGTAAACTTTCGTTTTCATATCGTTACTTTATAATTATCAATGTTGATAAAATAAACAACCATCGTTTCAACATCAAATCACAGTTTTCTTTTGCGAAGTGAAAATGTGTGGATGAACGCGTTCATCTTGTCGCCGTGATTAGGGAAAATGAACTGTGCGGACTGCTCCATTAGCCTGGCGGAAAATGAACGTGCACTGCACACTATTATGCGAGAACCAATTAACTGAAATATCGTTCGAACGGGTTTGAAATAAACAACTACGATTGGATGTATCGAGAGCTATGCATCTCTCGTTGCTGAGAGTCAAATCCCGTTGATAGAAAAACAATTTATTGCACAAATTTCGCTTTATGCAGTGATTTTCTAATTACATGCTTTGCAGTTTGTAACTGGATTTATTCAGACTCAGGCTAAAAAAAAGAGTGAGAAAAACTGTGTTTTACAGAAACGAGGTGTAATTTCACAAAAAAGAACCCAAGTACCAATTACCTCGATAAAATTTATAATTTAAAATAAGAAACTCCAAGTCGTGCACGATACGTCTAAATACGTGTGCGCTATTCGAAGCGCGAAACAACAAGGTTAAAATTACTTTAACGCTTGGAGGAATAATGTATTACAATATGTCGATAATGGATACGATGTTCGAAACTTTAAGGCACATTTTAGGCTTCGATAAAGTCTGCTTGTTATCCGTGGAAAAGCAAACTAACCCGGGTTATCCGATGCATTAGATGTGCCATCAGGTTGCGATGATGCTCGCAACATCCAACATTTAATTACAAAAGATTTAAGACGGATTTCCGGTAAAACCAGCCCTGCAGGTACGGCGAAAATTACACGTGCGATTACAGCTCTAAAGCGACACGCCGAAATATGTGGCATTATCGGAAAATATGTAAATCAGTATTATCGAATCGAATTAGGAGGAGGCGTTAATAAACGTACCGCCCGTACATATGGTTACATTCATTTATCTTACGGTTCGGACAGAGCCTATTTCTAGGTAATCCTAGATGCCGTAACATAACTTGAAAGTAACTAGATTTTCCTTATACCAATTCAACCCCGTATCACTGACTCAGAAGTAACTAGAATTTGAATAACCCTAATCCTAATTCTGTGTTTCAATTTGCTGCATTCTTTGTTTTTGTTTAACTTGTTCATCAATGTACTTACTCTTTTGCAGACGAGTCCCTCTCTTTCTTCTTCGTCTACTCGAATATTTCTTCTTCAGTTGTAAGTAGTTATCTTTGTTCGTTTACTGATCTAATCCTCTCCAGAGAAACACTTTCACATGTTCACCATCAGTTACGTCCTTCCTCATTTTCCTCAGCATCCAACCAGTATTTCCGCACCGTTTACATTTGTCGTTTTTACACTGTTTGATCGAAAGCTCGTCAGTCATTAACACACGAACACTACTATTCTCATTGCACTGGAAGGATGTAGCCTGGAGGATTTAGAAGCGCCAGGAGCGTCCACTCTCGTCCTATAACAACGCCGACGTTAACTGCACGCTGCCTCGTTAAGCTCAGCACGATGACGAGACGATGACACCTGGAAACATCACGTTCTCAAGCACTTGGACCATGCGATTGGATTCATTAACTAAACTTGTCGATTGGAAAACAAGTAAAACCTTCATTTGCAAATTTCTAAGGTTCAAAAACGCGTCTGGTAAGTCAGTGTCGGAAAATAAACCAAATTTTTTTTAACAAAGAGAGAAATATTGTTCATTTTGTTAAAATGCAATATGAATGTTCGAGATATGATCCTTTTGCATCAAGGTGAAGTGGGGCAAATACAGACTGGTTTTAGCCAGTATTTTTCTATTAACAAAAATATTTTTGTACGCTGCGTATGATTATTTCTATACATTTTGATAAGCAAATATTAAATTTATCGATTTTATCCAGGATTTTTCTTCGATCTAAATCTACGATAAAAATACAAAACGTTTGTTGAATATCTATGGATACGTAATAAGAGAAAAATAACCGAGGATGTATGTTAGAGTAAAAATGACGCTTCAAAATAGCCGATACAAGGATCGATATAAAAAGGACAAACATAGATTGTGATCACGTGCGTTCGGAAATGCTTCTATTGACAAGAATGGATAAATTCTAACAATATGGAACGTGGTACGATTGAAATCTAAGTTGCATATATTTTTCAACTGCCTGGCCGTAAGAAAGGAAATATGCAAAAACAAAATTTGTCCTCCTTTCATTAAATTAATATAAAAATTCCTTTCAATCAAATTCTATTGCATTAAATACGAATACATGTATCGTTTCTATTACAAAACTATTAGACTGTGTAATAGTTCATTAATAAAATAAAATGCAAAATTTTGAAAACATAAAATTAAACAAATTTGAAAATTAATTAACAAGTGAAATTTAACATAAAATTTGTATGTTCGTAAAGGTAGAACCTAAACAAAACACTATGAGGAAGTTCTCTTTCAATCCAAGCTGAATCTCAGGTATATAACGAACACGATTACGATAAATCCAGGTATCACTCCAGTATTTCGTTTCAAAGTTTCCTTTCACGATCGATCGAAAGCTAGAATCCATTGAGTTTCTAAAGCTCTATTTAATAGACATACAAATTCAAATTTAACGTCGACCCTTACGTATTTTCAATAGAAAAATATATTTAATACGTTTTCTACCACGGGGGTCCTCGGTATCCCGTGCAGCATTCATATTGAATTTTCATAACGTATCAAGATAGATATTTGAAATACTTTATTCGCAAGAAGTCGGCCAAGTTTAATAATAAATATTTTTAAAAACATATCTCACTGATTTTACTGAGCTTGAAATATTTTGTCAATGTTTCCGAGAAACGCACAAATATTTTCGACGCTACGTATTGTATTTGGAGTTTTGAGTTTGACTTAGTTAAATTTAGATTATGTTTGCATTATACTGGGTTAGAGAATAAACGAAAACCATAACTATTATGCAATTTGTTTTGATTTTTGGTCAGCAAATCAACGCGGCGCGGCGGTAGCGTGCAACTAACTTTTTGACTCTTCCTCCAGATTCCAGATGATGAACAGAAATATAATATTCCAACACTGATAATATGATTCAAAATTAGAATATCTTACAAGTAACAGAGGAGCTTGTCAATTAAGATTGGGTACACAATTTTGAAACAAAACTGGAAAATTTTACTGGATTCATTGTACTGGAAAAATAGTATTTCGAAGAATAATGTAATATTTGGGAAATTAAAGTGATATAAAATACAACATTATAAAATGTCGAACAATATTAATTTTATTAAAATTATGCTAATATTTCTTAAGGATATTTGTATAACCTTAAAATATAATAAAATATAACCATAAAATGAATGTTGGAAATTAAAATTAATTAAAAAAGAAATTGAATTAAAACTACGGCTCTCTCCATGGTCCGCCATCGAAAGGATAACAATTTTTCTCATTGGTCCACTTTTATTCCTCAACACAATTTCCCAACCAAAATGAAAACGAAGAGCGCCAACGTAAGTAAACAACGCGTTAATTAAAGTTCTTCAATAACCCGAGTAAGTTTCATTCTTATAACAATATCCAAGTACCGAAAGAGAAAAAAAAGAGTTAATCACGCGTATATTCTCTTTTAATTGCGAACCGCCGTTACCGGATAAAGCAACGTGTAATTTGTCGCAATTGGTATAGTTCGGTGTTTTCCGGCTCCCTTTGCTCTCTATTTTTTCCCCGGTTACCCCATTTTTCTCGACGCGTTTTTTTTTCTCCTTTTTCCCGCCACCTTCTCTATTTTCTCGTACGTGAACCTCGAATCAGGTAACGCTGCGGAAAGCTGGACTGAGTGTGCCCCAGTTTTGCGGTGTGACCGACACTGACTTTATAATCACCACGTTAACGACGTGAACTAACCTCAAACGATAATCGACGCGACAATAGCCCGAATCGATCGAGAATTCCTTAGAGAGAATCTTAAATAACCTAAACGTTTTTGAGGTAAACTTACAATTTTCGTTAGGCTCGTCTTCGACACCACTGGTACGCACAAACAACTTGCAAATCGCGGGAAATGTGGACACTTGTCACAGGGCTCAACACGTACTTCCGTTTGTTCACTGATGCACACTGCAGTTGATGGAATAACAAACAAAGAGCAAGCGTCGTTCACGCACGATAGAGGATGAACTTCGTCACATATCGTGGCCAATCAGGCCGCTTCGATGGGGCCCGAAGTCACTCCGAAACTTTCCGGAAACGATCGATCGATGTCGATCGGACTCACGCGAAAATCATCAACGAAATACACGCACACGGAACGAGAATTAACGAAACGCGGATTGAACTTGAGCACGCGACCGATTAGACCTGTATTTACGGACGCGAACGCATGATTCTTCACAAGGTTTGATCGCTAAAGGAAGTTTATCGATGACGCGACTCGGTCGCCGGTTGCTCGTTAGGACTTCGCCTGTGGACTGCCGGGCGCCGCGGCAAAAGCTACCGCGCAGCACGCCGACGCATCCCCCTTAACCCTCCTTGCTCGCGCCGATATCAACCAATACCAAACGGGTAGCTGGCGCTCCACGCTTTTCCGCTTTCCTTTCGCGCCCTTGCGATACATGCACTCGCGGAACCGTGCCGATGCTAACCCACAGTGGATCGCGAGAGATCCATCGTATGATGAATAATATGATGGGTATGCGGGGAAAATGCTGTATCTGAGAACAAATGTATCAAAGGATGATGTCATTTTCTTGAAATCTGAGCTGGCTCTTTTTAACATTTCGTTCGACAAAAGAAAAATAAAATATAGAAAAGAATAAATAGTTGAAACAAACGCGCTACGTTCCTCCGACCGGAACAAGGACCCAAATTCCATGTTGGTTATCATTCCACCCTCAAACGCGGTGGGATATGACAACCACTAAAAGGTTAATTAAATTAAGCAACATTAAGGTCTTCAAACAAATACCACGAATAAAATTACGTTCTTCCATAATTATTATATAATTTTTAGTAACTAATTTAATATTGTTTGAACAAATTATAATAAATATAACAGGGACAATATATCTTTGTTATACTTACAGTATTCTAAAATATTAATACAAAATTTTGTTACTTGCTTTGTCAAGCAATACGTATAACAAAAGTAAAATTTATATAAGTTTCTTTTTACAATATTTGCTTCTAATAAGAAAAAATAATTGTGTTATTTATTTTGTTAAATACGAATTGCATTCGTATTTCTACTTGCTGCAATCATTGCAAAACTTATACTTGTATCGCAATCCTGATCAATCCTTTCCTTTTAAATTACATGAACTTTATATTAAACGTTTCATCACTTTCCACCGACACACGGTGGTACTTCGATTTCTGGTTCACACATCGAGAAAACTGTTGTCACGGTTTCTCAATCGAAAAGTTTATCCACGAAAATTTTTGTCATCGTTAATTGCCATATTCGTTCGGTCGCGTTACGAAAAATCGACGATAATAGCAATTTCTAACGATTGGAAAGAAGGTTTTAAAATTTCTCAATGACTCTTTAGTAAATACTCTGATTGGATGCTATTGGCGCGATGCAGCGCAACAATCAATACTTTTTTTCTTCCTTTTTGGTGCCAACAAACGGTAGCAATTATCTAGCGGAATTGAAGGCCCCGTTTGCGTTCTCGAGAAAGCCAGTTCGATGGAGTTTTAGCTTGCTTGCTTTTACTTGAGGAAGAGGCTGAATTATTTCGATCCAATTACAACGAGTAACAATGAAATGTGTAACATCGTGCACCGTGAAGATTATTTCATGAAAATTGTTTAACAAAGATAGCGGCTCGTGTATGTATCTTTCTGCAAAATTTTTAATGAGCAGTGTAACCTTTATAATGAAACTTCGAAGTTATATGATTCAGTTATACAAGTTTTTATTTTGCACTTTAAATTCACACATATAGGTAATTCGAAAGTTTTCAAAAATCTTTTTTCGTGATTCTGATAAACATCAGGTTGTTGCATATCACATAGAAAGTCTGTTATGACATAATTATAACGAATACCCTGTATACATTTCCAATCAAAGTTGTCAGCCATTATATGTACCACACGTAGAGCTACGAGTTTAGAATCAATGCTATTCGAGTAATCGGCGATTGCACGTTTCATATTACTTGGAAAGCTCTTTTGCTCAGCTTCCGAAAACTTTGTGGATGAACGAACGTTTGAAGTTCAGATTGGAGTTTAAAGTGAACTCCCGGGTCCATCCTGATCGTTTATCGATGAAACACAGGATCCAGTTCTAACTTGGAAATGCGACGACACGTAGAAAATCTTTATCTTCTAAGGAAAACATAGACAGATTGATTTTTCCGTTTAGTGGAATCCTCCATTGTATAATAATTTACCTGTGAATTTGCTAGCGTCATACGTTTTCTCGTTTTAGTAGAAAGCATTAGGCCAACGTTGTTCACGCGTTGAATAATTCAAAATGAAAAACACTTGTATCTTTGAGACACGTGGATTTAAAAGGAGTAAAACTTTTTCTACGACATCAAATTCCGTTTTGCTGAAACTTTTCAACCTCCTGCATGTCGCCCCGAAATTTCCTCGTGTTTCTAAGCTCGAGAACCACTGTTTTACTATATAATGCTTCATGCATATTTCATACACCCGTTCATGTATTGATACAAGCGCAATTTGGTTTCATTTCATTTCAATCGCGATGATATAATTGTTTCGTTCAATATAGATGTAATGTGTTGGAAATTTCATTGCTGTCTCTCTCTATTTTCACGGTTTGTAAATATTTAATTACACATAGTTGCCTAGCATCTTATTAGATTGTTGCATGGTATTACATGTCAAAGTCATTAAAATATTTCATCCTTTCTACTCTTTAGATAAATTATAGCCTATAAGAAGGAGTGCAAAATGAAGATAAAAATAGTTAACATTCTGTCTTGTATTACTTTTCTTATCTAATTAAGGGTCCCATTAACCTTTCCCTTAAACTTCTTTAAAATAAACTGTACTTTCGAGCTCCTTAAGTTCTTCTGTACGGTACTTATCAAACAGTAAAGCCCGCTTTAATTCTGTTGGGACAATCTAATTTAACGTGGTCTAATTAGAAACGCGAGAATCTGCGATGAATTGAATCATTATGCACGAGAAGTATGCGGAAATTGCAATGCTCGGTGATTAACAGGCAAATGTTAGAACAGAATTTATGGAAATAATGGAAAGAATAAATGTCACGGTATCAAAAGTTGTTCCAAATGAAGCATTCCATTTCTCATAACGGCTTACGAGTAGTTATCAAACTTTCCTAAAAGATTCTATCTTTTTTTTTTTGGAATAATTTGATGCTTTTTTATTACCAACTTTTATCATACCTCTCGCATGAAACGCATGCAATTTTGCTGATTAAAAATGAAGTATTCGATTAAAAATCATTTTTGAAAAGTACCAAAAATACATCTAATAGTTTACATATTTAATAAAAAGGACCGGATAATTTATTTAATGTACTAGACCGAGTCTTTGATGATCATGGTCACAGTAAACAGCACAGCACACTGTTTATGGATAGAGGATCGAGAAGGACACTCATCAAAACCAGAGTGATCCGACAGTAGCAGGATAATAGATTGGCATACTTGCGAAGTACCTATGAATTCCCATAGGAAATTAAGGTTCAACGTCAAAGGAAGCCATCAAAGAGAAAGGCAAACTGAACGGAATGCTTTTCTTCAATTCAACTTCTACTTTCATGTAATTATTTTTAGGCAAAACCTTCGTATCGGGTGATTGTAAGCAATAAATATAAGAAAAAAACTTTCTTTATAATAATTATACCATTGCACAGAGGGACATTTATACCGTAAATGTGATAAAAAATTCGAATATTTATAACTGTTTTATGAGATAAAATAATAAAGGTATTGAAAGTTTATTCTAAAATTTAGCGTGTTTGCGAGAACACAAGCTAAACGGCCAGTTGGAAAGGACGAAGGGAGAGACGGGAATACGAGAAGGGATGAAGGTAGAGAAACGAGACAACTACGTTGCTCCCTCATAGGGAGCATAGCCTGTTTAATTAGCGAACAAATTAAACGTCGGGACAGCCACATCCGACATGGCCACGTAATTAGAGGTATTATAAATTAATTATAACGCCGTAGAGCAGCCAGTTTTGTGGGATTCAATCTTGGAATGGGCTAGGCATCGCACGCCAAATGAATGCCAAACAACTTACCTATACCTGCTGCCAACCTCTTCCTACTCGCCATTCTCTGTTCTTTACTTTATTACTCGATAGGGCATAATTCAGACTTAATTTCATATTTTGATATTTCGAAAAGTCTAAGCTTAAGAATTTCCATATTTCCAAATTTCTGTGCCTTTATGACATGAAAAATGATTTTGGTCGAAAAGTCGCGAAAGTAAAAAGCAACGAGAGGCGAGGTAAACCGGAAGCGTTACGGTGTCTGGCAACAACTTAGACACGGTTAAGTATTAATCATAGTCAATTAGCGGACATATAGCGGTTGGTCGTGTCGGCATATCGCTTCCAGTGACGCCTCCGGGTCCTTCGTCATTAAACTAATTGATCCCGCCGCGTAGCAGCGAGTGCCATCGGCAATCGGACAAATTTAACGGGCGTACGTTGGAAACTGGTGATAACTGAGAATTAGCTGTTACTGCTTTCGGCGGGGTCACGAGAAAATCAACGGGTCGAACGTGTTTGTTGCTGGCACACGTGATGTCTCTCGTCTCTTAACGTCCGCGATAACGACATGCCATAAACAGCAAATAGAATGTGGCAAAGGATACGCTGAATTTTAACGAGATTAAACGCTGATGATGATTAACACGTTCATTTCTGATACTTTGCGCAAAACTTCACTGACGCACTTATCGGCCTAACTAACTAACCATAAACGGGGGACAACCTCTATTAAAAATATGAAATGACTCCCTCTGTATTCTTAAATTTTTAAATTTTAAGATTTTCATCAACGTTTCACACAATATTAAACACTTGACGCTGTTATTAAAGCTGAAAACCTAATTACACCAATGGTCGCACGGTCTATTATTTTAATCGATGCTAATTGGTTAATCTCCCGGAAACAAAATGTAGAGTATTCTCTTGGTAAAATAGAATCTGAGCACGTGATACTCGTAAAGTTTGCATATCGTAGCTGGTTTTCATCTTTATTCAATGCAAATCCGTATATTCGATCGAGAGGCCGTGACTTATTGCTGATTACCAGACTCGATGGAAGACTTTCAATAACCGGATACGCCGATGTAATTTTAACGTTATAATATATTGCACCCCCGTGAATGCACTTTATATTACCTAATGCTATATAAACATATTATATGGATATTGCCGTGGCAACGATGCATAATGCTTAGCCGCTAACAATGGGCAGCTCGAATACACCGGGTTGGCTTTTGCGTTGACAGGCTGAATTAAGAGAATTCATTGGATACCAACCAGGTGTAGAGCGGGTTACGTTAAGCTGCGGAGAAGCTTATAGATCAGTTTTAAATTTTATCGTCGTGGCATGGTAATTTGTTGCTGTTAGGAATATTCACACTGACATTTATAAACTGAGATTCTAAGGTCTTAAAGTCCGACAATTTTTAAATTCCGAAATTCTAGGATTCTCAAATTTTCCGAATTTTCGAGTTCCAAAACTCCAAAATGTTCACATTCCAAAAGTCTAAAATTCTAAGCTTTTGAAATTTAGCTCAACTGTCTTCTAGATTTACGATGTGAGTTACTTTACAAAAAGAAACGTAAGGTCGATTATTAATCAAGTTAAGGGAGACGGTCCATCCGAAAAAAAATTCTAGTTACGCCAGTGGTGGTGGCACAGTTGTTTGTAGCCGTAGGTGGCTGGGTATGTACAATGGCTAGGGAAATATCAACAGGTGTACTCAGTTGGTTGTTTCGCTTAATCGGTTTCTATTCTGTGACCGAGACTTCTAAGCTCCGCCCCGTAATTCGTGATATCTCCCGAGGGTATTCAGTCGACGTGGTTCCAGTGTCTTTGGCCAAGTATGATTATCCGATCGCTTTTCGAAATAACCCCGTACACGTGGACTGAAACCGAAATCTTTAAATCACCGTGTCTTTTAATCCTCCTTTGTGATTTAAAGCTCTGAAATTTTGCAATTTTTATATTTTTGAAATAGGATACATTTTTTATTCGTTTGATTTCTATGGAGAGAGCCCCAATTTTAATTTAATATTTATTTTACAGTATTCCTTTAGAAATTATTCTTCTACACGACACCCAGTTTTAACATTTCCTTAATGCAAAATTCATCTGATGCATTGGATTAGAGCTTTGCCTTAAAGTGCCAATCACTGTCTAATTCGTCCTATCATAAATAATCATCAGTTTCTACTCAATGACCATGAAGCGTGTCTCTATCAATCGATACGTATCCGAGATAGAACAGAATAGATCCGTACAGGAAACGCGTGACAAGTCAGACCATCGTATTGTCCATTCGATCCTCCCGATTCAGTTTCCTTCCTACATTCCAAGGATTACGATCGCGTCACTCGTCCATCATTAGACACAGATCATAAGCCTAATCCAGAATTACATAATGTTTTAACTTGTTTAAAGTAAATTACAGGATTTAAATTTCTGGGAGAAAATAAAAATTTCAAAATTCCAAATTAACATTTTAAACTTTAGAATTTGAATTAACAATTTGAGTGTTAATGTTTTGAAATTTATAAACATGATTTTTGAATTTTTGATAATAAAATCTATCGTCTGTCTACCCTATTCGCCTAAAACTCATCCATAATAGCGGAAACAGCTTCTGTTACAAATCCACTGTCCACGTACCGGTAAAGTCCGACAGTTTAACAAGTTCCCAGACCGATGAAATTGACCATCGCTGCGGAAGCAATAAGGAATAACTTCGGTTTTCGCGTGACAAGATTCGGACACCGGCCCATTAAACCGCGAATCGATTTCTAGGTAACTTCAATAAATGACATTAATATTATTTCGATGGATAAAAGAAGAATAGTTTGCTGAATAATAAAAACCCATTAACTTTATTTCTTCTTTCTCTATGGATCTTTTTAACTAATCTATAAATTCTTTATTAAACTATTGTAAATCTTGACATCTCGTTACAATCAATCAATTGATACTTAAGATATTTAAGATAAAACAAATGTAGAATCCCATTAGAATTACGAGAAGGGAAACACCTTTTCACACAGTAACCCATGTTGCAGTAACAACCTTCTACAGTGGTACGATCATTACTCGTTTTCTCTACTGTCTGACTTTTTCGTCTCTTTACTACTTCTTGTCTGGCAACGATTCTCTATTTTCCCTTGCCCGTATTCTTTCACTCCAAACTCCAAACCAATATTCTTGGTGAAGAAATACGTGCACAAAGGTAAACTGAGGATTAAGATTCTAACACCTTGAGATTTTTTTTTTAATTTAAGATGTGAATCAACTAATCGCCAGAAGAAAGTAAATAATTTTAATATATATATAAATTATGAAAAAACACAATATTAATGTAGATATTGGAAAATAAAGAATTTCAAAAGTGACTAGTTTGTTGCACATATGCATAGTCCAGGATGAGCATGTTATCGGAAACTGCATGCATATAGGGTGCAAGCAAGCATCCCATGGGAAATACAAACAGATGGTAGCAACGTATGCAACATATTAAACCATACCGTGTACGGAACTGATTATCAGCGCCGTATCATACATTAAGTTTCACTGCAATGAAATTATACCTGTATGTTGATTCATCAAGTGATTGTTGTTTTGTCTGTTTCAAATATGCAGTTGTTCTTGTTTGTTTGGCTCCCGAGCTTTGCGGGAGCCTCGCCTCAGCATTCTGTTATTTATTATTTTATTACTCTTTGTGAGCCCCACGGGGACTAGCCTTTCCAAATATTTCCCATTTTATTCACCATCCCTTTTATTTATTATTTTATCGCTTTTCATGGACCTTGGTTCTCACCCTTCCCGGTTATTTATTATTTTTTTGTCTTTGTGGACCTCACAAAGCTCAACCCTATATCCCTTACATCCCTATACATTCTTTACATCCAAGTACCCCTTACATCTTAGCAACCCAGATATCCCTGCATTGCGCCCCCTACCAGCAAAAAACGGAACTAAATTTGGCAAAAATTTCAACTAAATTTCGCAAATCGAAATAACGCTCTCTGATGGTAAAAGTAGGAACAAAATTTGTACAAAATCGCAGGGCCTCTAACGGCAAAGATTTCAACTAAATGACGAGACAAAGTGACCCAGACGATCAATTTTTTTGATTAATTAATTGGATAATTATACAGTGGATAAGTAAAATCGAGTTTGTAGATTTTTGAATAGACACGACCAGTTGTTCTAAACAGGATCACCAGTAACATTTCATACGACAAAGTATTATAAAAAAGATAGCTTTAATGCGATACAGGCCGATGTAAGAGAAAATCTTGACGTGGAAGAGGGAATGCAACAGTTCCGGCTTTAATCAGTCTTCGAATCAAAAATCCACTGTAAAAAGTCGAAAGTTCGTTAAGCACATAGTACAAGTACAAACTACGCTCGTTTAGAAGTGAAACAGGTGAGAAAAGCCATTTTCGAGTCAGCGCACCTTCTTCTTCGCTTCAGCACACTTTTTTCGTATAATTCACAACCAAAATCAAGAGTCCATTTTAATTTGTAAACAAATGGGACAATGTCGATGCAAGAGTGAGGAGAATTTTTCATTATATTCTTCTTTTAAAAGTAGACAGGACATCTTTATTTGTCATTCGCAAATTTACATCGTTCTTGGTCAATTCTTAACACTTTCTTCTGCCATGCAACGAGAAAGCGAAAAAGAATAGGGAATCGAATTTGCTTTAGAATCAACAGAAATATTTAACACGTTTACTGCTATGAGGGTCACCAATGACCGACGTTCCAAATTTTATATAACTGAATTATTAAATTTTTTATATTATGTTAGTAATACCAGGTATATAACACGCGATATCGCGTGCTAAACCAAAATCACTTCTTCAACATTTATTTTGAGAACATAACTAAACATAAATAATTTCAGGAAATTTTCTGTAATATCTGAAGAACAACATATTTTCAATATTTGAAAATCAGTCTTTCTAAGGTCAATAATTAATATTTAAATACGTCTTAATATAGATGTTTATTTTCACTGTGGCAATTAACGTGTTAATATTACTTTATTGAACATTTGAAATCGATCGGATAAAAAATACGATCTTCGTTACGAAAATTCCCGTTACTTTTGCATCTACCGAAAGTCATCGTTTGTTTAACAGCTGAGAAAAAAATTTGCATTAGTTTAATTATAAATCATGAAATGTAATCTGCATTCAATTATATTGGTGTACTTCGTGTTTTTCTCAAACGTCAGATGAATTTAAAAAAAAAAAAAAAAAAAAAAGAGGAAACATAAGATAATAATAAGAGTAAAACACAATAAAGCTTGAATTTTTAAAAACGGTGGTACTACTAATGATATTTGTAGCAAAAATATACAGGCCACGTGGCTGCTTACAATATTACGCTTCGCAAAATTCTCCAATGAAAGAAAGAAAAAACTTAACAGACACGAGAAATGAAAGATCTTTTTTTTCTTTTTTTTTCTTTTTTTTCTTCTTTTCTTTTGACAAAGAACATAACGGTTAACGACGTCAAACAACCAGTACTCAATGTCAGTCAGGCGTGGAGGCTGTACAAATCATTGATACCCACTGACAATGAGCTCATTGATTGTACACACCTTATACTTAAAAATCTAGAGTTTCATTACGATACTGCTCGCACGAATTTCTTCCTTGTTTAATTACACCAGGAAAAAAGAAACTGCTGACCCATACTACTCCGCTCGATTGATCCAATTCGTTATGTTTACGAATAGATTGTACAATGTCAAGTATAACCTTCCTTAGGAAAATCAGCGACATAGAGAGAGCAGACGTCACTACTCATGACACGAGGTCACGTTTGGGAGTTCCAAAATTATCAGACATAACGAGTAGCTAATCTCCTTCCCATAACACCACTTTTTTTCCTAGAAAAAATTACCATACAAGGCGGTGCACGTATTATCGCCAAAATAACATATGTATCGCGTCTTCATCTTCGTACTTATCGTTGTTTCCTGGATATACGTTTACAAATCATGTTTCTCTCTTTAGATATCTCCTGTACAGTTGCGCAAACATGTTCTCTTCAGATAAGGGTGCGAAAGTTTAGTTTTCGATCCGTGAAAGTTCGTGTACGAAGATGAAATACAAGGAACGGAATATGTATATTTTATATACACGAATCGGAGCATGTGTGTGCATGCATAGTATGCATGCATGTACATACACTTGGATGCAAAATAAACTTCTCTTTGTTAAAAGTGAACGTACGAAGGAGAAGAAGCGGAACACTTCTTATCCTGCACTTTCTTTTGTTTAAGAGATGCCTAAATTGCACATAACTGTATGTGTGTGTATATATGAGGTGTATGCTGCGTGTGCATGTATGTATGTACGAAACATGTCGCGTTAGACGTTCTGGGAGTGGAATCAAGACCACGTAGGTACGTATCGCCGGTATACGAAAGCAATGTAGAAATTCGTTTGTTAATAAACGTATGCGCAATAAGTTGTTTTTTTTTCGCCCTCGTGAACGTTACTATCGCCTAGAGATGAAAGAAAAGAAACCACGGAAGTCCATGAATGTACAGAATGGAAAACTAAGATAGGTTTGTATCAGACAATGTTTTGGCGAATAAAGACGCAAGAGAATAGCATAGTCTCGTAAATTTGTCAAAATACATGTGCAATAATACATACGTATATAAGTTTTCGAAAACGATTATTCGTCTGGCGATCTTAACGGTGCCTTTAATGTATAGTATCGAACACGGTAAACTTCCTTAAGGAAAATAGCGATAAAGCTGCATCAATAGCGTGTAAACGTCTAGTAGAGAAAATTTTATTTAACCTAATCAGTCGATTCCTGAGATTGGGAAATTAGTGTAAGGGAGGATATACATACGGTTCATCTCATTATCAGAGAGGGTAAATCTATGATCTCCAGTCACAACGTGTTAATATTTAGTTAGTTATTAAAATTTTGAATTTAGAAATGTAGATTCTGAAATTTGAAAATTCGAGTATTGAAACTTTGAAACCTTCATAATGCCTGGTAATTAAATGGGTCCTCCTTTCCCTATACCGTCGTGTTACCTAGGAAATCCTACCGTGTTCGATACTGAATACATTTTTATTATTATGCTTTATTTTTTTTTTTGACTGGCCAGTGTAAAACGTTACTGTGGCACAAATAAATTTTTCTTACTTTCACGTTTGATACGTCACGTAAATAGAGTTTCAATTAAAAATTGATGTTACGATATACAGAATAATTGAAAAACATTATACGGTCCTGAAATCTGCAGATTTTCCATTTACTTTAATATGAAGTTTTTGGATTGCACAATATTTTTAAAACACCCTGTATAACATATTAGTAGAGTAGGTGTCACTAAAAGTTCGCATGAACGTACGTCCAAAATACAGAGCTAATTTTCGTGTGAATTTCAAGGACATCAATCGCTTATTAGACGATGTAACAAAAAAGTTGTTCGTATTAAACGAGTCACACAACCAAATCTTAATTTTCAAAAGGAAACAAAATAATTATTTCCAAAGAAAACCAATTTATAAGAACTCGCATACGAACGTGTATATGTACATCTATACAACCCTTAATTATTTTATTAAGGAAATATATACTAACTAGTATTGCTATGCGATTTCTTTATCCATAATTAGATGAAAAATTGAAACGTGAATTATAAAAATTTGTTAAGTAAATGCATTATCGGTTGAGTTTTAATTGGAAGTTAAATGAATAATAATTACAACGTAAAGCATTGGGAAATATGTACATTCGTTATTTTAATAATAGTTAACACAGTATCCTGTGTGGCAAAGAGAAATTTAAAATAGAATGCTTATAATTAATCCTATATCTTCTAAAGCCTCATTATACGCTACTGCAATATTAATTTTATTGAAAAATGTGTCTTACTTGAAGGTACTTTTCTGCAGGTAATGATTTAGTTGTGTGCTCGTTCGCATCGTTCCAATTATGCTCGTCAATGAATAAATACAAAAAAAAAAAATTGAAAGGTAATGGCAAAGCTAACATTACCCCCAGAAACATCGCATTTAATTAGATACTGCTTACTTCCTTATTTTTTTTCATTTTTCTTCTTTAACAAATGTATATACCCAAACAACTTATTTATGAAATTGCACAATGAATGAAAGAATTAAAATATAAGATAGAATGGAACGAATGAAAGCTCACAATGATAAAAAAAAACATTTAGAAAAATTTTCAATATATATAACTATCTAAGTTGCTAACCGTCGTGTTCCTCCCCTCCCTGTTCGAAAGACAGGAAGCACGGATTGCGCAAACGCATTTCACAGAATGTTTTACACTGTTTCGTACGTACGTACAACAATGTGTACTCACAAGAAAAAGAACTAATATTAATTGTTATTTGGAATAATTACGATTCTTAGTAATTCCGAAACGTAAGAATCAATTCCAGATAAAAATGATTATACCTCACATTCACAAATGCGATTGGCGTTTTCTAATCACTAATTACTAAAAATCTATATGCATACAGAATCAAACACTTCACTGTTTGCGCGGCAGCCTTTCTCAGCCATCAAAGGAATTACGCGTTAGATTAATTCAGTATCTTAAGTTACCTAGTTAATGTTGTGTTTTGTGTATCAAATCATTATCGTAACAATTATTTGTTGGGCACACACCGAATTAAAGTCTCAGCTGTAAGCACGCCCCAAACTTTTGTCTCCCAGGGATTTCTATTCATTAGCCATCCTCTTTTGGAGGGGTAAACCAACCTATAAGCATGTTTAAATATACATAATACGACCTCTATTAATTTATTAAAAATATATTCAATATTCAGAAACTCTGAAACTTGAATTTCGAAACTAAAATTGTACATTCTAAAGCTTAAAAATTTTAACTCCATTTTTTTGAAATTCGAATTCTGAAGATCGAAAGATTTGAATTTTGAAATTTTGAAATCCTGCAATGTTGACCTTTATAATGTCTAGTAACTTTCAAGTATCTGAGTAATTTTCCCTAGAAAAGTTTCTACCGCATACGCTAAATTCTACTGAAGTACTGGAACATAATTATAAAAAGATAAAATTATTCTCTTACCATTTTTTTCATGTATTTGTACAAGAGACTTGAATGACTGTTGTGCACGTGCTAGGCTGTATTGGCCTTGTCCACATACTTTGCTAGCACTACCCGGTCCCTGAAATTGTATGCGCGCTTTTCCCTTCACTAATGTTGCTGAAATCTGCATGATGACTGCTTCAACTGTGTAGGCTGAACTCCAACCTTGTTTCGTTAAGAGTTCCATACAAATAGCGCCTCCTATAAGGACATATCCGCCAGAGATCATGGGATGCACAACTCTAACAAATGGGGGTTCAAAAGGATACGTTTCCTGTAACAGAGAAGACACATTAGTATTGCCTTCCATCTTATAAATCTAATATTATATGTCAAAATTGTTAACATATTTACCAAATTACAGAGTTTACAATACTCAACATATTTAAAAAAATGACAAGATAAGTAGTGAACATGGTAGGTCTCCCTAGGGAAAATGGCGACATAGGAGAAGGTAAATCACTATTCAAGAACTACCAGGCATTATGAATAATTAAATAAAAATAATAATAAAATTTCAAAAGATGTGAATAGAAAAATAAATATTAAATCAAATTTTCCCGGGTGAGCATTTACACGCAAGTACATGCCAATTTCCTTAAAAAAGCCTACCATCTTTGATACTATACAATTTAAATCTAAAACAGAAGTAGAATCAATAATTTTGTTTAAATAATTGAAATTTTCTTACCTTAAAAAGCATGTTAAGAAGAATACTGTCTTTGCCTTCTTTTTCTTTCAGAAGTATGAGATCACTGTGTAAAGGTGAATCAGGATCAACACACATCAGCCTGACGTTCCATTCATACAAACTGTCATTTACTAATTCTATGCTGTACATTCCTGTAACAAATTTTAACAAATATTCGAATATATTAAAAAATGTAAAATTATATTTCAATTGAAAAAATTTTGAAATGTAATATCACCTTTTTTGAAACTGTCACTTCGATAAATGTCGCGCAATTCTTTCATAAGTCTGTCTGTGGCTTGCACGCTTCCACAGACAGATCCCTTTAAATAATCTTGTCTTTGATTTTGTCTCAACCTTTCTAATGTCGCAAGATGTTCCAATTCTATTTCCTCACCCTTAGAAATAAAATTATCATACACAAATAAGTACATACATGTACAATTTATAGAGTAACACAGTTTTTATCCCAATCTGCCTTATTTACCTTACTCTTAGCATTAGCATCACCCTCATCCATATCTAAATGGAGGTCTTCCTCTGTATCACTTTCTTCATCTTCATCAATGTCTTCAGCATCCTCAGCTTCCATCCTTTGTGCTGCAGCTTCATTTGGTCCTCCTAAGCGCAATGGATCCAAAGCTGTCCTCAACCTTTCAACATCAGGGGGTTCTGGTAATGAGTGAAGTCTACATAATTCTTTTAAGAGAATCCCAACTTGATTAATGACGTGGTTGTCTCTGCCAGTGGTAGTACTTAAAATTTGTACAGCATTCGTCACACTTGTTTCCTCTGACTCTGCAAACCATACTGGTGGTGTTGAAGGATAGGTTTCCTGTGGCAGTAATAAATTGTTAAATTTTTATTTAATCTATATACAATTTATCTTTATTTAAAATTTATAAGAATAGAGAAAAATCTTCTTTAAAAAACAAAAAGATTCCTTTGCACAAAAATTCAAATTCAAATTCAAATTCGAATAACAATCTCTATAAATAAAATATCGTTCATAAATATTAATAAGAAAAATAAATTACCAATAATAATTAATTGAATAACGAATGTTTATCATGAACTCATATATGTATAATATTTAAATAAGGATATATATCTGAAATTGCAGTTCAGCGTCGCTGGTCGTCTATATACATATATGCGTAACAGGAACCGTAAAATAATTAGCAATATTAATTAATATGCAGAAACCAATTAGCATTTTCAATTTTCTGTTAAATAAACAATATAAAAAATACAGAATTGATTTTTAATTAATCTTACAAAAAAAAAATTTAATTTCAAATCGGATTTGAACTTGTATTAAAATGCGTTTGACAAAGTAAACAGAATAACGTAGAACGCAATTTTTTTTTAAACACACGTGATTAGTTTTCATATATAAACTGCGGATAAAATTTTCAATATCTTGAAATAAATAAATGTTTCTCTTTGATAGCTAAAGTTTATTGGCATTAAATAAAAAAATTTCGTAACGAGGCAAACGGTAATGGCAACGGTAACGGCAACGCAAATGGATATGTTCATTGTTATCTACTTTATCTGTAAATATTATCTGATATATACGAAATATAGTACGGTTTCGTGCAAATGAGATATAAAGTGCATAGAATTTTTTTCAGCGTGTAAAAGAGATACTATTACGAGGGGCCTACCCTCTATTTGTGACATACATTGACCTCTAGCGCACTATTAATTCGTCTGAAAATCTCCACGGAAACTGCCTCATGGAAGCGAGAAAGAATCGATCGTAACTACAACAAAATGTAGAGAGCAACGGGAAAGTGCAGCAGGGAGAAAAACGTGCAATAGGGCATACACGGTATTACGTGGACCCGGGCATGGCTCTTGTCAAAAAGGCCAAATAACAACACCGAGTGTTATTGTTTCTTTGTCCGAACACGGTCGTAGACAGCGACGAAAAATTAACATGGTCCCCGTGTGTAAACAGGAATATTCTCAGCGATAAATTCACGACAATCACAACTTACTCTGTTCGAAATTTCATCCATGCTTGTTACACTTACTGTAATATTGGCGTGTATTTCGTATTTCTTCCCATTTTTACCGACGAACCTGCAGCTCAGTTCGTCCACACTCGCAGACATTATCTGAAATCTCTCATGGCTCTTTGGGAAGACGGACTCAAGAGTTTTGATCTCCTGCTTGAGGGTGTTCAAACAAGCCATTTGGGGGAACGAACGAAATTGCCGGACCCCAAATTTTTCGGAGATGCCTGTCCGAAAATTTGTACAGCAACCCGAAAAGAAACACGACGTACCCGATGACTACCCGACAAAATGGCGACCGCGACTGACTGCTTCGGCCAGCCTCGTACAAATTCGTTCGCTTTCGTCACAGATGGCGACACTCGACTATTCAAATAATCGTGACGTACTTCCGGTACAGCTGAGTGCGGTTGAACATGGGGCGCTATTTAAATGGTAATGGTTTCTAAAATTATTATTCTTCTCTAACATGGAGCCTCAAATTTCTTCCAAGGATTGATTAATAATATTACATATATGTATTTTTTAAATACTATACTTGAAAATTTCATCTACTAAATACCTACTTTTGATGCCGGCTACTAGAAGAGGGACGATCATTGTGTGCTGTAATGTTTACGCACTAGGGATCTATGAATTAAATTATTATGCGCCAAATATAAAAGAAAAGAATTGGTATATTTTCATTTGAATGAAAATAATGTTTAATGATCAACACTTGTTAATTGCATCATGAATTTATTTGAAATATCTAGTACCTCTAATTCTTATGATCTATATGTACAGATGATAATGTGATAAAGTATAATACACGCATTATTTAACCATGTGTTAACAAATAAATGCTCTAATTTAAACATACTAAAAGTAATTAAGATCCAATTCTTTTGGACTGGGTCCACAAATTTCTGTGTATTGGATTTATTTTTCTTTCTTTATTTAAAAATACAGTACATATAATATTGTACACTATATTGTATAATATTGTACAATCAAAATAATTCAAGAAATTCTTGAAACTTGAATATCAACCGATGAATTCATATTTTTATAATTTTTGCAATACTTTATTGTTCTTACAATGAAAAAGTGTAACAAGTATACACTGTAACTCAAAATGACATTAACGAAAATAACGTTACTAATCTCCTCTACTGTTTATTAAATAAAATAAAACATCACGTAATACTATAACACGTTATATTTGAAATTACCACCATAGTACTTCGTTTAATTTTCCTTTACAAAAATACAAAAATTAAAATCTAGCGCGTTATCAAATGTAAATAAGAAGTATTATTTTACATTATTATTGCACAGACTTTTTTTTTATTTGTGTACGAATTTCTTGTGTTATTTTGTTGATAATTTTAGAAAATGGTAGACACCAGTCCGTTCCGTATGATTCTTTGAATGGTGATACAAATGAAGTCATATGGTACAATGATATGACGAAATGTAAGATTATAAATAACAAAATATACCATTTTCACCGTAACAGGATGCTTAAGCCTTTCTTCTTATATGGAAAAATCCATGATGGTCAACATTAAGTTATCACTATACATATACATATATATACACCGTTTTCGCATATACTTATTTTCTTTAATGTAATAGTAATAGCGAAAGTGAAAGTTAGTCAGTCAATAATACTAATTTAAGCCTCTTTTCTTCTATTTTTTTTAAGTTTTTCTTTTTGAGAATACAGAACCAGTTGAAATATCGTAATTGAAGGGTATAATTTCCTTTAATTACATCTTACTACAAAAAGAATGGAACGGAAGACCATCTCAGGCGGGTTCTTTAAATTCTACGATCTGTCAGTTTCTTTTACTAATTTTTTTTTCTTTTTCTCGTTTTTCTCGTCATTTTCAAAATACTCATTACCTATTATAAGTATGTTATATTAACAAATTCATGAGATATGTTTACTTAACAAACTGGAAATCTATAAATAACAAAAACAATAATAGAATAATTTGTTATCTAATCGAGGATGTCTGAATTGATACTGAAAAAATGACAAAAGTGTTTAGTAAACATTGATAATACATATCTCATTAGCTGTTAATACATATCATATTCTAAACTGAATTTTTATTGACTTAGATATTTATACACTGACAAAAAAGTACCTGCATCTCTGTGTACGGTGATGTTAGAAAATAGAATTTCTTCAATATTCGAAACAGAATATTTTTCTGCTAAACTCGCGTTATAATTAATGTTGAACATTTTTAAAATTATTTCTCAGCAGTTATGAAGATAGCATTAGTAATAGCTAGGAACTTGAAGAAGCATTACTTCCCTTTTTTCTTTTTTAAATATACAAATGCCAAATTTATTTGATATTGATTTGTAGGTAAATCTTTATAACACCTACAGCGTTTCATTAATACGCACCACTTTCTTTCTCCGAATCACATTAAGATTAAAACTTTCATTTTATTTACATAGAAATACTACACGTAAGATACTCTGTAGCAGAGGTAGAAAAATGAAACAAAATAAAAATATGAGGAATGGTCTTGACAATATTTTCTTTTTTTTCCTTCGTTCAATAATCTCAAGTTGGAACAAAACCTTAAAGAAAAGTGTTAATTTAAATATATAAAAGCATATCTAATTTGCCAACTGTGCAACGCTAGTTTTTTTCTTTTCTTTTTTTACACCTCAGTTTTTATTTACAAGCATAAACTTTGGAGAAAGAAGTAGCTCACACTATGTCGCAGACTCCTTCGTCGGAGAAGGCTCATCCTCAGTTGTGTGCATTCTTTCTGGCACGTGACGTCAATCATGTGTTTCAGAGCATTATGCTGCTGATTTCTTACACATGAGTCAAAGTAGTCGGCTTTTTTAAAATGCCGAATGGTAGTAGTCATATGTAGGCCAGTAAGGCTGTAGCCAGTCCTAGCTAGTGCGCTGACGCTTTTTGGCAGGGTGTTCCTCGGCGGAATGTGCAGGTGCTGGCATTACCATTTCACCTCTATTGAACATATACTTAAATTGGGGCATGTACTTCATTATGCTTTTTACTTGGATTAAAGGGAGCTCTTCGTTTAGAGATGAACATTTTCCTGCTTCCATTAACATCTTCATTTGTAACCTTTGAAGAAATATACATGATATATTACTCATAATATGTCATAATATATTCTGTTACAATCATTGGCGTTAGTTAGGATTTTTAGGTTCACCCTGGGGCTCTACTTAGATTACACCAATGGCTACAATGTCTATAGCAAAACAGTATTTTAGTTTACCTATTTCCTTGGTATAAGTCTATGTGTAACACATCCGTAAGAACCTGCCGACAGCTATTGATGTCGCAGGCGGGAAAATACTGAGTGACAAAGTCAGGAAGCGTCATCAATAATTCAGAGTAAATGTATGGCTTGAAATTAATACAAGGTACCATTTTATCTTCGACAAGTGCTTTCTGAATTTGATAAGGTTGTACTTGACAAGTTGTCATATGTGTTTCTGATATCGGAATCAATGGCTTTCTGCCTCTTGAATCCCTGAAAGTAATAATATGTTTAATCATTCACATATCCTATTACAAATGTTCTGTTTTACTCTGTTAATATGATTTTATACCTGGAACTATTATTACTTCCATTAACTGGTATTAAGGGTGGTGGGTATTTTGAATGAGATGAATTATGAACAGATGTATGCCTTTGTGGGGGTAATAAGATTGAGGGTGTAGATGCTGAAGTAGGTGATGGCATCAGAGCTTGTACTTGTTCGCTTAAGCCAAGCATCTGAGGGTAGGTACTTGCTGTAACAGCATTTGGTACACCTAAAGTAGGTGTAGTATATGTAGATGTGACCCTAAAATAAAAGAGAAATTTACATTACATATTAAAAAATACAAATAGTTAAAATATATACATTCAACTATATAATTTAGATAAAAAAAGAATTGTAAAATATTTTTAAAAATATACAGTATTGTATACATTGACGTAACTGGGACCTTACTCTAGGTAGACCAAGTACCTTAACTTTACCAACAGTACCAAATGTTTAATATTGTTTAATTCTTTTTATTCCAAAGTTGAAATTTTGGAACTGATGAAGAAGCCTACCCTGACCCCTACCTAGTTACGACAATGATTGTATACATTTTATGTATAATGTGTTTGTCCTTATAAACAATTTAAGATATTTTATACTAAACAGTGAAACAAAAGAAAATGAATATGAAAATATATGTATATCGTTTAAATTCTCTAAAAAAGAAAAAATGAACATTTTCTAATATTTGTATTTCCATTATTTTATTTACTAATGATTAAAATAAAAGATCATTTAAAATTAAATAGATATACTATTTTAATAAAAAGGGAAAATATACAACAATCATAATGAAGGACAATTATTCACATTTTTCATATATATCAACATTTGACCAAAACCGTAAAATTGTATTGAAAAAAATATAAAGCGAATGTATATCATGTTTAGTAAATAAAAGAAATAAAATAGGCAAAACAGGCAGTATGTAGTTATTGCAGTTTTACATAAATAAAAAACTTGTTAATCACAACGTTCTTATGCATGCTATCTTACTTTCATGTAGTAATCATGACTATAGTACATTTTACAGGAACTCACCAGTCATCCTTCCCATAGGTTGGATAACTATACAAAAAAATCATACATTGTATGTACAAATGCAAAAAGCTATAGTGCAAGTTTTCCTCACAGGGACGTCATGTTAACTTTTTTCTAGGCATGGAGTTTTGTCAAAAATTTCATTTATGCATAAATAATAATTTAACAGAAAAAAACAAAGGTAACAAATTTTACTTTTTTTTTAATTTTCATTAATACAGATGTTTGTGTACAAGAAAGTCAAAATGTTCGAGCATGAAAAAAGTGTACGAATTTTGAATATCAATAAGTTACAAACACTCCACATCAACTTTATTTTTTGAAAGTTTTTTAGTAAATTTTAAGGTCTGTTATTCCATACCTTTAAGTCGACGCCCCTGTTTTTTCACATAATAAACAATAATTTCTTACGTATAAAAGTATTAAGTACTTCGAGGTACGTAAAAATTCCCTAACATTGGCATGCTTGTATTACTCTATTGCACTTTGTATTAGATATGAATTTTAATATAAAACTATTTCAATTTGTAAACTATATACAATGTGAGTGATATGTACATTGAAAACTTTTAACGGTATATCTACTATTCGAGTGAATAAGACAGCATTTTAATTAACAGTTCATTTCATTTGTATAACACAACTTTCAAGCAGAAAACAATATTTAACGTGTATTGTTTATGGCGTGCTTTGAACACCAAACTCACACCTAATATATAATTTACTGTTCTCAGTCACTAAATCATAAACAAGCATAAAATACTGATAATGCCGTGTAGTGCTTAAATGAAAAAATAAATTGTCCTCAATATTCTAAAACATATACATGTATATATTCGAAAAGACAAACTTTGATGAATCTTTTAATTACTTACCCAAGATTAGGTTGACTGGAATGGACTGTTGCTCTAACAAGAGGGGGTGGTTGAGCTTGAGCGACAGTTTGCATTGTTGTAACTGGATATACTCCAGGATACTGAGCTGTTGCATTGCCACCACCCCCTCTACTTCTACTAGCTTGCGAATACGTTTTTAGTGGATTAGATATTTGCTGCAATAAAATAAGTAATATATTAACTCTAATACAAAATTGTACATTCGTGAGATATAATTCAATTTAAGAATTTATAAAACTTACATTGTGCATGTTTAAGATTGAAGGCATTCGTATGATAGAGTTAGCCTGAGACACAGGCGCTGTCTGAAAGGTAGGCTGCCCGCCGACCAGTCCTGTCCACCCATTGACACTCTGCACTGTGTTCAACATGGGTTGGGTGACAATGTTAGATCTGCTGGAGGAGAGAGCCGTTGGAGAAGAGTGTGCAGGGTGTGTAGTGACAACAGGCCTGGGCTGGCTAACACGTTGCGCTTGTGACGCACTGGTGACCGATCCACGCGGTAGAATGTTATGCAGAGGAGCAGCACGAGCATTGACCGTCGGTTTGGTCGTGTTATTTTGCACAGGAACGGATTTCGTCGCCGGCGGTGTCGGCGGTTGCTTTGTCCAACCGCCTCCACCGCCACCACCTTTACTAGTCACTAACAACTGAGAGTCCATAACTTTGGTCGGCCAATAGTCCTCGAACCCCGTTCCGGGGGGAAAGTAACTCTTAATGTCATTTAAACTAATCACCGAGCACGTCTCACTTGCGAACAATTCGTTACGTATACCCTGTACTTTGCAACAAAACTTTAAATACGACAGATCCCAACCTTCGAGCTTCTCCGCTTTTAACTTAAGATTCTCCGTTTCGCCCTCGAAGTAGAACAAAGGTACGTACTGGAGACCGTCCTTCACCGTGTACGGAACCACCGACTCCTTGTTTATCCGTATGAAGCCGCATTTGTCAGATCCATTGGTCGCGTTCGGATTGGTGCCGGTGGTTAGTTTCGTGTAACACACGTCCAGAAACGTGTAAAACTCCTTAGCGTCTGATAGACGCACCACCAAGTCTTTACACGTAAACTGTTCCCTTCCAAACTGATTCTCGCAATGTTTTACGTTTATCTCGGTGAACAACTTGCTCTCTGCTTCCGTAATATAGTAACTCCTTATACATGTGCAACTGTAGATGTCCGAGTGCAGGTAACTCAGGTACTTGTTTAATAACTTAGATTCTAAGATTCGTACGGCGCAATACTTTTCGCCCGAACGGAATATGTACGGTATGTGACAGTCGTCGAAGCTCGTCCAGCCGAAACGGCCCCTTTGACTCTCGTCATCGGGGGGCACCTTGCCCTCCGTCGATGGGGGCTTCGTTGCAACGGCCGTTGACGAATCTGCCGGTCGTTTGTTCAGGTATCCCAGAATACCTGGGAAATTTGATTGTGGTAGAACACATTGGGGAGGCCTCTGCTGCTGCGACGGTGCTCCTGGCGCACCGCTGACCATTTTCGCCTTGTTTGCTTCCACCATTTTGGCTGCCAGTTCTCGGATCTCCGCTTCATCGGGAAGTTCTTGCTTGACGACGACTTTATCGAGATCTGGAAAAAAGTATCCTTATTTCAATAACTTTTAATAACAATAACGCTAAGGTTCTTCAGTTAAACCTTTACACACCACGCATCACGTGGTCACGAAATACGAAAGTACCATTTTGGAGTTGAAGTAATAAAATTCAAATGTGATCAAATTGGTAATTGGATAACATTGACCCATAACAACGGCATCATAATAATGATACACATTGAAATTTACTTTTTATACGGCGTTTAAAATAACTTTGCAATTGGTATGTAAAGGTTAAAATTAAATTTAAACTATGAATCATAGGTTAGATCAGTAGGCTAGTTAACCTGTACATACAATCCCAATTTTGGGTCATTTTGATCCAGTATGTATTATACAGTGAGTTAAAATGACCCTTCATTCGATATGCGAAATATTAATGGAAAAATAGAAAAACCACGAAAGAAAAATTAAATAACAAATTTTCCACAATATTCGATGTTCAAAACTTACTATCTCTGAATTTTCATAAATTATTATCTAAAAAAGTCAATGGTTGGCCGGTGGAGAAAAGCGCGGGAAAATATGTATCACGTGTCAATACACCTTCACGAATCAGTAGTGATTTAAAGTCATTATTCTTTACCGTTTGAATCATACACATTCAATAAAAAATTTTGTTTAACATTATTCCAACTTAAAAATTATTTTCACACCAAAAAACTGATATTAAACAAAATTTGAATGAAACTACCAATTTACAAGAATCTATGTACATACACGTATATACCGCATGCGCACAAGTATCGTATTCGTACGATTAAACAACTGGTGCATCAATTGTAAACTTTGATAATTATTTTTTAACTATTACAGATTATGTTTACAAACGTTGACTATAACGTTATTAAACTGAAACATACACAGAAAATGACACTTTTAATAGGTAGAATTGTTTAAAATAAATGTAAAGAGCACGTTTAGTCAGATTTAGAAGAATTCCAAGATTTCGTAGCGTAAATCAAATTTTCCAAAAGCATCTAATTAACAAAAATTGTGCACACTGCATGCTTTAAAATACTGGGTACACGTGACATTTCTACAATCGCTTTTAAAATAACATTTGAATAAATCAGTCACAGTTTTAAAACATTTCAGTGCGCATTTTACTAATTTCGGGGGAAAAAATGCAGGTTCTCACGCTTTTTCCAGCCGACATTGATTACCAACGAAAACAAGTAAGGAACTGAAAGCGCGCGCACGTGCATGTGAAAAAATCATTAAAAGCACTAATTTCGTGAAGCACATCTTTCATTTGGCCAAGGAAAGATGCATATTTCGAACGTACTGAATGACACTTGATCGGGCACCGTCTGCGACGGACTCCTTTTCTCGAGCCATATGGCGTCCGTGCTGCTATCAGCGTTCACGGTGTGCATGTCCGTAATGTCGTTCCTCATATTTCCCCGATCGAGAATGTTTTCTACTTAAATCGTTAAATCACATTTTGATAGATGGCAAATGTAGGAGGACGCAGAGCAGCGAAGAGGTTATAACCGCGGTGCGTCTACCGATCTGTACACTGTCGATGAAACGACACACGACCATGTTACACGACCAAAAGCGAACAACACAGTCGTCTCTCTCTCAGACGGAAAAGTTATTATCCCTGTTTCGGCTTGGCAGTTTTCACGCTTTCCCTCGACGTTTCACTTTGCCTGCTGCCGACTACGATTACAGCGAACGGTGAGAAATAGTTAACCACGCTCAAGGGATACATTTGGGGGTAGATAAACCGTACGCTGTATCGTCGACACTGACTACGTATGTACGTGTTCTTCGAACGGGCGTACCTCTGGACCCCGACGAAGGTTTTCCGTGGATTAAGCTGTTCTCGGCCGAGGGTAGCGCCATTTTACGTGGACACAGCCTCTGTTAATCCTCGCTTTCAGGCCGCCCAGTAGGCCATGCCGTACCATCGAGCTGCCTTGCTTGCAGCTGCACGGGATACTAGGCAATTCCACGGTCTAGCCGACCGCGAATCCTACGGACCTCAGCGCAAACCTCTCATTTTCCAAACGGACTGTACTATGCTAGGTACGTAAAGTACTGCGAACGTCCTCCACGACACATCACCAACTTCACTTTAACTTTCCATTTTTACCAATCCATCTGATTTCAATACTTTATTATTTCCACTTTCATTTTATTATAATTTATTATTATACTGGAGTCTGTCAAATCACCATAATCTTAGTTTGGTCGTGTGAAATAAAGAACTAGAGGCACTATGACTTTTTAAGAATTGAGTATGAGTTAATTTCTTAAGTTTTTAGGTTTCGAAAATAGAAATCCCAAATGTTCCGGGTACATTATAAGGGATCGACGGACGTCCAATAGCTGCCGCCATCTACCCATCGCACATAATATTATAAATTACACAAGGATTTAGATGTAACTACACACTGCACATGCGCGGATAATTTAAGTAAATTTAAAATCGTTTACCGCGGATATGTATCAAATCAATATAAGCAATACAAATATAATTTTTATACTGTTATAAATTACAAATGACATTGAATTTGTGAAAAAAATGATTATACGTTTGCTGATAATTAGTAATTTATGAAGAATAAAAAATATTGGGTTTGGACTAATTGCCTTGTAACCGCGAACTTCAACGTTCATTCCAGCAGTATATGTATAAGTGTTACGTGGCTGCAGTCTTTAGTCGAAGCCGAACAGTGACAGGTGGAGGATGTACACAAGTTTTATAATGCGAATTTACTAAAAATCTTGAGATACATAAACAAAGTTATGTAAATTCATTTCACATAAAACTTCCTATGAAGTGCATAGTCTATTTATAAAAATAATTTCTCTGTTCTTGAAATTTTAATCAGAGAAATTTCCATAATCTTTTGTGTACATTATCATATTTTGCCACATCTGCCAATATTGTGTGAATTTTTTTAGGCACATAATAATTGTAACCCAAGTGTGTACATATATACTTTTATTATATTTCTAATGTACACTCTGGTACTTGTCGATGTTTCACTTTTCTTCCCTGTAAGCATTGCCATTTTTTTTAACACATTCATTAGTTGGAAAGTAATGAAATTGAGCACTATGTACGTTACTGAATCATATAAATAGGTGAACCGTATCCTCGATCAGATTTTGCATCGTGTGTCGGGGATCGGCTGCAGCAGCTAGGTACATACCCCTCAAAGAATGGCCAGGGCCAGCGCGTAAGATCGCGCAGACGATGTGACAACGTTGCACGGTCGATATGCTCTTTCAGGCAAAGTGCCAAGATTGGTAAACGCACGCGGGGGTATATAGTCGCGGTTTCAGGTGCCCTTCCCTCCTCTAGCGCCCGCGTTTTATCCCCACTGCTGCTCCACCGACTTACCCGTGGGATTCGCTACGATCGTGGGGGGGACGAGCAACGAAAGTGGGGGAACTGAAGCTGCGCAGAATGCAGCAGACAAGCGTCGCTGTTTGTGCCTTTGCGCACCTCTTACATACATATACCCGACGACCTCCTATGTACTACATATGTATTATACTTATTATTTTAATCATGATTTACGGCTGCGGCGTTGCCGGTTCTTCTTCCAGGCACGCCCACTCTATCTCTTTTTTCGCTTTTTCCACTCCTAAAGCAACGTCGCTTGATCGATACTTAAAGAAACATGAAATAAAAAAATATGCATTTATCGTTATCATTTTGACGAACGAGCTAAAAACTAGCTAACGAAGGGGAAAAAATAAAGACATTTGATTTTATGTTTTTTGTTTTGTGTCCGTTAAAGGTTATCGTTGATCAGTGGTCGTGCGGCGTTGCCAAGACAAAATGGCTGGCGCGACCTTGATTGGCCCGGTTTTTTCTATAGCAAATGTTGGGCCAGTCGTTTTGGCAACGCTGGAAAGCCATAGCGATCTATTTATAGTAGCTCTCTATTGCTGCTGTTGCTATGCCAGCCGAAGACTCGCTTAGTCTGCGAGGAGGGGAGTCACTACCAAATGGAGGGGGTAGAGATTGCTAAAGAACAATATGGCGTTGAACCGGATGAGCCCTCCATACATTCTCTTTTCTTTCTAACGTTTCTCTAACAATCAATATATCTGTTATTACGAAATCATCAAAATAAACATTATATAAGGCATTAAGATATCATGCATTTATATGAAACATACTTTACGATGAAACGAACGACCTACGAGTTACGATTTCATATATATGTACATATTTCATATATTTCATTGTAATGATGGAAGAGGATCATCCAAGTATGGGTATATCATTCTAGGTAGATGTAATTTTTTGCGCAACTCGGTAGAATTACACATGGCGGTGTACAATTCTAGCAGCTGACAAGTATCGTGGTGTGTGTCCATAGAATACAGCCACGCATGCGACTTGACGAAGCTGCCGCCTCGGGAGTGTTCGGCAAACTTCGTGGATACTGCCTCTTTGTTACATCATTCTTTAGCCTCCTATGTAGTATATAGGGGCGGGTATATTATGTACTACCGCCTGCACATATTTCCCTCCCAGCTCTCGCTCGCGTATATACTCTGTATATAGTTGCTTGTGCATATATGTACCGGCGGAGCAAATGGGCGGGCGATCCGAGGAACGAGCTGGACTCCGCGTTACACGAGGCGTAGAGACGGAAATCAAATAGAACGACCACTAATGTATATGTGTTTTTTATCGTTGGTAAAGTTATGAATTATAATAAAATAAATAGAAAATATTTTGATGGTCTTATTTCTTAAACGAACTATTAGGATTATAATGTTTTCAAATATTTCGTTAGTTTAATAAGCTTATGCTTTACGCTATAGTTGTTTTGACCCTACTATAGTAATAAAATATGCAATATATAGAAAGCTTTTTAATGGAATTAATGAAAAAAAAAGTATATTCTCAATTTTGTACATAGTTCAGCTTTCAAACTTGCACATTTATGGATTGAAATAACTGTATCGCAAAACGTTAGTTTCCTAAGGGTAGATACGAAGAAAACCCAGTTTCTTATGTACATATGTATAGAACATCGTAGAATTTTTCTATACATACATATTCTATCTATATGTTTATAGACAAAAAAACTGCATTTTTAAAATCAATATAAAAATAATTGAAAAGCAGGATCAAATTGAATTTGTTGATGAACAATTTACAATCGTTTCTAACAATCAATAAAAATATTGCATTTAGGTTAACTGTAGTTTTTTTATAATATTATTATAAAAGCTGTAAAATTAATTGAATTTAATGTATCCAGAAGTAATATTATAATTAATATTTTACGCCGCAGCCGTAAAATTAAATTCATATGTGCTTTCCATAATCTTTTATTATTTAATTCAACTAACATTATGGAGGAATATAGTTACTTATTTGATTCAACAACCTAAACCTAACCTAAATTCAAGAAGCAAACATTCATATAATTAAAAAAATGAACAGCTAAAAAATAATTGCTTCGCATTTAATAAATATTTACTTTTAATAAAAAAAAGTACATCTTTCTATATATTTAAAAACTTTAATTATTTTCCTTAAAAAAAAGTGCGATATTGCCAGGATCACCTTACCGTTTGCTTTAAATAAGCCATGACGTCATCTCCTATATGCACACACATACAGAATGAAATGAGAATTAACATCCTTTTATTGATCACATTTGGAAATATATTAAAATTCAACCCCATCAGTGGCTTATCCAGTATGTAAATAATAAACAGTAATTAACTTATATTTACATAAACATATCAATCTTTAACATAAAATAGATATGCAGTTGCAATACGCTTCTAAAGTATTATATTTCTCAACTATATATGATCACGTGAGTTTCGTATTACAACGAAACCCGTAAATATTTACTAGCGCACAGATACGAAAAAATTTCGTAGTCACGTGACATCAAAGCAAATCTACCGCAAACAAATAGTGGATCATCAAAGAAATGGATCAATTCATTAATTTAAATTAACACACGTAGTGTTTACAAAGGAGTCGCCGAAGAACATCACCAAGTGTTTAATAAACAAAACGAATTCCACGTGTTGTTGTCGTTGCGATAAATAGTCAACAAAAGTTGCAGATGTTGACAGGTAGCAAAGAGAGAGCACGTTTTGCCGGGCCTCGCACGAGGCGCAGCTCGTAGAAAACAGAAAGCACGATGAATTCTAGGCGCTTCTACGCGGCAGCGGCAGCGAGGGTAACGTGTGATTGGACGTGGTAGGAAGAAGAAAAAGGACGGAACAACAAGAAATGTACAGAAGGAGAAGAGGGGGGAGGCGATACGCGCGAGTCTGGTGTCGCTGCCGCTACCGCTACTGCCGCCACCCATAACCTCAAATCTTACCTTTGTTGAGTCGTGCCTCGACGATCTGTACGTCTTCATCGACGCTGCTATCACTCATCTTCTTCTTCTCGTTAACCTGAATGTCCATGCACATAATTCCTTACCGCCGAACACCACTTTCGTCGCACGCTCGCACAACCCCTGTTGTCCCGTGACATTTACATTAAACTGTGCGCGCGCGTAAAATTCACACTTACGAGGAAGCTCGTCGCACGGGGGCGCCGCGAAATCCGCTCTTTTCGTCTATCCTCGTGTTGTGCTTTTCGACAACGCCGAAGATTGGACACACCACGATACAATCACCCACAAGATCCTAGGAGATAGACACACGCAATGATTGCCGGAAGGATACTTATTCGAAAATCGCGTGTATGCAATAGTATCACGGCCCGCGTTTTCTGCTGTTTTGTGCGGAGGTGAACCGAGAGGCCGACCGGGTTCCGTCCAGATTTGAATGTGGTACACGTTGCCAGTTCTTTCTCGTACCCCCCTTCCGCCCCCCTCCCATACGGCCTTATGTACTTAACGGTTGCGACGTTGCCGCACATCCGGTTCCACCAGCCGAGTAGTGGGGGTACGAGAATTTCGCACGGGAGTGGGGGATGTACATAAGTACCTGACAACGGCATAGTGGGGACTCGCGAAGGGGGTGGGGGTAAGCAGGGGGTTGTGTACATAGAGAAGGGAGGGGAGCGGGTTGTTGGGAGGGAATGGGAATTTTCCATGATGCTTCAGGGCAACGGCGACCGTTAGCTGGGTCACGTGGTTTTACCGGAAGTTGTAAGGGAGACGCGCCACGATGCGCGCGCCCTCCTTTTCCGTTCTAAGTTTTCTCGTTTTCTTCCTAAAAATTACTTCGTCATATTAAAATAAATAAATGTTTAATTGTTTTCTTTTTTTTTTTGTTTAATTTAATAGTTTTTTCGTACATTTTGTAAATAGATTTCACAACCGTTTGTTCGTTCGAAGTGTCAAGGATAAACTAGTTTCCTTCGCACGAAATGTAGCTATATTTTCATACACTGAATAGTATGTAAACAGTTTATGCAACTTTTTTCACTGAATCTCTGGGGCAGGTAAGTAAGTACGTAGATAGTATATAAAATGAACAGCCTTTTCGTGTCCTTAGATGAAATATTTCGTGTAATTTGTTAAAAACAAGTACATAATGTACAAAACAATTGTTTTCGAATGTTTCTATATTATGTGCAGTAATCAATTTATTAATGAAAATTTAATCACAAAAGCTAGACATTTGGTGCAATTATTTTTTTGGTATATTTTTAGAAAATGTTTTAATAAATAAATAGACAATAATAATTTCATTATTTTTTAATAATACACTATTTCAAATTTCATTGATTTAAATAAACCGATGAAACTCATTACAGCGAAATGTTATATTTCATTGACATTAAATATCTGATACAAAATCATTTATTTATCTTTTTATAAATTAAATATTTTATGTACAATTCGTATTTATGTGCATAAACATGTGACGAACGATGTAACATTTATACAATTTGAACTCCAACAATTGAAGTGGCCATCACTAATGAAAATAGCATTTATGTTTAAATTGTAAATTATTAATTATTGTAGTATACAATGCTCGATTGATTCAGTACCATGTTGCGTGAATTCTTCCATTTCTTTAGTTGCTAATAGGCCTTTGGTGCTCTCGGCTTCTTTCATCCACAGTTGTACCTGGTAATTATCGTAAGATAATATATAAAATTTATATATTTAAGGCAAATAATTATGAGTATAATATTAATAATAATTATAATAGTATAAGGTTAAATTTTATAGGTTATGTACTTAAAAAAAATTCTTTAACAATGATATTAAAAAGTATAATTAAATAATATAATTATAATTATAGTATAAATACGATTAAAATAGGGTTTAAGAAAAATTAGCAAGTATTTATCGAAAAAGAAAGTATTTAATTTCGTAAAAGGGTGTTCAACTGACACTTCTGACACCCCCCTCCTCTAGTTGCCTTCTTGTTGTATGTACGATTAATTCTGAGACACCCTGTATTTAAGTTTATTGTATATTTAAGTCATAAACTTAGATACTTTGTTACTCCCGCATCAAATTACCATATTTATGGCGGCCATCATTAAAATGCGTTATTATACTACACGTGGCATCACCAGGACTATGTATGCAAACTATCAACCATCTTTTTTTTTATTTTCCAGCCAGCCAGCTTCGTAAACTAGGTGCAATTTTATACCTGCATTCAAGCGGAATATAAAGGGAGGATACCACCCTGACGGTTTACAAAAATTGAACTCCTTTATTTTATTTTCTTACATATTGTGATCGAAAGTTGTAGATCTATGCTCTACGAGACGAACAGTACTTGGAATCGCTTACCATTTGGTCCTTCTAGTGTTAAATAAAATAAAAGTATAAATACGTACACCCGATATCGCATGCTCCATCATCCACTCTAAATATCCGTTCACGCAAT